>NC_140503.1:2797179-3397179 GCF_964339955.1 Pipistrellus hanaki
GAGCAGACGGGCCAGTGCCCGGGGCCTGTTCGGAGTCACTCCGTTTGGCTCAGAGGCAGGACTGCAGCCCAGGGCTGCCCGACTGCTGAGCTCATTGGTATCTCTGCCCCCTCCGCCCACCGCGCTCCCCTGCGCCCCTCCACACGCCCAACCTCAGCTGCAGGGCCGCTCTGAGCAATGCCCAGGACAGCGGCCAGGGCCGGGGCGTTTGGTTTGGGTGGGTCACGTGGCTCTGGCAGTGCTTGTGCAGGGGCTGGGGCCTGATGACGGGGGGCGGTCGGGTGGGAAGCGGGGGGTTCCCAGCTGAAGGATGTTCACACAAGCACAGCCTTCCATCAGGGCAGACCCACAGCCCTGTGGCCTCCTTTGCTTGGCTGCTGCAGAGAGAGAGAGAGAGAGAGAGAGAGAGAGAGAAAGGGGGGGGGGGGATGCACCCCACAGCAGAGCCCAGGAAACGGGGTCCCGGGCGGAGGGGTGGCCCTGGCCAGGTGCTGCCACACCCACAGCTCACACTCCTCGAGCTTCAGGTCTGTGCCTGCATTTGACTTATTTTTCCAAAATATATATTTTTATTGATGTCAGAGAGGAAGGGAGAGGGGGAGAGAGAGAGAGAGAGATATCAGTGATGAGAGGAATCATTTGTAATTCTGTGTATCACTGTGATTACCCCCCACACACATACCTGAGCGCCCCTCACTGGAACCAGGTCTGCATCAGGGCACATGCCCTGACCGGGAATCGAACCGGGACCTCCTGGGTCACAGACTGGCACTAACCTGGAGCCCCACCGGCCGGCCCAGCCTTCCTCTGGGAGGTGGCTCTTCGGTGTGGGTTCTCGGGAGTCGGCCTCCGGCTCTGTCCCCTGAGCAGCCCGCGGGCCGCACCACCTCCTGAGCTGTCCTCTCGCTCTCCCTCCAGCACCAGAGGCGCCACCATGCAGCTCTGCCTGCTCCTCTGCCTGGCGCTGCTCAGCTCGCAGGGCGCCAGCCTCCGCCACCGGCACTCCTGGACCAAGAAGAGGGCCAGGGAGCTGCCGGCCACGGCCGCCACGGCCATGGCCACGGCCACGGCCACGGCCACCACAGCCTCCCCTGCTCACAGGAACTTCACCTTCGACCTCTTCAGGGCCTTGGTGGCCGCCAGCCCCGGCCAGAACGTCTTCTTCTCCCCGCTGAGCGTCGCCATGCCGCTGGCCATGGTCTCCCTGGGGGCACGGGCCGCCACGAAGGCGCAGATCCTGGAGGGCCTGGGCCTCCGCGCCCGGGGGGCCCCTGAGGAGGAGGCCGCGCTGCACCGGGGCTTCCAGCGGCGGCTGCAGGGGCTGCGCCGGCCCCGGGGGGACCTGCAGCTGAGCCTGGGCAGCGCACTGTTCGTCCGGCCGGCCGTGCGTGTCCGGGACGCCGTCCTGAGCGCCCTGAGGACCCTGTACCTGGCCGACGCCGTGCCCACCCCCTTCGAGGACCCCGCGGCGGCCCAGAGGCAGATCAACGCGTACGTGGCCCAGCGGACGGAGGGCAGGATCGTGGACCTGGTGAAGGACCTGGACAGCTCGGAGGTCCTGGTCCTGGTGAGCTACATCTTCTTCAGAGGTGAGGCCCTGGCTCCACCGGTGCTTCCTCGTTCTGCTCCGCTGCTTCAGTGAAAAGCATGCTCCAGCCCGGTCAGTGTGGCTCAGTGGATAGAGCGTCAGCCCAGGACCGAAAGGTCCCAGGTTCGATTCCTGTCAGGGGCATGTCCCTTGGTTGCAAGTTCCTCCCCAGCCCCAAATAGCAAAGGGGCCGTCGGGCTCAGCAGCCCCTGGTGGCTCTAAAGGGGGTGACCTCTGGGGAATGGGTTCTTGTCCCAGCTTCCCCCCAGCCGCTGAGAATCCCGTCTCTGTCCCGTCTGCCTCCAGCTAAGTGGGAGACACGCTTTGACCCCCAGAGCACCCGCCAGCAGGCCTTCCACGTGGCCCCGCAGACGGCGGTGCAGGTGCCCATGATGAGGCGCGAGGGCGAGTTCGACTACCTCCTGGACCGCAGCCTCTCCTGCAGGGTCGTGGGGCTGCCCTACCACGGCAACGCCACCGCCCTCTTCATCCTCCCCGGCGAGGGTCACATGGCGAAGGCGGAGGCCGGCCTGGACCAGCACACCCTGGCCAGGTGGCTCAGGAAGCTCACCAAGAGGTATTTCCGGCGGGACTGGCCAGCCCAGCCCTGCACCCCCCAGGGAGGCCGTGTCCCTGGGCCCCCGCTGGGGCCGAGCACTCACCAGCCCAGGAGCCGCTCCGAGCCCGGAGGCATCAGGACGGCCCGGCCCCGGGGCCTGGCCCAGGTGCTGGGCTTGGGGCTGGACGCTGCTTTCCTGGCGGTGCCATCGGAGGGGGCAGTGAGCCCTGGGCGGCCCAGTCCCAGTCCAGAGTGGCACGGACTCTCCTCTAGGCCAGGGGCGAAGGGTCACGTGGAGCTGAGGGGAGACGGCAGGGACGTGAGCCGATGACCGGTGCTCTGGAAGACTCTAGAAAGGTCCTCTTCTCCTCTCCTCTCCCCTCCCCCCTCCCTTCCCCTCTCCCCTCCCCTCCCCTCCCCCCTCCCCTCCCCTCCCCTCCCCCTCCCCTCCCCCCTCCCCTCCCCTCCCCTCCCCTCCCCTCCCCTCCCTTCCCCTCCCCTCTCCTCCCCTCCCCTCCCCTCTCCTCTCCTCTCTTCTCTTCTCCTCCAGGAAGCTCCAGCTCTACCTTCCCAAGTTCTCCATCGAGGGCTCCTACCAGCTGGAGAAGGTCCTCCCCACGCTGGGCATCCGGGACCTCTTCAGCTCTCGCGCCGACCTGGCCGGCTTCACCAACCACTCCGGCATCCAGGTGTCCCAGGTGAGCGGGCCCGGGCTCCTGCCTCCAGAGACGTTCTGTTCTTTCTGTTCTTTCTGTTCTGTTCTACTCATTCTATTATTTCTATTCTATTCTATTCTATTCTAGTCTATTCTATCTATTCTATTCTATTCTATTCATTCTATTATTTCTATTTTATTCTATTCTAATCATTCTATTCTTTCTATTCTATTATGTTCTATTCTATCTTTTTGTTCCGTCCCATCATATCCCATCCCATCCCATCCCACCCCACTCCTCTCCACATTCCATATTCTTTCTTCCTCCTCTTTTCCTTCAAGAAGCAGTCTCGGTGTCTCATACCCTCTGTGCAATGAGAAGCCACACCCAGCCTGCCTTGGGGGAAGGAGCCCTGGATTAAACCATCAAAACTCAAAACCAAGCGGCAACTCCTCCCTCCTTAGTTTAGATGCCCTGACCGCTCTGAGCCCCCTCCCTCTGTAAAGTCTGAGCGGCCACCCTCGCGGTGAGAATTCGCTGAAACGCGCGGGCTGTGCGCCCGGCCATCACCCCGCTCCCGCCTGTGGGGGGGCAGCTGCGGGGGCCTTGGTCAGGGACTCCGGGGCGGCAGGGGCTTTGCCCGGTGAGTGGTGCCGTGTCTCCGCAGATGGTGCACAGAGCCGTGGCGGAGGTGGACGAGGCGGGGACCCAGGCGGCCGCGGCCACGGGCGTGGTGGTCGCGTTCCGGTCGGCCCGAGTGGGCGCCCAGAAGATGGTGTTCGACAGGCCCTTCCTGCTGGCGATCGTGAGCGCGGAGGGCGTGCTCTTCCTGGGCAAGGTGGTCCGCCCCGCGGCGGGGCCCGCCCCCTCCCCCTGAGCCCGGCCCCCAGCGGAGGGCGCTCTGCGGCCGTCCATCTGTGCGGCCACAGGAGACGTGCGCTTAGGGACCGGCGAGGCTTCGGCAAGCAGCAGCAGCACCAACTCGGTGCCAGGACGGCTTCCTCCCACGCCCGGCGAGGCCAGCGCCCCACGCAGCCCGGGGACACCAGTCACGCCGCCCCTCACCAGTGGCCATTCCCACTGAGGCCCCAGAGCCGATGGACTCGTCCGAGGCCGCACGGCAGTTAGCGGCCCAGGATGGGCCCTGGCTCCCAGCCCAGCCGCCGGCTCCACAGGGCGGCGGTTCCAGCAGGCATCCCGCCAGGAAGCCTGTGCCCAAGCCCAGCCCCACCCTGGTCAGCAGCACCGGCCGCCCGTCCTGACAGCGGGAGGGGGCTGGGAGGGAGGCGGCAGCGTGGCCCTGGCCGGCCAGCCGGCTGTGTGGCGTGGGGTCATGCTTCCCGCTCCGGACTCGGTTTCTCCGCGGACGCACTGAAGGCTCAGGTGGAGGACGGAAGGGTCCTGACATCGGTCCAAAGGCGGGGGTGTCACCTGCCAGTCACCGCGGATGTCACCCCCGCTCCTTTGAGAAAGCGAGGGGACCGCGGGGGGACGTGGCCCGCCCAGCCCGTACCATCCCGGGAGGAAGTCACCGCCCCGGGGCGTGGCCGGGGAGCGGGAGGCCTGGCGTGGGCTGTCGTTGGGAGACACCTGCCGGGGTGCGGGCCGTGGGGCGGCCGTAGCAATAAAGCGTTTGCAGACACGGGTGCCATTGTCCTGAGGGGGCGGCTCTGGGAATGGTGGCCTTCCCGGCGCGTCCGGCGAGGTGCCAGGCGCTGGCTGCGCTGGACAACACCCCCCAGGAAGCGGCTACTGTCCCATTTCACAGACTGGCACAGTGAGGCCGGCGGAGAGCGGGCGGCTTCCCCGTCACAGCTCCGATGGACGAGGCGGGATCTGCCTCTGATTGGGGCCGGCCTCAGGTGAGCACTGTGCTCCGGTAGAGCAGACGTGAGCAGGACACAGAGGCCGGAGTCAGCCCACCTTGGCCCCAAGCTCCCCCCGCCCCCTCTTCCCCCTCCCCACAGTGACCCAGGCAGGGCACCCTCCTGACAGAACACACCCCACTTCCCTGTCCATCCACCCTGAAGGGCCCTGGATGAAAAGCAAACCAGTATTTCGCTCAGTCTCACCCCGTCCCCTGCCCTCCTGCCCCCAGCTCTGCCCCTGCTCTGCGCACCCTCCCTGCAGGCATGCCCCATGCGCTGGCCTTGCTCTCCGAGGGGCTGCCCACACGCTGACCCGGGGTCCGGACTGCGTCACACAGGGTGCCCCTGAGAACTAAGACCGGAACCCCAGGCTGTGACCATCCCCCACGGTCCTAAGCACCTCCTCTTGCCAGCCAGAGGGGACACTGCTCTGTATCCGTGATGGACCTCAGTAATCCCTGGACAGCCCTGCGGCTTGTGCCCGTCTCACTGAGGGGAGCCGAAGTGCCTGCCCGGAGCCCGCAGCTGACGGCAGGGCCCAGCCCCGGCTCTGGAACTCAGGTGGCATGCCTTGGCCGGTGGCAGGGCAGCTGGCTCACCCCAGCCAGACAGCTTGTCTGCGTCTGTGGCTTGAGCTCAGGACGGCTTCCCGGGACCGGGCCTCCTGGCCGGCCAGGGCGCCTCTCCCTTGCAACATGCCGCCTCTGCTTCGGCAAACACGTCTGGTGGTCACCCGGCCAAGCCAAGGCCGGGAGCCCTCCCCGTGGGACCGGAAGGCCGAGGTCCAGTGCCGTCTGACGTGACGGGGCACATGGTGGCACAGCAGCTTCTGTGTGCGCCTTTGGGTGGGTGGGCTCTGGGGCTGAGCGGGGGCCAGGCTGTGGGGCATGCCCTCCAGCGCCCCCAGGGGCCTGGCAGGCTGTGAGACTCCATTGTCACTGGTTCTGGGAGGAAAAAAACCCTATAGCAGCCCGGAGAGAAAGACAGAGAGAGACCGAGAGAGACGGAATGACCCTCTGGGGCTCGGGAAGACTTCCGGGAAGAGGCGCCACGAGCTGCCCCTGAGCAATACGTGGGACCAGGACAGACTGCAGTTTGGGGGCAGGAAGGGGCTTCCAGGCCCAGGGCACAGGGGCTGGGGAAGAGCATGAGGCTGAGTGGCTGCGGGGTGAGCGGGAAACCCACACCTCCCTCCGGACCAGGAGGGGGAAGGAGGGACTGACTGTGCCTGCAGCCCCGCGACAGGGACCCTGCTCAGCTGGTGCTCGTCTGCGCCTGGCTTGAGAGTAGTTTGGCCATCATGCTGCACCCGAGTGCTCTCACGCGCGCACACACACAAACACACGCACACACGCGCACACTCACACACGCACACACGCGCACACGCACACACACCCGGTCCCTCTTGGTCCTCACTGTCCCGGCTGCATGTCAGTAGAGGAACCCTCTCAGTCCTCTAGGGGGCGCTCCCTCCATGACTCTTCAGGGAGGATGCCCCTTGGCTTCCACGCCCCACTGGCCCTGCCCCTGATGGGCCTCACGGTCCCTCCTGGTGCCCAGGTGCTGGGTCTGCAGGTGCCGGTGCCTCTCAGGGCCACTGGTAGGCGTTTCTTGGGGCCGTCATGACCAAGTGGCCAGACCGGGCGGCTTGCCAGCAGAAACGAGTTGTGGGTTCGATTCTAGGTGAGGGCACAGACCTAGGTAGGGGGTTTGATCTCCGGTTGGGGTGTGTATAGGGGACAACCAACTGGTGCTAGTTCTCCCCTAGTTCTCTCCCCTAGTTCTCTCGGTATTTCTCTTTCTCTCCCTCTTCCTTCTTGCCTCTCTACAATCGAGACAAATACCCTCGGTGAGGACTTAGAGAAGAAGCGGCTGTGTGGGTATGTAGGTCCAGGCAGGGGTGGGGAGAGGAAAAATAAAGCCAGAACCAGCAAACCCGGGAGAAAGGAAGTCTGCTCCCACCCAGAGCCCACGCCCCCCTCACCTTTGTCCCTCCCGCCACCTGCCTGGCGGAGCCGGTGTTTGGGTTGAAAGGTTCTGCAAACACTCTGTGTTTGTGCCGCGCTGAGTGGCCAGGCCGCAGACGCCCCACGAGCGAGGCACTGCGATGTGAAAGGGCGAACAGCAGTCTTGACGTTGGGAGGAGTGGGAGCCCACCCCCCACGGAGGCCAGCCTGTGGCCTGGGCTGCGGTCCGTGGCACGCCGCGTGGGCGGGAGGTGGTGGCTGCAGTGTCTGGGCGGCTGCAGATGCTGCCTGACCCCAGCCTCCCTGGACTCCAGCATCCCACAGGGGGCACTGTGTCGCCTTCCTGGCCGCCGGGAGGGGGAGGGGCGGGAGGAACCGAGGCTGGGGGCAGGGCAGGCACAAACAGCAATGGACGGAGCTGCTGGCACCAGCCCCGCCCTCACCGAGCTCGGCCATGTGTGGACCGAACACGGGCGGGCAGTTTGCCTCCTGCCCGGTGTGCTGCGGGCGACGTGGGCTGAGGGCAGCCTCGGGACAGCCTGCTAGTCCAGCTCCCCAATCCTCCCAGCCCTCCCCTACTGGTGCCCTCCCAGCCCTCCCAGCTCTCCAAGCCCTCCCAGCCCTCCCAGCCCTCCCAGCCCTCCCGCAGGACTGGCTTCTGTGTCCTGGGCCACGCCGACTGTGGGGTCCCTCCGCTCTTTTGAAGGCTCCAGAAAACCTTGGTTTCAGGTGAGTGGGGGCTGCCAGGGTGGGGGGGCAGCTGGAGCGGGAGCCATGGCCCCCAGCCAGCGTGGTGGACCTGCCGCACGTCACCTCACGAGTCACACAGGAGCAGGCACATATGTGAACACACATGTACACAGGACAGCAGAGCCTGGCTGAGCGAGCCAGGACTCCTCCCTGCACCCTGCACTGCCCCGCTGCCCCATACCTCCTCTGCGCTCTGCAAGTCCAAGGGCGCATCCTGGCGGGAAGAGGGGTCAGCGGGGGAGGCTCTGAGCGTGCCCAGGGGACACGCTGTGTGAGCAGGACAGGACGCGGGGGAGCTGGGAGGGCCCACACAGGGCAGAGAGGCTGCCCAGGCCAGAGCGGCTGCGGTGGTTCAGGGGATTGAGCCTGAGGCCTCTGGGTGCTGCCCCTCGGGGCAAACCAATGGAACCCTGCCTGCACTTCGGGGCCAGGCGCCCCCGGGGGGCATAGTGGGTGGTGTGGCTGCTTCGGTTCAGATGGAATGCTGCTTGGGGGTCCCTCACATCTCACGGTGACTCCACCCCACCAGGCACAGGGTTCAAGTCCTGACTTCACCACCTACCAGCTGTTTGACTTCGGGTGAATTACTCAGCCTTTCCTCTGTCTTCTTATCTGTGAAATGGGGGTGTGAACACTGTGACATGGGGTGTGAACATTGTGACTTGGGGAGTAAACACTGACATGGGTGTGAACACTGTGACATGGGGTGTGAATGCTATGATGGGATGTGAACACTGTTACATGGGGTGTGAACACTGTTACATGGGGTGTGAACATGTGGCATGGGTGTGAACACTGTGACATGGGGTGTGAACACTGTGACATGTGGTGTGAATGCTGTGACATGGGGGTGTGAACACTGTGACATGGGGTGTGAACACTGTGACATGTGGTGTGAATGCTGTGACATGGGGGTGTGAACACTGTGACATGGGGTGTGAACATCTCTGACATGAGGTGTCAGAACCGTGCCTCCCCGTAGTGCTGTGAGGATGAAGAGGGGAGGCCGGGGAAGTGTGAGCACAGAGCAGACACTGGATACCAGTGAGTACTATTCCCTTTGTTGTTGTTGTCCTCGCCCCTGCTTCCAGACCAAGGACTCCGAGGATGGAGGCCCCCCGGTGGTGGCTGCTTGTCCTTGCGCTCACGGCCGTGGGCCATTGCCTGGCCCTGGCCAACCAGGAGGACTCTGGCCGCATGCCCGGCCCCCAGGACGGGCCTCCCGGGCCGGCCCTGCCCTGCCACAAGCTCTCCGTGAGCAACATAGACTTTGCCTTCAACCTCTACAGACAGCTGGTCTCCGAGGCCCCGGGAGAGAACGTCCTCTTCTCCCCGGCCAGCATCTCCCTGGCCTTGGCCACGCTCTTCCTCGAGGCCCCTGCCGCCAGCAGGGCCCCGCTCCTGGAGGGCCTGGGCTTCAACCTCAGCCTGGTTTCCGAGGCCGAGATCCAGGAGGGCTTCCGGGACCTGCTGCTCAGGCTCCCCGTGCAGAGTCCCCCACTCCTCCTGACGGTGGGCCAGCGCAGGTTCCGCGGCCTGGGCCCGGGGGCCGCCCAGGGCCCGGCGGCCGCCCAGACGGGCATCCGGGAGCACGTGGAGAAGCAGACCCAGGGGCAGCTCGGCGCCTGGGTGGAGGAACTCAGCGATGCCACCACGGAGGTCCTGGTGAGTCACCTGCTCCTCAGAGGTAAGAGGGGGTCCATCCCATGGCCCTCCCTCTGGGGCCCCAATCGCACTGCAGCCCTGCTCCTCACAGCATCCAGAGCCTCCCTGCTGACTTCCAAATAGGAGGTCCACGGAATCCTCGATGCTTCTGCTTGAATACCTCCAGCGGCGGGGAGCTCACCACCTATCGCATTTTAATACTTCTTGTTGAGGTTTTTTCAAAGAAGGATTTTTTCCAGCCCGAGTGTACACGCACTCCCTGGGGGGCTTGCTTACAATGCGGCGTCTTGCAGGTGTCCCCAGAAGATTCTGATTTCGGGGCCAGGTCAGTCAGGGACCCCAGACCCTGCACTTGAGGACAGTCTTCATCCTCCCGCGGGGACGCTGCTGCAGGGGGCTGTGACCTCCACTGGGAGTGAGTCAGGGAGCATGAGCCCCGGCCCTCCGGCAGGTCTGGGGGCGTGGGTGAGAGCAGGGAGGACCCGGCGCTGGGAGAGAAATGAGATCACGTGCTCGCTCCTTAATCACCCCGTCCCTCAGCGGAGGAGCCGGTCCCCTCGGGTGTGCACAGTGAGTGCTCCGTGGGTCTCCGGGAACTCACACCCACATCTCCATGTGACCTTCCCCCGGATGAAGCTCAGGCTGTGGCTAATGTTTCCCTTTCACACGTGAGCAGACAGATTCGTGTTAAAAGAAGAAGCGATTAGCCTGAGCCTCTTCTAAGGCATGACGTAACTACATGCCTACGAACAGTTCTCGTCTGACGTATGTAAGATTACACACAAACAATCCGAATACTGTCATGCCGGTCACTGTGCATATTTGATTTTACTGAACTCTCCTCACAGCCCAACAAGGCGATGTTATTATGTTCACTAGAGAGACGGGGAAACTGAGGCCCAGGGTTAGGTGACTTGCCTTGGGCCTCCAGCTAGGCCGAGCCGACCCCTCAGATCCACACGTGTTTTAGAGCAGCTGGCACCACATGCTGGTTTTTTTCCCTTTAAACTTCACCACCTCTGGCCCTAGCCGGTTGGCTCAGTGGATAGAGCGTCAGCCTGCAAACTGAAGGGGCCCGGGTTCGATTCTGGCCAAGGGCACGTGCCCAGGTTGTGGGCTCGATCCTAGTGGGGGGCGTGCAGGCGGCAGCCGGTCAATGATTCTCTCTCGTCACTGATGTTTCTCTCTCTTCCTCCCCCTTTCTCTCTGAAATCAATAAAAATATATTTTAAAACATTTTTTCTAATTAACCACCCAGAGAGAGGGTGAGGAGGCCAGAGAGCGCACAGCCTTCGCTCTCTGGCTCTGTCCGTCCCTGTCCCTGAGCCGGCAGCCGGCACTCCCCGTCTCACAGAGACACAGCGAGGGCACAGGGATGAGGGACAGGCCCGGGGGCGGGGGGGCGGGGCTTGGCGCCCACTGTGCACCCCCCCCCGGGGGCTGCCCGTGGGTGACCGGGGCCCGTCCTCCCTCCTCCACGGCGACCCCGCTGCTCTCGTCCCCGCAGCCGGATGGGCGCGGCCCTTCGACCCGAGAGCCACGGGCCCGAAGCACTTCTTTGTGGACGAGCACAGGGCCGTGCTGGTGCCCATGATGCGGCAGAAGGCCCGCCACCGCCTGCTGCACGACCGCGAGCTGCAGTGCACGGCGCTGCAGATGGCGCACGCCGCCAACGCCTCCACCTTCTTCGTGTTCCCGCGGCCCGGCGCGCTGGCGCAGCTGAAGGACGCCCTGCTGCCCGAGACCCTCATCAAGTGGGACCGGCAGCTCCGGGCCAGGCACGCTCACAGCGGGCACCCCCAGTGATGTTCCCCCCGGGCACTGAACCCCCGGGCCCTGTCCCCCCCCAGGGCACTGACCCCCAGGGCCCTGTCCCCCAAGGCCCTGTCCCCCCGGGCCCTGTCCCCCGGGCACTGTCCCCCTGGAGCACTGTCCCCCTGGGCCCTGCCCCCCCGGGCACTGTCCCCCCGGGCCCTGTCCCCCTGGGCCCTGTCCCCCCGGGTCCTGTCCCCCCAGGGCACTGTCCCTCAGGGCCCTGTCCCCCCCGGGAACAGATGTTGAATGGAGGACCGAGGGCCCAGGACAGATGTTGAATGGAGGACGGAGGGCCCAGGACAGATGTTGAATGGAGGACGGAGGGCCCAGGACAGATGTTGAATGGGGGACAGAGGGCCCAGGACAGATGTTGGATGGAGGACGGAGGGCCCAGGACAGATGTTGAATGGGGGACAGAGGGCCCAGGACAGATGTTGAGTGGAGGATGGAGGGCCCAGGACAGATGTTGAATGGGGGACAGAGGGCCCAGGACAGATGTTGAATGGAGGACGGAGGGCCCAGGACAGATGTTGAATGGAGGATGGAGGGCCCAGGACAGATGTTGAATGGGGGACAGAGGGCCCAGGACAGATGTTGGATGGAGGATGGAGGGCCCAGGACAGATGTTGAATGGGGTATGGAGGGCCCAGGACAGATGTTGAATGGGGAACAGAGGGTCCAGGACAGATGTTGAATGGGGGACAGAGGGCTCAGGACAGATGTTGGATGAAGTACGGAGGGCCCAGGACAGATGTTGAGTGGAGGACGGATGGCCCAGGACAGATGTTGAGTGGAGGACAGTGGGTCAGGACAGATGTTGAGTGGAGGACGGAGGGCCCAGGACAGATGTTGGATGGAGGACGGAGGGCCCAGGACAGATGTTGAGTGGAGGACAGTGGGTCAGGACAGATGTTGAGTGGAGGACGGAGGGCCCAGGACAGTTGTTGAATGGGGGACGGAGGGCCCAGGACAGATGTTGAGTGGAGGACAGTGGGTCAGGACAGATGTTGAGTGGAGGACGGAGGGCCCAGGACAGATGTTGGATGGAAAGGAGGGGCTGGAGGGGCAGGGAGACCAGAGGAGGGGGGTGAGAAGCTGCAGACCTAGAGCTGCATTGGGCCGAGGCTGGAGCATACAGAGCACTTGGGACACACGCAGCTGCTTCTGGGGTCTCAACAGCGAGCCCATCTGTCTCCGCAGAGAACTCGACTTCCACTTCCCCAAGTTCTCCATCGCCAGCACGGCCCGCCTGGAGCTGCTCCTCCCGGGGGCGGCTGTGGGCGGAGGCCTCCCTGGGCACCCCGGCCTAAACGTCTCCAAGGTAACCTGGGCCCCGGTTCACGGCGGGGTCTCCATGGCTGCAGAGCGGCTGTTTCCACAACTGGCGCATCACCATCTGTGCTCCGCCTGTACCCCATAGTGCACATCCGCCCCCAGCACCGGCCCGGGAGCAAGCTCCCTGCCCTCGGGGGCAGCCAGGACAGGGGGGGTCAGGGGGTACCACACCTGCAGGCTGGACCCGCGGAGGAAGCTCTGAGGTTCCTTCCTGGTCGTGGGCCCTGGGATAAGCTGTGCAGAGAAGAGACTGAGCCGGCTGGTGGGGCTCAGGGCTGAGCGTCAGCTATGAGCCAGGAGGACCTGGTTCGATTCCCGGTCAGGGCACAAGTCCGGCTTGTGGGCTCCATCCCCAGTGTGGGACGTGCAGGAGGCAGCCAACCAGTGATTCTTTCTCATCATGGAAGGTTCTATCTCTCTCCATCTCCCTTCCTCTATGAAATCTATAAAAATATTTTTTTTAAAAAAATAAAGGTCTGGTTGATCCCTCCTGTGGGGTCAGCTGGTGATTCCAGGATGCTCCTTGCAGGTTGCACACAAGGCTGCGATGACGCTGGACGAGGGGGGCACAGAGGCGGCTGCCGCCACCAGCATCCAGCTCACGCCTGGACCCCGCCCCGACCTCGACCCCTCGCCCGCTCCGGACACGGAGGAGTTCAACCGGCCCTTCCTGCTGATGACCTTCCACACGGGCACCGGGAGCCTGCTGCTGCTGGGGAAGGTCGTGAACCCGCTGGGGTGAGGGCTGGCTGACCCCAGGGGCGCGGGACCGGGTCGGCATCCGGGTTCTCAGGGCCACACGTCCCCCGGGGGCCGGGGTCCCTCTCCGTCTGGAGGCGCAATGGACTGCCTCCACTCCGTGGGGGCCCAGGGCCCCGCGCACCGGCCTCGTGCAGCCACGCAATCACCCCGAGTGGACACCCACGCCAGGAGCTCCGGGGCAGAACCCTGTTCTGAGACGGACGACACCTGGCTGTGTGTGGGTTCAGGGGGCCCGTGGGGGAGGGGAGAGGGGGGGGCCAGGCTGGGCCCCGAGTGGACACCTGCTGTGTGCCAGGGCACCCTGTATCTGAACTCATTTAAAATGAACCCCGCATCAGCCTAACGAGACAAGTGTCCGGTGTGACCCTGTGTGGCCTTCAGCTGGTTTCACCGACCGAACCCTGTCTGTCCCTTTGTGCGGTGGAGGCTTGGGCTAAGACACACCCCGAGGCCGCTCACGAGGGGCAGCGTGGCTGGCATCCGGGAGGGGGGGGTATTTCAAAGCCCAGACCCTGCCATCCCCATCCCCGCGGCCACCGGCGAGGCTCCAGTGTGCTGTGTGCAGGCCAATTTGTCTTTTTTTTTTTTTTTTTACAGAGGAAGGGAGAGGGACAGAGAATTAGAAACATCGATGAGAGAGAATCATCGATCAGCTGCCTCTTGCACACCTACTGGGGATGTGCCCGCAACCAAGGTACATGCCCTTGACTGGAATCGAACCTGGGACCCTTCAGTCTGTAGGCCGACGCTCTACCACTGAGCCACACCGGTCAGGGCCATCACACGGATTCCGCGGGTCTGAGCTGGGACTGAGGTCCCGGTGCCGAGGCGGGTCCGGTGCCCCCTGGAGCGGGTGCTGGCTGCCCCGTGGCCCAGGGAGGGCGGGGGGTGGGCAGGCGGGGTGGCCCCGGCCCGGGCCTCGCGGGGCTGAGCAGTCCGGCAATGCTCGCGGAGCCGGCGGAGCTGAGGAAGCTTGCTTTAGGGTCATTTTGGGGGAATCAGTGCCCTGAACGAGGCGTGTGGGCCATGCTGGGCTCCGCTCCACATCAGCCACACACGGAGACTGAGCCCACCTCCTGCTTCAGTGTCTGTGGCTCTGACAGCGGAAGAACCACATCTGAGCCGGCTTTCAGGGCCGAGGCAGCGCCAGGGCGGCCTGGAGGTCGGGGGGCTGGTAGTCGGGGTGCTGGCTGCCGGGGCCAGGCTGAAGGTTGAGGGCCTGGAAGTCCTGGGCTGTCCCCACAGGAGAGCAGAGGACAGAGACATGGAGGTCAAAGAGAGAGGGAGAGAGGTGTTAGCACAGACCCAGCCTCATCCTCTCTCTCTCTGTCTCTCTCTCTCTCTCTCTCTCTCTCTCTCTCTCACGCACACATGCACACATGCACACACACACGCACATGCACACAGGCACGCAGCAGGCCGGGCAGGAGGGAGAGCAGCCCGGGAGGGCGCAGAGCAGGCGGCGGGGCAGGAGCGGACAGTCCACGGGCCGAGCGGAGGGAAATTGCTTCCAGAGGCCCTGGGAGCGCCCTCCGCCGGCACCCAGCGGGTCAGGTCCCTGCGCCGCTGCCAGGACCAGGATGGGGGGCGGGCCGGCTGCTGGAGAAAATCTCCCCAAACCAGGCTTGGTGTCCCCTCTGATGGCCCTGCGCCAGGGGGAGGAGTGGGGGGCGGTGGAAAGTGGTCCAGATGGTGGGTCCACACGCACCCCAGTGCCATCCACACTGCGGGGCCGCGGTGGCCTGGGCGCCGGCGGTGAGCCCAGCCAGGGTCCCTGAGTGGGGCCGCTGCTCCTGGGCAGCAGAGCCGGACACAGAGCCCCGCTGGGAGGAAAGGCTGGGCGCCGGGTCCCCTGACCCCCCCGACCCTCCCTGCTCCCCTCCCGTCGTGAACACACTCACGGCGCGGCCTGCTGTTAGCTCACGCTTCCTTGTTCCTCCTCCTCACCAAGGAGCACTGAGTCCAACCAGCCAGGGCTTTTACCTGTAAAATGACTCTTATCATCTAGAGCCGTGGTTCCAGCCTTCCCAGTGCCTCCTCCCTCTCTCCTCGGCCTCCACCTCTGCCCTCTGCTCTCCTGGGGGACAGCCCAGGACCCCGGCCCCAGCTCTCCCCCCAACCATAACGTCATGTGCGTTGCTCCTTCATCCTGTGATTTTGCTGCTGATAATGAATAACAATGTAAACTCCTGCGTTTTCCGATGGGCTTAGGCGACCCCTGTGAGAGCGGTCGTGACCCACAGGCTGAGAACGGCTGCTGCAGAGCCTCAGACCATCGGGACGCCTGGTGAGGTCTCCCCATGCAGCCGGGGCTCAGCCCCACTCGCCCTCTGCCAGCCTCGTCTCTCCCCCCACCCCCTCCCGGCTCTGGGCGGGACTCAGCTGTGCACTGACAGAGCGGGGAGCTGGGGGCCAGCGTCAGGGCCCGGAGGCCTCCGCTCCCTTCGCTGCCTGGGCCCCGCCGGAGGCGCCCTCTGCTGGGAGCTCCCAGCACAGTCTCCCGTGCTGTCAACCAGCGCCGTGCCCCACCACAGAAGCCCCCCTGCAGTGCTCACTGTCCTGTGGCCCATCGCGTGGGAACGTGGGTGAGGGGAAGACCGTCTGTGAGCAGCTCAGCCCGCCCTGTGCTCACCTCGCGTCCTGAGCCCTCTGCACCTCCGCCTCCAGTTTAATGACTCTAAAGGGGGTTGCCCTGACCGGTGTGGCTCAGTGGATAGAGCGTCGGTCTGCAGACTGAAAGGTCCCGGGTTCGATTCCGGTCAAGGGCATGTACCTTGGTTGTGGGCACATCCCCAGTGGGGGGTGTGCAGGAGGCAGCTGATCGATGTTTCTCTCTCATCGATGTTTCTAACTCTCTGACCCTATCCCTTCCTCTCTGTAAAAAAATCAACAATATATATATTAAAAAGAAAAAAGGGGAGGGGGGTTGGAGAAGTCAGTAGCTTTCACACTACACAGAAGGGAGAGGAAGAGGAGGAAGAGGGAGGGGGAGGGAGGAAGGCTCCTTTGCACATGGTGGCAAAGGTTAGGACCGATAGATTGGCCGGGAACACACCTGAGAAATGTGCCAGCTGCCGTGGGGAGGGTGTGCGCCTGTTGCTGAAGATCATCAAGGAGACTCAGAGAAATGGGAAGCTGCACCCGGGACCCGGACAGGTGGACTCGGCCCCTGAGGATCTCAGTCCTTCCCACGCTGAGGTCTGAGTTTAACAGGGACTCACTGAGATTCCAAAATCCACGTGGAGAAATAAATAAGCAAGAAAACTATAAAAAAAATAAATAAAGTAGGTGTGGGGAGGGCTAGCCTGGCCAGACATGAAGACCTATTATAACATTTCCAATTCAGTGATAAAATTATAATTTATTAATTATAGGACATATAACTAAAACCATCCGGTACGGGAATAGACAGACTAATCAATGGAACAAAATAGAAAATCTGCAAATAGTCCCAAATACCTAATGGAATTTGGACTCTGATAAAGAAGGCATTTCAAATTACTGGAGAAAATGTGGAATTGTCATCAAATTGAGCCAAGACCACAATGTCTCCATCTGGAGTTAAAAAGTTGGATCCAACATTTTTGTAGTAATCGTTGGGCCTGTTCAAAAAATTTCCACTCTCCCTCTCCTTCCAACCACGTGGTTTGCTTTCATCCGCGAAATGTGAGCGTAAGCATCCCCCTTCCAAGAGGAAGCCCTGAGCAGCCAGGGGTGAGTCCCTGAGACTCAAGGTTCCTGCCACAGCGAGCCCCACGGTGTCCCACCAGTGTGCTCTGTCAGCCGGGGCCCGGAGTCCCCAGCCAACCCCAAATAAACCTGAATGTGAGCAAGAGTTAGCTTTGATTGGCCTCAACGACTGGGGCGTGGGGTTCTTTGTTTCTGCAGCGCACATCTGCTGATCCTGACTATTGCCTTCACAGCACGCACCAGGGTAAATGTCATAGACATTAAAGATTTCAATGTGAAAATGAACGCCATGGGTTAATGACAGTCTACAGAAACGAAGTCCCTGCATGCAGTGGATACGACGCAGACAAAAAGGATGAGTAAACTCTTCGAGACTTTCGAGGCAGGGACCTGGGGAAATCTCACGCGCCTGTCTCTGGGGATGGGACCTGGTGCTGGAGAGGCGTGGAGGGGGGTTTCACTGTATTTCTTTCATCCATTTTGAATTTTGAACCATGGACTGCTACCTCTTGCCAGTCCACGTGGAAGTAAGTTGCAGACATCAAGACGCACATGTACACTTGCACACACGTGAGCCAGCACACAGCAGCCTCAGCGAGCAAGGGACACCCAGGCAGGCACCCCTCCGGCTGGGTGCTGTGTGCGAGCCTAAACATCTGCTCTCGCGATGAACACGCCCAGGCCCCTGGAGACGGGAACGTGTCTCCACGCTTTTGCCCCACGTCGCCACACGGGGGACACGTGTGTCCAAATGCCGGGAAGGGCGCCGCTCGGTCCCTGTTGGCCTGGGAGCAGAGCCGCCTCTGGCTGGGGAGGGTCTGTGTGCCTGGCCAGGGGAAGGTGCGTGCGACCACCTGTCCCCCGGCCGAGCCTGGCCTCGAAGCTCCCTTCTCCAGAAGGACCAGCTTCCGCTCCGCTGCTTTTCACGGCGCGGTGTGTGCTGCGTGGGTGCTCCCCGATCAGCACCGCGTCCTCCGAGAAGGCGGCGGAGTGTCTCCCCACCGCACACGGCTCCGTTACTCCCCGGTCTGTGTGACACGGGTCTAGACAAGCCCACGTGACGCTGCGATGGGTTCTGCACCTCGCCAATCATGCCGGGGTTTCCAAGGGGTCTCTGCTCACCACAGTGCTTCATAAGACGACGTTTTAAAGGAAATAAATCGTGCTGTGCTCGAGCGATTCTAATTTAACATTTCACATGAACGATCATTTGCACTCCGCCCTGGAGAAAAGATCATTGTAAATACTTCAGAAGGAAAAAACCCACGAGTGGAAGTCACGAACAGCCTTTCCTTCTCTGTCCTTCGCGTTGTTCCATGACGTGGTTACGCAGGCACATTCCCCTCTGTGTACTTTGGGTTGAGTTACACCTATTTTTTAATTCGTGCGCTCGTTACTGTCAGTAGGAAATACGGTGTGATAGCCCGGGGCCGGGCTGGGGCACGCCGGCCCTGCCGCAGGAGCGGGAAGAAACAGAGGCGGGTCTGAAGGAGGCTCGCAGCAGGTTAGGGGTCTCTGTCTCTGGCCTCACCATCCACCCCAGACGCCCGTCCTCAGAACACCCACACCGACCTGTAATAACGGCTCTTTCTGAAACGCTCCGCCAGCTTTCAATTGCCGAGAATCACAGCAGTGCAGGTTATTGGTCTCGTCCTTGTACGGGCACATGTGAACGGGCAGGATGGAATGTGTGTTATTTAGTGGCTGATTATTTAGAGTCCCAGAGACTCAGGCCGGGGGAAGGCAGGCACGAAAAGCCACCGGAGCAGCTGGCTCCCATGGCCGCGGGCGGGACAGAGGCCTGCCGGCACTGCAGGGCTCACACAGGGAGGAGGCGGGAGGAGGCAGCGGGAGAGCTCTGTGGGGGGAGCCAGGTCAGGTCAGCAGGGAACAAACAGGGAGGGTGAGAGGGTGTGGGGCAGGGAAGAGCTGCCAGAGAGTTCATGGAAAAGAGCCAGTGTGTGTGTGTGTGTGGGGGGGGGGGGGGGGGCGGGGTGTGTCCCAGATGGTTGAACACACCTGCTCAGTTTAAGAATGCCCCCCTTAGGAATCCTAGGCTTCCCAGGGTAAAAGCCAGCAATCTTCTTTCCCAGCTTCCCTTGCAGCTAGGGCACAACCATGTGACCTTGCTCCACCAATCAGAGACAGCCGTGGGAGACTTGGTTGGAAGCCAGTGGTAATGATGAGTCAGACCTTGTCCACTCGCCTCGCAGACTCCATCCTGTGGAAGCTGGGAACACCCCATGCCCGCATCGTCCTGCTTCCTGTCCGTTCTGGGACTGGCCCAGTGAGGGCAGGTGTCAGGGCTGTGGGGGAGGGAGATTGAGGGCAGGTGTCAGGGCTGTGAGGGAGGGGGAGTGAGGGCAGGTGTCAGGGCTGTGAGGGAGGGGGAGTGAGGGCAGGTGTCAGGGTTGTGGGGGAGGGGAAGTGAGGGCAGGTGTCAGGGCTGTGGGGGTGAGTGAGGGCAGGTGTCAGGGCTGTGAGGGAGGGGGAGTGAGGGCAGGTGTCAGGGCTGTGAGGGAGGGGGAGTGAGGGCAGGTGTCAGGGCTGTGGGGGAGGGGGAGTGAGGGCAGGTGTCAGGGCTGTGGGGGGGAGTGAAGACAGGTGTCAGGGTTGTGGGGGGAGTGAGGACAGGTGTCAGGGTTGTGGGGGGAGTGAGGGCAGGTGTCAGGGCTGTGGGGAGGGAGATTGAGGGCAGGTGTCAGGGCTGTGGGGGTGAGTGAGGACAGGTGTCAGGGCTGTGGGGGAGGGGGGTGAGGGCAGGTGTCAGGGTTGTGGGGGAGGGGGAGTGAGGGCAGGTGTCAGGGTTGTGGGGGGAGTGAGGTCAGGTGTCAGGGCTGTAGGGGGGAGTGAGGACAGGTGTCAGGGTTGTGGGGGGAGTGAGAGTGAGGGCAGGTGTCAGGGTTGTGGGGGGAGTGAGGACAGGTGTCAGGGTTGTGGGGGGAGTGAGGGCAGGTGTCAGGGCTGTGGGGGTGAGTGAGGGCAGGTGTCAGGGCTGTGGGGGAGGGAGAGTGAGGACAGGTGTCAGGGTTGTGGGGGGGGGGAGTGAGGACAGGTGTCAGGGCTGTGGGGGAGGGAGAGTGAGGGCAGGTGTCAGGCCCTCCTGTGGCCCCATCCCAGTGGTCACCATTGGCGAGGGAAAGGCAGCTTTGGAGAATCTCGGGCCATCAGCTCGATCTTTTGCCCAAGAGTGACAAGGGTTATGTCCACTCACACTGGCCAGAACCAGTCACCTGACCCACCAACTGCACAGGGCAGGAAGCTCAGCCACCGCCTGGGTGGGGAGAGAGGTGGCTCCTGGGAGCACTGTAGACACTACAGCGTATCCTGCCTGGAGCGCAGTGCGCTGAGTCCGTGTTGGTGAGTGAGACTGTGAGCTACTTGTGCATCCTTCTCTCGGGCTCACACTGAGCTCCCCCAGGCCAAAAGCCGCCCCAGTCTTCTCTGTGGTACCAGTCCTCGCATTGCTCAGGGCTGAGGGTTCAACAAACCATGCACGTTTCCTGTGTGTGCACTGAACATATAAAAGCCTACCGGACCCTTACAACCCAACGACCGGAAAGACAGGTCAACCAGTTGCTACCATGTTTTCCCGAAAATAAGACATCCTCCGAAAATAAGACCTACTTACAGATTTCCTTCTGAGTGAAATATAACGCATCCCCCGAAAATAAGCCCCCCCCTAGGCTAAACATGAGAGATTTGCTCCACTGATTCTGAAAGAAATGGAGTCACAAGAAATTCACCAGGAAATTCAGGAATTGGATTGTTATGATGATGTTCCAGAAGATGATGACATGATTGTCCTTGAATAAATGAGTAAATTCTTGATACTGTAGGATTCATAGTTTGTCTGGTTTGTGTTGACAACTACCATACTACCGTACCGTATACAGGTAATAAATTTCCTTTATTTTCATTTAACAATATATGTGTACCGTATTCTTCTTCATGGAAAAATAAGACATCCCCTGAAAATAAGACCTAGCGCATCTTTGGGAGCAAAAATTAATATAAGACACTATCTTATTTTTGGGGAAACAGGGTATGATGCACACTGACCACCAGGGGACAGACACTCAATGCAGGAGCTGCCCCCTGGTGGTCAGTGTGCTCCCATAGCCAACCTTCTCCAGCAGCTAACTTCCCTTGGTCCCTCCCCCCAGACCAGCTAACCTCCTAGGTCCTCCCCCCCCCCCCCCCCCCCCGCGCACAAATTTGTGCACGGGGCCTCTAGTCTATAATAATAAAAGTGTAACATGCAAATCAACTGAATGACCAAATAGCAGAACAACCATCCAGACGACCTTCCAGATGACCACGCTATGACATGCACTGGTGCCAGGCTAGCTAAGGCCTGTGCGATGTGATTGGTCAGGGGGCCTGCAATCAATTGCCCCAAAGAGGGAGGCCTAGGCCACTGGCCAGCGATGGCTGTGGTGGGTATGTGGTGCTGGTCAGCGATCTCCCTGCATATGGAGGCTCAGGTCAGCCAAGAGATGGAGCCCCACACCTGTCGCCCAAAGAGGGAGGCAACTGGTGGCAAGGGAGGGGGAACAGTGCCTCACAGATGGCAAGCAGTGGCAGCGGTGAGGGGACCAGCTGCTGGCAGCCAGGGGAAGGAAAGCCCCGATAGGCCCTGATCATGGGCCAGGCATAGGGACCCTACCTGAAGGGTCCTGGATTGTGATAGGGTGCAAGCCGGGCTGAGGGACACCATCCCCATGCACAAATTTCATGCACCAGGCCTCTAGTATTTCAATAAAAAAGCTAATTTAGCCCAGCTGGTATTGCTCAGTGGTTGAGTGTTGACCTATGAACCAGGAGATCACAGTTGGATTCCTAATCAGGGCACTTGCCTGAGTTGCAGGCTTGATTCTCAGTGGGGGGCATGAAGGAGGCAACCAATCAATGATGCTCTCTCACCACTGATAATTCTATCTCTCTCTCCCTTTTCCTTCCTCTCTGAAATCAATCTACACTAATAAAAGAGAAAGATGCAAATTGACTGCACCTTTGCAATACCCACCAGCCAATCAGGAGTGAGTATAGCAAAGTAACCCTACAAAGATGGTGGGCTAATTTGCATATGCAGGCACTGAGTGGCTGGGGGCAGGGCAGCATGGAAATGTGGAAAGGCAGCTCCAGCCCGAGCAAAGGAGGTGCTGGCCACCAGGGGAAGGAAGGCCCATTCTTGCACAAATCTTTGTGCATCGGCCTCTAGTATGTATTTTAAAGAAGGTAAGGAATCACACGGTCATCAGGGTATTGTCCCTCTTACCTCAGCGTCTCAGAACTCAGGGTCCCTCCCATTCCCTCCTCATCTATCACGGAGGATATCACTGGTCCTCAGTCTGACAGTCAAGGGGCAGGACCCGCCCACTGTCCTCCGTGGGGGGCTCTCTCCTTTCACCTGGTCCAATGAGGGCCGGGGGCGGAGCCTCCCCGCACACAGGCTCCTCCGCTGGAACCTGGGTGAGGAGACGCGTTGTCTCCTGGCGAGCGCCAGGGACTGGCCAGCATCTGACCCTCCCCGGTGACTTTCCCAGGGTCGGCCTATTATGAGTGGATCCTGGCTAATGCGGTCACCCTCCCATTTCTCAAGTATGATTTGTGGCTTGACTGCGGCGGGGGAAAGAAATGGAGCCAAGCGCACAGCCCGGGCCATATCCATAACTCACGAGCCAATAAGCCCCTGGCGTGCGTGGTGACTTACGGCAGTCTGAGAGGTGTGCGCCCTGGGGCCGGAGAGCGCCCAGATGTTTCCGTTACGGAGCGCTGTCGAGTTCACGGGCGGGAGAGAGAATCCAGGCTCCCCAGCGGTGATGGCAGAGTTCAGGCCTGGGCGGAGGCCAAAGTCAGAGCCTTGGCTCCGGGCCCTGGGGCCCAGGAGCGGCCGTGAGCAGGCTGCCCTGGAGAGGAGTGTGCGGCTGAGGCTGTGAGGCTGCGCCCGGCATCTCAGAGGCAACCTCTAAGCATTGCCCGCCTGCGGAGACCCTGGTCGTGGGGAGGCCCTGGTCATTCGGGGGGCCTGCCTGCAGAGGCCCCGAGAGAGCACAGGATGATACATCAGCTCGGGAAGCAGGCTGTGATCAACAGAAAAACAAGGTCAGACAGCTTAAGCCATAAAGGGAACTGATTGGCTCTCTTAGCTGAAAAGTCCAAGCGATGTCACCAGGGAGAAGGCACTGTTTCTCTCTGCCTTCCACCGTGGCTCCCGGTGCCCACAGGGTTTCTCCCTCAAGAAGCAGGTCGCTGCCCCAGGCCCAGCCTCACGGACCAGGGGGCTGTGTCTCTTTCCCTAGCGCTGAACCAAGACCCCAACCCTCACTGGCCGCCAATAGCTCAGGTGCCTGTCCTGGAACAAACTGGCATTTGAGGGGTTGGTAAGAGGGAGGCACACACTGATCAACTGGGCCAAGTGGCGACTGAAGGTCAACTTCACAAACACCCTACATTTGAAATGGGGAAGGGTGATCCTTTAATTGTTTTTAAAAGATCAATATATATATATATATATATATATATATATATATATATATATATATATATATATATTATTGATCTCAGAGAGGAAGGAGAGGGGGAGAGATGGAAACAACAATGATGAGAGAGAATCATTGGTTGGCTGCCTTCTGCATGCCCCACACTGGAGATAAAGCCATGACCTCCTGGTTTATAAGTTGACACTCATCCACTGAGCCACACGGGCCAGGTAGGAAGGGTAGTTTGTAGAGGGGAGACCTGTTTTCCCAAGAGAAGCAGAAATGGAGGCCTGGGCAGAGGCCTGCTACGTAGAGCTGGTGAACAGGCGCCAATGTGAACGGAGCCAAGTGCAACTCTCATTCCTGAGAGTAAAGTGGCCGGAGGACGGGTTGTCTGAGGCTGTCTCTGCGCCACCATGGCAGCGAGGCCCTCGCAAGAGGCCTTCTGGCCTGAGAGCAAAAACAGCTACCACCCAGCCCTTTCCGGAAGATGCTGCTGGCTCTCAGACACCTCGAACTGGTAGTGAGCGCCTGCGCCTGCTCCTGCTCCCCTCTGGCTGGGACCCGGGGCAGGACAGCAGGTGCAGGGCGGGGAGGGGCGTGGCCACGCACGGCCAGGCCCGGAGGAGGGCACCCTGTCCTACACGCGCTGGCCAGGAGGCTTCAGGCAGGTCACATGACTGTCTTGGCCAGGTGGGCATCTAGCAGTCTGTATTTTTCTAGGTGGTACCCCTCCTGTCCCCATTCTCTCCGCAGGAGGCAGAACCCCTCAGCAGGGGGCGCTGGGAAGGCCACACCTGAGCCGCTGTGACATCACTGCTTATCCGATGCTCCCCCTCCCGCGGGCCGCAGTGGGATCACCTGCTGGAATGTTCTCCAGCCTGCTTTCACTTAGTTGTGGTCATTCGTTACTGGTAGGTCAAAGGTCTCAAGTCTTCCCAAAGGCCTGGAGTGCTGGCCTCAGGCAGGAGGGGCGCTGGCTCCCAGCTGCCAGGCCGGCTTCAGGCCCACCATGACGTGCCTGCTCACTGGTCGTTATGGTTCAGCGGGAGGAAGAACACAGCATAAAACGTAAACACCCAGCCGGCGGGGGAGAGGGCGGTTCCCACGCCACAGAAGCCAGGCTGTGGAGGAAGATGAAGGTGTCTCGCAGGTGGGTTATACACTGGAGAAGCAGAAAGAACTGAGGGCCTGGGACCCCCTGAGCTCTGCACGCTGCACTCGCCGCACTGGCCACTGGGGGGCGCCAGAGCAGCGCCTATGGCCAGGTCCTGGGCCCGGGAGGGAGCCTCAGGAGCGGAGGGGGGGGGACCCAATCCAGAGCTTCTGAGTGAGAGCCTGGGAAAGGCCGGCAGGAGAGAGCTCTGGCAGCAGATGAGAGGCCTTTGACAGACCCCTGGGCCCTGCCTTCCATCCTAAAGCACCTCACATCCCTCGGTCCCCGAGCTCCCAGGCCACATCTGTCAGCCAGGACGGAGGAGGAGGAAGCGGGACAGGGAGCCCTGGACCGGGCACAGCAAGAGGAAGGGCGGGCCTGCTGTCCTCCCCGCCGTTCCCAGGGGCCGCCTTCCTGGCTGCACATGGAGACCTTCCCGGCAGGCGGACCCGGGCCAGCCCTCACCTTGCAGCCCAGTTCACAGGCCACCGGGCATCTCGCTGCTCCCCAGGGGGCACCAGGCAGACAGGAAGCCTGCCCGGAGGCCCCCTCTGGGGCCGCTCCCCCGGGGAACTGGCGGGCCCTGCGGTTTATAACAAGGAACTTTTCGAGGTGCTCTCCAGACATCGTGTGCGCTGGGAAAAGGCCCGTTCTGCTCAGAGACACCCTCCCCCGGAGACGCCTGCCTGTTCCAGTGACCAGTTCTCGCAGGACGGCTGACCCTGTGCTCTGCCGTGGGCAGGCCCAGGCCCCCAGGACCCATGAAGCGGCCTGCTGTCGAGTCTAAGGGCACCTGGCCCTGGCCGCGGAGCATTTTGCAGGCTCCTCCTGCTGCTCCAGACCCGCAGGTGGACCTGCCTCCGGAAGCCTGCCCCGTGTTCCCGCACCGCCTGGGCATCCACACCGCGCCAGGCGCCGGGGAGAGCCAGGAGTGGCACCCCTCTCCTCCGAGCTCCCTGCCACCCTCTGGCCTCCCAGTTCCTGGCTCTGTTACCCTGTGGATTGGCACTGCCCTTTCTCGGCCTGTCTCTCTGCCCACGCCCCCTGGAAGACGCACAGCTTAGTGCGTAAAACCCAGAGAGCTCGGGTCAGCCCCTGACCTCATGCTTTTGTCTGGACGACCTTGGGCAGCTTATGTCGCTGCTCTGTGCTCGGTTTCCTCTCACGTATGGTAAGGGTGGTACTGGGCACAGCTCACAGAATGTGAGCCGCCAAGATGCTGCGTGATGTCAGTTCACTGATGGCAACGAATGCAGCGCTGGGGGAATGGGGTGTTGCTGTTGATAGTGGGGGAGACCTGCCTGGGGGTGCAGAGGGCGTGTGGGAAATCTCTGTACTTTCTGCTCTGTTTTGCTGTGAACCTAAAACTGCTCTAAAAAATAGTCTATTTTTTAAAAGTCCACACACGGCTGGCCAAGAAGACACACGCACAGGCTGGATCAGGGAGGCCCGCCCACACCGCAGTCCGGCACAGGTTCTGGGCCACAGCCGGGCGCTGGGCTCCGTGAAGGCAGAGGGCCCGCTGGCCTCGGCCACAGCTGAGCCCGGGGGGCCTCGCACCGCGCAGGGGAGAGCCAGTGAGCCCCGCGTCCTGGGCAAGGCAGGGGCGGGCCCCTCTGGTGCCGAGTGCAGGGGTGCAGCGAGCGCCGTTCTGGGCTCCTGGTGAGCCTCGCGGTGTGAAGGCCACTCGCCCCTCCCGAGGGGGGCGCTGCGGCTCTGCTGCCCAGGGTGTGGACAGAGGGGTGGCCTCGGTTGCCGGGAATCACACCGCAGGTACACGGCAGAGCCTGGGACGGCTCCCAGCATTCCCAGACGTCGGTGGTGAGTGCTCCCACTCCAGCCCAGGAGGGAGAGCTGGCGGGTGGAGAGGTTGAGGGGCAGATAGCAGGTGGAGAGTCAGTGGACGAAGGGATGGATGGACGATGGGTGGCTAGGCGGATGGGTGATAGGTGGGTGTGTGAACGGGTGGATACACCCCTGGCTCGATGGTTGAGGAGATAACAAACGGTTGGATGGACAGATGGACAGATGGATGGATGCTGAATGGACCTGAGAGCCCTTTCCCTGATGAGGTTCTCAGCATAACCTTTCTTTCCTTTTTCACTTCCTGTCACCGCAGAGCAGCGGCTATTCCATTAGGCGCTAAGTGAGATGCCCAAATAGGGTTAGTTCCAGGGCTAACAGCAAAGCCAGCTTACCTGGGCAGGGGCAGAGGGTGCGCGGGACACCTGTGGCCTGGCTCTTCCTTTCACACCTGGCCAGAGGTGAGTGGAGCCGTCTCCATCCACACTTCCTAAGCCCCAGCGAGGACCCAGGGTCGGGGAGAGGGCCTCCCTCCTCCTCCACCTCCTCCTGGGGGGAGGGGGAGAGGCGCTCGGCTCCCCAAACACCCCACAATCCCCACTCCCTCCCCTGCTGTGGGATCTGCGGCGAGGAGCCCGTCCTAGTGGAGCCTCTGTTTCCTCATCCGAGCAAAGGAGGCGAGTCCTATGGGCCGGCTGCTCGGCAGCGGAGAGGCCAGGGTCCCGTGGTGCCGAGCACAGAGGAGGTGCACATTAAACTGTAGTTCTTTCTGCCCCTTCGTCAGCCCTTTCCCAAAGGCTCCCCCGGATCCACGCGGACAGACTGGGGGCTGGGCCCCTTCTGACCCAGGGCCTGGGCAGTGCGGCTGGACGCCCCTCTCTACTGAGCAAGCACGTAAGGCCTCAGGCCTCTCCCAGGGCCGAGTCCCGCGCGGCTTCCGACCTCGGCGTTCAGGGTCATGTTTCCTCTGCACTTGGGGGCCTGAGCCCCGGGCTCGCTTAGTCTCCCAGCCCAGCTCCCCTGCCCTCTTCTTTTTCCTTCCGGTGGGTCTTCCTCCGCTGCTGTCTTTTATGGGCCTCGGTAAACCCCAAGGTCTCCTCCAGTTTATTCGGTAATTATGGCTCCCCAGAGGGAAATTCTAAACCGGGACATAAAATGAGACCCAAGTGCAGCGAACGGGAGCGTGGGCCCTCAGACTCAGCGTGGGATCTGGGACTCAGCCTGCGACCTCGGGCTCGGCGTGGGCTCTCGGGCCCGGCGTGGGCTCTCGGGCTCGGTGTGGGCCCTCGGGCTCGGCGTGGACCTCGGGCTCGGCGTGGGCCCTCGGGCCGGCGTGGACCTCGGGCCCGGCGTGGGATCTCCGACTCGGCGTGGCTCTAGGGCCCGGCGTGGGCCCTCGGGCCCGGCGTGGGATCTCCGACTCGGCGTGGGCCCTCGGGCTCGGCGTGGGCTCTAGGGCTCGGCGTGGGCCCTCGGGCCCGGCGTGGGCCATCGGGCCCGGCGTGGGCCCTAGGGCCCGGCGTGGGCCATCAGGCCCGGCGTGGGCCATCGGGCTCGGCATGGACATCGGGCTCGGCGTGGACCTCGGGCTCGGCGTGGACCTCGGGCTCGGCGTGGGCTCTCGGGCTCGGTGTGGGCCATCGGGCTCGGCGTGGGCCCTCGGGCTCGGCGTGGGCCATCGGGCCCGGCGTGGGCCATCGGGCCCGGCGTGGGACCTCGGGCCCGGCGTGGGATCTCCGACTTGGCGTGGCTCTAGGGCTCGGCGTGGGCTCGCGGACACAGCGTGGGCTTTCGGACTCAGAATGGACTCGTGAACTCAGAGGAGTCAGATCTCAGACTCGGCGTGGGCTCTCGGGCTCAGTTTGGGCTCTCGGACTCCAATTTCTGTCTCTCGTGCCCTCCCCATGGGTGGCGGCGGCTTCCTGTGGTGACCTCCAGCTCAGCTCCGTGCCCGGTTCTCATTCCCAGGCCCCTCACCTGTGCGGCAGGCCCCACATCACCCCTTCCCGGTGCCGCCTGTGGTGTGTTTTCCCAGATGAGCCCCGACGGACACCATCCATCCAGGAGACGCAGACCCACACAGACAGGTCTGACGCAGCGTGGCTGTGCCCTTGGACTTGAGTGCGGGTGCACCCTGGTCTTTGGGAAGCAGCTTGGGTGACCTTTGGGGGGGTGTGGGGAGGTGTGCGTGGGTGCCTTGGGCCTTCACAGCACTTATTGCCACTTGCAGTGACCTGGTTCACGCATCTACTCAGTGGTTCATCCATCGCCTGTAAGCTCCGTGGGTACAGGCCAAGGACAGGTCCTTGTGCAGATGGACGGACTGGCAGAGGAACTCTGAAAGGCCCCGGGGCCCGGGGGAACCTGAGCCCTCACCTGCCCTGATGCCAATGCCACGGGAGGGATCGTGAGACCTGCCGAGACGCAGATGGGACTTGCGCGCTTGTCCCTGCTGGGGTCCCCGCACGCAGAGAGGGAAAGAAAAGCCACACGGCCATTGCACACGCACAGGCTGAGACCCCTCAGGTTCAAGTCCGGCTCAGCCTCCTGGTTACGAGGGAGCCTGGCCACTCCTCCTGGCAGCAGGTTTTGCATCTGAAATGGATGATAGTACCCGCAGCTCTGGGCCTGGGCGTTGGTGAAGATCCAGTATCGGGCTGCGTGCGGGAAGTGTCCTCAGGCTCCGGGGAATCCGGGAATCCTCCTCTCGGGAGATAAGTAGACCGAGATGAACCCAAGGCAGGCTTTCCCTGGGGCCAGCTTACAGACTGACGTTCCTCCCCCGCTTCCGGCACACCCAGCCTGGGTCCCCCTCCCCCCCGCTGCCCGCGGGCCCAGGCTCCCGGGCCTGACAGAAGGTGACCTTGGCCAAAGCACCTCCCGCAGTGTCAGCATCCAGTGGGGGATCACACGGGGTTGACATCTGTTGAAGCGCCGAGAGCAGGCAGTACACAGTAGGTCTAGAAAAGGGGCCTTTGCTTCCTCCTGGAATTGCTTTATTTCTGCCACCCAAAGTTCCCAGGATGTCCTCTCGGGGGACGGAGAGGGTGGGAGGAGCATGTGGAGGAGACCCCATCTCATCCATCCATCCATCCATCCATGCAATAAAGTGCACACTGTGTGCTGTGTGAAAAGGAGAAGCCTGAGGGATCCTCCTAACGGAATAGCGCCGTCTAGGCCAGAGCTGGATGACGAGTGCCCGCCTCCCGCCGGGGAGACAGGCCTGAACAGT
The DNA here is from genome assembly GCF_964339955.1 of Pipistrellus hanaki. NCBI lineage: Eukaryota > Metazoa > Chordata > Mammalia > Chiroptera > Vespertilionidae > Pipistrellus > Pipistrellus hanaki. The sequence continues at coordinate 2,826,511 of NC_140503.1, forward strand.
GAAGGCGGAAGGGACAGGAGAGGCGTCCGTCTGGTGCAGGGAGCCCCCGGAGGAGACATGCTGGGGGGGGGGGGGCCTTCACTGCTGGGCGAACGGGGCGGGAGTACTAGATACTTCACATGGTGTGAGAGGCCCTGGCTGGTGTGGCTCAGTTGGCGGGGGTGTTGTCCCATACACCAAAAGGTGGTGGGTTCGATTCCCAATCAGAGCACAGACCCAGGTTACAGGTTCAGTCCCCCATCAGGGTGCCTGCAAGAGACAACGGATCAATGTCTCTCTCTCCCCCTTCCTCTCTCTAAAATCAATTTGAAAAAGAGGTTGGCCACTGTTGTGAGTTTTTTCTATGCTCTCTTGGAATTTTTCTGTCAGCAAACTGGAATATCTTTTGTTCTGATTATTGAACTAATAGAGACTACATATTGGGGAAAAAAATCGAACAGTGTAAAAGGCGGGGGGGCAAAGATGGGAATAGCAGAGAATGGAGGGACCAAGGATGGGGATGCTGGAGAGAAGAGAGAGGATGGGATGCTACAGAGTGGGGGGACCAAGCATGGGATGCTAGAAAGTGGGGGGAGGGAAGGCCGAGGCTGGCAGGTGGGAAAGGGCGTCACGGTGCAGGCCGGGGCCCCAGGCCTCACAGGTAGGCTCCCGCCAGATCCCGGAGGGTGTTGGCGGCCTGGCTCCGACCCATCACCACTCCGGCATCTCCTGCGCCCGCCCTGGCATCTGGAAGCCAATTTGCAAGTCCTCGGGTGAAAAAAGCGTGCATTAGCGGCAGGCTCTGTGCTCATCAGTGTCCTAATTTCCACTGGTTTTTGGTTTTCAGCTCCATAAATCCTAAGTGCGCCTTTCATTCCGCTCCCCGGCCTTTGAGGACATCTGTTCGGCATTTGCCTGTTCGGTGGAAGGTGGGAAGGGGTGCCAAGTCCGTTTCTTTTAGCTCCTCTGCATTGAAGTACGAGCCGCAAATGTGCCCCAGAGCGGGGGCCACACCGCCCCCGCCAGCCCGGCCCCCTCCGTCCTCAGGTGCTGGGGGAAGATGGCTCCATTTCAGGCCAGCGCCTGAAAACCGTCTCCGTGCCAACAGAGGGCAGCGCCACGTGGTTCCAATTTACGGTTTTTAGCATGTTGTAATGTGGGTTTTATGTACATGTATGGCCAGGGCTTTCCCTCTTCTTTCTTCTTCCGATGGGCCCTCCTCCGCCTGTACATCTCCGTGGTGATCTGGCCCCAGCAGGCTGAGTGGCCCTGCTCTTCGGGAGGGGACGGTGCTCACGGACGCTCCCAGGGGCTGTTGGGACCCCCGGTCCGGAGGCCTGGGACAGAGACGCCCCTGAGCACCTACTATGTGCCTTTGGCTGCCGTTTTTTGTGGGTTTTTTTTTTTTTTTTTTTTTTTCCATTTTCCTATTCTCTCTCGTGGTCGTTTTTCTTTTAGCAAACAGGAACACCTTCTGTTCTGATTTTAAAACTAAACAGAGGCTGCATGTTAAGAAAAACCAAGTAGTGTAACACGGATTTAGCGGCTGGCAAACGCTCCTCATATGCTTCTTCCAAATGGGTAAACACCGCTCAGCTGTGGGTGGTGTGTACTTCCAGATTGCCTATACAGTATTCAGGAAATATGTAAAACAGCTGAAACTGGTTTGGCTCAGTGGATAGAGCGCCTGCCTGCGGACTGAAGGGTCCCAGGTTCGATTCCGGTAAAGGGCATGTGCCTTGGTTGCGGGCACATCCCCAGTAGGAGGTGTGCAGGAGGCGGCTGATAGATGTCTCTCATTGATGTTTCTAACTCTCTATCCCTCTCTTGAAAAAATCAATAAAATATATATTTTTTAAAGAAAATATATAAATCAGCCCTGGCCGGTTTGACTCAGTGGATAGAGCGTCAGCCTGCAGACTGAAGGGTCCTGGGTTCGATTCCGGTCCAGGGCAAGTACCTCAGTTTTAGGCTTTTCCCTGGTCCGGGCCCCGGTCAGGGAATTGTGCAGGAGGCAACCAATGGGTGTGTTTCTCTCACATCAACATTTCTCTCTGTCTCTCCCTCCTCTCCCACTCTCTAAAAATCAATGGAGAAATATCCCCAGATGAGGATTTTTTTTAAAAAGAAAGAAAATATAGAAATCAACGCACATCAGGAAGATTTCACAGGAACGGAGCGACAGCCTCGGCGTGCTCCGTCACCTCTGGCCGGATGCAGACGTTCCCTGATGAGTGAGGTGCTCTGCTGCAGGGCGGGCCCTCCGGGGACCTGGGCTCCCCCCGGAGCGGACCTGTGCCTCCTCCCCTCTGCACAGGGCAGGCCTGCCCTCCCTCCATGCCCTGTGCCCCTTGCTCAGATCGCTCCGCGGCTCCATCCCGCCGATGGCAGCGCTGGGCCAACAGATAGACACAAATGGTGTTGGCCGGAATCACCACGTCGATATGGTTGAACTGATTTCTTTCTCTCTCTCTCTCTCTCTCTCTCTCTCTCTCTCTCTCTCTCTCTCTCTCTCTCTCTCTTTTTTTTTTTCCTTTTCCTTTTTGATTTTCGGAGAGAGGAAAAGAGAGAGAAAAACATGGATGAGAGTGAAACCTCATGGATCGGCTGCCTCCTGCACACCCACTTCTGGGGATGGAGCCTGCAACCCGGGCCTGTGCCCTCACAGGGAACCGAACCGGCGATCTGGTTCCAGGGCTGAGACTCCACTACTGAGCCACCCCAGCCGGGCTGGTTGCACCGATTTGCACGTCACTAACGGTGCAGCCCTCACCGCAGACCCAGTTTGCACCTGAGCTGACCCTGCCAGAGGGGGCTGCCTTCCTCCTGCCTGAGGGACGGAGGCTGGAGGCCAGGTCCTCCATCAGACGCAGCCTCGCCCACAGCACGCCCGAGCCGGGAGAGGGGCTCGGCGATCCCGTAGAGAGGGGTGGGGCGGGCCTCCGGGTTACATGCCGGCACAGAGCCCCGTCTCCACGCGTGTAAATGGGAATGGGGAGGGTGTGGGGGTACAGGGCTGTCCTCTGGGCTGTCCCTGATCGGACCTGGGCCTCCACAGACACCTGCCCACGAACGGGCTGCCGAGAAGGGAGGGCCAGGCGGGCACCACCGGGCCCAGTGGGTGAGCTGGGACAGGGCGTCCCCTCCAGGCGGAAGCAGCCTGGCACCTGCACCCTTCCTCAGTTTCCCCGCCTGTCAGATAGAGGTGCCCTGCCCGCTGCCACCGACGGGCACGCAGACGTTTACGGCTGCTTTTCTCCCTGTGAGGACTCCGGGCCCAGCGCCTGCCCGCCCGCCGGCAGCGCCCCCAGCCCCCCGCCGGGCGCCCCTCATTCCCCGTCCGCCCTGCCTGCGCCCCCGGCTCTGCCCGCGGGGACGCGGCAGCCTCTTTACTGAGTTACAAACCGGGATTGCTCTTGGGCGGGTTGGTAAAAAGGCCTGGAAACGGTAATCAGACAGATCCCGCTGCTCGGAGAGATAATGAGGGCTGCGTTTGCAAGGACCAAATTACCGTCATGTTTTCAGGCGGTGCCAGAGGAGCCTGGCTCTGCCCCCTTCCCACCACACACACACACACACACACACTCACACACACACACACACTCTCACAAACACACACACACACTCACTCACACACACACACTCACACACACTCTCACACACACTCACTCACACACACACACTCACACACACACACTCACACACTCTCACACGGACATTCACACACACACACACACTCACACACACACTCACACACACACACACACACTCTCTTTCACACACTTTCACTCACACACACACACTCACATACACACACACACACATACTCTCACACACTCACACACACTCACACACACACACACTCACACACACACACTCACACACACACACTCACACACACACTCACTCACACACACACACTCACACACACACTCACTCACACACACTCACTCACACACACACATACACACACACTCACACACACACACACACATACTCTCACACACATACTAACACACACACTCACACACACTCACTCACACACACTCACACACACTCACACACACACACTCTCTTTCACACACTTTCACTCACACACACTCACACACACACTCTCACACACACACACACACACACACTCACACACACACACACTCACACACACACACTCACTCACACACTCACATACACACACACACACTCTCACACACACACACACACACACACTCACACACACACACACACACACACTGTGTCCACCCTTAGTACACGGCTGGGACCCCAACAGCAGGCCTGACGGCGACCTTTCACCCCCACACGCACTCGCCGTTCATGACTTCTCTCTGTGTCTGTGTTCCAATCCGAACAGCTCCCTGCACCTCTGGCCCGTTTCTGAGCCTTCCCGACGCCCCAACCCCTCGGGGCAGTGGGTCCGAGCTGTCCCTGCACCTTCTGCCTGTTCAGAGCCCCCCTTCCTGGCCCGTGAGCACCCCGGGGCGGGGGAGACCTGGTCCCGCTCCCCTTCCTGTGCCCCCAGAGCCGGCACGTGGCACCGGGCACCAGGAGGGCCGGAGGCTCGATGGGGGTCAGTCCTCACTGCTGTTGTCGTCAGTGTAAAGCAGCAATCTTCACCCGGCCCCCGGGCTCCCCGGCCATGGTGAGGGGCACTTATGGGCTGTCAGTCTTGCAGAGAAACGCCCAGGGCATCTATTGGGCAAAGGCGGGCAGTACGCAATGTCTGTCTGTGGGCCCCGCCCATTTCACCACCGTGAGCCCTTCTTCTGTAAGAAAAAAAAAAAAAAAAAAGCCTTGTCTGGTGTGGCTCAGTGGACAGAGCATCAGCCTGCAGGCTGGAGTGTTCCGGGTTCGATTCCGGTCAAGGGCATGCACCTCGGTGGCAGGCTCCTCACCGGTCGCGGCCCTGGTCGGGGCTCATGCAGGAGGCATGTCTCTCACATCCATGTTTCCTCGGTCTCTCCCCCTCTCTCCCACGCTCCCTGAACATCAGTGGGAAAATATCCTCAGGGGAGGATCAAAACACACACACACACACTTCAAAAATTACATTTTCAAGTGAAGTTGGTGTGAAGCAAATGACAAGCCAAGCTGGGTTCCTTCTTGTGCTTCTTTACTGTTCTGTTCATTTTGTTTCTGACGGTGATGAAACGGAAGGCATTTCCGAAAGCCCCACCGGAACCGGGGCCTCGGCCCGGGTCTGGGGGACCCGTGGGGAACGGCTGGGAACGTGCTCGGTGCGCAGAGCCAGCCGGCCTGGGAGCCCCGGCCAGGGCCAAGGGCGGCCGGGCGGAGGGCCTGCAGGAAGGGAAAGCGGCAGCTGGGAGGCAGCAGGGCGAGCAGGGCCTGGGCAACGAGCAGGCTGGGGGGCGGGCGGGGGCAGGCCGTACCCGCGCGGAGCGCTCACGAGAAGGCCACGTGTGCGTTTTCCTTTCCTCCAAACGGCGGACAGAGCAGGAACACGTACTTTGTTCAGAGGGAGCGCTGCAGGCCGCGGCCACACCTCATCACTCAGGCAGGCTGGGGGCCCCCTGCCGCGGCCTCGCGGTCAGCGCTCATTCCCTGGACCAGAGCCGCCGCGGGGGGGCGGCCCGGGGCCGGGGCGCGCCCTCACCTGCCCGCCGAGGTGGCCGGCCTCCCGCCGCAGGCCTCCGGCTGCCTGTGGGAGGGGTGCCGGGTGCACGGGTTCTGAGCGGGATCTGTGTTCCAGAAAAATAGAACTGTCAGGTGCATGTGTGTGCGTGTGTGTGTGTGCGTGTGCGCGTGTGTGTGCATGTGCGTGTGCATGTGTGTGTGCGTGTGTGTGCATGTGCGTGTGCGTGCGTGTGCGTGTGTGTGCGTGTGTGTGTGTGTGTGTAGGGGGGTGGGAGAGAGGAAGAAGGGAGGGAGAGGGGGAAGGAAAGGGGAGGGAGGGAGGGAGACGAGCACTTATTTTACGGACTTGGCTCCCGCACTAAGAGGCTAATGAGCCCAGACTGCAGAGCCGCTGGCGGGGGTGGGGGGAGCCAGAGGTGCAGTGTGAGCCCGCGGCCGGTTTAACCCTTCCTGCTGGGGGCGCTCAGTCTTTCTTCTAAACGGGCCTTCACCAGATTGGGTGGGGCCCACCGCACTAGGGGGAGCAATCTGCTCCCCTCAAAGTCCACCCATTTTATTTTTTTAATATTTTGTTAATTTACCTCCACGCCAGGCCCGGAGTGCAGCACGGGGTCGGTGACAGCGGCCCCTGCGTTACCTCATGGCGCCACGTGTGCTTCCCGGGACGGCAGAGCTCTGCCCTGGATGCCGGGGTTCCCCCCGAGGCCCCTCTGACGGCAGAGCCGCCGTCCAGACACCCGTCCTGGGGCTCAGTTTCCATGTTTGTACAACAGAGGGTGCCACTGGGTCAGGGCTCCGGCTGCTTGCCCTCGGCCCGTCGGTTTGCAGGCATGTTTGGTGTTTGGCCTGCTTCTCTCTCTCTCTCTCTCTCTCTCTCTCTCTCTCTCTCTCATTAAAATCTATTTCTCATGGATAAAAATGAGATAAGATTTCATCTAAAAATTTGGAGTTCTAGCCCTAGCTGGTTTGGCTCAGTGGATAGAATCAACCTATGAACCAGGAGGTCATGGTTCAATTCCTGGTCAGGGCACAAAGCCAGGTTGCGGGCTCGATCCCCAGTGGGGGGACATGCAGGAGGCAGCCGGCCAGTGATTCTCATCACTGATGCTTCTATCTCTCTCTCCCTTTCTTTCCTCTCTAAAATCAATAAGAAATATATTTAAAAATAAAGGTCTGGAGTTCTAGCATCTTGTGAAGAATAAAAGAGTTAGCAATCAGGGCCTATGTTACTCCTGGCAATAATCGGGGGGGGGGGGGGGGGGGCGGGGGAGCTGAGCAGCACCTCCCGGCATCCACCTGTGCTCTCAATGCACCGCAGTCCCCACCGCTCCCTATCGCCCTGCTGCACACACTCTCCCTGCCGCTCCTGCCGGCAGGGGACTGCACAGCGCTTATGACATATGTGCTGGCTGGCTCCTTCCCCGTCTCCTGGTCTAGGAACCTGGAAACCTGGCATGGCTCAGGAGAGAGGAGCCGCCCTGACAGACTGCAGAGAGCAGCCGGGTCCCGGTGACATGTGCAGCCTGGGCGTGAGCAGCGGCTCCGGGCACCGGGGGAGCCTCTGGCAGAAACACCGCCAGCGTGCTCCGCAGTTTGCAGGCCCCACGCAGACAGCGGCAGGCCCCGGGCTGAAGAGGACCAGCGGGAGCCTCGGGTTGTCTGGGGCGCCGCAGGGTATGGCCGCGCCCGGCAGGGGGACCACTCTACCCTGACGTACGCACCAGGCACCTGACGCGGACCCCCGGGAGGGAGGGGGGGTGCCGGGCAGACACAGAAACTAAAACCACAAACCGCACAGTGGCCCGGCCAGACGTCAACGTGACCCTGCCGGGTCAAGCTGCCCAGGAAGGCCAGGGCGCCCACCCACTTCTCTCCCGGGCGTCTCTCAGGGCCACCGCAGCCGGTGCCGAGCCACGCACGCACCCTCGGACACAGCCTCGGTGTCCTCCTCAGAGAAATGGGGACAGGGAGGATGCCGCTTCCGGGAGGCTGGTTCCAGTCCGGGCCTCGGTGGTGAAGCCTCCGGCCTCAGTGACAGACGGCAGCGGGCGGCAGAGGGGACTGGCACTGCGTCCAGCTGTGGCAGTGCCTGTGGCTGGCGTGGAGGGAGGGCCCACCATCCAGCCCAGAGGGAGATGGATGACAGACAGATAGACAGACCAACACCGTGCCGGCCTCCGGGTGGGAAAAGCAGCGGCGCTGGGAGGGTGGGGTCCCTCCGGGGGTGGGGGTGGGGGTGACCCAGGGCGCACAGCACACTCCCCACACACGGCTGAGCTGCAGGCGGGAGCAGGCGGCGTGGTCCGGGGCCATGAGGAACGTGCATTACCTCGTTCCTTCTGGCTTCTCGCCTGGAAAGTTCCTAATGACCCGATCTCCTAGGAAAAACTGTGCTGAAGGAACGATGGGTGTGAGCGATGGAAGTCAGACAGCACAGTACACCGCGCTCTGGGGCTGTGCGGGCGACGGGCCGAGCGGGGCGCAGGTTATTACACGGAGTGGCCAGGTTACTATGATCTCTGAACACATCATAATCTGGCCGCTCAGTGTGTATCCTATAGAATAAAAGGCTAATATGCAAATGGTCCCCTTGACCAGGAGTTGGACCAGCAGGCAGGCGGGCCAACTGCATGTCCCCCGCACCTGGCCAGGCTGGCCGGACCCCATCCATGCATGAGTCCATGCACCGGGCCTCTAATGCATTCAGAGATCACAATAATCTGGCCACTCAGTGTATAAGTAGGCACTGCCTTTGCAGGAGGCAGAGTTTCCTTAGCTTCCCTTCCCCTCCCTCTCTTTCCCCCCTCCCCCTCCCCCCAGGAGGCGGCTAGGTTGGCTTGGGGAGGGGAAGACATATCGCAGCACCTGGCCCGCCCACCGCGCCAGGCCACGCAGGCCCGCGTGCCCGCGCTGAGTCACACCGAGGGACCATGGCACCTGGCACTGGGCTCTCTCCCTCACTCCCAGCCTCCGTCCAGCCAGGAGAAAGGCGAGGGAGCAGCCCGAGCCCGGAATGTTCCCCCCCCCCCTGCCAGGGCTCCCGTCAGAGCGAGGGGAGGAGCCTCGGTGACTCACCGCCGGGTGCCGACTGAGGACGCTCACGGAAACACTGAAATCCGAGGAACGGCCGGTTCTTTTTTAATGTGTTTTTACTGGTTTCAGAGATCACAGGGAGGGAGAGGGAGAGACAGAAACAACGACGAGAGAGAATCTTGGGTCGGCTGCCTCCTGCACGCCCCCAAGGGGGATCAAGCCCACAGTCCAGCCTGTGTCTGGCTGGGAATCGACCATGACCTCCTGGCTCATAGGTCGATGCTCAACCGCTGAGCCAGGCCGGCCCAGCCAGGTGGGGTCTCCCTTGTGGCAGTGGACCTCCGGACGGAGGAGGCCGTCAGAGGTCAGTACCGGGAACCCGGTGAGGGGCACGGAGCTCTCTGTCCCCGCCCCGTCCACGCGGGCGCTGGCGTGCTGTCGGCGGGGTGCGGACAGACAGCAGGCGTTTCTTTCTCTCTGTCCCGGAGCTCCGAGGCCGAGGCCAGGGGCCGGCCCGCTCGGTTCCGGGGAGGGCCCTCGTCCCGGTTTGCAGCAGCCAGTTCTCGGGCCCTCACAGGGCAGAGGGAACAAGAGGAATCCCTGTCTCCTTCTTTATTTTATCTTATTTGAATCCTCGCCCGAGAATATTTTCCCATTGATTTTTTTGTTTCTTTTAGCTCCCTTCCACCCGATTCCCACCCCCCCCCTCTGCCCTTACCTCCCCACCCCCCACTGACCTCATCCATAGGTGTGCGATTTTAATCCAGTCTCTTCCTGCACCCCCCACCCCCCTTTCCCCCTGATCATTATCAACCCACTCCCATTCTATGCCCCTGATTCTATTATATTCACCCGTCTATTCTGTTCCTCAGATTTTTAATTCACTTGATTTTTAGATTCACTTGTTGATATGTATGTATTTGTTGATCATTGATTTTTAAAGAGAGCGGAAGAGAGAGGGAAAGACAGAGAGACATCGATGTCAGAGAAACACATCGATTGGTTGCCTCCTGCACAAGCCCTGACCCAGGGCCCAGGCCAGGAGGAGCCTGCACCGAGGTACATACCCTTGACCAGAATCGAACCCAGGACCCTTCAGTCTGCAGTCTGATGCTCTACCCACTGAGCTAAGCTGGCCAGGGTCTGTGTCTCTCTTTATAAGGACGCAAATCCCTCCCCAAGTGTCCACCCTCGTGGTCTAATTCCCTCCAAAGGCCCCACCCCCAACACCATCCCTCTGGGGATCGGGTTTCAACCTGCGATTGTGGGGGGGCGTGGACATTTCATCCACAGCTATAATTGCACCTTCTCCGTAAACTTAAAATTATTCTAAAAACAGCTTAAAACCATCGGGAAGATGACTGCATACGTTATATAAATGCCTAACCACTGCCGTGCACCTGAAGCTAATATAATATTGAATGCCAACTGTAAGTGAAAAGTATTTTTTTTTTTTTTAAGTTAAAAAACAAAGGGACAAACTGAAAATAAATAACAAAATGGTAGACCTGAATCCGGTCGTCTCAATAATCATAAATCTTAATGGCCTAAACACTCCAATTAAAAAGTATGATGATTGCCCTAATTGATGTGGCTCAGTGGATAGAGCGTCGGCCTGCAGACTGAAGGAGCTCAGGTTTGATTCAGGTCAAGGGCATGTACATTGGTAGTAGTAGGGGGTGTGCAAGAGGCAGCTGGTCGATGTTTCTGACTATCTCTCTCTCTCTTCCTCTCTGTAAAAAAATCAACAAGATATATATATTAAAAAATTAATAAATAAGCAGAGTATTGGCTTTGAGCTCAAATTATTGAGCACCTGGACAACTCACGGACTTGGGAGCCACCGCAAATAGATGTGTCTGAAGCCACTACGGTTTGGGATGGTTTGTCACACAGCAAGAGCTGATGATCAACACCGGATTCCTGACAGTGAGACTCATTGCAAAGATGCATCTTGTCTACAAAGGAATTGTGAGTGCGACTCTAATCAAAATGCTGACAGTTACTTATTTCTCTGGGATTTTTAAAATAAACTATGAAACAAAATTGGCCACTAAAACTTTGGGGGTGCGGGGAGGTGGACTAAGAGAGGAGAATAAGATCTTACCCCATCTGCTATTAAGAGACACCAGAATATGCCCTAGCTGCTTGGCTCAGTGGATAGAGTGTCAGTCTACAGACTGAAGGGTCCTAGGTTCGATTCTGGCCAAGGGCACATGCCTGGGTTGCAGGCTCGATCCCCAGTGGGGGGCATGCAGGAGGCATCCAGTCAATGATTCTCTCTCATCATTGATGTTTCTATCTCTCTCCTTCTTCCTTCCTCTCTAAATCAATAAAGAAATACATTTAAAGAGAGAGAGAGAGAGAGAGAGAGAGAGAGAGAGAGAGATACCAGAATAGTTATGCAATATGCTAACAGACAAATAAACCCAAGGGGGGCAGAAAAAGGAAATTGAAAGATGGAGAGAGAGGGACAGAATACAGACAAATAGAGATAATGCTCCATTACAAACCAATGTTGAGGGGTGATGGATAGAGTTCCATAGCAAACAGCATTGCCATAGCTGGTTATCGCTTTGAAAAACACAAAACTGAACCCTTACATCAGCCTAGATACTCAAATAAATTCCAGATGGATTAAAGACCTACATGTGATCAATCAAACTGTAAAAGTACTAGAGAAAAGCACAGCTGAGCTGACTATTGTCATAATCTTGGGGCAAAGCAGGCCCTCTAAAGCAAGACAGAATCCAGAAGCCATTAAGAGATAGCCTCACAAGTTTTATGCCATAAAAATTAAATGCTCCAAACAGCCACAGACCACAGACAGCGTTAAAACACGAGCGACGGTTTGAAAGTGCATGTGATCTATACGTAAGGACAAAGGGCCAGCAGCCCAGACTCCTCACAGCTCTGACGGTAGGAAGGCAATCACTGTCCAGTCAAAAAAAGCAGGGAAGGGACCCGGCCGGTGTGGTTCAGTGGTTGGGCACCAACCTATGAGCCAGGAGGTTGCGGTTTGATTCCCAATCGGGGCGCAGGCCCAGGTTGCGGGCTCGATCCCCAGTGTGGGATGTACAGGAGGCAGCTGATCAATCAATGATTCTCTCTCTCTCTCTCTCTCTCTCTCTCTCTCTCTCTCTCTCTCTCTCTTTCTCTCTCTCTCTCTTCCATCTCTCTCTTCCTCTTTGAAATCAATAAAGAGTATATATATATATATATATATATATATATATATATATATATATTTTTTTTTTAAGTGGGAAGGGTATGAACGAGGAATTCATGCTACAGAGAGAAAAGCAACCAGCAGTTGAAAGAAACAGCCCGGCCTGTTGTACCCCTCAGCCCGGCACAAACCCAGGACACACACCTGTCTCGTGGAAAAGTGATACAGGACAGCAAATCCACCATGAAATCCTGTCCCCCGGGACCGCCCCCGCAGGGACAGGGCGATAGGGTCCCGCCCAGTGATCTCGGTGTGAGTGGTGCCTGGTCAGCCTCGGCTTCCTAACCAGCAGGAAGGAATGGCCGTGAGCTGAGGTGCGGGGTCCGCTGCGCGGGAGTGACCTGCAGGCGGCGGGCGGAGGGCGCTCCGGGCGGGGTGCAGTGAAACACGGAGAAGCACTGCACCGGAGGGACGGTGCCGCCCTCTCCACCCCTCTGCGTGCCATAGTTTCACACGGACGTGAGTGACGTGTGCCCCTAAAGAGATAAGAGAAGACGGGGACACGTGAACGCCTGCGGGTCAGGTCTGTGTGAGACAGGCGGATGTGGACACAGGGACAGGTCCAGTGGCACGGGTTCTGGCGTGACTGCTGGACACGGAGACATAGATACAGAGCTAACCCCTCACCACTTTCTATTTTAAAACTTCCTGTCTCACCCGGCGGTGTGACTGAACCCAGGAACCAAGAGATCACTGGCTGGATTCCCGGTCAGGGCACAGGCCTGGGTTGTGGACTCGATCCCCAGTGTGGGGCGAGCAGGAGGCAGCTGATCCAGGATGTGTCTCTTGCATCGATGTTTCTCTCCCTCTCCCTTCCTCTCTCTCTCTCTAAAAATCAATAAAAGAATAATAATGGATGGATGAATGAATGAATGAATGAGTGAGTGAATGAAAGTCTCTGTCTTTGAAACCTAGGAGCCTCCCTCCCCAGGGGGCCCGCCGAGCCATGGGTCCTAAGCCCGGAATGGAGCCCTCGCCGATGTAAAGCTCAGCGCGCCTCTTCACCTGCTCCCCGACACCTGCTCCGGGGGACACTGGGAGCCCATCCCAGGGAGAGGCAGGCCATCCCTGCTGATGAGTGTTGTCCCACCAAAGCCCCACACACCGGTCCTGCACCCTCCACTCGGCTCAGTCTGTGCCCCCAGCCTCCCCTCCCCCTCCCCCGCCCCAGCCATCCCTCCCCCTCCCCCCGCCCCAGCCACCCCTCCCCCTCCCCCGCCCCAGCCACCCCTCCCCCTCCCCCCGCCCCAGCTTCCCCTCCCTTTCCCCTCCCCCCCCCAGCCTCCCCTCCCCCCCCCCGCCCCAGCCACCCCTCCCCCTCCCCCGCCCCAGCCACCCCTCCCCCTCCCCCCGCCCCAGCTTCCCCTCCCTTTCCCCTCCCCCACCCCAGCCTCCCCTCCCCCCCCCCCGCCCCAGCATCTCCTTCCCCCAGCCCCAGCCTCCCCTCCACCTCTCCCCGCCCCATTCTCCCCTCCTATCCCCCTCCCCCCACCTCAACCTCCCCTTCTCCTCCCCCTGCCCCAGCCTCCTTACACACCCCCTGGACACTGTCCGTGTGGCTCCCTGGTGGGAAAAGGCTGTAAGACAGGAATATTTTATTTATATATATATATATATATATATATATATATATATATATATATATATATATTTTTTTTTTTTTTAGTTTTTTTTTTTTTTTTAGTTTTTATTGATTTCAGCAAGGAAGGGAGAGAAACATCAATGATGAGAGAGAAATCATGGATTGGCTGCCTCCTGCATGCCCCCTACTGGGGATCAAGGCTGCAACCCAAGCCTGTGCCCTTCTGGTCAGCAGGCCAACGCTCTATCCACTGAGCCACACCAGGCAGGGCTGGGCAGGAACCTTTTAAACCTTTATTAGTTCTACACCCAGGTGGCGGGTTCGCTCCCTGGTGGGGGGCATGCATAGGGAGGCCCATGACAGATGTGCTGTTTCTCTCGCACATCGATGTTTCTGTCTCTGCTCACTCGCTTGCTCCCTCTTCCTTTTTTCTCTAGAATCAATGAAAAAATGAACAAACATCCTGGGGAAGGTTAAATAAATAAATATGTAACGCCTTTGTGAATTCTGAGGTCTCTCTTCCAGGGCAGGATGGCGGTGCCGAGCAGCCAGCGCTGAGGCAGGGCCTGCAGGGAAGGCCCGTGCCCTGGGTGCCCGCGGGCCGGCCACTGCTCTCCCCAGTCCGTTCCCACGTCCGGCTCCTGCCCCGGCTGGAGCTCTGCCCGGTGCATCTCCGCATCGCAGCTCCAGCAAAGGGCAAAGGGCAAAGGGCAAAGGTGATGGGGTGGGAAGGGCAAGGCGGGGGGAAAGGAGAGAAAGGAACGTCAGCAAGGTCGAGGAAGTGCGGGCACGAGGGAGAGAGGGCAGCCCGGGGAGGCCCAGACAGGAAGTGGTCGCATTGCATCATGGACCTTCACCCCAGTGTTAGCTAAAAACAGCTCCGTCCCAGGGGCCTGCCTCTGCATCCATACAGCCCCCGGGCAGGGTCCGAGGAGGCCTGGGTCCCAGACTCCACCACGTGCTGCCCAGTGCCTCCCAGGCCTGAATCTTCCCTCTGGTGGGCCTGCCTCCCCCTTCCCCCAAACCTTCCCCTCCCCCTTCTTCTCCCTCCCCCGTGTCCTCTCAGCCAGCACCCCAGCACCGAGCTCACAGCGCCACCCTGGCCATGTGTCCCAACTTTCCAAAGCTGTCCCTGCAGCTGGGCCTGGGCCTGAGGCCTCGGTCCGACGGCCGCCTCCCTGGCCCTCTGGACGGCTCCGAGCGTGGGCCTGGGCCAGGCCTGCCCCCCCCGCCACCCCCTCCTGGGCGCCCGGGCTCTGGGCACTCCTGGGGGTGCCCGCCTGGACCCCGTGCTCGGCTGGCCCTTGCCTCAGGGGTGCAGCTGCTCCAGGGAGGCCCGGGACATGTCCAGCCCGCTCCCGCCCGCCTGCAGCCTCCGCCTCGTCCATCCGGAACATTCCTGGCTCCTCTCATCAGTTATCGCAGGCCTCCGTCAGAGCAGGCCTCCGTCAGAGCAGGCCTCCGTCAGAGCAGGCCTCCCAGAGAAAGCCTCGCGCTGGCCGGCGGCGGCGGCGGCGTTCCAAGCTCCAGACCGCGTCCACCTCGCTGCGCCAGGCCCCCCAGATGCCGCGTCGGGGGTCTGCGGAGCGCCACGTGAGGCAGCAGAAATATGGACTGCGATCGACGTCCTATTCCGCCGCTTCACATCCCATCCATCTGGAGGCCGCTCTGCCCGCGCTGCGGGGCCGGGCCGGCTCACGCTTCCAGGATCGCGGCGAGGGGCCCTGGAGGGAACAGAGGCCGAGTTACTGGGGCTGCTCTGACGCCAGGCGGCCGCGTCTCCGGAAGATGGAGCGGCCTGGCCTGCGTGTCACCGCCCCTCCCTTCCCCGTGCCCCGCGTCCTGCTGGAGCGCTTTGACCGCCGTCTGTCTGTCTGTCAGCGGCCACATAATGTGGACCAAATGTGAACGAGCCCACAGGACGGCCGAGGGGCCGGCACGGGGCGGCCCGGGGTGGACATGCTTGCCAATCGCTCACATCCAGGGAGGCTGGAGCAGGGCTGAGCCGGCCGTCCTGGCACGGGCTTCCGGGCCGCGCTGAGCAGGAGGCCGCTGCCCGGGCCCTTCCCCTCTGCTCTGCAAACAAGCGCAGGGCGGCCAGGCAAGGGCTGCGGTGCCAGGGGCCGCGCCGAGGGAAGGAGCAGCCTGAGGTCAGCCCCCTCGCTGCAGACACACCTACCCTCCAGGCCGGCCGAGGGCTGGCGCTCACCTCCTCCCGCGGAGACGGACGCTGGGCCGCCTCCAGATGACCCCTCTACTTGGAAGCCCGAGGCTCGGCTCGGCCTGGACGGCGTGGGGGGTGGGGGTTCCCCGCGCTGAGCGGGAATGGAGGCGGAGTAGGCCGCCTGCCAGTCAGGTCCCCACGGGCGGAGCTGCCCGTGGATTACTGGACAGGAGGCGTCCGCCATCCGGCTAAGCCTGGATCCTCCACGGAGGAGGGAAGTCGCTGGGGAGGGAGCCTCGGAGTCGGTGTGGGACAGAAGGACGGTGGAGGGCCTGCACAGGGTTTTCAGAGGTAAGGAGGGTGGGGAGGGGAGAAGGCAGCCCTGAGTCTGACGGATGCGGCTTCGGGGTCCCCCTCCCCCCTGGCAGTTCCTGGTGGGGACCCTGCTCTGAGCTGCAGGCTCCTCAGCCGTCCCAGGAACACAGGGCTGGCCCCACGCACAGGGCGAAGGTTACGCGTAGCCTGGACACGCTGGGTATACAGTCAGTGCTCAATGTGTGGGGCTGCAGCTGGTAGCATTATCAGGGAGAGGGCCCTGGACAGTGGGCCGATGGCCGAAGCTCCATTGGCCAAAGCCCTGATGGGCAGTGTTGAACAAAACAGAAAAATAGGCCTGGCTGGTGTGGCTCAGTGGTGGAGAATCAACCTATGAAACAGGTCATGGTTCAATTTCTGCTCAGGGCACAGGCCCGGGTTACAGGCTGCATCCCCAGTAGGGGGCGTGCAGGAGGCAGCTGATCAATGATTCTCTCTCATCGTCCTCTCTCTTTCTCTCTTCTCTCCGCCCCCCCCCCCCCCTTCATCTCTGAAATCAATAAAAATATTTTTTTTAATGGGAGAAATCATGTATGCCTTAAGTAATCCAACCCTATCCATTAGGCTGCTCTGTCAAAATGTGGGCTCCACAGGGGACGCTGACCCAGGCTGAAACGTGTCCCTCCAGATTGACAGGTCGAAGCCCCAGTCCCCATGTGTCTGCAGACAAGGCCCTTAAGGAGGTCGTTAGGTTCAAGGGCGGGCCTGGCCCAAAGGGACTGGCGTCCTTATCAGCAGAGGAAGCGGAGCCGCTGGGAGGAAAGGCCGCGGAGGACAGGGGTGAGGCGGCTGCCTGCAGGCCAAACGGCCAGACCGCCAGCACCTTGATCCTGGACTTGCAGGCTCCAGGGCTGAGAGGCTGAGAGGCTGACCTGGTCTCTGAGCCGCCGCCCATGGCGTTTTGTTGCTGCAGCCAGGGACGGCTGAAACAGGGGTCTGGTCCTGACCGGTCTCTCAGGTGGTTAGCAAGTGGTCCTGATAGGCCAAGGTAGCAGGTTCGATCCTTGGTCAGGGCACATACATCACTCAACCAATAGGCATGTGGATGGGTGGAGCAAGAAATCTCTCTCTCTCTCTCCTCCCCCCTTCTCTCTCTCTCTCTCTCTCTCTCTCTCTCTCATCAATGAATAAATAAAAATAAAATAAAACAGGAGGGTCTTCAGTCCCATCTGTCACTTGTCTCCAGAGTTTATCTCCCTGGCACTGCAGCTGCCCATGGGATGGGGGCTGGGGAACAGCACTCGGGCCTCAAAACAACCCGGGCATGACTGCATGTGGCTTGTGTAGGTACAGGTAGGTCACCGGGCATGACCCCACGTAGCTCAGGTGGGTACGTGTAGTCAGTCCCCCGGCATGACAGCATGGCGAGGCCACGGGGAAGGTCTCAGAATGGAGAGAAGCACCCCATTCCTGCTGAGCTATAGCATCACAGCCATTCCTTCCTGTTTCTCCCCTCCGCAGTGGCCCCCAAAAGAGATGCCACGTCCTCACCCTGGGGACCCGCGAATGTGGCCTTATTTGGCGAACGGGTCTCTGCAGATGCCGCTGAGGTAAGGATCCCGAGAGGAGAGCATCCTGGACTCAATCCAGTGCCGAGTGTCCTCCCGGAGACACGGGAGACCTGACAGACACGGAGATGGTCGTGCGGAAATGGAGGCGGGTTGGGGCTCTGGGCCCCGGCAGGACAGTGCAGGAACCGACGCTCCCCTGGCCCTCGGAGAGCAGCCCCCGCAGCACCGGCCATGGACCTGCCGCCATGGACCTGCCCGCCCAGAGCCAACCTGAACCCACGGCGGCGGTTTCCGGCCGCTGTGCTTTGGTCACCTGCGGCAGGAGCTGCTGCGGGACACGGCCATGCCCTCCAGTTCCATCCCTCGTCTCAGACCAATGAGCAGTGAGGTCACACGCAGCACATGAGGTCACAGCGCCCGTTCCTGAGGCCACAGCCCCGCCTCCCCGGTTCTCCCGCGGCCCCGGGAGCCGTCACACCCAGTTCCCGGAGGAGGCCCGGTGACCGGCCCAAGGTCGCGAAGCTTAGCCTGGCGGGGCCAGAACGGGGACTGATCCATCCAACGCCAATGCCGCGGGACGCTGACTCAGACCTCGGGGACGGCGACACGGCTCTGTCTGCCCAGGCCCAGCCGGCGGCCGGAGCTGAGGCAGCAAACCGGCCCAGCCCCAGAGCACAGCCCTGCGGTCTCAGCAGCAGGACTGGTCTCCCCGAACACTCCCGGGCCTGGCAGGGCGGCCATGATGTCCACACGTCCCCTGGTGGCCCCAGCACCCAGTCGCATTGTCCAAGCCCAGGCAGTCAGCAAAATCCCAAGTTCTATGGCATTGCCAGTCGCCCGCAGGGAGGGAGCCACGTGACACTTGGCAGAGCCACCTGTCCTGGGACAGACCAGGGACCAGTCTGGAAAACGCACTTCCACCTGTTCCATGAGGCAGCCTGGGTGCGGGAGAGGCCAGAAAGCAGAGGGCACGGATGTCAGAGCTGGAAGGAACACTGCCAGGGGGAATGCAATGCTCTCGCGCTGAGCCCTGGTCAGCAGGCTCAGTGGTTAGCGCATCATATGGGCACCAAAGGGTCGTGGGTTCGATTCCCCGGGCAAGGCATGAACCTAGGTTATGGTCTGCTCTCCGCCCCCAGTTGGGGCCTGATGCAGGAAGCAACCAATCGATGTGTGTCTCTCATATCAATGTTTCTCTCTCTCCCTCCCTTCCACTCTCTCTGCAAAAGCAATGGAGAAAACATCCTCTGATGAGAATTAACAAATAATAAGCCTATCTAATAAAGAGGGAATATGCTAATTGACCATCACGCCCTCACAAAGCTGGTGGTGCCCACAGCCAATAAGGAGGGAATATGCTAATTGGCTGTCACACCCTCAAAGATGGCGGTGCCAGTTCCTTTAGCACCCCCATTCGCCCAGGGCCGCCTGAGGCTCAGATAACCAGGGCTGGCAAACGCTTGCGCTGCTGGCAGTGGCAGCAGCAGAGGTGTGACAGGCATCACCTTTCCCTGATCACTGGGTCACCTCCGACCCCTGAGGGCTCCCAGACTGAGGGGGGCAGGCTGGGCTGAGGGACCCCCTCCAGTGCAGGAATCTTCATGCACCGGGCCTCTAGTCCTTCTAATAAAAATGTCCGAAGTCCTCACGCGAGCCGTTAACATCCCCACAGGCGGACAGGGCAGGATTACTGACCCTAACGGATGGGGGAACTGAGGCCCCGCGGCTGAGGGTGGCAGCTAGGGGTCACCACGCCGGGAGATGGCGAGGGCCTAACTTCTTCTTTTAAAAAAAATTAATAATAATAATAATAATTTTATATATATATATTGATTTCAGAGAGGAAGGGAAAGGGAGAGAGAGATAGAAATGTCAATGATGAGAGAGAATCATTGACTGGCTGCCTCCTGCATACACCCAACTAGGGATCTAGCCCGCAACCGGGCATGTACCCTTGACTGGAATCGAACCTAGGACCCTTCAGTCCATAGCCCGACGCTCTCTCCACTGAGCCACACCAGCCGGGGCAGGAGGCCTAACTTCTGATGCTCAGTTCCCTCGCTGCCCTGTCCCTCCCGCCCCCACGCTCCGCCCTCGCCGGAGCCTAACTTTGCAATATGGGCAGGGAGGAGCTGAGCAGGGGGCGCGGGGCTGCCGCTGCCGGCCCGCACAGCAGAACACGCAGAGGACGCAGGCCTGACCTCATCGCCGGAGCCCAGCCCCCCATCTCAGGCCAGTGCTGCCCTCAACGTGCCCCCCTCCCTCCGGGAAAGCAGCCTGAGCAGCCCCCTCCCACTGCTGAGCTCGGAGGCCCGGCCCACCTGCCCCCAGCGCGCCCCCGGCCACAGCTCTGGGCGGGGACCGCAGTGCAGCGGCTGCTCCGGCTGCTGTATCCAGAGGAAAGGTCAGCAGCCGGGAGAGGCCGGACAGCTACGTCCAGCCCCCGCGGCCCCGTGACCTTCCACGGGGGACCTCTAGGGGACCCTACTCCCCTGCCCGCCCCTCACTCCCTCTCACTCCCAGCCCGAGCCCCGGGGGCCACATCCCCCCCACGGGCGGTGGGAAAAGGCAGTTGGTCCCCAGGGAGGCGGGGCCCAATGACAAGCGGCCAGGCTGTGCACACAGGCACCGTCTTCATTACGGGCTGACCTGTGTCCCATTCCGGGAGACAGAATAGCTTAAAAATAAATCCAGGCCCGTGAGCGCTCCCGCGCCCCAGGCCCGCCCGCTGCCAGCGGTTGTAAATAGAGCTAAGCCCTCTGTCAGGGGATTACGCTGAGGCTCAGCGCAGGGCGGGGGAGGGAGGGTGGCGGCAACAGGATAGAGGAGCAGGTCTGCTTCCTGGCAGCCTCGGGAGGTCATGGCCACCGGCAGACACGAAGTTGGACGCCACGTGGGACGTCCCAGGCCTTCGCAAGCTCTGGGCATCTCCAAGAGGCCGTCCAACCTGTTAGAGCCCCTCGGAGATCAGGGCAAGGTCTCCGAGGCTGGAGAAATCCAAGAAGGCTGCCTGGAGGAAGTGGTATTTGGAGAACTCGGTCACCAGGAAGAGTAGGCGTTTGGCTCTCACCTGACGCTGAAACACATGTGTTGTCATGTCCAGGAAGGACAGCTGTGCTCCTGGGGAAAGGCCAGCTGCGAATGGAAGACCTCCACACCTCCGCTCGGCCCCTGTGCTGTGTGCTCTGAGGGTAGCAGCTTGACCTCTCTGGTCCTCTTTCAAGTGCAAGGCACAGGCCCTGCCATGGCCACTTGCCTCAGCCAGTTCCTGGGAGGAACTTAGAACATGGGCGGGGTGTGTGTGTGTGTGTGTGTGTGTGTGAAGGGAATGGGGGGAGAGCCTCAGTGTGTCAGCTGCCCAAGGACTACAGCATCTGGAAAAATCACTTTGATGAACTCTACGACCAGCCACAAATCACTGCATTTTAAAACCCATTCCAAATGAAAAAAACCTCCGCGGAAGGCTCCGAGTGAGATGTTTCTCTCTCCTTCTGTAGCAGCAGATGGAGGGGACGCCAAGCAGATGCTGCTGAGACAGGCCCGCGGCCGCTCTGGGCCAGGAAGGCCTGTGGTGGGCAGCAGACTGAATGCTGAGCCGTAGGGCCTGGTCATCCTTTGGCATCTGGGGGGAGGGAAGCCTGCTCTGCAGGTTGACCTGAAAATAGTGGCCTGAGCTCTAGCCTGTGTGGCTCAGTGGGTAGAACATTGGCCTGAGGACTGAAGGGTCCTGGGTTCTATTCCGAGGGCCCGTACCTCCGTGGCAGGCTCCATCGGGCTCTCGCAGGAGGCAACCAATCAATGTGTTGCTTTCACATTGATGTTTCTCTCTACGTCTCTCTCTCAAAAATAATAATAATAATAATAATAATAATGAAAAAATATCCTTGGGTGCGGATTAATTTTTTATTTATTTTTTTATTTATTTTTAAAATATATTGTATTTTATTGATTTTTTACAGAGAGGAAGAGAGAGGGATAGAGAGTTAGAAACATCAATGAGAGAGAAACATCGACCAGCTGCCTCTTGCACACCCCCTCTTGGGGATGTGCCCGCAACCAAGGTACATGCCCTTGACCAGAATCGAACCTGGGACCTTTCAGTCTGCAGGCTGACGCTCTATCCACTGAGCCAAACCGGTTAGGGCTAAAAAAATTCTTTTAATTAAAACACATATTTAAAAATATAAAGCAAATAAGGAATAAAACAGCGAGCTGAGCTCTGCACAGTGCAGATTCCCTCCGAGCTTCTGCCCAGCCACACCTCCTACTGCTGGCTCCTCTTCTCCCCCTGCCCTCCCACCCCAAGCCTCTGCTCCAGCGCTCCCTCTCCCCCTCAACCCCCATCACCAGGCGCCTCAAACCACAAGGTTCCAATGACCTACCACCAAAGCCTAGGACCACTCCTCTGCCCAGCCACAGCATGCCGGGGGGCCCCCACCCTGCACCCCAGCACTGGTCATGTGGTATCAGGTCAGCCTCACCGCATACCTGAGGACAGCCCCTGCCCAGCTCAGCACGTGGCCAGGCATTCGGTGGGTGCCTGAGGGAGCGTGGTGGGGAGAGGGGGTAGGAGGTGCCCAGAAAGGCTGGGCTGTGGGGGCCAGGCAGCCTCCTCTCTGCTCTGATGAAAGGCCTCCTTGCTGGCCAGAGGCTAAGTCACAGGCAACTGCCACCACCTCCGGGAAGCCTTCTGGGGTTGCAGCCGTTTCTCCTCATCTCCTCGTCGATGTCCCATACGGAGCACTTTTTGACATCCTGCTTTCCGTTGTTCAGAAACATGCGGACTGCACCACCAGGAGGGCCGGGGAGTAGCTCTCAGGTGACAGGTGCCATATTGTATGTATGGGGCTTCCGTATCCAGCCTCACTCCCCTCCCCCACACCTGGCCCCAATCCCAGGGCCTGCACTGTGCTAGGAACACAGGGGAGGGACAGGAGGCATTAGGCAGATGAGCGTACCGCCTGGCTCCGTCCCTTATAGCAGCAGCCTCCACCCCTGGTTGATGCTCCCAGCTTCACACCGGGGGCCACACACGTTTTCTGTGAAAGGCAGGATAGTAATACTTTCTAAATACTCTCCGTTTGGCAGGCCCTGGAGTCTCTCTTGCAATGACCCAACTCCGCCATTAGAGGGGGAAAGCAACCATAGACAATACTTAAGTCAACGGGCACCGCTGTGTTCCAATAAAACTTTATTGACCAGACAGGCCAAGGGCCAGTCTGCCCGTCCTGCTCTGGAGGATCGGTGGAGACGACATTCAATCCCCTCGCCACGCAGACCTCAGACCACAACGTACAGTGTCCCAACAAACACATCATCGTACCTCTTCCTCCTCAGCAAGCCCGGCTTCCCACGTAGCACGCACACCATCTGAAACCACGGCCTGCCTCCTCGGCGACGGTGCCCCCACTGGACACAGACCCAGGAGGGCCGTGGCGGCTCCCGGCACCTGGCACACACACACTGGGCACCTCTTAACCTCTGAGGCCTGAATGGAGGTCACTGTTATTATTACTGTCGTTGTTGTTGAAGGTCTTCACACATATACTAAGGTTGCGGACTATTTTTTTAAATATATTTTGTTGATTTTTAGAGAGAGGGGAAGGGAGCGGGATAGAGAGCTAGAAGCATCAATGAAAGAGAAACATCCTTCACCGATTAGCCACTCCTACATGCACCTCGACCAGGGACGGAGCCCGCAACCCCAGCATTCACCGACGTGGTTCCTGGGTCGAGGCTTAACCACTGGGCCACACCGGTCAGATGCCAACTACGTTTAACGTGTTCATCTATGCTCCTTGGTTAACCATTTGCATTTGCAAAACCCTCCCTCGCTGCGGTGAGCTGCGGGGAATGATGATCCCCCGTGCTGGCAATGAGCAGGCGGCTCGGAGGGGATGCTGCCCGCGGGGGACCCGCTAGGACCGAACCCAGACCTCCGGCTGTCCTCACTCGGGCGGTGTCGGGTGGGACGAGCACTGGATGTGGAGTCTCCAGCTCAGCCTTGCGTACACGGACACTCCTCCTCACCTCTGCGCCGCGGAGACAGCCATGCCCACTTCGCCCTGGCCGGGCGCTCCCGGGGTTAGCGCTCCATTCCCAACACCAAGGCTGGGGGTTCGGTCCCCCGTCAGGGCACGTGAGTCAACCAGCGAATGCGTAAGTACGTGGGACAACAAATCGAGGCTTCTCTCTTTTTCTCTCAGATCGACAAATAAAAATAAAATGAAAAGAATGCCAACCTCACAGGGCACTGGCGGGATCGAATAATAGACATCAAATGAAGCACCCGGAAGAGGACCCGAGGCAGGGGAATCTGTCACTGTGGCTCCTGTTACATAACGAGATGACAGCAGCCACCACGGCCCTCCTTCCCCCCCCCCCCCCCCGCCTCCCCCCACGCCCCAGCCTCAGCAGGGGCTGGGCAGGGCCTGCCCAGGAAAGTGATTGTGAAACTGTCAATCCCTCCGGAACATTCCCGACCAGTGTTTGGTGACGCCCTGGATCCAGGCAAGATAGAAACTGTCCCTCCCCCCAAACACACAAACACAACGACACGCAGACATCACCCCGAAAGACAAAAGCCAATCTCAAAGGCCCCGGTCTCCCCGGAGCTTTAACTGCCGTCGAGAAAAGGGTTAAGTGTTCTTCGCTCACATCTGTACCCGCGCCCAGACGGCTGCAGAGGCCAAAACTGAACTGGAACCGGAACCAGGTCCCGTCCAGCCAGGACAAGGGCCCGGAGTCTCTGCAGCCAAAGCAGAGGCGAAAGGAAACGGCGACCCTCCAGCAGGAGGCGCCCCGTGCCCTGGCGTCCTGCCCCAGGGGCCAGGGCCAGCCTCTGGGAGGTTCCCGTGTGGCGGGAACCCTGTGTGCTGGGGAACGTGTAGGGCTGGGGCGGACACACACACACGGTGTTCCACCCCTGTGCACTGCAGCAGAAAGCGATTCATTTGGTCTCGGGTTTAAGTATTTATTCCTCAAACACAAAGCCACGCTGAGTGCACACATGCCGTCCGGCATCTGGCCTCCGAGGAGCATCTTCGGACGGAGCCACCCGCTGGGGCTCCGGCTTCAGAGGCCCCGCCTTCCTCCGAGGGGCTGTGCGGAGTGCGGGGGCCTCCCGCTCTGTGGAGGCCCGTGTGCCTTCGCCGGTCCCAGCGAGCACTCTGAGGGCTTCCAGAGGACTAACCCACTCCGTCTGGAAGGAGGCGTCTCGGGGCCTGGCCGGTGATGTCAGTCACTGGTTTGGAGATGGTTAAAGCGGCATCGGCACCGAGAGGCCGGCCTGTCGGACGCCACCGCCACCGGGTGATCCAGACCCCGCAGCCCCTGGCCTTCTCTGCGGGGAGCCCCTCAGGAGGCGTGGCCACGTGGGAGCCCCGCCCTGCACTGGGGGCAGCCTGTTTGTGACATGCCTGTGGCCACAACAGTCTGCTGGACGTGGATCTTGTCCTTGAATTTCTTTTTAATAATTGGGATCATGTAGTATGTAGCATTTAACATATTATATTATGTTAAAATTTTTAATATTATGTGTGGTGGTTAATTTTATGTGTTAATTTGGCTGTGCTACATACAGTTCCCAGGTTTTGGGTCAAACATTATTCTAGATGTTTCTGTGAAGGTATTTATATATATATATATATATATATATATATATATAATATATATATAAATCAATTTCAGAGAGGAAAGGAGAGGGAGAAAGAGATTCATTGGTCGGCTGCCTCTGCACACCCCCTATAGGGGATCAGGCCCAGGACCCTTCAGTCCGCAGGCCAATGCTCTAACCAGTGACCCAAACCGGCGAGGGCAAGCGAGAGGGATTCTTAGGTTCTCTCTTCACTGACGCTTCCCAGGGCTGGGCTCCTGAGAACCAGTGAGGACCGCAGGAATCCAGAAATTACAGGCCCGCTTTGCAGGCCGCGGCTCGCCGTCATTGCCCCGGCCTGGTCCCGGGTCACCGGCCCGAAGACAATGGCTTCTTATTTTCCCAGGATCCACCGCGGCGTGGCGGGCCGAGGCCTTCCCTGCGGCCACCCGGCTCCGGCACGGCCCCCGGGACGCCCAGGTTCCCCAGCCAGCGGGCCCGGCTGCCAAAACCCTGCCAGATTGATTCATTCCTTCCACAACTTTTGAAAAAAATTTCAAGGTCATTTCACAAAGCTCGGAAATTGAATCCAAATCCACTCCCAATTCTCGCCCTCTTCCCTCTAAATCTGCGTTCCTAAGCCTCTTAGGGAGAAGACAACTATTTTATCTTATCAGCTGCTCCGGTCTTAAGCCCCTGTCCTGTGGCCATGCAAACACTCCCACACCCAGGACAATTAGAGAAACAATTAGCAACAAGGTGTGTGCCCGATTCCTAATTCCAATCTGCTTGTGTCAGGGTGGCCCTGCGATGGGAGGGTGTCAGACACTGCTGGGGGCCTTCGTCTGTCCCCTCCAGCCCCTCCCTAAGCCCCCTCAGGGGGAGGACCCATCCCCATCCCTCCAGCACCTCACCCCGCCGATGGAGGCTGGGACCAGTGCCCAGCACCCCTGCCCCCTCTTTAAAAAATTTTTTAAAAAATATTTTATTGATTTTTTTACAGAGAGGAAGGGACAGAGATAGCTCTCTCTCTCTCCCCTGCGCCCTCGTGTTGCCCAGCCTCCCCGCTGGGACTCCACCTTCATGAGGGTGAAGGGACCCATTCCCCCTCCTTCGTCCCCGTAAGGAGGTGACGGACGAGGTGTGCAATGAACAAAGGAAAGCGGACTGGGGGGCGCACCGGAGGGACCCAAAGAGCTTCGGGGGGGGGGGCTCTGGGTGCCTAAACTGCTTTCCTTGAGCCCCTGAAAACCTCCCCGGGTTCGGGAAATGAGCTCCCTGTCACGCCCTCCCGCCCCGTCTCCCCCTCACTCAGGGGGAAGCCGCCAGCCTGGCTTTCACAAGCAGCCCTAGAGCAGCATCCTCCACACGGGTTAAGACAGAAACTCCACGTCCGCACGTCTGAGAGGCCACCGGCTCAGGCCTGTCAGGAGAGGTGCTCTCAGGGTGAGGTTAGCAGAGCGGCCTTTCCCCGGCCCCCGCCCCATGGCAGCCCAGAGCCCAGAGCGAAAAGCCGCGCTCCACGGAGCTCCCTCACAGTCAGGGGGTCCACGCCCCCCCCCGCGCTGTTACTGGGCCAGGTGCCCACTCCCGGAGGCCGCTCCCCACACCTTGCCGGACCCGCAGGGGTCTGTGGGAAGCCCGCTCGGTCCGTCAGCATGTGCCAGGGCCAGGCTTTTACCGGGGCCTCCACTGCCATCCGGAAAAGGGCCCTGCCTCCCGCCTCCTGGGCGCCTGGGGCCTTCCGGAAGCCTCTGCAGGGGACAGTGCTGGGCCCGGGGTCGGCACAGTCCACAGAGCCAAACAGCAACAGCACAATGACTGACATTCCTTTGGAGAGCCACATTTTTTCAACTTAAACTTCTTCTAATGCCACTTCTTCAACACTCACCCAGGCCGTGGCATTTTGTGGAAGAGCCGCACTCAAGGGGCCAAAGAGCCACATGTGGCTCTCGAGCCACAGTTTGCTGACCTCGGGGCAGGCGAACGCTGGGGTTGCAGTGGCGGTCCCGCTCTCTGCACTGAGCGGCAGTCCATTCCTGTGTCCGGGGCCGCGGCAGGCACGTGCTGTGAACGCCTGTCCACAGCCGCGGCCACAGAAAGCGCAGAGTTCTCCTCTTGGCCCCTGTGTTACCGCTAAGCCCGGTCTGCTCTGCTGTGAGATGGGAGAACACCTCCCGTCCCAGGGGAGCTGTGCGGCGCAGAAAACACTCAGGCCGGCACCGGCGTATGCCCAGCCCGTTTGAACACACACACACCACTCCCCACACCCTGACCCCACTCCCCACCATCGCGAGGCCCTGAGACTGCTCGAGGCCGCGTGCCGCCTGCTCCGTGACACCAGCCAGCCTCCGGACCCCACGGCGGGCTGACGGCAGTCGGAGCCCCGCTGCCCTGGGACTGCAGAACCAGGGTGGACTGTAAACAGACAGCCACCCTGACATCCCCTCCCTCCCTGTGTCACTGTGTCTACCGCCTGTGAGCAGAGCTGTACTGCAGCGCTGCTCCGGCGTGGCCACGGGGGAGCAGTCCCCCCTTCTGAGCCCCCCCAGGGGCTTCTGGGGGAAATGTCCAAGAACCTGCCCCCCCCCCCGGGCCCCCTCCCTACACTCGCATGGACCCCTCTCCAGACTGGGCAAATGCACGCTTTTTCAAACACAAGGTCCCCCACACGGGAAGTGTGAGCGCGCGGTATGGACAGAGGCACAAAGGGGTTCAGAGTCCCGAAGGTGTCCAGTGCCTCAGGGTGGGATGCTGCTGCCACTGCTGCCCTGTCAGAATGTTCTAGAGCCGTGGTCGGCAAACTCATCAGCCCACAGAGCCACAGATCAACAGCACAACGGTTGAAACTTCTTCTGAGAACCAAATTTTTTAAACTTAAACTCCTTCTAACGCCACTTCTTCAAAATAGAATCACCCAGGCCGTGGTATTTTGTGGAAGAGCCACCCTCAAGGGGCCAAAGAGCCACAGTGGCTCTCGAGCCGCAGTTAAGTCAGCGCCCATCCTGGACCCCTGCAGGCTCACCCCTCTGCAGGGGGATGGGGTCTGCACCGGGAGCAGCCCTGGGGAGCAGAGCCAGCAGGCGAGGCCCCCACCCCGGAGGTCTGCCGTCTGAGGGCGGAGGGCGGCCAGCACCGTGAGACCCTCTGAAGCAGAGGCACGGCTTGCTGAGCGTTTCTCCCCAGCGGGAGCACTTCCCGTTACGGTGTAAGACCGAGCTGTCCCTCTGTTAGGAACCGAATGTTGTTCAGACAGTTAACCTTCCAGAACCTCAATTTCCTCGTCTGTGAAAACGGTAAGACATTCCCCACCCCCGAAGCTCTCCAAAGAAAGTGAGATCATGTACACAGATCCCGAGGTGCCGGCCGCGACAATAAAAATCCTTATTTCTAAAGGAGTAACCACTCTGCTCGCGTTCGCCATCGCGCCATCGCGGTGCCGGCTCAGGGACACGGAGAGCGAGGGGCAGAGGCGGCCGGTCCTTGGTCTGAGGTGGCCCAGGAGGGAGCCTGGGTGTGAACCGGTGACCTCGCCCCCTGAGGGGGCCCTGGCCGCTGCCGCCCCTCCCCCTCTGCGGTCTAGGCGTGCTCCTTATTCAGGAGGCGTGACTGAGAGGCACTTCATATCCCGCCAGTGTCACCTCATCTACTCCAGAAGCACCTTTTAAACATGTAAGCAGCTGTGAGAAAACCTGCCTCTTGTAAAGAGCTGTTACCTCGCACGGGCTGAGGCCACAGCGGCACGCACAGCCGCCCGGAGGGTCCTCACGCCCAGGGCAGCGCAGCCCGGCAGGAAATGCCGCTCCGAGGCGGACACATCGCCGCCGAGCTGGGAGCTCAGTCTTCGCTTCCTCGTCTATAAAATGGATTTACCGCAACACCTACATTCCTGCAGGAGAAGCCACTTGTGCCGGCCCTGGGTGTCCCTCCTCCCTCCCGCTGGTCTGGGAAATCACCCGAAGGCTTGCCCTTATCTTCCTCCCTGGCCGAGCACTCTCTGGCCTTACCCAGCCTTCGCGGGAAGAGGACGGGCGCCCAGGCTGGCCCCGCACTCCTGGGGCCCAGCCAGTGCAGAGAAAAGACCTTTGGGGAGAAGGCAGGAGGAGCCCATGCTCCCGCCTGCACCGCCTCCTCCTCCACAGCCGCCGGTGCGCTCTTAGGCCCGGTTGGCCTGGCCGCCAGGCCCCCAGCACCAAGCGCTCAGGGAGAAGCTCTCAGGGCCCAGCGCCGGTCTCCACTGGCCGGGGCACACAGCCCTAGCCGCTGGGCAGGAGCCAGGAGGACTGTGGCAGAAAGGCTTGCCCTGGAGGAGACGGGCGGCAGCAGCGCCCAGGAAAGGCCAGGAAAGCAGAGGGAGAGAGGGCACACCTAAGCCGGACTGCACTGCCCTCACCCCTCCGACAGCAGGGCCTGCTGAGTGTCCCAGGATCCACAGCTCCCTTTCGGATCCTGCTTCCCCAGCTTCCTGCCTGCACAGGAGGGAAGGACCCTCGCTCTCCCCAAGGGTCTGGGGGAAGGGGAACCTGAGGCCGCCCTTCTCCTGCCCCCCAACAGACCCCCGCGCTCCCCACCCCTTCCAGGAGACCAGAAACCGAGTGTGCTTTCAGACCAGAGTCCCCGCCCGCCCCATGACGGATTCATGCCCAGTTTCTTTTTCTTTTGGACGCGGCAGAGCTGCCCAGTTTTCCTTCCAAAGCTGGGCTACATGGCTTTGTTTTCTGGCCTCAGCCCCTGGTCCCGGAGAGGCGCAAAACACAGCCCTTGACCCATCTTCACGGCCGTCACTTTATTGTGTTGTCACCTTTAACTTAACTATAAATACTACAGCGAACGAGCGAGGCACAGGTGGCTGCGGCTGCGGCCGGGACTGCGGGGCTGCAAGCCACCCGGCGCTGCCCCACTCGGGAGCCAGCCGGCCGCCGGCCGGCCCGGCTCTGTACACTATTTACAGCTCCGGTTCCGCTCCGGCCCTGGCCCTCTCCTGCAAGGCGGCGTGTGTGCAAGAAAGTGGCATCGTCTGTCTGTGCAAGTCCTTCCAGCGCGGCGAGCACCGGGCCAGCCGCGGCCGTCAGCTGTCCGAGTCCAAATCGCTTTTACCTTCCTCTTCCCTCTTCTCGGGCGACGCCTTGGAGGTCGGCTTGGGCCACTTCTCCGCGTTTTCCGACTCCTCCGACGAGGACCGCTTCTGCCGCCGCCACTTGGCCCGGCGGTTCTTAAACCAGACCTGGCGCGCGGAGGACAGAACAACGGTTACAGCAAAGGCTCGCTCGCTGGCTCCCCCAAACCTGGGCGCCCCGGGCGAAACCCTGTGACTCAGAACCCCGGGCAGGAGAGCGCCCGCGGCAACAAAAAGAAAGGAGACTCGCTCCCTCTCCCGCATTTCCCGGCCTCTTCCTGGGCCTAGAGGGCCCTCCGAGGCCTCCCGGCCGCTGCCGCCGGGACAGTGCAGAGTGCGGAGGCCCGGGGAGGCGGCGGGCCGGCGGGGCCCCGGATCGGGGAAGGGCCTTGGGGAAGGTCTCGGGTAAGGGGCCGCGCCTACCTCCACCTTCTCCTCGCGGAGGTGCACCTTCCGCGCCAGCTGCTCGCGCGTGCCCACGTCGGGGTACTTGGTCTCCTGGAAGAGGTTCTCCAGCGCCTCCAGCTGCTCGTCCGTGAAGATGGTGCGGTGCCGCCGCTTCCGCCGGCAGTGCAGCTGGTTGAGGAGCTGCAGCTCGGAGCGCGACAGCGTGCCCACGTTCATGTAGGGCAGCATCTGGTGCGGCACCGGCGACACCAGCACCGAGCCGGGGCCCTCATAGCCTGCGGGGAGCGGGCGCGGTCAGCGGCTTCCCGGCCCCGGCCCGCCGCCCGCCGCCGCTCCAACGCTAAGGAAACTCGCCTACCAGGGAGCGCTGGGGTGGAGGTGCATGGAAACCAGGGGTGCAGGGAAACGGGGGGATGCGCCAGGGTCCACCCACACGCCAAAGCCCTAAAAGCCGGAGCCTCCTCCGCAGACAGTTCCCGCTAACTCCCATCAGGCCGCAGCAAGTGCAAACCCCTGCCCCATCGGCAAACACGGAGAAAAAGAAAATAAACGGGGCGCGGGGAGGGATGATCCAGGTTTGCAAGAGGAGGAAAGTCAGAGGGAAGTGGGGAAAGCTGGCGCCGCCGCCCGCCCGCGCCCGAGTTGGAGGCCCCGCGGTGGCGGCGGCGGAGGCCGGGAGCGGGACCTACCTGGCGGCGCGGGGACGCAGGAGCACTGGGCGCCCAGCGGCGGCACGGCCCCGCAGCACGCCGGGCCCACGGGCGCCGCCTGCACGTGCAGCTGCCCGTAGAAGTAGTTGCCGTAGCCCAGGCGGGAGCCGCCGACCGCGGCCGGGAGGCCCGCGCCGCCGGGGGCCACGGGGCGCGGGTAGAAGGCGCCGTAGTCCGGGGAGGAGGCGGCGCTGCCGCCGGCGCTGTACAGCGAGTCCCCGTGCAGCGCCGGGAAGACGACGGGGGCGGCGGGCCCGGGAGCCACCGGCAGCACCGCGTCCTTGCAGCGCGGCCGCGCGGCCAGGATGTTGTCGATGCTGAACATGCTGGCGGGCATCCCCGAGCCCCGCGCGGGGCCGGGACCGGGACCGGGGGCGAGCGGAGGAGGAGAAGCGCCGCAGCGTGGGGGGGTCCGCGCCTCCGGAGCCGGAGCAAACCGAAAGAGAGCGCCGGCGAGCGCGGCCGCTCCCTCCCTCCCCGCCCCTGCGCCCGCCTCCCTCCGCCTCCGCCCTCCGCCCTCCGCCCGCCCCGCGCCGCCGCTCGCCGCGCTCCGCCGCGGGCAGCACCGAGTTTCGCGCAGCTGAGCCTCTCGTTGGTTTTATACCGAGCCGACGTCATCCTGGATTTGGTTCCCGGTAATATGCAGATGACAAACAGGCCAGACTTGGCCCTCGCCTTTCCTGGGGGGGAGGAGGGGGTCTGAAGGGGGGAGGGGCAGAGGTGCAGGGGGAGGGGGCGAGGGGGCCCGCGCAGAGATTGTGGATTGCAAATTAATGAAATTAACCTAATCTTTCCCATTCGGCCGCCCCGCCGCGGGCCGGGGAGCGGGGCGGGCGGCCTAATTGCCCCGTTAATCTCATTAATGCCGTCCTTCGGCCTCCGCGCCCCGCCGACCCTCCGCCCCACCTTTCCCCGCGGATAGGGTCCCATTATTGGTGCCATTTCCTCCACAAAAAGCTCACATTCATTGTGGCCCATTCTACTTTGGGGCAACTTTTCTTTTTTCCCCCCTTTCCAGTTTTGTTTTGTTTTTTGGAAAGTGTGAGGGGCAGCGTCCACCCCCAGTGGCACCGAAAGGTCCGCTCCGGGCCGCCCCGCGCGCTCCTGTCACCTCCGCTTTCTGTGTCTCTGGGGCGGGTTGGTTCCCTTTCGTTGTGGCGAAGGCCAAACTTCCTAAAGGCACAAGTGATGGAAGAGGTGCCCGTGCTTCTTTAAATATTTGTATGGGTGTATTTTATTTATTTATTTTTTGCAGTCACTTTGGGTCTGAAAACTCGCCCAGCAGCCGGTCCCCAGGCCTTGCCCGGCGGAGACAGAATCCGGCCGCTGGCCACGCGGCCGCCAGAAGCAGCGTTCCGAGCCCGTGTCCGGCTGTGTGCCGCGGGGGCACCTGGAGGTTTTGTGTTTTTCCTTTTTTTTTTTTATTTTGAAAATTAATTACATTTTGGAAACGGGTTGTCTTCTCTCCCAAACTTTCTGTTTCAATACGAAAACGGGCTTTGGGGATTCCCCCTTCCCCCCAACAATTGAGTCGCGCTTTTCCCCTCCGACTGGCCGGCTCCCGGCCTGGCCAGGCCTCCTCGCCGGCCCTCCAGGGGCAGCCCAGGCGGGCTCCGGCCTCCGCCGCCCGGCTCCGCTCGCCGCCGGCGGGATGTGCGGGGTCCTCCCCGCGATCCCCCGCGCGATCCTCCGCGGGACCCTCGCCGGCACTGCCCGCCCACCCGCCCGCCGGAGCCTCCGGGTCGCGTCCAGCCCACGACGGGCGCAGGCAGCTGAGCGCCCGGAGAAGGTAGGGACGGAGCGCGCGGAACGAAAGGAGCCCCCAGGCCCCGCGGGCCGCCGCCGGCTGCGCTCTCGGCCCTCCGGGCGGGCCGCTCCGGCCGCCGCGGGCAGGAAGGAGCAGCGGGGCCCGGGAGGGCGCAGGGGTTCCCGCAGCAGGGCAGCCGGGAACGCCGCCCCTGCCCCCGCGTCTCCGGGCTGAGGGGCCCGCGGGGCAGCCGGGGTCGCCGCACCGGCTGAGAACGCGGGCCGCCCCTGGGCGCTGGGCACGGGAACGGGCACTGTCCGCGGCGGCTCCCGGGGGGACGCCGAACCCGGGCGGCGCGCAGGAGCGGCCGGAACAGGGAAGCCGGCGGCGACGCTGCTCCGGGGCCTCCCCGCGCCGCGCGGAGCTCCGCGCCCTCCCCACCGGGGCCGGAGCGCCCACCGGGGCCGGAGCGCCCACCGGGGCCGGAGCCCGCGCTGCCGATCGGAGCGCCGGGCGGACGGAGAAGCGGCGGCGGCGGGGGAGCCGCGGGAGCCGGTCTCCGTGCGAGAGGCGACGGGACTTGCCATTGAAAGCCGCTCCGGAGGCAGCAGTGAGGCCCCTCCGGCGGGGCCAGTCCCGGGAAGCAGTGCAGCGCCTTCCCTCTCCTTCCCGCCGGCCGGGCCTGTCCGGGCTCTAGGAGGCTTCACCCCGCCTCTCCCGGTGCCAGCGCCGGGGACAGCGCGAGGCGGCGGCTTTGGGGCTCGGGCCCGGCGCGCGGCGGGGCGCGTGGGGGACCGTTCAGATCCCGGCCGAGCCGCCGGGGCAGAGGCCGCGGAAACGGGGCGAGGTCGTGCTGTCGGCGGCCTCTGTGCTCAGAGCGCAGACCTTGCTGCACCCGAGCCGCCTCCGCGGTTCTCCCCCTCCTTCCCCTGCGCCCGGAGCTCCTTCTAAGCATCAGCCTTAGCCTGGCCCGGCTCTCCTGCGGCCCCGCGGGCCCACTGACCCCGGAGAAAAGAGCACCGTGCGCGGCCACTTTGGCAAACCACCCCCTCCCTCTGGGCCCTGGGCTCCTAGGGGTAGAGCTGAGGTCTGCGCTCAGGCCTCTCACCAACCATTTAGAGTGGCTGCCCAATTGTTACCCCATTCCAGCTGAGGCTGGGTGGACTTGGGGGCTTTTTTTTTTAAGCTTTTCCTTGGGAAAAAGGAGTGTGCCTTCCCCACCCCTCACCCCTCCAAGGGTGCCAGCTGGGCCCGAGAAAAGGAAAATCCTTCCCAAGTCCTGCCCTCCCGCAGAGGGGCTTCCTGGGAGAGAGGGGTCACAGGGACCCCAGGCCCCCCAGCTCCCCACAGCGGGGTGCCCTTGGCGGTCTCTGTCTGCAGCGCTGGGCTGGGTCCGCAGGAAGGCAGGGGCAGGGAGGTGGCCGGGCCCTGCAGCTGCCTCCTCTGGCCGAGCCCACAAGTGTCCGCCCGCACCCAGCAGACAGCCAGCGGCCTCGCGACGGCCGCGCCATTGGAATGACAGCCGCGTCCACGCAGAGTGTGTGCGGCCCCGCAGGCCCCACTCAGCATGGGGGGACCCGAGCGCCTGGTAAACACGCCGCTGATTCCCCCCATTACCGCCCAAACACGATCTCACACAAGCAATCACCGCGCACAAGTCCATGGAAATGTGTTTGCCGAGGCGCCTGTCGCCGCGGTAATAGCCCTCATTTTTGAGACATTAAAGGGCGGATCAGCGGATTCCGCGCGCTTAAGGTGAACGCGCGGTACCCGCGTCCGTCTGTCCACCCGCAGTCATCGCTGACCGGGTTCCTCCCGCAGAGGACCTGCTTCTCCCGCGGAACGAACGCAGAGCCTGCCCCCGCGCCTCCTGTCCCAGCTGTTTCCACCCGCACACAAGCACCCGCCGCTTGTTACAAGCAAACAAACAAGCAAGTGAACAATAAAAGCCGTGGCCCCAGCGTCTCAGAATTACGGGAACGTGCTTTTCCTAATTCCTCAGCCTCCTGCCCGGTCTCAGAGCGGAGCGCATACATAGCTGGATGGTTTCGGGGGGCTCTTCTGTCCTGTGCAGAGAGGGGCCTGTCCTCTGGGCGCGGGGCCGTCTCCCAGGGCCAGCCGCAGCCGGTGGGCAGCACCAGACCCCCGTAGGTGTCACTGCGACTCCACTGTCTTTGGGCTTAAAAAAAACCAGTGCCTCAAACCTGCCTCAGGGCCCTGCCGCCCCCAGGGGACACCGCTGGTAGCCTGGGGTATTTGCCCCTGGGGGGTTAGGTGGGTGCGGTAGAGAAAGGCACAAGTGCCACCGAGCTGCCCTGCTCCCGGCAGGAGAGACCCTCTTTTCCCAACATCCCAGCTCTCGGCAACCTTCCCGATGAACGCACTGAGCCCCTGGGGACGAAATCATCGAGGTGTTAGGAAAACTCAGCATAACCCTGGGGGTAAAGGAGAGGGTGTCGAAAAATGACGCGTTCCCAAAGCCTCAGAAAAAAAAAAAAATAGCTTCCAGGGTTGCAGAAACCGGCGCTCCACAGCGGAGTTATTTACTCGTTTATTTCCAAAGCGGCTGCCTGTTGCTTTTGCAAATCGCGGAATGCAAATGCGGCTAATTGTCCTCGGCGGGCTTCCTCTTGAAGTGATTAGCGGAGTCAGTCATTTGAAAATTAGAGCGAACGCACCGCCGGTTCCCAAGCCCCTCGCTAATCGATATCAGCTTCTAAAGTTTTCATTCATGTAAACCTCATTAATGAAGATCTTTTATTTAAACGTCAGGGGGATTTGAAATTTAGAGTAAATTATGAAGCTTGTATGTCTAGCCAAGTCATGGGTCAAATGCATTTGTAAAAACTGCTAAAAGAGCATATGGTTTTGAATTTTTCTACAATGACTAGTGTTTAAATAAATTGCTTGTACTGCTTAACTTCATGTGTAATTTTGACAGAAATTGGCCTATAGCCTTTTGATATGTAAACATTTCAGCCTTTTATGCGGCATAAAAAAGACACGTGCTCTTTAGGGCCGGCTCAGGCGGTCACCCTGTAATTCAGAGGGCTGGCGCGTACCATTACATTCTTGCGAGATTTCAACTTTCAAGTGGCAGCCTCGGGGAGAGAGGAAAAAAAAAATAGAAAGAAAGAAAGAAAAGAAAGAGGATATTTCAAAAGCAATGTCCATTTGAGATGAAAAGCTGCAAATGAGGTGAGAATGTGCCACTTAGCTATCTGAAAGCAACGGGCAAACCATAGTTATTAGAGAACATTTTCTGTCATTTTTCTTTAAGCCAGCCCGTCCCTCGGAGGGGACACTTATGCAGGCCGGGGGCTGACTGGCAGCTCATTAAATGCTCGTCCCGATCCGTCTAACATACAAATAGGTGTTAAAACTCTGCGTCTCGCCTCAGGATGTTCCCTGGGAAATGGCTCCCTGTCATGGAACCCATTAAGATGCAAAAATCACTCCGTCTCAGGGGAGAGTCTTGGTGGGCGCGGAGTCACAGGACACAGTGGTGGGTCCCGGCCTGCGGGAGTTTTCTGGGTGGGAGGCTGTGGGTGGGAGGGTGGACGTCGGTGCAGGGTGCCATTTCAGACGGAAGGCCGGCCCGGCCGCCAGGGTTCCTGGAACACATCGGGATCCACAGGCGCCCCTTTGTGGCTCGTATCCGTCTCCCGCACATAAGCATGGGGATGTGGATTGGTCGGGCTCCTGGGGGGATTGGGAGCAAGCGCCCCCACGGTTGCTAGACGGAGCCACTGGACGTGGTGTGGCTGGGGCAGGGCGGGCACCCCTCCCCTCCAGGCTCGGCCCGCACGCTCTCCCGGAGACCGGCCGCTGCAGGGTGGAGGTGTTGGCGGGGAGCAGACGTCCTGGGCAATGGGCCCTCTCTTTGTGCACAGCGGAGTTTTCCGAACAAACAAAGGAGGTCCTCCTTATAAAAACCGAGCGGCGGAGGGAGGTGTAATTAAGAAGAAAGAGAGGAGGAGGCGTTTATTTGCGTTTCGTGTGCAGCATTCCGGCTCATGGCACTACGGTCAGCCAACGGGAGGACGTGTCCCTGACTTCGGGAAGCCCCCGACTTGGGGGCTGTTTTCTCTCTCTAAGCGGCCCGCGGCCCTGTCTCAGCCTTCTGTCCATCTTGATGTGGACAAGGGTCATTTTTTTCGTTAGCTATAGTTTTAAAGTTCTTAAACACATACACACACACACACACACACAGACACACACACACTTGACTTGTTAATGACATAGTCCTGGACCGCCCTAACCATTTTGGCTCAGTGGATAGAGGGTCGGCTTGCGGACTGAAAGGTCCCAGGTTCGATTCCGGTCAAGGGCATGTACCTTGGTTGTGGGCACATCCCCAGTAGAGAGTGTGCAGGAGGCAGCTGGTCGATGTATCTCTCTCATCGATATTTCTAACTCTCTGTCCCTCTCCCTCCCTCTCTGTAAAAATAAATAAATAAATAAATAAATAATCAATAAAATATATTTTTTTAAAAATAGTCCCAGACCTTTTAGCTTCTTCACTTCCAGGCATTTACCCCTGAAATGTGTCTGTGATCCCAGTTCGCTAAGCAAGATAGATATTTTGGGTAAAAGAGGGGCGCTCAGCCCTGAAAAGATAGTGTGGGAGGTTGGAGGTAGTGTTGTTTTGAAGTAATAATGCTATCGAAGAAAACGGAAAGTTATTGGAAAAGCCGCAGCGGTACAGTTCGGGGCTGGGAGGAGTGGGTGTGGTGGGGGTGCCAGTCTGTTCCACTTTCTCTCAGAGGGTGTGACAGCGGCGTGGGCTGCGGGCCGGCTCGGGTCTGCGTGTGAAATGGAGGCGAGGTCACGTTGGCTCTCTTTCCTCGTCCCGGGAGGGAACCAGCAAGCAGCTTGCTCCGAGCTCGCTGGTGGCAGTGGTTCTGACCAGTTTTCTGAACTAGAAGGGCAGTGCCAGGACCGTTAGCTCCTGTCTGCCTTTCCGGGAAGCAGCCAGACGCGCTGGCCCATGTGTCCGTGCAGCAGTCACGGCTTTTGCAGCCTGAGGGGTCCGGGGAATGGGGGCGGCTGTTCTTCCAGAGGCCACAGGGCTGTCACCTGTGCAGTGACAGCGGGCCTTGCCGTGAGCAGAGGAGGCGGAGCCTGTAGCAGCCTGGCTAGAGACGCCAGGCTAGTTCCCTGCGGTCCCT
This sequence comes from Pipistrellus hanaki, assembly GCF_964339955.1. Taxonomy (NCBI): domain Eukaryota; kingdom Metazoa; phylum Chordata; class Mammalia; order Chiroptera; family Vespertilionidae; genus Pipistrellus; species Pipistrellus hanaki. The sequence continues at coordinate 2,864,740 of NC_140503.1, forward strand.
GATGGGAAAGGAGATTCCCGGGAGCCACCCAGACTTTCAGTGTGATTCTGGTTGGGGCTTTTCATGGCCTTTTCTCAGCCAGGAATACACTAACCCCCGACACACACACACACACACACACACACGCACACACACACACGCCCCCCCACTTATATACATACACACACCACACCACACACATGCACACACACACACACACGCCCCCCACTTATATACATATACACATACACCACACCACACATCACACACACACTCACACCACACATCACACACACACACACCCCACATACACACACACACATGCACACACCACACACACACACACACACACACACACACACACACACTTTGTTTTGCACTCCTGCCCATTCCTGGCCCTGTCCATCCCCACCAGCTCCCGGGCACCTCCGGCTGGAGTTGGTGTTTATTCTCTTGTTGGGGCGTCTGCCTCCCAGGGAGGAAGCCTCCTGGAGCTTGAACCCTGATGTGGATTGGGTTTCACTTAGCAGCCAGATTCCTCCTGCAGACCAGAAGGTCTAGGGTTTAAAATCGCAGGAGCCTCTCCCGCCGCGGGCCGGTAATTTATGTGAAACGGGGAAATTGTCTGCGCAGTAACGGCAGCCGGGGGAATTCGGCAGCGAGCAGCCAGGACAGTTGGACGGAAAAGAGGGCTCTGGCCCACAGGGTCCCCGCGGCTGTTAGCAGGCCCTGAAGAGCATTCTGCGCCCCCGTTCGCAGGCGTGCTCGGCGCTGCCAGCAGGTCACCGTGACATGTGACATGTGCCGGTGAACGGTGATGTCGGAGCCTGTCCTCCGGCTGTGACAGACTTGCTCCGGAGCACCAGCTCCTGCCGTGTCCGGATCGTGCAGGATCGCCGTGGACTGGAGACGGAACATACGTTTCTGATCACACTGTCCGCATTCTGATTTAGGCCTTGGCCACTCCCCTCCGCACCCCCCTCCCGCCCTCAGAAAGTAGCTTCCAAGTTAAACTAGAGCAGGGTGGTCAAGTGAATGTTTGACTTGAAGTAACTTTAAAAGAATGCGTTCGCTGTCCGGCCTTCGGCGCAGGCGGGCGGGCCGGTGGCGGTTCCCAGCTCCCTGACCCGGGAACCGGCCCTTCCGACGACGGGCACGCCGCCCGTGGGACAGGCGACCCTCCATTGGGTATTTCTCGCTCATGAAACTGGAGCCTCTGGGCAATCTTGCTGCTCGGCGCTCTGTGGGGCGGCCCCGTGTCTCCCCTGTGACCCGTTGTCTTCCCCGGGGTTCCCGCTCTAACTGAGGGCAGGCGCCCGCGCCCCGTTCTAACTGAGGCCGAACCGGCCCCGGGGCGGCTGACCAGGTCTGACCCAGGGCAGGCTATGTGCTTTGTTGTTCTAGAAAACGGGACGAATGGGCCGGGCGCCTGATCCTGAAGGTCCGGCCCGAGAGAGAGAGAGAACAGTGCCGCCTCTGTGCCCAGCTGTGCCCCTTGAGGGCGGGCGCCTGCGTCCCAATGCCTCTCTAGGTGGGGACACAGGACAGTGAGGACCCCCTCTGCCCAGCCCCCCCAGCAGAGGCTTGAACTTGATCTCAGCTCTGTGGAGCTCCAAAGCCAGCCCTTGCTATCATACTGTGTCAACGCTAGTCAAACAAGAGAGATGCCCAGTGCTCATGCTGGCAAGCCAGAGCCCTCTCTCCCTGGCACTGAGTACCTGCCCGCCTCCCTCCCCAAGTGTCCCCTGTCCCCGTCCCCCAGGACAGCCCTCCCCTGGGCCCTGGCCGGTCTCCACTCCTCCTCCACGGCCGCCCCTGCGGTCTGCAGGCCCACCCCTGGCTTCCCGGCCCTGCGTGGGCCTGTCCTCCCCCACCCTGAGGGGGTGCCAGAGGGCTGGCTGGGGTCTGGAGTCAGAGGTGTCGGACGGGACCACGGGCTCAGGCCCCAGGCGCAGCGGCTGTGCTGAGTGACCCTCTGGGTAAGCGGCTGCCCACGCCCTGCCTCCAGCGCTCTGGATCCCAGGCCTGAGCGCACTCCTGGGGAGCGTTAATGGAACCCAGTGGGTGCTCTCCTGGAGAAAAGAAAGGAGGAGAGGGTGAGACAGGCCATCCCAGACGCTGGCCGGTCCCCGTGCAGCCCCCGTTGGCCACAGGTGACACCTGCGGCCGCACCTGTGCACACAGGCGGGCGCTGCTGTCACCTCTGGGCCCGAGGACGGACACCCTCAGCGGAGCGCCCGCCGTCCCTGGGGGGCCCCCAGTGAGGAGCGTGAAGGCGTCCCAGGGGAGCCGCCTCTGCCCACCTGGGAAATGGGGAGCCATCCAGAGCAGCAGGCACCTGCCACGGAGCGTGGAGGCCCAGGCCCCGGGCAGAGCCTCCCGCACGCCCCTGCCTCCCAGGGTGCTTTCCCCTCGGGCTGGGAAGGGGAACCGGCCCGCCCTCCGGACCGGAGCGGTGACGGCCAAAGGCGGCCCTCCTCCGCCTGGCTGTGTGAAGACCACGGTCTGCCCGCCCTCCGCACTGACCGGGGGAGCCTTGCTCTGCGCAGCCGAAGGAGCAGTGGCCCGGGGGCACTGGGGCCCTGGCGGTGCGTCTCGTGTCTAGCGAGAGCCACGCCGAGCCGCCTGCCCTGTGGGTCCCAGAGCTCCCGGTTCCGTGGCTGCGGCCCCCCTGGGTGGGGCTCAGGGCTCCCAGGAGCGTACGAGCGGCCGGCCTGTCCGTGCTGGGCCCGGCCGTCGGCTCTAGGACATGGGATGTGGGCCCTCCTGGGGCCTGTGGTGAGGGTGGGAGGGGACGCTCATTCAGCAGCTGGGGTCCTACGGGTGCAGAGTCCCCGCACAGGAAAAGACTGGACCGTGAAGGGGCACACACACACACACACACACACACACACACACACCCCGCTCCCCGCCAGCAGTTTATCTGAGGACGGGAAGCCCAGCGCCTGGGCAGCTGGGACAGAGGCCGGGCTCTGCTCGCTCATCACGAGAGGCTCACCCTGTGGGGCTCCCAGGAGAAGGGTGCTTCCCTCAGGAACTGCAGCTTCACCGCCAGCTGGAAACAAAGGGGCTCAGGCAGACCCTGCACCCAGCTTTTCTGCTGGGACCGAGGGCCGAGCCCAGTGCCGGGCCCAGGCCTCAGGCTGGAGGGTGGGGCACCATAGCTGGGCCTCCGGGTAGCCTGGGGCCCACCAGATCCCCCGGGGTGCAGCCTGGCCTTCTGCTTCTTCAAACAGCAGCCACCCAGCTCTGCTGAGGCAGAAAGAGGGGGGCTTCCCCATGGTGACTCCCCACCACCCACCCACCCGCGGACCCGCTGGCCCGTGGCTTACCCGCTCTGCCCCGCACGTGTGATTCAGAGATGAGCCGACCACGTGAGGCCCCCCCCCCCCCCCCAGAAGCCCCTCCCGCCCTCCCTGTGCCCAGGCTGAGGGGGATGAGTGTGGTGTGGAGACACCGGATCGTTCGCGGTAGGTGCTCATCAAACAGGCCGCCGCCCACTCGTCACAGTGCCCACCGCCCCGGGCCCGGCGCAGCCTCACGGCACCGACCAGGAGAACCTCCACCACGTACTGCCCAGCGGCAATGGCCAGTGGCAGAATTCTGGCCTAGTGTGACGGTGTGTGTGTGTGTTCGCATGCACATGGCAGCGCTGACTGAGCCAGCATGTGGAAGGCAGTTAAGTGTTGTGTCCTGTTTGCGGGAGGAATAAAGACGCAAGAGAGAAAGACCCGGAACCCCTGTGTGGAATCAGCAGGTGCGATCCCCTCTGGGGCAGAGGGGCCGGTTAAAGGGGACGCAAGCCTTATCGCTCAGGCTTTGTGTCTGCACAGAGACCCGGCAGCTGTATTTACTGTGGAATTACATGTGCACCCGATGCCGGCATCTCCAGAACGCGAGTCTCTTTTCCCCTCCGCACAGACAGCTGTGGAGGGAAACGGCTCAAGGTCAGACAGTGACAGGCGATAAGCCCCGCCCCCACCCCCTCCTCACTTCCTCCGCCGACACCTCATCACAGGCAACCCGCAGCCTTGGCAATGAGGCCCCTTGCTAATGACTCCCTCCTGGTCAGCGGCTGGAGGGGAAGGGTCTGAGTGGTCAGCAGCTGGAGGGGGAGGGTCTGAGTGGTCAGCAGCTGGAGGGGGAGGGTCTGAGTGGACAGCAGCTGGAGGGGGAGGGTCTGAGTGGTCAGCAGCTGGAGGGGGAGGGTCTGAGTGGACAGCAGCTGGAGGGGGAGGTTCTGAGTGGTCAGCAGCTGGAGGGGGAGGGTCTGAGTGGTCAGCAGCTGGAGGGGGAGGGGTCTGAGTGGACAGCAGCTGGAGGGGGAGGGTCTGAGTGGACAGCAGCTGGAGGGGGAGGTTCTGAGTGGTCAGCAGCTGGAGGGGGAGGGTCTGAGTGGTCAGCAGCTGGAGGGGAAGGGTCTGAGTGGTCAGCAGCTGGAGGGGGAGGGTCTGAGTGGACAGCAGCTGGAGGGGGAGGGTCTGAGTGGACAGCAGCTGGAGGGGGAGGGTCTGAGTGGACAGCAGCTGGAGGGGGAGGGTCTGAGTGGACAGCAGCTGGAGGGGGAGGGTCTGAGTGGTCAGCAGCTGGAGGGGGAGGGTCTGAGTGGACAGCAGCTGGAGGGGGAGGGTCTGAGTGGTCAGCAGCTGGAGGGGGAGGGTCTGAGTGGACAGCAGCTGGAGGGGGAGGGTCTGAGTGGACAGCAGCTGGAGGGGGAGGGTCTGAGTGGACAGCAGCTGGAGGGGGAGGGTCTGAGTGGACAGCAGCTGGAGGGGGAGGGTCTGAGTGGACAGCAGCTGGAGGGGGAGGGTCTGAGTGGACAGCAGCTGGAGGGGGAGGGTCTGAGTGGACAGCAGCTGGAGGGGGAGGGTCTGAGTGGACAGCAGCTGGAGGGGGAGGGTCTGAGTGGACAGCAGCTGGAGGGGGAGGGTCTGAGTGGACAGCAGCTGGAGGGGGAGGGTCTGAGTGGACAGCAGCTGGAGGGGGAGGGTCTGAGTGGACAGCAGCTGGAGGGGGAGGGTCTGAGTGGACAGCAGCTGGAGGGGGAGGGTCTGAGTGGACAGCAGCTGGAGGGGGAGGGTCTGAGTGGACAGCAGCTGGAGGGGGAGGGGCATGATGGGAGTTCTTGGGCCACGGGGATGTCCTCCCGTGTGGACACTGTGGCTTCCTGTCGGCGTGCTCACACGTCCTGCTCGGCCTCTGGTGAGCCTGCGGGCCTCCCCGGCTGCCATGCCCCGTGGTGAAGGCTTGGACCCACCACTCTATGAGTCAGGCCTGAGCTCCAGGCCAACTCCACCAGCAGCGCTGCTCTGCCGGGGTGACAGAGCAAGGTGTTGCCCCCCCCCTCAACCCCCCCCCAGGATTCGTCCGTGTCAGACTGCACGTTGGGACTGCTGTCCGCGGCAAGAACCCCGCACACAGAAGGGCTTCAGCCAACGGCACCTTCTCGGGGCTGGGGGAGGGGCGGGGAGGGGAGGACAAGACACCTGCACACACACCCCCCCTCCCCTCCAGGCCGGCTGGCACTGACTGAGGCCGCAGAGGCACCCTGGGGCTCAGATTTAGCGTTTTCCTGGCTCAAATCACTCCTACCTCAAGTCATTGTGTGGCTACTCCAGTTGACTCAGAGTTAGCCAAGGTCTCTGCAAGGAAAGAGATAAGGGGTTCCTGATAGGGGGTTCCTTATCTGGGATGTGTGAAAGCCCTTTAGTGGCCTTATCACCCCCATTTGCACACGGGAAAAGGAAGTCCGAAAGGTGCAGCCAGCACCTGGCTGGGAGGAGGCAGCAGAGTGTTAGCACCACAGGGAAGGCCGGGCCTGGTGGACTGGAGAAACACGGGGGCACGGAGGCTCTCCTCTCTGCAGGGGCCTGGGCGTGCGTGCCGACCGCGCTGGCCCTCAGTGTCTGCCTCAGTAAGCTGGCGTTGATTGCAGTGCAGTCCACATAAGTTGCTGTGAGGATTAAAGGAGTTCGTTTTGGCCCTAACCTGTTTGGCTCAGTGGATAGAGCGTCGGCCTGCAGACAGAAAGGTCCCAGGTTCGATTCCGGTCAGGGGCGTGTGCCTTGGTTGCGGGCTTGATTCTCGGTAGGGGATGTGCAGGAGGCAGACAATCAATGATTCTATCTCATCATTGATGTTTCTCCCCCCCCCCCGCCCCTGAAATCAATAAAGACATATTTAAGAAAAGAAAAAGGAGTTCATTTTGAATGGCGTTAGCCAGCATGCAGGCCCAGAGGATGAGGCTGCATGGAAACACTGGGCCCGATGCACAGAACTGGGACTCTGACATCGGAGGAAAACAATGTAGGTTGCTTGTATTTTTTTCCTTTTAAATAACAGCACAAGGGAGAGATGCAGGGTGGGGCAAAACTCGGTTTACAGTTGTGACTGCAAGAAACACAGAGTTTATTGTTGCATTATTATTTATTAATCATCGTATTTTTTTTCCATCCGAACCACTGTGAACCTACCCCGTATGATAAAAAATCACTGTGGCTGCATAAGCCTGAAGGCCTCGTCACGTGAGCACGGAGGGGCTGAGTAGCCCACGTAGACACAGACCACGTGAGGTCTCCGTGGGGTGCTTGGCAGACGCCAGGGTAGAGTAAGTAAGAGATGGTGGCCCGGCCGGCGTGGCTCAGTGGTTGAACCAGCCCAGGTTGTGGGCTCGATCCCCAGTGTGGGGCGGGCAGGAGGCGGCCGGTCAGTGATTCTCTCTCATCACTGATGTCTCTCTCCGTCTCCTCCTCTGAAATCAGTATACATCTAGAGAGGGATGGTGAGCGAGTGGAACCAGGCTTGGAGCCAGGCACCCCGATCCTGAGCGGACGTGGGTAGCTGTCTGGCTGCCTTCTCGACCCTCAGCTCCCCCAGGCGAGGCTGAGACTGGCTGACAGGAGGGCTGGCAGCGCCGAGCGAACTGCCCTGGGGTGGGTGGGTGGGTGGGTGCGATATTAGGGAACTCCGTCCCCGTCCTTCCTCTTCGCTGTACTTGGGACAAGGCCAGTTTGGGGAGCGGTGGGGCTGTTCACAGGCAGGGTGTGGCCGAATCCCGCTGCCTCGGTGCCTGGAAGAGGGCTGCGTCTCTCTGGGGCTGGCAGGCAGACAGATGGACAGACAGACGGGCCACATGCTCCGAGCACAGCCGCTCCAGCAATGGGAGAACGTGCTGGAAATACTGGTTTTTCCTTGGGCTGAGGACTGTTAAGATTTGCCCTCTGTTTCTGTGGGGTCCCTGTTCTGGACGTCCCATGTACATGGAACCTACCACCCATGACCTCTCATGGCTGGCTTCTCTCCTGTGTTGAGGCCCCCCCGCCCACGCCCTCGCAGGGGTCCGTGCTTCAGTCCCTTTCAGGCGAGTGACTCTCCGTCGTGTGGACAGACCCCGTTCCATATGTCCGTTCATCCGTCCGCGGGCACGTGGGCATTGTTAGGCTGCTGTACACATGCTGCCCTGGACATGGGGTACAGGTGTGTGTGTGTGGACGTAAGTTTTCATTCCTAGGAGTGGAACTGGTGGGTCCGCTGGCAGCTCCGTCTTTAACCACGTAGGTACGTGCCGGGCCGTTCCCAAGAGGGCCACGCGGTGCTGCACACCCACCAGCGGCCTCGAGGGTCCCCGTTCCCCCACGTCCTTCCCAACACCCACCGTGTCCGCCGTGCTCACTGCCGCCAGCCTCGAGGCACGAAGTGGCATCTGGTTACGTTTGGGTTTGGGCTTTCCTAACGGCTAAGGATGGTCAGTGGGCGTTTTAACGTACTTACTGGTCATTTGTGTGGCTCCTCTGGAAAAATACCTGTTCAAATCCTTCGCCCACTTTCTAACGGGGCTGTTCTCTGTCTGCTGTTGAATTGTAGGGATTCTCTGTGTATTCTGGGTGCAGGTCCCTGTCAGAGCGTAAAAACACGCCTCTCTCCTGTGGGTTCTTCTTTGGAGAAGGCCTCAGCATTGTGTGTTTCCTCGCTACCTGTGTTTACCAGTTTCCAAACGAGGACGCTGGTTCTCTAGTACCGTGGTCGGCGAACTGCGGCTCTCGAGCCACAGGCGGCTCTTTGGCCCCGTGAGTGTGGCTCTTCCACAAAACACCACAGCCTGGGCGGGTCTCTTTTGAAGAAGTGGCGTTAGAAGAAGTTTAAGTTTAAAAAATGTGGCTCTCCAAAGAAATTTCAGTCGTTGTGCTGTTGATATTTGGCTCTGTTGACTAATGCGTTCACTGACCACTGCTCTAGTATTATATATTTCTGAGGGACCCCATGAGTTAATTATAGTCTTTCCTTATGTTTTGTCTCCTGGGTATCAGAGCTCATGCGTCTGAGTTTCTTTTGTATGTTTCAGCACACCGAGACCCGTTTTCTCTTCATGCTCCCATCCCCCATCTTTGGCGGGAGGGAACCTCGGCCAGGGAGTCTCCTATGACAAGAGGTTCCAGAATCATCTCGTCCGCTTCCTGTCCGAGGCCTGGAGCCAGTGCCCCTTGGTTTCTGTGCGGGAGAAGCGGTGTTTGGAGGCCTCACTCTGCTTCCCGGGAGCGGGCGTCCGTGCTGGTTGCCTGCAGTTTCTAGACCGTCCCCGCAGGCCTGGAGCAAGCAGAGTTAAAACCTACACCTTTCTGAGAGAGAACATAGGCCACCAGCGTGTACGGGTGCTTCTGATCCTAATCCAGGCTGCATGTCATCCTCTGAGATTAGATGTCTGTCTCCCTTTTCCTGAACCAAACACCCGGGCCCCATGGACAAATGGGGAGAGAGCCAAGACAAGCTGGTAGGTGCGGTGCAACAGAAAGAGCTGCCGGGTCCTGAGGGGCTCTCGGCGCCAGCCCCATCCGTCCCCCAGCCGGCCCAGCACGTAGAACCCGGCACAGGGCGGCGAGGGGGCCGCCAGGCAGTGCCCTCACCGAACTGCGTTCCCCGGAGGAGCCGGTCTTGAAGGGAAGTCAGTCTGAGGGACTTGGCTCAGGGTCTCAGCTCTGGGGCCGGGGGATCTCCCTCTAGACCAGCGGTCGCCAACCGTCCGGACCTCACGGAGCACCGGTGGCCCGGGGCCCGCCGGCTGGCACCACCGCTCTGGACCGTGGGTGAGGGCTGGGCGGCCCCAGGCTCCAGCGGGCACGCCAGCCGCTGATTCCTTCCGAAGCCCTCACTCCACATCGAAAAGATGTTTTTGGGGAAATGTGAATGCAGGATACTTATCAGGTTATAGTATTTACTTATTCTGTTCATCCTCACCCGAGGACATTTTCCCATTGATTATTTAGAGAGAGTGGGAGGGAGAGGGAGAGACAGAGAGAAGCATCCATGTGAGAGAGGCACACCGATGGGTGGCCTCCTGCACACACCCTGCTCAGGGCCAGGGAACCTGCAACCAAGGTTATGTGCTCTTGACCGGAATCCAACCTGGGACCCTTCAGTCTGTGGGCTGATGCTCTAGCCACGGAGCCAAACCAGCTAGGGCAGGTTATAGTATTTTTAAAATAGTCACTTCCCTGAATTTCCTCATTGTAATGGTTACGTAAGAGAATGACCTTGTGAAAAGAAAAAGAAAAAAGAAAGAAAGAAAAAGAGAAAATGACCTGTTGAGAAATACCTGCTGAAATCCAAAGGCCACCCTCTCTGCAGCTCACTCTGCAACGGTTAAGCACATGATGGCAGCAGGTGGGACAGTCATGTAACCGCTTTGCTGTGTGCTGCCCTCTGTGCCCATCTCCGAGTACCTCACACACACGCACATGTGCACACAGATTGTCCACACCAAGCACACACTGCCTCCCGCCCGGTCTGAGGGCTTTTCCCAGACACCTGCCTGGAACGGTTTCTGCCTCACCTTCCGGCTGTAGCGCCTGAGCCCCACGTGGGAGGCACCTCCAGGGTAATTATTGGCCAACAACATTCACCCTGAACACAAAGGCACGGCTCTGGGGCTTGGGGAGGCTGAGGCGGAACAATCCCAGTGGGTGGGAGAGAGAAGAACCGGGACCAGAGAATGAAGAGCGTGAGCTCAGGCCGACAGGCCCAGGAGCCACCCTGTTTCCAGACGCTCGTGGCACGGGCCACAGGGCGGCCGTACCGTCTCCAGGGGCCACAGTGAAGGGCAGAGGGACAGAGGAGCTTCATTCTGATACTGAATTTGATTTACCCTACTATATCCCAAAGAGGTCACGTCAACGTGTACTCAATATAAAAATCCTCACTGAGATATATTTCATTCTTTTTTTATTTTAACTATATCGTAGGAATCTGGGATGTATTTTACCTTTATGCACCTCTTACCCTGTATCAGCCATACTTTTAAAAAATATATTTTTTATTGATGTCAGAGAGGAAGGGAGAGGGAGAGATAGAAACATCCATGATGAAAGAGAATCGTTGATGGGTTGCCTCCTGCACGCCTCCCGCTGGGGATCAATCCCATAATCCAGGCATGTGCTCCTGACCGGAATCAAACCCGGCACCCTTCCGTCCCCAGGCCGAGGCTGGATCCTGTGTGGGGCAGATCAGCCAAACTTCAGTTCTCAGGAGCCACCCTTTGTGGGTGCCACGGCACAGAATAGCACGGGGTCAGACCACGAACCTGGAAGTGGTGGGTTCAAACCCCGGCCCTGCCCCTTTTCAGTTCTGTGAGCTTCCAGCAATCAGTGTAATCTCTTTAAGCCTTAAGGCTCCTAAAGGAAGGTGGAACTGCCCTGGGAACCTCTCTCTGTGTTGAAGATTACAGCTCAGGATCTGTGCAAAGCTCTTTATGGAGCGCTGATTCACTCACCCATCCATCAACGCCCCCTTCAACCAATGCCTGCCATGCTAGTGCAATCACACCGCCACGCGAGCGAGCGAGCGAGCGTAGCACGAGGGGTGATCGGGGAAATGCATCGGGCAGACGCTGGCAGGAGCAGCACGCTGAGGCCGCCCGGAGATGGTGAGGACTCCTGGCTCAGAGGCGTGCCTTTCCGAGCGCTGGGGTCCCAGTGGTTTCCCACAGTCCTCCACCCACGCGGCGGCTGCACCAGGAGCTGTGCCTCGGGGGACGGTGCCCAGGCCAGCACCGAGGAGCTGGAGAGTGAGCCAGGCAAGGCGCTGGGATGTGGGGAGGCGGGAAAGGGCCATGAGGCACCCTAAGACTTGGGGGGGAGGGGCAGGGACCTGGGACAAGGCCACAGGAGGCAGATGGGAGGCCGTGCACAGTGTCAGGCCATGGTGTGGACCAGTGACCGGGATGGGCGGGCCGCGTCTTGCACAAGTAGGAGTAAAGGAGAGGCTCTAGTCTGTGGCTTAGGGAGAATAAAACTGGCTACGTTGTTGTTGTTTTTTTAAAAAAAAGAGTAAAGGAGAGGCCTAGCTGGTGTGGCTCAGTGGATAGAGCATCGGCCTATGGACTGAAGGGTCGCGGGTTCGGTTCTGGTCAGGGCACATGCCTGGGTTACAGGCTCTATCCCCAGTGTGGGGCGTACAGGAGGCAGCTGATCCATGATTCTCTCTCACTGTTGACCTTTCTCTCTCTCCCTCTCTGAAATCAATAAAATTATTTTTTTTAAAAAAAGAGTAAAGGAGAGGCAGATGGTGTTTCTGAGAGGTCACATTTGAGAAGAGAAGAGGGCCAGGGGCTGGGCCTGGGCAAGGCTGGGGCGGGGGGGGGGGGGGGGGGGCCTGGCGGTGGAGCAGGAAGTGCCTGGAAGGGCGGGAGGTGTGAGGGAGGTGGGTGGTCGTCAGGGGCATTAGGAAGGAGGCCATGGGGAGGGCGGGCCTGGCTGGGGAAGATGCTGAGGATCAAAGAGAAATCGCCCTGGGTCCCGGCTGGGGCCCCAGAACCAGAGCGGATCCCTCTCCCCCTGGAAGCCAGCAGCCCTGGGGGCGGACTGGGACCCAGGACCCAGGTGCTGGACTGTGGCTTAGGGAGGAGGAAGAGGATTAACAACATTCCTCTAACCAGCCTGGTCTCTGGGCCTTTCCACTCGCCTTCTGGCCCGTCACCGAGAGGCCCAGCTCCTGTCTGTGCAGCTGCCCCCTTCGCAGCGACAGGTCCCATCAACCCCACCCGCCCCGGGAAAGGCCAGTCCTGACCCTACTCCTGCACCTCCTCTTCCCGTCCTCTCTCCCCCTACTCCAACCGCACCCGGTTCTAGGCCACCCCTCCCGCCCTGGAATCACACCATTGTCTTCCGATTGTCTGTTTCCTCCTCTAGAACGTCATGTGCTCCTTAATAGCAGGGATCAGAGAGATGGTTGTTGTCTGGATGAATGGATGGGCGGATGGAGGGACAAATAAATGTAGTGATTCTTTTCTTTCTTTCTTTCTTTTTTTAATATATTTTATTGATTTTTTTTTTTTTTTTTTTTTTTTACAGAGGGTGAGAAACATCGATCAGCTGCCTCCCGCACACTCCCTACTGGGGATGTGCCCGCAACCAAGGTACATGTCCTTGACCAGAATCGAACCTGGGACTCTTTAGTCCGAAGGCCAGTGCTCCATCCACTGAGCCAAACCGGTTAGGGCTGTAGTGACTCTTCCAGTGTGCTTAACACTAGAATGGGTGGAGAGGCTGCACATGATCTGAATGGAAGGTGGGCGTGTTTGATGTAGTCCTTAGTTCAGAAATATTTCAGAGCTGAACTTCATCCCAGTGACTGACGGTGCCATTGCATGGGGAAGTGAGAGAGGAGGAGAGGGGACCCTAAAACAGGAAAAGAGGCCGCAGGACCCTACTCCGGCTACATGATGGTTGGTTGGAACTATGTGATCTTTGAACATTTTTTTGAATTAGTTGTCTGCTTTGGAAAACCTCTACAGATTTCAAATAATTTATTTATTTATTTATTCACTTATTTACTTATTTATTTGTGGCTAATTCTCACCTGAGGATATTTTCCCATTGCTTTTTAGAAAGAGCCGGAGAGGGGAAGACGGAAAAACATCGATGTGAGAGACACACAATCAATCGGTTGCCTCCTGCAGGAGCCCGACCAGGGCCTGGGCCAGGAGGAGCCTGCTACCAAGGTACATGCCATTGGCTGGAATCGAACCCGGGATCCTTTAGTCTGTAGTGGACACTTTATCCATTGAGCCAGATGGGCTAGGGCTAAATTAACACATTTACATGTCTGGCAGCACCAGGCCTGCATCTCTACGGGACAAAAACTGGTGGGAGTGTTTGCCCCCATGTAACCTGGCCTCTGCCACCTGGTCCCTCTACAACACCCATCCCCACCCGCACCCTTCATCCCTGACCCAGCCTCCTCCGCCTGAGCTTACTGCTCGTGGTCCAACACTCAGAAGGATCATCTGCAGTGGTGGCTCTGGTTCAGAATATGAGGACTCCCTTGTAAATAAGTTCCCCTTGGAAATTAGGGCACTCTTAAGGGTAAATAGATAATCAAGCAATAAAATAAACAAGTAAGCAAGCAATTAAATAAGCCAATAAATAGAATCATAGAACTAATACTTCCTCACGCCAGGAACTCGGGGAACACAGAGAAGTAATGGAAGATGGTAAATATCACCCACACACCCGACCTGTGTGAACAGCACTGTTTATTTGAGTGGATGTGAGGACTCCTAAAAAATCTCCATGGTCCTCATAAGTAGTTTTACATGTGGTAGATATTGGTTGGGCAAAATAAGATGTAATTATTGGGGGGAAAAAACACTATGAAGGACCACGAATGAAGAAATGTGAACTCCCTTCAACACATCTGTTACCCACAGCCATTGGGAAAATAGTCATACATGCACATGGACATATGTTACAGGCCCACCCAGTAGACACTCCTTGGTGCCCACTTGGAGGTTCAGATGATTGACTTATCTTTGTGGGCCCATAACTTATGCTAAGAAAATACACTGAGGGGCCAGATTATTATGATCTCTAAAGGCATAATAATCTGGCCACTCTGTGTGTGTATGTATGTGTATATATGTGTGTGTATATATATGTATATTTTAGAGGCCTGGTACATGAATTCGTGCAGAGATAGGGTCAGGCCAGCCTGGCCAGGAGGAGGGGACATGGGCGGTTGACCAGCCTGCCTGCTGGTCGAACTCCTGGTAGAGGGGACAATTTGCCTTTTATTATATAGGACACACACTGAGTGGCCAGATTATTATGTGTTCAGAGATCATCATAACCTGGCCACTTCGTGTAGAGTAAAGACTGCAGAGTAAGCCAGTTTGGGGCGCTAGGTACCCTAAGGCAGTGGTCTCCAACCTTTTGGACCTCATGGACCTCCAGTTGTCCACGGACCACCAGTTGGTGACCGCTGCTCTAAGGCTCTCTTATCACCATCAGATCCTGGTGCTCTGACAGCAGACATACATTTTAATGTATTAATGGGATTATTGGAAATAACGGCACTCTTAAGGGTAAATAGATAAGCAAGCAATTAAATAAACAAACAAATAAATACCTCAGAGTTGACACCAAAGCAAGGAGTGGTAGACAGTGAGGGAATAAATGAAGTGCTAACTAACTATAGGATTGTCCTGAGATCACAGGCTGTGTCAGGACCACCAATGGGAAACTAAGTTCTGGGTTCTTAGAAAGGAGGGGAGCTGAAGCTGAGACAGCTGCTTTGGCTCCGGATTCTCTAAAAAACAGACAAGTAAAGAAAATATAAGCACTGAAAAAGTACACATTTAAATGATGTCAGCAAGGTCCAGTTATTTCAGGAACCACAATAAATATAAGTGGACTAAACCTATCAATTAAAAGACAAAGATGGTCGGCTTAGCTTTTTAAAAATTGTGACATAAGACACAGTTGAAGCTAAAATACAGACAGTTTTTGAGAAAAAGAAAGATAAGGACTATACCAGACAAATAATAACGTAAAGACATAGAGGAGTTGAGCTATGATTTAATGGAGATAAATCATAGCTCAACTATGATTGTGTGTGTGTGTGTATGTATGTATGTATATATATATATATATATATATATATATATATATATATATATATATATATATCTTCAAACAAGTAATGCTTATTTGTCTCAGGGAATGTGGAAACTTATGCTTTAAGATTTCTTACCATTTTTTTTTTAATATATTTTATTGATTTTGTACAGAGAGGAAGGGAGAGAGATAGAGTGTTAGAAACATCGATGAGAGAGAGTCATCGATCAGCTGCCTCTTGCACACCCCCTACTGGGGATATGCCCGCAACCAAGGTACATGCCCTTGACCGGAATCGAACCCGGGTCCCTTCAGTCCCCAAGCCGACGCTCTATCCATTGAGCCAAACCGGTCTCGGCAAGATTTCTTACCATTTTTAAAAATTGATTTCTAACTTAATTGTATTGTGGTCAGAAAACATGGTTGAAATATATACACTTTATTTAGCTACAATACAAATCATTTGTCATGATACTGAAAATCATTATCACACAGATATCCTAATCCTCTGATAACAAGGAAATTAAGAAAGTAGAATCAGATAATGCAAAGATAAATTTCAGTAATCTTCTATGTTTTAAATTTAAGCACATACTTTATTTTTAAATATTTTTTATTGATTTCAGAGAGGGAGAAAGAGATAGAAACCTTGAGGATGAGAGAGAATCGTTGATCGGCTGCCTCCTCCACACCCCACACTAGGGACCGAGCCCAAAACCTGGGCATGTGCCCTGCTGGGAATAGAGCCATGACGTCCTGGTTCATAGGTCAACACTCAGCCACTGAGCCATGCTGGCAGGGCTAAAAGCACACTTTAAAAAAACACAGGAATAAAATAAAAACAATATAAATATAAAAATAATTAGAAGTAAATGATAGTGAAGATATTACATATCACGTCACTACTTGTATTCAGCAAAAGTGGTACTTTAAGGAGAAACCCGTAGCCTTAAATATTATCTTAGAATAAAGAAAAACTGAAAATGTATAAACTAAAAGGAACAACAGAACCCCTCCCCCAAAAAGGTAGAAAGAAGAATACAGTAAAGATAAGAACAGAAATTAAGGAAATAAGGAAAAATAGAGCAGATTGACTAGGTTACATGTTGGTTATTTGAAAAGATTAGTAAAAAAGACTTCTATTAAGAGTGATTGAAAAAGAAAGCACCCAGAAAAAAAAATATTAAGATCAAAACCATAGCAACAGCAAGGATTTAATAGAATTTTATAAAAACCTCGATGCCACATCCTTGCTGGCTTGGCCTTCCTACTAACGGGTCCTGGGCTCGATTCCAGTCAAGGGCACATGCCTGGGTTGTGGGCTCGATCCCCAGTCGGGGACGTGCAGGTGACAGCTAATCAATGATTCTCTCTCATCATTGATCTTTCTCTTTCTCTCTCCCTCTTCCTTCCTGTCTGAAATCAATAAAATTTGATATATTGATCAAATAAATGCCAAAATTTGAATTATTAAATAGTAAAACTTTTAGAAAAAAATACACTTACATAATTGATTCAGAAAGAATTAAGAAGTTCAATTTTTTTGTATAACTGTTTATAAAATGAGTAAGAGGCTCACAATTTTCCTACAGGAAATAATAGTTACAGGTCTCTGATTTTTAAAAAAAACAAACAAACAGGGGAGTTTAGCCAAGCTTCCAAGATCACTTCCAGAGATTAGTTAACAAAGAGCCTAACTCATTCTGTGATGGTAAAATAACCTCGATATCAAAACCATCCAGGGACCGTATGATAAAAGAATATTGCAGGGAAATATCCTTGATTAACATAAATGAAAAAGTCCTGTCCACTATATTATCAAACTTAATCTGACAATATATAGAAAAGATCATGAATGAGAGCCAAGTTGTGTGTGCAAAGGTGATTTAATTTTTTTTTTTGGGGGGGGGTCTATAAATATTTACTGCCTTAAGAAATTGATGTCCACAAATCAGACCAAAATGTGTAGAAATAAGAATCTGGAGAATCTGACCCCTCTTCATAATCACTCAAACAATCACAGAAACATTTACTGAAACAGAGAAATGGAAAATGGCTTCTTTGACAGCCTACCAGTAACTACCTAACTATTAATCTTAACAGTGATACGTTAACCTTTTCCTTAGAAAATAGAGATAGGAGAAGAGTGCCTTCTATCACCACTATTGCCCTTGAGGTCCCAACCAGTGCAATGAGGTAAGAAAAAGATGCAAAAGATATAATAATCGTTCTGATTGTCTACGTAGCAGATACAGAGCAATCTACAAATTGGTAAGATTAATTCGAGCCTAGCAAAGTGCCTAGATCATAGACAATAGTAAAAAATTAATTGTATTTCTGTGCAACAGTAATTAGAAAATGTACTTTCAAAAATGATACCACTTATTCCATTAAGAGAATTTGATGTTTTTGTATTTTTTTCTTTATTTTTATTGTTGATACTATTGCAGATGTCCCCATCCCACTCCTTTGCCCCCTCCACCCAGCTCCCACCCTTTCTTTCCTTCCCTTTTAAAAAAATATATTTTATTGATTTTTTACAGAGAGAAAAGAAGAGGAGTAGAGAGTTGAAACCATCGATGAGAGAGAATCATCTATCAGCTGCCTCCTGCACACCTCCAACTGGGGATGTGCCTGCAACCCAGGTACATGCCCTTGACCGGAACAGAACCTGTAAACTTGCAGTCCGCAGGCTGACGCTCTATCCACTGAGCCAAACAGTTAGGGCCCACCCTCCTGTCTGTTGGCCATCACCACCCTGTTGTCTGTATCCATTGATATAATAACACACACACACACACACACACACACACACACACAGAGGTATGAGTCATCTGACGATCTTTTTACTGTGGAAGACTTTGATAGAGAAAATTACATCATGTCAGAGAAAACCATTAAGGGAGTCATAAATAAAAGGAGAAATCCTTCTTATTTTATAGCTCGGATGGCCTGAAATGTTGAAACTCTCAAATGTCCCCAAATTGAGCCACAGACTTAATTCAATTCCAGTCAAAAGCCCCACTGGACTTTCTGGGACCCGAGCAAGCTGATTGCTGTGGCAGCCATAGGGGGATCTGAGCGGAGGGCCACACGCCCAGCCCGGAAGGGCCCTGTGCTGGGGCAGAGACGCCGTCAGACACAGGAGCCCCGGAGCAGACCGCAGGGCGGCCGTGGTGGCCGCAGTGGCATGGAGCCAGAGGAGGACCTGGGTGCGGGCTGGGCCACGGCTCACAAAGCAAATGGGTCCCCGCCCGACCTCTCGCCTGCACAGCGGGACCCAGAGTCCAGTGTGCCGACAGCAGGCAGGTCTGGGCAGCCGCGGAGGGCGTGCTGGGGACCGCCATGAGGGCCTTTCCACACCCGGCTCGGCGAGGACCGTCAGAAAAGACAGCAAGTAAAATGAAAAAAGCACAAAACAACACAGAACTGTCCAAATGGACCTTCAGCACACTTCAGCCGGCTGTCCTGGCTCGGTCAGTTGGTGGTCGAGCGTCAACCTATGAACCAGGAGGTCACGGTTCGATTCCCGGGCAGGCATGTGCCGGGGTTGCTGGCTCGATTTCCAGTGTGGGCTGTGCAGGAGGCAGCCGATCCGTGCTTCTCCCTCATCATAGATGTTTCTCTCTCTCTCTTCTCTCTTCTCTCTCTCCCTCTCCCTCCCTCCCTCCCTCCCTCCCTCCCTCCCTCCTCCCTCCCTCCTTCCCTCCCTCCCTCCCTCTCTGACATCAATAAAAATATATTTAAGAACAAAACAAAACTGCAAACTGGGACAAGACAATGCAACGCCCTCACAGACCAAGGACTAATCCAGGTGGGAACAGTGCCTGTGGCCGGCTGAGCCGCAGACCACCTCCGGGGACAGTTTAGCATTAGAATGGGACACACACACACACACACACACACACACACACACACAGAAGCAGGGCTGTCTCACACCTTGTGGTGTCTCCGCCTTACAGTGTCTCTGAGTTTTGTGCTGGGAGGAAGCCAAGGAAACACGCGTGACGAGAGTCCCCTTCCTGGAAGAAATGGGGCACTACTGGGGCGGGTGCTGTGAGCGGGAGGGGGTGGGGGAGGGGAGGGGGGAGGGGAGGGGGGCAGCTACTCAGCTGGCCCCGGGCGCAGAGAACTGGAGATAAGGAAAACTTGTAAAGAGGGAAACAAAAATTCTCTTTTTATCATTATCTCCAAATAATCCTTAAATTAAGGGGATTAACATATGGGCAAAGGGTTTAGAAAACAAAGTGTTTTATCAGTGATGGGGTGGGGCCATTCCCTGCTTCCAAAGAGGAGGAACTGGGCTGCAAAGACATAAGTTAGAGGTCAAATGGGCACCCTGACCTCTGTGGCAGCTCCCGGCAGTGCCTGCCCATGAACGAGATGGCCAGACACCTGGGCGGGGAGCCCTGGGACAGCAGGGGAGTCTGGGCAGCTGGGAGCACTGACTTCAGGCCTGTCCTGTAAAAACGGGGCAGTAACACCCTCTGCCCGGGAGGTGTGGCCTGTGCCATTTGGGGAGCCTGGAGCCTGGCACACAGTAGGTGAGCCTAGCACACAGTAGGAGCTCAGCCACATTCGGGAGCTCTGTCTGCCTTGGGAAACCCAACAATACTTCCTTGCTGAGGTTCAACTCCTCCCTCCTCCCCCTGCTTCTCTCCTCCTCCCCAATTCCCGCCTTCCCTTCCCATCCACATTTAACTCGTGAAGCGCCACTCCCCCCGCGTGCTGGCGGCCGGAGACCCGGGTGAGGCTGCCAGAGGCTGTGTGTGTGTCTTCAGAAGCGTTTCTCGCACGTATTTACCGGTCTGTACTCCGTGTTCCCTCAGGAATGCCTTCTCGTCAGCCAGCGGTCTGTGGTGCTGTCCGGGGCAGAGTAAACCATTTCTGTCCCCGTCACGGGGAGTGTCAGGAGCTGTGAAAGCCATTCCAGGGACAGCAGTTTTCCCAAGTCCCGTCGTGGCGCCGTTCTTTTCCCATCGTCAGAGCCGAGGGTTCTGAAGATTGGCGTGATCAGAGAGGCAATCTGCCGCCTCCTGCACCACCCCTGCGGGGGACCAAGCCCACAGCCGGGCATGTGCCCTTGACCGGGAACGGAACAATGACCTTCTGGTTCATAGGTCAACGCTCAACCAGGGAGCCACGCCGGCCGCCCCCCAGAAGGTGTAAGTGTGACAGCGATGTTGCCCTGCCCCAGCACCCCCTCTCCATACCTCCCCTCCCCCCAGATCGCTCCTCCACAGACCCTCTCCGCCAGCCCTGCTCAGCTCCCCGCGCTGAGCTGCCTGCCCCCCTGTGACCGGGCCGTGTCCATCTCTCGCCTCCGACACGGCCACCGCCCGTCCTGTCCGCAGCCTCTGGGCGCAGCCTGGGTGGGGCGATGGGTGGGAGCTCTGCGACCCGCCTCAGGGCCAGGGCTGATCTGTCAGGCTGTTCCCGAAAGGAATTCTCTTTTTAATTCTTTTAAATTGATTGGTTTTTAGAGAGAGAGGAATGGAGGGGGGGTGGGAATAAAACAGAGAGAGAAGCATGGAGCTGTTGTTCCACTTATGCCTTCATTGGTGCTTCTTGCAGGTGCCCTGCCTGGGACTCGAACCCGCAGCCTCATGTATCAGGATGACGCTCTCACCACCGGAGCCGCCCTGCCAGGGCGCAGGCACTTCCTTCTCTGTGTCCCCAGGAGCTCAGCTCTCCCCAGTCGGTCAGAGACTCTGTCATCGCTCCCCGGAGCCACACCTCCTCCTGCGGCCCCTCTCCCCCTGCGGCCCAGAGGAGACCCCCATGGCCTGTGTCTGAGCCCAGCCCCAGGCCCCCTGCAGGCCGCCACCCGCGTCCCCCACCCCCGCTGGGACCCTGGGCTTGCGCCTCCAGTCCTGAGACAGGCTGGCTCATAAAAGCACTGCCCGCAGCCGGGAGGCAGGCGTGGCTAATGCCGAACGGGCCTCCCAATGGGCCGCTAACGAGGGCGGCGAGGCGCGCGGGCGGACGGGCTGCGGTAATAAACGCCAGGAGGGCCCGCAGTAAACAGCCTGCCAAGGCCCATTTATGAATTTATTTTTCTGACGGGGAGCGCTGACCACCGAAGCTGCTCCTGCGGTGCCGGGTCTGGCCGCGGGAGGGTGCGAGGGACCCGGGGAAGCAGAGGGGGACGTGGAGGCCGTCCAGGGAGCCCCCTGGCCGGGCCTGCAGGCTGAGGGTGGGCACAGGATGGGGGCGCCCCCATGGGCACGGATTGGGTCCCAGCTGCCCCACACGTGTGGAGGCTGAGTGTGGTGCCAGGGTCCTGCCGCCGGTCATGGTGTGCCCGGTGCTGGGCCCTGGCAGGAGCCCCCTGCCCCCTCGGGCCTCAGGTCCCCCAGCGCCAACAAGGCCTGGAACTGAGGTGCATGGCGGCCCCATCCATGCCGTCCTGATCGGACCGCACTGGGAAATGGGGCCACTGCAGGTGGAGGGGCCGTACCGGATGGGGGGCAGGGGTGTTGCCAGAGAGAGGAGGCGCAGTGGCAGCCCTGCCCCCGCCTGGCACCGGCCTGGCAGAGGGGGCTCTGCGTTCATGGCACCGCCTGGGGGGGCGGAGGGGAGCGGCTGCACCATCTCCCTCCTCCTCCTCTTCCTCCCCCTCCTCTTCCTCCCCCTCCTCTTCCAGCCCCTCCAGCCCGTAGCTCCGTGAGTGAGTGGTGAGAGGCTGTCCAACCAGGGCTCTGGCCTCCGGGGCCCGGGGGAGGTGGGGGCATCTTGGGTCAGCAGGTGCCCTGGGCTTCGGTAAGTTCCGGAAGCAGCAAGAGCCACTGTCCCTCCTTTGTAAACTGGGGTCCACCCTGACAGCACAGCCCGCTGGGGGTCCGTGAGGATCGATAAGACAATCTAGCAAAACAAAGCCCTCAGCACAGCGCCTGGCCCAGGGCGTATGCCAGGATCCCACCGCCCAGCGCCTGCGGCGGAGCCTGGTGCCCCCCCCCCCCCCCCGCTCTCCCCCTGCCCTCGAGCACGGAGATGGCCAGGCACCAGCGGGCGTGCCCGGTGTGTGACCGTCTCCGAGGCTCCGTCTGCAGGCTGTAGAAGGGGGCAGTGCTTGTTTTCACAAACAGTGCGGGAACGATTAAACGAAAGAAAACCCACAGCGAGCACGTGCCGGCTCGGAACGCATTCCCTGCCCTCTCCCTGCCCTCTCCCTGCCGTCCTGCGCGGAGGGTGTCACGTCGGGGCCTGGCGAGCCGTGTGGGGCTCTCCGGAGCCTCGTTGCCGGCCTCGTCACCAGGCCTGGAGCTGAGGGTTCCCTGGAGACAGCGGCACCCCACAGCCCAGCCTGCCCGGGGAAGCCTGAGGCCGGCGGGGACAGCAGCCCCCAGGGCAGAGCAGAGGCCCGGCACGCTCCTTAGGGATTTCCACCAAGTTCGCCGTCAGCACCGGGCGCGCAGAGCCAGGGCTGTGAAGGGGCGGCGAGGTCTGTGCGCCACGCCAGCCGCCTGCCGAGGCCGAGCGACGGCTCTGGAGGGACCCGGCCAGCTCCCTGCGAAACGTGTCTTTGGAGCCGAAACCGGTTTGGCTCAGTGGATAGAGCATCGGTCTGGGGACTGAAAGGTCCCGGGTTCAATTCCGGTCAAGGGCATGTACCTTGGTTGTGGGCACATCCCCAGTGGGGGCTGTGCAGGAGGCAGCTGATCGATGTTTCTCTCTCATCGATGTTTCCAACTCTCTATCCCTCTCTCCTCCTCTCTGTAAAAAATCAATAAATATATTTTAAAAAAGAAAAAGAAAAGTGTCTTTGGAGAAGCTCCTGTGGATGTAGCGGCGTTACGGGTCTTGAAGGGCAATTAGCCCAGACGATCAGGTGGCCCGATGCCCAGGGGCCTTGGAAGGGACAGAAGAGGGGAGCGGGGAGAAGGCTGGGGGGGAGGGGGGGCGCGGAAGCAGGAATGGGAGCGGTGGCCTCACGGTCCCACTGTAGAGGTAAGAAAGCTGAGACGCAGCGAGGCCAGGAGGAGGTGGGACTGAGAGGAACCTGTGTTTGCGTCCGGCCTGTGCTCTTTGTCTTTCTCTAGAATATATTCTTGTTGATTTCAGAGAGGAAGGGAGAAGGAGAGAGAGAGAGAAACATCAATGATGAGACTCATGGATCAGCTGCCTCTTGCACGCCCCCTACTGGGGATCAAGCTCAAAACCTGGGCATGTGCCCTTGACTGGAATCGAACCTGGGACCCTGCAGTCCACAGGCCGACACTCTATCCACTGAGCCAAACTAGGGGGGGCTTGGCCTGTGTACACGTTCTCTCTCTCTCTCAAATATATTGATTTCAGGGAGGAAGGGAGAAGGGGAGAGAGAGAGAGAAACATCTCGGGGCTCTTTAGTCCACAGGCGGACACTCTATCCACTGAGCCAAACTGGCAGGGGCCTGGCCTGTGTACATGTCCTCTTTCTCTCTCTCTCTCTCTCTCTCTCTCTCTCTCTCTCTCTCTCTCTCTCTCTCGGATATATTTTTATTGATTTCAGGGAGGAAGGGAGAAGGGGAGAGAGAGAAACATCTCCGGGCTCTTTAGTCCACAGGCCGACACACTATCCAGTGAGCGAAACGGGCCAGGGCCCGGCCTGTGCTCCTGACCTCAGTGCTGGGCTGTCAGACCCTAGAAGCCCGTCCCAGCTGCCCTGTGGTCCTCTCCTCCAGCTGGCTCTCTGCGGAGACCCTGCCCGGCCCAGCAGCTCTGGGGCAGGCGGGCCAGTGAGGGACGGTAACACTAGCCAGGAGCATTTACCACGCATCCACTCTGTGCCAGGGCCGTGCATACGGCCTGAGTGTGAGTGACATCCCTCCATCTTCTCTGACATCACGATCCCAGCTCTCAGCGCCGATTCACCGGGGGATTTCACACTCGGGAATTGGGCCTCCTCCCCCATGGACTCTGAGCTTTTGAGGTCAGGGTTTGTCCTGGACCGGCGCCTAAGGCAGGGGGAGACCGAGGCTGGGAGGAGAGGCCACGGGGGAAGCATCCGGAAACAGATCCCGCTCCTGGGCCTGATGGACGGCAGTGAAAATGGCACTTAATTGGCTAAAACCAGAGCTGTCGCCACTTCATCAGGAGCCGGAGAGTGGATTCCCAGCGCCTCCCGCTCCTGCTCGGGAGGCTGGGGGCCGGGGGGTGGGGGCCGGGAGGCCTGGGAACCTCAGTGGCGTCTCTGGGTCTGGGGGCACCTGAGCGTTGGCCTTCCCATCTGGACCAGGGTGCCCGCTGTGACGGAGAAGCGGGTGCTGAGCCTACAGCGTTTGCTTCTTTGGCTGAAGCAGGGTCACCTGGACCCCAGGGCCCGGCGATTGGAGCCGCAGAGCGCGTCCACGCCAGGAAGCCGCCCGTCTGGGTCGGGGAGGGTCAGTGGCCAAGAGGTCAGGGGTCACAGGCAGCTCCTCGAGGCGGTCCTCAGGGCATCCCACATCCCCCGCCGGCCAGGCTCTCATCAGAGTTCCTTTCTGCGATCGCTCTCAGCTGAAGGGAGCGCCTCCTCCGAGGTCACGCGTATTTCCCAGGGTCCTCTGTGCGGGGTCCTGATGCGGAGGGCATCTCCCTTTTCCACATCCCGCACGGAAAGAGAGGTGAGCGAACTGGTTCTCAGTGGAGGCGGCCAGGGATTGAGAAATAATAGAAAGAAAGAGAGAAAACACAGGTGGATTTAAAGCTGGGAGCCGGTGGGCCGCTACTGTCTGCTGGAGAGGCAGGAAGACTGTGACCCCTCCCAGCGCATTTATCTTATACCCCCAACACCAGGAAGGATCACCAGCTTATCTGCATTCTTAAGAAGGCCTAGCATGCCTGATTTACATATCTAGCCCCGACCTGCCCACAGCTGGGCCTGATGAAGGCCATGCTGACATCTTGGGGAAAGGTGTTTCCTCGACGCGGCTCTGCCAGGCGTCTGGGCCTCAGCTGGCAACAGTGACAAGAAATGCCCACGTGCCTTCCCAGGTGGCCCTCCCCCCTGCTGCATGCAATGGCTGGTTGATGTGGGGCATAAAGGCCTTGGCTCCTGCCAAAACCAGTTTGGCTCAGTGGATAGAGCGTTGGCCTGCAGACTGAAAGGTCCCGGGTTCGATTCCGGTCAAGGGCATGTACTTTGGTTGAGGGCACATTCCCAGTAGGGGGTGTGCAAGAGGCAGCCGATTGGTGATTCTCATTGATATTTCTAATTCTCTATCCCTCTCCCTTCCTCTCCTTAAAAAACCAATTTTATATATATATGCTTTGGCTCCATTTGAGACAATTCCAAAGGGCCTTCCTGGATCCAGAGCTCCGGGGAGGGGTGAGACCTTTGTTGTGTAGTAGAGTTAGAATGTGCTGGATGACAGGATGGATGGATGGGCAGAGGGATGGATGGGTGACAATGGATGGGAAGATGGGTAGATAATGGAAGGTTGGCCGATGGGCAGACAGGCAGGTAGATAAAGGTGCCTTGCTCTATTTAACCTGTTCACCTCAAGCCCCATCTCTTTGATCTTCCTTGTGAATCCAGCCACCCCCTCTCTGCCCTGCAGCCCGCGGGGCTCCGCTGTCCTCAGGCACAGCCTGCTGGCGGCCGGCCTTTCCCGCAGCAGCTGTTTGAGGAGCGGACGATGGTGTGGAGCAGGTACCGGCTCTGGAGTCAGCCCCAGACCCAGCTCGCCTCAGCCATCTGTCTCAGAGGACCTGCTGTCAGTCTGAAAATGTGAAAAACTTCTCCCAAGTGCTTACGTGGTCATGCACCCGGGGGGGGGGGGCAGTATTCTCTCCCCTCCCTCCCCCCACACACTCCTTCCTTCCCTCTTTTTTTTTTTTTTTTTAAATATATTTTATTGATATTTTACAGAGAGGAAGGGAGAGAGATAGAGAGCTAGAAACGTCGATGAAAGAGAAACATCGACCAGCTGCCTCCTGCACACCCCCCACCAGGGACGTGCCCGCAACCAAGGCACATGCCCTTGACCCGAATCGAACCCGGGACCTTTCAGTCCGCAGACCGACGCTCCACCACTGAGCCAAACCGGTTTCAGCCTTCCTTCCCTCTTGATTGTTCCTGTCCCTCTAGGGCCTGTGCCTCATTCATCCTGAGCTCATGTAAGGCAGCAGCCACTAAAAATAAAAATACTTACGAACTATTATTTCTTTGCATCCTGTCTCTTTCTAAAGACACAATGGGCACGCTTAGGCTGAAACTTAGCCTTGGAAAGGATAATCCAAGCTGAAGTCGGGAGTTAGGAAACTAGGGAACTCAGAGGCACTACACATTTGCTGGCTGTGAGCTCCCTGGCAGACAAAGTGACAAGGGAAACAGGATCCCGTGCCTAGATCTTACTATCAGCTAATGAAGAATCCACCATCATCCCAGGAGGTCAGAAACGGTGCATTCTACCTGGGACACAGAAAGGAAGTCCTGCCCCCTTCTGAATGCCGGGCCTGCCTTTCTTCTCGGCAGAATCTCCACATAAAACCCGGACGCGGGCAGGGGGGGGGAAGGTTCGGGAGGAAGGGAAGTCGATGCTGTGAAAGAATTACGACGATTACACAAAGCAACGGCCTTGCGCTAGCATCTCCCCTCCGGGTGCCTCTGTGGAGAAACGAGACTCGCATGCACGCGGGTTGGAAAAGCGCTGCCGCCTAATTGCTGTGGATAAAGCGCGTTATTTATAGCCGCCCAGGAGGGGCCTGGCTCCCGCTCTGAGTGCACCGGGAGCGGGGCCAGGGGCGGCTGTGTCCAGGCGCTCCGTGCTCCCGCGGCGGGAACCGGGAACCGCTTTTCCATAAACACGGCGGCCGCGGCCCTTCTTCTGCTTACACTTAAAAAAAAAAGATTGCAGAGCTTTCTGAAGAAGAACCGCTTCATCAAGATGTGAGGGCTCAGTGCCCCCTGATGTGGTTCGGGGGTGGGGTGGGAGGGCGGGGGACTCCTCTTCAACAGTAAAGACAGGGACGGGCGGTATCTGTTACAGCTAAACACAGCCCATCCTTGGGTGCGTGCCCGAGAGCGGGGAGGTGGGAGCACCCAGAAGGCAGGGGCGGGGGGCGGGGGGCGGGGGAGAATGTTCGTCGGAGCGTTGTTTACACACGTCTCCGGTGGGACGCACAACCCACGTGTCCTGCCAGGGGATGGGTGACGATCGCATGGGGCACACGTGAGGTGATGGGCCACACGGTCACCACCAGGGACGGATCGCTGGTGTGGAGATGGATCCCACAAACACGCTGGTGACCAAACACGTCCCGCCCTGTGAGAGCGCCCGTGCTGGGGCTGCGTCTGCTCCTGGGCCCCGCCACGGGCAGGAAGCTCAGCCCCGGGGATGCGCTGGCGGGGCAGACATCAGAATGGGGATCTCGGGCGGGGATGTGATGGGGAGGGGACCAGCGTACTCTCCATGGTGACGGGGATGGGGCTGCATGGCACCCACGGTGATACATGTCCAGGGCACGCCCACCATGCGATGGATGTAAAATACACGCCAGAGGCAGGGACACGGGCGTGGACAGGGCCTGGGCACCAGCACGGCCGCCGGGCGGTAGGGGGCCTCGGGGAACCATTGTCGGACGGAGGAGCGCGAACGGCATCAATAATCTCACATGAACGCCGCGCCTCGGTGCCGCGGGGAAGGAGATGGGAGAGGCAGGAGCCGGCCCGGGTTAATGAGCCGCAGATACACACTCATCTGGCCAATTTGGGGCGAGGGAGGGCGCCGGGGACGGTGATTGCAATGCCAGCCCTTGTTCTGGTGACAAATTAACCTGCCGGGGGCCCGGGGAGCGGGAAGCGTGTGCCGGCGCGGCGCCCCCGGCCGGCGGCCGCGCTGCTGCCTGTGGCCATTACGCCGGAGCGGAATGTAAATTGATGTAAATCAGGGAAGCAGCCCTGCGGCCACGGCTCCTCATTCCCCGCGCCGGGGCCTCCCGGTGTCCGTCCGTGGGCGGCCGGGGCTCTCCGGGCACCTCGTGGGCACCTTCCCCGTCTGGGCCTGTTGGGGGCGAGGAGGGGGCGAGGGGGGGCACGGAGGCTCGAGGGGAGGCGGGGAGGTCCCGGGGCAGGTATCTATGACAACGGCCGCCCAGCTCCTCCCGGACCTGCCCGGCAGGATGTGTCCGGATCTAATGGGCGCCGAGGGCCTGAGGGGGAGGCCGGCCACGCGTCTGCCAGGGCCATCTGTCCCCTGTGGGGAGGCGAGCACATCAGAGAGGAAAACGGAGGGACCGCCAGCCCACCACGGCCGTCGCCGACAGTCAGGGAAGTTCAGACGCGCTTCCCCGCGGGCCTGTGCGGACACACGTGGAGCGCCGCCGTCTGCGGGTGGCGTCCGGGTTTTAAGGGTTAAACTGTGTGTCCCATGTTAAACGGTGTGTTCCATGTTAAACTGTGTGTCCCATGTTAAACTGTGTGTCCCATGTTAAACTGTGTGTTCCATGTTAGTTAAACTGTGTGTTCCATGTTAAACTGTGTGTTCCATGTTAGTTAAACTGTGTGTTCCATGTTAAACTGTGTGTTCCATGTTAGTTAAACTGTGTGTTCCATGTTAAACTGTGTGTCCCACGTTAAACTGTGTGTTCCATGTTAGTTAAACTGTGTGTTCCATGTTAAACTGTGTGTTCCATGTTAAACTGTGTGTTCCATGTAAAACTGTGTGCTCCATGTTAGTTACACTGTGTGTTCCATGTTAAACTGTGTTCCATGTTAAACGGTGTGTTCCATGTTAAACTGTGTGCTCCATGTTAAACTGTGTGTTCCATGTTAAACTGTGTGCTCCCTGGGCTCCGTGTAATGAGTTTAGAAACCGAGTTGGGATGAAGGAGGTCGACTTTATGAAGCAAGTGACCCTGAAGCGACAGGACCCCCCCCACTCCTCCCCTCTCCCCCCAAGCTCAGCCCCCTCCAGGGCCTGCACCCAAATCTGCGTTCACCGGTTTGTGTTCTTTTCCCCAGAAGGCCGGCTCCCCGGCCGTCTCCGTGCCCGCACGTCTCCGAGGCCAGTGAGGTGGGCGGCATTGTGTGCCCTAACCCCCGTTCCCGAGAACTTGAGCTTATCGGAAGGAAGGTCTTTGCAGATGTAGCAGTGAGGGGAGGCCCTCCTGGCTAGGGCGGGCCCCGAATCCCATGACCCGCGTCCTTATATGAAGAGGGAAACGGGGCAGGCGCACGGGGCCAGGCCTGGGGGGGGGGGGGGGGACAGAGGTGGGGTTGGGACGATGCATCCAGGAGCGGCAGAGGCTGGGCGTGCCACGCACCCCCCGACGCCGGAGCCACGGCGGGCTCTGCCTGGTCTCCGGGGAGCACAGCCTGGGACACCCGGCTCCACACTGCCGGCCTCTGGAGCTGAGAGCGTGGTTTCGTGGCTCTGTACGCCACGCGGTGGTGGCCGTTTGCCACGGCAGCCCTAGGCGACTGGAAGCCCCGAGCTGGCCGAGCCTCGGAGCTTCAGGGAGACGCCGGTGACCGGCAGGAGGCTGCCAGGAGAGCAGAGGTCCCGGTCAGCGGAGGGAGCGAGCTGCCGGCAGGTCCCTGGCTCTCAGGCTCCCGCCTGCTGGTTGGGTTGCCATAGGCGGCTCCCTAGTGAACAGAAACTCGGCCTGGCTCGGACCCCCTCCTCCTCCCTGGCCCGGGGGGGGGGGGGGCATCTGCCAGCTGTCAGGACCGAGCTAGGTCTTCCCATTTGTGGCTTATTGCCACAAGTCTCACAGTAGCCCCCAAGGTCCATGGGAGCGTCCCCATTGCACCGAGAAGAAAGCTGAGGTTCTGGAAGGTTCTACAGCTTACACAAGGTCACAGAGAGCAGACACCAGAGCCAGGCTCTGAGCCTAAAGGGTGCGTGCCCCAACGCCAGTATACTCTCCCCTCCTGTCCCCTAAAAGGGACTTGGGATCCCGTGTCTAAGCTTCGGCTCTCGCCGTCCATGGCTGGAGGGAGGACCAACTGGATGGGAGCTCTCAGTGTCAGCGTAGGTGGGCAGTTTCGCCAGAGCCTGGCTTTGCTGTGTCCCACCAGCCAGTGGTCCCCGGCAGGCAGGGCCGGCCCATCAGCTCACCACCACTTACCAGCCAGCGAGACTGTGGTGAGCACTGAGCAAGGCAAGAATAAACCTCCACTTAAAACACACACACACACACACACACACAAAAAAAAAAAAAAAAAAAAAAAAAAGACCTTAAAAAACAAAACCTGGAAAGCTACGACTTAGTGAGGGTGGGGGGAACTTGGAGCCCTTGTCACCGCTGCCGGGAATATAAAATGGAGTGGCCGCCGTGGAAGACAGTAGGGCGGTCCCCCAGCAAGTTAAACAGAATTACCACAGGACACAGCAATTCCGCTCCCAGGTATGGACCCAAACGAACACCAATTCATGGAAGATCATAAGCAGCACTCCCCACAGCAGCCAACAGGGGGAAGCAGCCCAAACGTCCATCAGCAAATGAATGGACAAACGAACACAAGAGAGTATGACTCGGCCATAAAAATAAATGAAGTACGGACACACGCACTACGGTATGGATGCGCCCTGAACACATTGTGCTAAGTGAAAGAAGCCAGTCACAAAAGGCCACACATTTTATGATTCTAATCCTTTTTTTTTTTTTTTTATTGATTTCAGAGAGAAAGGGAGAGAGAGATGGAAACATCAATAACGAGGGGATGAAGCCCACAACCCAGGCATGTGCCCTGACCGGGAATCAACTGTGACCTCCTTGTTCACAGGATAATGCTCAACCGCTGAGTCACGCCGGCCAGGCCTATATGACTATTGATAGGACACGTCCAGAATAGGTAAATCCATGGAGACAGAATGCAGAGTGCTGGTTGCCAGAGGCGGGGGGGAGTGACTGATAATGGGTGTGGAGTCTCCTTCGAGGGTGATGGAAGCGTTTGGCCTGATGCCACTGGGTTGTGTCCATTCACCTGGGCAATTATATGTTATGTGTATTTTACCAAAATGAAGACTATTTCACACAAGCCACACACCTTCAATGGACTTCTCATGCTGCTGCTCTTTCTACCCTCTCTCCTCTGTGTCACAATCACATTTCTTAGGAGGGCTGTCCCTGCAGGCCTTCCCCATGTGGCCATCCTCCTCACCCACCACCCCTCCAGTCTGGTCCCAGCACCCTTACATCCTCAAGTGGTCACCTTTTCTCCTGCCTTACCTGGCCTGAAGGCATGATCTCACACACACACACATGCACACACACACACACACACACACACACACGCACACGCACACACGCACACACACGTGCACACACCCCCCTTTTTCCATCCAGGGTGGGCTCCCTTCTCTGAAGACTGCACTGTCCCTGAAGCAGGTCCCTTGGCCTCGACGCTGACCTTGAGCAAGGTTTCCTTCTCCAGGCGGAGAGACAGCCGAGCCCAGCAATTACGGCCGTCAGCCCCGCTCATCCGAGAGACCCGCCCCGGCGGCGGCGGTGGCGGCGGGCGCACAACACGTATTCACGGGTGTCAGAGGTAATGCACACCTGTCAGCCGGCCGCCTGCCCTCCCGTCAGTCTCCTGCCCCTGCAGGAGGGAAAATGAAAGGCTTGGGATATCGCACCTTCCAGGAGTTACAGGTGACGGGCAATCAGGGTGTCAGAGCTCTGACAGGCTGACGGCTGGCCTGGGGCTGGACTGGCGCTGTATCGCGCCGTGATCAGTGCCCGTTGGCACCAGGCCCTGGAGGCAAGAGCAGTGAATGTAGGGAAAGCACAACCCGAGGGAAACTCCGTGAACCCTCTCGCCAGCACACCCTGCAGACACGGTGACCCTCTGGGGTTCAAGGTCATTGAAACTCGGAGGTGACAGAGCAAGGGATGCAGAATGCTAGCCTTTCTGCCGAGATGCCGGCGTGTCAGCCCTGGCTCTGCCGCTTGCCAGCCTCGAGGCCCAGCCCAGGCATCCGCCTTTCGGAAGTCTGGCTTCCCCTCTGTCCCTCTCTGCAGCCTGGGGCTTTGGTGACCCTCCCAGGCCCACATTTCTCCGCCGGATACACCTCTAAGGGCAGAATGGAGGCCCATTGCATACTGTGTGCCGCCTCAGAGAGGACAGCCCAGCTTCCTGTGCCAGGGACTGGCTGCTCAGCTCCCTTTGTCCAAACGGTTAATTACACCCTGGAATCCACTCTCTCTTTTTCCTCTCTTTGTCATTATAAATGTCCTTCCCCTACACACGCACACACTCTGACCTATCCCATCAGCAGGGCTATTACACCCACCTACACTCTGTTTTCCCAGCCTCCCTTGCAGCTAGCTGTGACTTGCAATGAGATTCTGGCCAATGCACCATGAGCAAAAGCATGTAAAGTCTCAGTGCATCCTTAACAAGGAGGTGGCTTGCCCTCTCTGCCCTCATCCCCTTCTTCCCTTCGGAAGCAATGGGGGCAGCCATCACGGGGCTGGGAATTGTGACGAGGACGGCAGGGCTGCCCTGACAGGCGGTGACTGAGGACGTGGCGGGATTCAACCAACGTTCAGGCCGGGCCCACCCACCTGCCTCTACACTAAGAGCAAGAAAGAGAAATAAAACCCTCCTGTTGGAGCCACTGTGTGTTGGAGTCTCAGCGACCATGTAGCATTGGAGCCCAACCAGATGGAACCGGTTTTGCTAAGGCCAACTCTTTTTATTTTATTTTAATGACTTCAGAGAGGAAGGAAGAGAGAGAGAGAAACATCAATGATAAGAGAGAATCATTGATCAGTTGCACATCCCCTACTGTGCCACAACCCAGGCAGGTGCCCTGTCTGGGAATCGAACCTTGGTCGACGCCCACCACTGAGCCACACCAGCCAGGCACTAAAGGCAGGTCTTAATGGGGGACTCAGGAGCTGGTTTCCTTCATGTGCCTCTCAGAACATGATTTCTTCCTGGATTGGGAGAGGGTGCAGGCTGGGCTGAGGGACTCTCCTCCGGGCATGAATTTTGTGCACTGGGCCTCTAGTTTTAATAAATGAAAAACGTCTTATCCCCCTCCCCTGACAGACTGCATGGTGAGCGCTTTCCCGTGCTGTTACATGTCCCCTGGAAACATGACTCCCATCAGGGAGTAACATTCCCTAACCGGCAGGACGCTTCGCTACTTACTCAGCCTCCTGCTGGCAATCCGATGACCTCTTTTCCCTACTCTTTTCCTTTAAAAAATGTACGTAAATGAGATCCTTGTCTTAATATCTTAGTGCACATTTGGGTAGATTATTCAAAAGGAAGTCATTGGGGCAAAGGGTATGACTACACTTAATATTCTTTTAAAAAATATATATATTTTATTGATTTTTTACAGAGAGGAAGGGAGAGAGATAGAGAGCTAGAAACGTCGATGAGAGAGAAACATCGACCAGCTGCCTCTTGCACTCCCCCTACCGGGGATGTGCCCGCAACCAAGGTACATGCCCCTGACCGGAATCGAACCTGGGACCTTTCAGTCCGCAGACCGACGCTCTACCACTGAGCTAAATCGGCTTCGGCAACACTTAATATTCTTATATGTATTGACACGTTTCCTTCCCCAAAAGTTGCAACATTCCCACCAGCAGCCTAGGAGAATAGGACTTAGACCCATGACTACCTACTGTGCACGAGGCACAGGGGGTGGATACACAGCGGTTACAAGACATACATAGTCCTTCTCCTCATGGGGTGTATGGTGTACTGGCTGGTGGGGGAGATGTAGGAGGCTCTAGATCAGTATTTCCCAAACTTCTCTCATGATGAGAATCACCTGGTGGAGTTGTTAAAACACAGATTCCTGAATCCCAACTAAGAAGTGCTAAACTAGAATTTTTGAGAACATATAGGTAAAATTGCATACCTAACTTAGTGCTCTGTATATAACATCTGTCTTAGAGCACTAGTTAAGTATACAATTTTACCTATATGTTCCCAAAAATTCTAGTTTAGCACTTCTTAGTTGGGATTCAGGAATCTGTGTTTTAACAACTCCACCAGGTGATTCTCATCATGAGAGAAGGTTGGGAAACACTGCTCTAGATCAACAGAATCCTAGCTAATAAAGAGGGTATATGCAAATTGACCATCATGCCATAACAAAGATGGTAGCACCCAGTCGCCTCAACCCTGTCAGAGTCCCCCAGTCCTTTCAGCCCTGCTTAAGGGGGGTGGGGTGGGGTGGAGGGCAGCAGGCACACAGTGTGGCCGGACCCACCCTCAGCCCCCCAGCCGCCTCGGGCCAGCCCCAGGCACAGGCAAGCCTCTGATGGCGGCTGCCCAGCTGCCCAGGGCCTCCCGAGGCTCAGGTAAGCATGGCCGGCTGAGGCCTTCCCCTGATTGCCGGTCACCTCCCGCCCCTGAGGGCTCCCGGACTGTGAGAGGGGGCAGGCCGAGCTGAGGGACCCCCCTCCAGTGCGTGAATTTTCATGGCTTCTAGGAACCTAGAACCTCCGCCGTCATGGTGAAGGATGCAGCGAGCGCTCGGTGCTGGAGTGCACTGGGGGCCTCCTTCGGGGGAGTGGCAGGGGCCTGTGAGGAGGGAGCGTGCGATGTGAGGACACGGATGGGCAGGAGCCCGGGATGGCTGGGGGAAAGTGCTCACGGCCTGCTGCTCTCCGAGTGTGAGGGGCCAGAGGCAGCGCGGGCCGAGGTGGAGGGCGGCCATGGCGGGAGCGGGCGCGGAGCGGGGGGCCGTGCGCGGGGCTCCCTCTGTTCCACATCCCAGCCGCGGGGGGCTCCAGGAGAGGCGCGTGGAGGGGCAGGCCCACCAGCCGGTCCCAGGGGAAGGGGCTGAGGAGCAGCGAGCAGCACGGCTGGAATCCCGCCCGGTCCGGGAGAGCCGGCCAGGCCCGCAGGATGAGGGGGAAGGAGGCCAGGAGGTGTCTCCCGGCTTCTCTCCACGCCCTCCTGTGGGGCCTCAGGTGGCCTGACCCCGAGGCCTGGGTGCTGTTAGCCTTTTCCTCCGGCCTCGTCCGCAGCCCCTGGAGAGGCTGCGCACAGGGCCTGCCGGCTGCTCCACCCCAGGGAAGGCGCCGAATCCACCTGTAGACGAGCCCCCTGGCTCTCAGGCCCCTCCCGCCCCCCTCCCCCTTCAAGGATCATGTCATTTGTAAAGGAAAATCCCCCAGGAGAGGTCTCAGCTCAGCCTGTTCTCCAGGACTGACCCCGGTGGGACAGAGGTGGGGTTTTTTTGTTTGTTTTTTTAAAATATATTTTATTGATTTTTTACAGAAAGGAAGAGAGAGGGATAGAGTTAGAAACATCGATGAGAGAGAGTCATTGATCAGCTGCCTCTTGCACACCCCCTACTGGGGATGTGCCCGCAACCAAGGTACATGCCCTTGACCGGAATCGAACCCGGGACACTTCCGTCCACAGGCAGATGCTCTATCCACTGAGCCAAACCGGTTTTGGCTGGGACAGAGGTTTTGAGCCTATACCCAAGGCAGGCTGCTCTCTCCATATCCCACCCCCGCCCTCCGTTCAGCCACGCCGGTGCCCGCTGTGCCTGGCCAGGTGCCGGGATGCGAGGTGAGCGAGTCTGCGGCCCGGCGGGTTGCTCTGGCTCCCGTTTGTCGGTGGAAATGAGACGTGGCTGGTGCCCAGGTGACTGAGCACCCCTCTGGGCGCCCGGCCTGTCCAGCCTCCTGTCCGACCTCATCCCGTGCGTCCTCTCTGGGCGGGGCTGTGGCCCGGACTCTCCTCCGGCCTGGGCGTGTGGGGTTGGGGCACCTGGTGTCGCTGGCGTGCACAGGACAGGCCTTCGCCCACCCCGTGCCGGGAGTCGCAACAGACGCTGAGCAGGTGCCGTTCCTGCCCCTGTCACCCCTCAGACCACTGGGTCCTGGGCTCTTCCCCCGAAGGCACCCCATCAGCACCCTCTCGCCGAGCCCCCCTCTGCCCGGCCAGCACCGGCGGCAGGGCTGTGGGCGTGAGCTGGCACGGCCCGGGAACACGCAGCCGCAGCCGCCAAGGCCACGCCAGGCCTTGTTATTGCGGCTCGGACATGCATTCTTTCTAGAAGGGTCTTGGTCAGGAGGCCAGAAACCTGTTTAGTGCTCTGACGAGGGGGAAAGAGGGACAGGAGATCCAAGAGCAGAAAGAATGGGGAAGCATGAACAGACCCACTCTCCCGCCACGTGCCCCCCCCCCCCGCCCCGCCTCTCTCCCGGCGTGGTCGCTGGTGGGGGGGGGGTTGTTACAACAATGGAGGAGGGGTCATGCCTGCCATTTCCTGGGGGGTAGGTGCCCCTCCCAAGACCCAGGGCATCCCCACTGCAAAGGTTCCCCCAGACATTCCTGTAAGCAGATCAGAGACACAGTCCCTGCAGGCCCCGAGCCCGGGCTGCGGGTCTGCATGGAGGGTGCTTGCACCCAACCAAGGCCGTCGGCCATGTCAGGCGGCTCAAACCCACACGTGGAGACAGCCCAGCCTCGCCCCCACCCTGCACTCGCCCCTCCCCATCTTCTGTCGTAGCCCCCACATCCAGGCAGCCCCAGGCCCCTCCCAGCCACGCCCTCAGCTGTGCTCTCCCCTCCATCCTTGTGTCCCCCCCCCCCAAACAACGTAAAGTAACAGCGAGCCCAGCGCCTGCTGTGCTGAGCGCTGTGCCCACAGCAGCGGGGGCCGGGCGGCTCTGGGGAGGGCTGGGGGGAAGAGGGATAAACTCAGAAAGACAGGCATCTTCCCCAGGTCCCTCCTGCGGAGGCGGGGCTGGGACTGGAGCCCAGGCGGCCTGGCCCCGGAGGCCCTGTCTGAGCAGCCACCCCACAGCGCCTCCTAGTGGTGCCCAGCCCAGAAACCACGGGGGGGGGGGTCCCCACAGATCACACAGGCATGGGGGAGGTCTGAGGGGGGCCGGGAGGAAGGAGGCTGGAGCCACGCCACGCACAGGCAGGGCGGGGGCTCTGTGGGCCCGCCCCGCCCCCCAGAGGATGGCGGCCACGTCTCCCACAGGGACCTGCCTGGCATAGACTCGTCATTGGTCGATTCTCTCATCGCTGATGCTTCTCTCTCCCTCCCTCTCCTTCCTCTCTGACATCAACAAAAATAAAAATAAATGGAAAGACATGTACACATATAATACCTTAATTAAAAAAAAGAAAATTTAAAAAAATAAAAAGTTAAAAAATAAAAATAAAAATAAAAAGCCAACTCGGCAGCAGAGCCAGTGCCGACCCGCCCACGCGAGCGGTGTTCTCCCGCCGCGGCCTCCGCTCGCTCGGTGGTGGGAAGGATTCCCGCCCACCTCCCGGCCCGCTCAGAGCCCCACCCGTATCTCCTCAGCTCCCTGCCTTTGGGCACGTGGTTGTCATTAGTCCTCACGAGCTACACTCCTGCCCCAGTCTTCCCATCTGTGAAATGGGGACACTCCTGTGGCACTGCCTCCGGCTGCTTTGGGAATTAAAGGTGTATTACAGGCAGGTGGGCTTTCAGCAGGGCCCCCACACAGCAGAAACTCTTTTTTAAATACATATTTTGATTGATGTCAGAGAGGAAGGGAGAGGGAGAGGGAGAGAGAAACATCAGTGATGAGAGAGAATCGTGGGTCAGCTGCCTCCTGCACGCCCCCGACTGGGAATCAAGTCCACAACCCGGGCCTGTGGCCTTGACCAGAATCAAACCCAGGAGCCTTCAGTCCACAGGCCGATGCGCTATCCACTGGGCCACACCAGCTCTCATGGTTACTGTTACTAAGCCAGGCATGACTCCCCTGTGCTGCCAACCCCCAAGGCTGTTCTAACCTGACCTCAGGGGGTGTGGCTGGTTCTTGCACCCTGGCCCTGTCACCGTGCGGCTGGGGGCACTCACCACCACCCTCCCTCAGGGGGCTGACCATGCTGTGATGGGGACCCGGTGAGAACCCGCTGCAAGGCAGCCGGCTCGGGAGGAGGGGCTGCGGTGGGGAGCGGGGCTCAGGGGCTCCTCCTGGCCTCTGTCTTTTCTCCTTCCTCCTGGTCCTGGTTTCCTGACGCCCTGAGGTTAGGAGGAGCCCAAAGGCAGGGAAGAGGGAGACAGCCTGCCCGGCCCCCCATTTCTGCTGAAGTCCTCTGGGCTCCCCCGCGGCCTGGGAAGCCCTCCTCAGCTGGCGGGTGGGGGCGGGGAGGTGCGTTGGGAGAGCGGGTAATCCCCGCCGGGGAAGAGGCCAGGAGAAACCCGAGCTGCTGGACGGGGGCGGCCGCCTGTGCAGCGGACCATCTCATTGCGCTCAGCGGCAATCAGGGGATTCACCGAGCGGCGGGGGCGGGGGGAGCACCAACCCCAGCAGCTCCCGCCCAGGCCCCGGGGGGCGTCACGGCCCCTCCTTCTGAAAAACAAGAAAAGGGGACCAGGGAGGCGGGGGGCACCGAGCCCATGGTGGGCGGGGGCTGCACAGCCCTCTGTGTGCGCCCGTAGGCGGCCGGCCTGCGGCGTCTGCTCTCCGGTTTTATTGGGGTCCCTGCCCAAGGCCGCGAGGCGGGAAACGGCGGGCACAATGGCGCAGGGGCCCGGCTCCTGGCTAATCACTCCCCACACCTGGAGGGACCCTGGAAGGAAACAAGAAACAAAATCCCTGCGATTAGGGCTGCGGGCTGCTGGGGTCCCGGCTAATCTCTTTCAGGTGGAGGGCCCGTGGGGGGCCGGCTGCCTCCGACCCCAAGCTGACCCAGAGCCGGGAGCCTGGGCTTGGGGCCTGGGGTCTGGGGTCTGGGGGGCTGGGGCCTGGGGGTCTGGGAGGCTGAGGGTCTGAGGGCCTGGGGACTTGGGGGGCTGGGAGGCTGGGGGCCGGGGGACCAGCAAGGCTGACCTGAACGTCTGCGGCGGCAGGTGCCCTGTAAGTGCCTGGGGACCGTCCAGACAAGCCAAGGTGTGAGCAGGGACCCCATAAAAGGGCTCGGCCCTGGAACAGACCACCCTCCCCGTGGACGCCCCCTCCCCGCTCAGCCCAGCCCCGAGGCAGGCCAGGAGGCAGAACATTCGCAGCTTCCTGAACAAAAGAAGCAAACATATAACCCTTTAAAATCAAGGATTTTTAGTTAAAAATTTTTTTTTTTTTTATTGATTTGAGAGAGAGAAACATCAATTTGTTGTAACACTTATCGATGCATTCATTAGTAGATTCCTGACCGGGGATCGAACCCGCAGCCTTGGCTTATCTGGACAACGCTCTAACCACAGCCCGCTGGCCCGGCCAAGGCCTGGGTTTGCTCAATACGAAAGGAATAGATGTTTATGGCGAACAATTAAGATAATACACAGACGAGAAAGAAAGGGGAGATGCAAGCACCCAGCCCCAGGCCCCAGAAACAACCAGGTTTCGTACCTGGGGTTAATGACTGCTATACCAGCCCATCCTGGACACGTATGAGTACCAGCAGAATCAGGCCAGGTACACCATCTTACCCTGTCGTACGTCCTCGCTCGTGTGCTTCAGCGTCTTCCCGTGGCGTTGACCACTCTCCCGCCCGTCCACGCGGCCAGAGCCTCGCCTGTGCAGCGCGTCTGCCTGGCAGCTTCGGGGGTCCCTGCCCCCACACCTGGGATTGCGCTGCTGCGTCTTGAATCTTGAAAACATCGTGACCTTGAGGCTGGGTCACTGCTTGGAAACAGACAACAAAATAACGAAGAGCATCAATGAATTGAACGAGAATTTTACGTGAATCGGCGCATGGTGGACCCCACCAGCCAGGGCATCCTCGGAGGAGGGAGGTGCTTGGGGGAGGGGATCCGGTCCACCCCGAGCCACCTGGTATTCCTCACCAGTTTAGCCCTCGGAGGGAAGCATTTCGGCCAAGGTCACAGGACAAGAATGTGCCTGAGGCAGGCCCCTGGCCGCCGGGCAGAGCTGGAGGAAGCTGCGGTGTGTGCGTCTTTTTCACCCGTTTTAACCAGGAAGACTCTGTTCTCCAGAGCCTGGGGCCCAGCTCCCCTCGTGTGTGCATGTCGGTTCTCAGGACGGCTCAGCCTCGCCCACAGGTGACGAGGCCCACTGGGCGCCGACCACTGGGCGCCGACCACTGGGCGCCGGGCACCGGGACCTCCGAGCCGCCGCGTGGGCAGGGCCAGTGCAGCGAGCCTGGAGGGCAAGCCCGGCCGGGAAATGCCGCGGAGAAGGGCCGTGCCCGCTGCTGCCTGGGCTCATCGTCCTGAACTCACCCGCAGGCAGGCCCGCGGAGAAAGGGGCCCGCTGACGGGGAGAGACCCCCGGGAGGGGAAGCTCCGGGGGAGCAGGAGGAGCGCTCCACTTTCCAGGGTCTCAGTCCTGAGCCTGCACCCTGGCTCCAGAAAGGGCGCTCCCCGTCCTCCCTGAGCCTGCACCCTGGCTCCAGAAAGGGCCCTCCCCGTCCTCCCTGAGCCTGCATCCTGGCTCCAGAAAGGGCCCTCCCCGTCCTCCCTGAGCCTGCATCCTGGCTCCAGAAAGGGCCCTCCCCGTCCTCCCTGAGCCCTGCATCCTGGCTTCAGAGAGGGCGCTCCCTGTCCTCCCTGAGCCTGCACCCTGGCTCCAGAAAGGGCCCTCCCCGTCCTCCCTGAGCCTGCACCCTGGCTCCAGAAAGGGCGCTCCCCGTCCTCCCTGAGCCTGCACCCTGGCTCCAGAAAGGGTGCTCCCCGTCCTCCCTGAGCCTGCACCCTGGCTCCAGAAAGGGCGCTCCCCGTCCTCCCTGAGCCTGCACCCTGGCTCCAGAAAGGGCCCTCCCCATCCTCCCTGAGCCTGCACCCTGGCTCCAGAAAGGGCGCTCCCCGTCCTCCCTGAGCCTGCACCCTGGCTCCAGAAAGGGTGCTCCCCGTCCTCCCTGAGCCTGCACCCTGGCTCCAGAAAGGGCGCTCCCCGTCCTCCCTGAGCCTGCACCCTGGCTCCAGAAAGGGCGCTCCCCGTCCTCCCTGAGCCCTGCATCCTGGCTCCAGAAAGGGCGCTCCCCGTCCTTCCTGAGCCCTGCATCCTGGCTCCAGAAAGGGTGCTCCCCGTCCTCCCTGAGCCCTACATCCTGGCGTCAGAAAGGGTGCTCCCCGTCCTCCCTGAGCCCAGAGTGCTGAGCTGCCTTTCCCCGGCCGACGCCATGCCACGTGCAGCCACGATGCCACCCACTTCCTGCAGCCTAGACCCACCGCTCCACCCCACCCAGCACCCAGTGCGGTGCCATTAGCGCCACACACACACACACACACACACCCCTACTTATAGCACACACACACACACACACACACACCCCTACTCACAGCACACACACACACACACACACACACCCCTACTCACAGCACACACACACACACACACACACACCCCTACTCACAGCACACACACACACACACACACACACCCCTACTCACAGCACACACACACACACACACACACACCCCTACTCACAGCACACACACACACACACACACACACACCCCTACTCACAGCACACACACACACACACACACACACACACCCCTACTCACAGCACACACACACACACACACCCCTACTCACAGCACACACACACACACACACACACACACCCCTACTCACAGCACACACACACACACACACACACACACACCCCTACTCACAGCACACACACACACACACACACACACCCCTACTCACAGCACACACACACACACACACACACACCCCTACTCACAGCACACACACACACACACACACACACACACCCCTACTCACAGCACACACACACACACACACACCCCTACTCACAGCACACACACACAGACACACACACCCCTACTCACAGCACACACCCCTACTTACAGCACACACACACACAGACACACACACCCCTACTCACAGCACACACCCCTACTTACAGCACACACACACACACACACACACCCCTACTTACAGCACACACACACACACACACACACACACACCTATAATCATTTGTAAACACATACCTACTCACAATACACACACCTACTCACAGCACACACACACACACACCTACAAGTATATGTGTGCAAACACACACACCTACAAGCATATGTGCGCACACACACACACAAGTGCAAGCATGGACGGAGGGCACAGGCACGGAGCACGGGGTCTCTGCGGGGAGCGCAGTGATGGCCGGATGCAGAGGCCCGTCCCCCGGGCCGGGAGATGTTGGCGAGCCGCTCCCAGGCTGTCCGTGTGCTCACCTGTGCGATGGAGGGCTGGCAGCTCACCACGGGGGGCGGGGTACCTGGCACAGGGCACACACGCACTAAGTGCCCAGAAGCGTCAGCCACGGGTGCCGTCCGCCCGCTCCGCCCGCAGGCACAGGCCTTCCAGAGGTGCCATGACCGCTCTCCTCGGGATCAGAGGGATTCCCGTTTACGGGGACGAAGAGACGGCATTTCCGCGGAGCTCACGCCTTCGGGGCAGAGAGCACTCGGGCCATTCGGACAGCGTTCACCTGACTGGGGGGGTGGGGAGGCTGGGGGGCAGCCTGCTGCCTCCTGCCCTCTGCGCCACGCCCTGAGCTGCACGCTCTCCTGGCGATTTCACCGTTTGCCGACCCGAGAACAGGCCCTCATTGTTTCCTCCCGGCCCGGTTCACTTGTACATTTTTGCCGCTAAATTGAATCTGCTGCCCGTAATCTAATTTACATGTGAAGGCTCGCACAACGCCAGCACGACCCAACGCCAATAAAATCCCCAGCGAAGCCCATACATGGCTCGGCGCTTGTGTTTAT
Source organism: Pipistrellus hanaki (assembly GCF_964339955.1). NCBI lineage: Eukaryota > Metazoa > Chordata > Mammalia > Chiroptera > Vespertilionidae > Pipistrellus > Pipistrellus hanaki. Next base: position 2,907,197 of record NC_140503.1, read on the forward strand.
GGAAATCTTAGCCTGCTCCTGCCCCCGCACCCCGCAGCCCTGCCTAATCACGGCCATATGACAGCGAGGCCCTCCGGGGCCCCGGCCACGGCCTGCGGTGGGGACCCCGGACCCGGCCCTGTCCAGTGTGTGTGTGGGGGCGGGGCAGTCAGCGTCAGGTGCACACACCTGCAGCGCCGGCAGCTCTGACACGCCTCCGTGAGTCCTCCGCTCAGGCCCAGGTCCTTCCCATTTTACAGAGGGGGAGACCGAGGCATCTGCAGGCCACACAGGGAGGAGGGTCAGGGGCCTGACCCGGCTGATGCCACGTCCCAGCGTCCTCCTGGGGGCCAGAGAGAGCCAGGCCTCGGAGGGGGCTGATGGAGGGAAGCGGGCTCCTGAGGGGCCATGAGTTCCATCAGACGTGAGAGAGGCCTGTGCCGGGAAGCCACGGGGACCAGGCAGGACCCGCCTTCAGGCTTGTGGCTCAGGGACGGCACGCGGGGGAGGGAGCAGGGTTGCAGAGGTGGCCGGTCGGGGAAGAACATGAGCCACACGTGGGTGAGCTGTGAACCACCAGAGGCGGCCGCACGCCAGGGGCCTCCTGTCCAGGGGGCGTCCTGCCTGACCCGGCTCCCTTCCACTCACCTCGCGGCCCTTCCGGCCCAGGCCGCCTGCGCCCGGGGCTCAGAGGCCCTCTGCTGGGCGGCAGTGCCACCTGCTGCTGAGGGCAACACGGGCAGCGGCACCCGGGCACCCTAGGGACGCAGAGCCCCAGCCCCGCCCCCGCCCGACCCAGCAGGACACCCGTCTCAGCAGGACCCGCCCGCCTGCTTGCTGGTTGCTGCCCCTTGATGGCCACGGTGAAACGTGTCCAGCCCTCTGTGGTGCCCAGCCCCCCCCCCCCCCCGGGCCTGCGGTCCAGGGGCCCATGCGGGACCCCGAATGAGCAGTTGGGGACAGAGCCACGGGGGCTGAGGGGTTCCCGCTGCCCCGACTCGGAGGACATACACATGCCCGGGACTTAGGTGACAGCAAAGCATCTAGGCCGGAGGTCGGCACCTCATCCGTCCACAGAGCCAAACATCAACAGCACAACGACTGACATTTCTTTGGAGAGCCACATTTTTAAACTTAAACTTCTTCTAACGCCACTTCTTCAACATAGACTCGCCCAGGCCGTGATATTTTGTGGAAGAGCCACACTCAAGGGGCAAAGGAGCCACATGTGGCTCGCGAGCCGCCATTTGCTTACCACGGATCTAGTGGAAGCATCAAGGAATGATGAGTTTCTTTACCTTTGCTTCCGTTTTCCTAAATTTTTATTGATTGATTGATTTGAGAGAGAGAGAAACGTTGATGATGTTGTTCCACTTGACGATGCAGCCATTGGTGGATTCTTGTGCGGGCCCTGAGAAGGTATCAAGCTCACCACCTGGGTGCATGGGGACAACACTCTAACCGCTGAGCCACCTGGCCAGGGCAGCAAGGCTTTTTTTCCTTCCTTCCTTCCTTCCTTCCTTCCTTCCTTCCTTCCTTCCTTCATTTTTTCCTTCCTTCCTTCCTTCCTTCCTTCCTTCCTTCCTTCCTTCCTTCCTTCCTTCTTTCCTTCCTTCCTCTTCTTTTTTAAATATGGCGCAAAGCAGAATTTCAAGCCTTTTAATATGATTTTATTGATTTGAGAGAGAGGAAGGAGAGGGAGAGATAGAAACATCAATGATGAGAGAGAATCATTGATTGGCTGCTTCCCACATGTTCCCGACTGGGATACAGCCTGCAACGGGGAACCGACCCATGACCTCTTGGTCGACATTCTACCACGGAGCCATGCAGGCTGGGCAATTTTGCCTTCTTAAAAATTAATAGACTTTATTCTTTTAGATTGGTCCCCTAAACCAGTGGTCGGCAAACTGTGGCTCACAAGCCACATGCGGCTCTTGGGCCCCTTGAGTGTGGCTCTTCCACAAAATACCACGTACAGTGCGATTGAAACTTCATGGCCCATGCGCAGAAGCTGGTTTTCAGCCTGGGCGAGTCTGTTTTGAAGAAGCGGTGTTAGAACACTCAAGGGGCCAAAGAGCCTCATGTGTCTCGCAAGCCTGTTTGCCTACCGCTCCCCTAAACTCCCCGCCCCCCTCACACACGCTTGGCCTTGTCTACCTGGTGATGTGGGTTGGGACACATGTATGATGATATGCCTTCACCATATAGTGTCATACAGAGTAGGTCCACTATCACCTTTGCTGGGGCCTTTGGGAGGGTCCCTGTGCCTGGGCATTGGGAGGGTCCCTGTGTCTGGGCATTGGGAGGGTCTCTGTGGCTGGGGGACCCTGTGGCTGGGCATGTGGGAGGGTCCCTGTGGCTGGGCATGTGGGAGGGTCCCTGTGGCTGGGCATGTGGGAGGGTCTCTGTGGCTGGGCATGTGGGAGGGTCCCTGTGCCTGGGCATTGGGAGGGTCCCTGTGCCTGAGCATTTGGGAGGGTCCCTGTGGCTGGGGCCTTTGGGAGGGTCTCTGTGCCTGGGCATTGGGAGGCCCCGGGGCTGTGCATTTCGCCTCCCTGAGGCCGGGAAGCCCTGGGCGAGGCCTCAGGACAGCCGGGCGGCCCGCAGCGGGAAGCTCCGGCACCCCTCGCCCACCTCTCTGAAATTAAATTAAGAGGTAACAGTGCTGCCATTGTGGCGCACGCACGGCCGGCCTTTAATATCCACCGCTGACAGGGTGGAATTCGCCGCACTCTGTTCGGGTTTTGTTTCTGGCTCTGACTTCCATCCCCCACGGGTGTAAGCTGGTGTTTAATCCCGTCGGAGCCCCGGCCACTGTTACGGGGACAGCTGGGCCGGGCGGAGGCCTGGCCCTGGGGCGGCGAGCGGAGTGCGCCCGCGTTGGCCAACACGGCCGGCAGGGGAGCGGCTGCGGAATTACCGTAAGCCCCCGGGTCATTATCCTCATTAGAGGAAACCGGAGCCCGCTAAGAGGCGCGGGAAGAAGAGGGTGTAATTCAATAATCCTGGACACAGTCCGCATTCTTTTCTGTCTCTGGCCCAGAGAGGCGATTCCTGGCGCGGCCGGAGGAGCAGAACCGAGCGGCGCGGGAGGCAGGCCCGGCGGCCAATGGGAGACGCGGTAGGATCTGGAGGCCCCAGTGGCCTCCCCTTCCTCCACAGCCCATTGCGGCCTCTGCCAGCCCTCTGGAACCTTCCAGATTGTGAGAGAACATCCAACTGCCGGATCAGGCCTAAACCAGCAGGCGGACATTCCCCGAGGGGCCCCAGGTTAGAGAGGGTGCAGGCTGAGAGATACCCCCCAATACACGAAATCCATGCACTGGGCCTCTAGTATAAAGTAAAAGGCATGTTCCCCTAGTTTTCTTTTCCAGAAACTATGGAGATGTGCTCAAAGAGGTTAAACTGCCCCCATTTTTGTCACATTTGACCCTGATGTTTCCCACATTCTCCTTGAAAGTGTTGGCAGGCTTCTGTGTTTGACCCTTAAATTAGGCTACATCCTCAAAACCAATAAACTGCCTTCCACGCTTCCCGGATCTGTGTCTCTGTCCCCATGAGCCTGCGTGCAGGGTGGAGCGTACACGCAGGCGCTGGGGCAGGGGCGGGGTTCCCCCGCCTAGTTCCAGCCGCTGGGTCCTGGCCGCCTGAGCCAGTCCGCAGGGGCCACTGAGCCACAGCCACGCGTGGGGGGCGGGTGGCGCTCCTCATCTCCACCCCTTCCCGCCCTCCGCACCCCATTCGCACCGGGGAGGGTGGGCGCTCCAGCCCGGAAGTCCACGCTGAGGCCAGCGGGCCAAAGCCTCCTGCAGAGGTGTGTGTGCACACACATGTGTCCCAGCCTGCTGCCTCTTGCAGACATGCACACACACGTATGTGTATGTTCACATGAGTGTGTGAGTATGCCCATGTGTGTGCACGTGCACTCACGTGTCCCAGCCTGCTGCCACAGTAAAACCCACAGGCTCAGCTGGCTCTGGGAACCAGCACACGGGAACATGGCCCTCGGCGATGGGAGGTCCACGCGGAACCCACCAGGAGATGTTTGTGACGAGGTGGGATGGGCGGGCCAAGGGGACAGGGCCACCTGGGGAGAGAGGAGGCTCAGCAGAGGAGCCGCTGTTCAGGGAATCTTGAAGGTGAGTGAGAGCTTGTGGGTACAGAATCGGCTGCGCACTGGAGACTGTCAGCGGCCCTGGTCCATCCTCTGGCTCCCTGGCCCGGACTCTGACCTCGGCTGTGCCCTCCTGTCTGCAGCGCCGAGAGAGGCAGGAAAAGCAGCCAGTTTCCTACCGGGAGCCCGGGCCGGCTGGATCCCAATAGTGTGAGTGAATCGGTGGGTGTTTGTGGGGGGCCGAGGAGGGGGGGGGTTTCAGGAAACCAGCAGGAAGGCCGGAGACCCCCTGAAACTGAAAGCAAGACACTGGAGGAAGTGGGTGCCCCGGGGGAGAAGCCCGCCTCCCAGGCAGCCTGCGGGAACGTGCAGACGGGACCCTGTCCCAGAGGCACCCGGGCCCTCCACGCGATGCGGTCTTGGATGACAACGGCGGCTGTTAGCGTCCAGGCGCCCCTCCCGCGTGGGCCCTCCACACCTGAGCTGCACACAGCGCCGAGCCCCCGGCTATTGAATTGGGCGCCCCGGCTGGAGGCTGGCACAGTGCCCTGTGACTGCTGTCGGCTGTGATCTCAGGGGGGAGAGGCCGGGCGCTGACATCTCCCCCGGCGTGTCCCTCTGCGGACACCGGCGACCGCCGCCCCCTGGTTACGGGCCCGGCGGCTCCAGCCCACCGGCTGTATGACCCCCTGAGGCTTCGGCCCGCACCTGGGGCAGCCTGCCCTCCTGCAGCCACGCCCTCCTCCCTTCAAGACCGGTCCGATGCCCCTCAGGCCGCTCAGCTGTTTCTTGCATCCGCTCTTGGCGTCACAGCCCTGCAGCTGCGAATGCACAGCCTGCCCGGCCGCCGGCACCGGCCTCCGAGCCCGGCTGTGCTGCCTCCGCGCCCCTGGGCCCGCGGAGCCTCAGTGCCCGCTCTGTGCAGGGGGCGCTGTGACAGTGGTGGCACCTTCCCGTGTGAGGACTGGCTGCTCTACGACCCAGCCCAGTGCCCCCCTGGCCTCTGCCAAGTGCTTCGGAATGACAGTGAGCTGCCAGCTGTGTGACTGATCATCACTCACTCGCCACCCCGCCCCACCCAGTGCCTCCCGCTGCACCTCAGGCCCCGGAAGGAGGTCCCGGTTCGATTCCCCGCTGGGCACAGGCCCGGGTTACAGGCTCAGTCCCCAGTGTGGGGCGTGCAGGAGGCAGCCAATCTGTCTCTCTCTCTCTCTCATCATTTGTGTTTCTATCTCTCTCTCCCTTTCCCTTCCTCTCTGCATTCAATAAAAGGAGAGAGAGAGGGAGAGAGAGAGAGAGAGAGAGAGAGAGAGGGAGAAAGAAAGGGGGGAAGGGGCTCGGCGTGGACCACGGTGAGATGTGGCCTCCAGGCTGAACCCAAAGGGCCGTGTTGGATCCTCACGTCTCTGAGGCAGGGAGAGCAGGGATCATTTAGTCCCACTTCTTAGAAAGCCCGGGCTCAGAGAGGTTAAGCTGCTCACCCAGCGTCACACAGCCAGTACTCGATAGAACCAGGGCCCCAGCCTGGGCTCTCTCACACCTTCTCAGCCTTACTGATGACAGCGAGGTGAAAACTCAGAGCTGATGCCGAAGAGGGTCCCTGCCGTCCTGCCAGCGGAGGGGGTGCTCGGGGCCATCATGGGGGCACGTGATGGAGCATCTGCAACACCCCCGTCCTGGCAACACGCGCCCGGGAACGCCATCGCACCGGGTCTCAGAGCCACGGGCAGCAGAGCCAGGCCGGGCGGAGGGCGGCGGGCGGGCGGGCGCGTGCATGCCTGCGCCCTCACCCACGCCGGCCCTCGCCGCTCGCTGCCGGGGGGACCAGGGCAGGGAGAAGGCCTGTGACCGTCGGGTGCAGCGTGCCAGGGGGAAGGTGGACATTGGCAGCCCGTCGTAAGGAGCGAGACCGAGCTGGAACGAGCGTGAACTCATTTCCCCTGCGCAGAGAGGAAGGCGAGATTAATGAAATATCCCCAAATCCGTCCTGCGCGCGCTTATTAAATCAGCAAATGAAACCCAACCCCGTTCGGCCGCCGCGACCCTTCCCGCAGACTGGGTTTCAGCGAACCCCAGTGAGACAGCCCCGCCCACAGCACCCTCCGTGGGAAGCCGACCGCCGCCAGCGTCAGGCCGGGAGCGCGCCGCTGGGAACGGAGGCTTCCACGCAGAGCGGAACGACGGGGCCGCCGCCCGCGGACAGGGGCCGCGGCGCCCGGCGATGGCACTCTGTAGCTCCGCTTCCCACCTCGTGGCTAGACTCGGGTTAAAGACATCAGTTGGGCCCTCGCCGGTGTGGCTCAGTGGATAGAATGTCCACCTGAGGATGGAAGGGTCTCAGGTTCGATTCCAGACAATGGCCCCATCTCAGCTTTGCAGGCTCGATCCCTGGCCCTGGCCGGGGTGCATGCGGGAGGCAACCCGTTAACGCGTCTCTCTCCCATGGGTGTTTCTCTCTGTGTGTCTCTGCCCTCCCTTCCACTCTCTCTAAAACACAAGTCAATGGGAAAATACCCTGGGGTGAGGATTAGCAGCAGGATCAGCTGGGTTTGATGTCTGCAGCTGCAATGCCCTCACCTTCAAACAGGGGTGAGAAGGAGGGGAGAGGACAGCCAGCAGCGGGCCCTACTGTGTGCTGGGCACCCACTGTGTGCGGGCACCCACTGTGTGCCAGGCACATACTATGTGCGGGCACCTACGATGTGCTAGGCAACTCCTGTGTGCGGGCACCTACTGTGTGCGGGCACCCACTGTGTGCGGGCACCTACTGTGTGCGGGCACCCACTGTGTGCGGGCACCTACTGTGTGGGGGCACCTCCTGTGTGCCGGGCACCCACTGTGTGCGGGCACCCACTGTGTGTGGGCACCCACTGTGTGCGGGCACCTACTGTGTGCGGGCACCTACGATGTGCTAGGCAACTCCTGTGTGCGGGCACCCACTGTGTGCCGGGCCCTACTGTGTGCCGGGCACCCACTGTGTGCCGGGCACCCACTGTGTGCGGGCACCTCCTGTGTGCGGGCACCTCCTGTGTGCGGGCACCCACTGTGTGCGGGCACCTACTGTGTGCCGGGCCCTACTGTGTGCCGGGCACCCACTGTGTGCGGGCACTCACTGTGTGCGGGCACCCACTGTGTGCCGGGCCCTACTGTGTGCGGGCACCCACTGTGTGCGGGCACCCACTGTGTGCGGGCACCCACTGTGTGCCAGGCACCCACTGTGTGCCGGGCACCGGCTCTCCTAATGGTCCAAGGTGACACCATTTACTCATTGTAAGGACAAGGACCGGAAGTCTCAGGGGCGTGGCTGAGGTCACAGAGCTGGGACTGCTCGCCCCACATTGGGGATCGGGCCGCCACCCGGGCCTGTGTCCTGACCGGGAATCCGACTGTGACCTCCTGGTTCATAGGTCAACGCTCAGCCCCTGGGCCACGGCCGGGCCCCGGGACTTCTGGCACCTGACCTTCACGTGGCCCCAGGAGAGGAGGTGTGGAGGCCATCGGCAGCTTCAGGCCGGAAGGCACAGGTCCAGGGGGCGGAGGCTCAGTGGTCAGCCCCTCGGGCCCGGCAGCACGTGCAAAGGTGATACCAGAGGCATCATCCTCGGGCACAGTGGTGACGGGGGCCACCCTCCGGGACGACTTCCAGAGGGCTGGCGAGGGCGTGCAGGGGGGCGGGTCCCCGCTCCCTGCTGCTGGCGGCATCGAGGGGCAGAGCGGAGAGCGGTGCCTGGGAGGCTGGGGGCATCTTCCTGTTTCTCCCGGGCTGGGGGCCCTGAGGCGGGGAGCTCTTCCTGTTTCTCCCGGGCTGGGGGTCCTGAGGCTGGGAGCTCTTCCTGTTTCTCCCGGGCTGGGGGCCCTGAGGCTGGGAGCTCTTCCTGTTTCTCCCGGGCTGGGGGCCCTGAGGCTGGGAGCACCTTCCAGACGCAGCTCTCCGCTTGGAAAAGGGTCCTTGGCCGGAGCTGCCCGCGGCCAGCGTGCCCGCCTTCTGGAGATGAGAGGCGGCGGCTGGAGGACGAGCGGAGACAAACTGGCCGCTCGGAGCCTCTGGGCCTCAGGGAACTTGGCACCACGTGTTCTCCGGGGCGAGGCTCGGTGACCCCAGGCCGGGCCTCGGTGTGCCAATGGGAGAGGATGCCATGGCCAGCCTCCCGCCTCGCCCGAGCCGCCCTGCCACCCACACGGGGCTGGCCCTCGACGCCCGCGAGGCCTGGCGTCCCCTGTGGACCCGGGACGGGCCCGTCCTCCTCCGGGCTGTGGTCACCGGCTGTGTGAGAGGCAGCGCCGGGCACCGGGAGAGCTCAGCGCGTGGCAGGAGGCCCGCCGTGCCCCGACTTTCCCGCCTTCGAAGCAGGACTCCGGGCCCGGCCCCGGACACTCCGCCTCGGGGAGCTGCTCTCCGGTGACCTCCCTCACACACAGCGCCCACAGGACCATCACAGCCTGTCCGCCGCAGGCAGTGTTGGCAGCGATGGCCAAGGAGGGCCTCGGCCCGGCCGCCCGGCCTCTGGAACGAATCACGTGGACTACAGCAATGCCAGGGCGAGTGGACAGGCGGGCGACTCCTGTTTCCAATCCAGCGCACCCCCGCCCCCCCCAAAGTCTTCTCCAGGTTTCACTAAGCTCCATTAGACAGCGGCAAAGGGAAGCAGGGCCGGGGCCTTTCCAGGACGCCAGGGGAAGCGGCATTGGTAGAGATCTACCCGCGTCCCCCTCCTCAGATGGGATTTCTCTGGGAAACAGACTGCAGCCACCGGTGAGTGCGGCTCGGACCCCGGCGGTGGGTCGGCCTCCCCGCCCGGGCCGTGGCTGCGCTCCGCAGGCAGAGCCCAGGACTGGGCCGGTCCTATCCCAGCTGCCCGCCTCGCCCTTCGCTGTGCCCGTGGCCCAGACCCCGCCTCCGGGGCCTCAGTTCCTCACCCGTGTGCTGGGGAGGTGGCCTCCGCCTGGGGCAGCGGGGGACTGAACGAGGGAAGAGAGGCATTCCCAGGAAGACGAGAAGAGTGGGGTCCCCGTGGAACCCCCCCCCCGGACCTGCCATGGCTCCCCTGGCGGTGCTGGCCTCCTGGGGAGCGCCCTGTGGCTGTGGGCCCCGCAGGGACCTCGTCTGGCCACCGGCGCCACTGACTCCGGTTCCGTTCCTTGGGGGCTGTCCCTGAGCACCCACCTGCCCGCCTGGTGCCGCCCCGGGACCGCGACGCGAGGCCCTGGCTCTGGGGGCTCCCACCCTGAGCGGGAGACATGTCAGCGATCCCACGAGGTGCGATGGCGACCAGGGCCTGGGAGCAGCCAAGGGCGTTAGAAGCCACGACCCCAAGCCACCCTCCCGCCTGCCCAACGAGGGGCCAAGGGGCGCTCTCTCCACGACCTGTTTTGGGGTGTCTGCCCACGTTCCTGACCGGGACAGATGGGGCGTCTTCCCCACCCACCCTGCCACACCACAGGGTTCCTCCCGGGAGCCCCTAGCCCAGTGGTCAGCAAACGGCGGCTCGCAAACCACATGCGGCTTTTGGCCCCTTGAGTGTGGCTCTTCCACAAAATACCACGTGCGCTCGCACGTACAGTGCCATTGAAACTTCGTGGCCTGTGCGCAGACGTAGGCTTTCGGCCTGGGTGAGTCTGTTTTGAAGAAGTGGCGTTAGAACACTCAAGGGGCCAAAGAGCCACATGTGGCTCTCGAGTCGCGGTTTGCCGACCACGGCCCTAGCCTGAGCCTCGCTGCCGGAATCACTTTCCAATGACGCCATAGGGGCTGCTCTGACCATCCCTCCCTCTGCCGGCTGCCCATCACAGAGGCCTCAGCTAACCCCAGACCCCCCCCCCCCCCCACAGAACCCTCCGCCTACAGACCCCAAAGGAAGGCATCCTACAGGGCCGCAGAGGAGTCTGATCCGGCCCGCCAGGTTTTTTGGGCAGTGAGCGCAGCCGAGGTGTTACAGTAGGAATTAGTAGTTCATATAGTCCGGCCCTCCAGCTCTCTGAGGGACCGTGATCTGGCCCCCACTTTAAAAAGTTTGAGGACCCCTGCTACAGGGGCACCCCCTCCTGACCCCCAAGCCTCGCCGCTCCTCTGCCTTCCAGCTCCTGCTCGTCCCGACCCCCCAACACACAGGCCTGTGTCCCCCCTTTGGCGCCTTTCTCACACGGCGGGTGAGATTTCACAGACGGGAGATGGCGGACGGCCCGAGGCCCCTGCCATGCCCCCGCCCCCTCCTCTGTGGCAAACTCCGGGGAAAGGGGAATTATGTGGATCGAGGCGGCATTTGATGAAATACAAGAAGAAAAATGCCCTAAACCCCATAATCACAAACACAGCCTGTGGGAGAGGGAGAGGGCGCACTCGGGGTAAGAAGAGGCTTTTATCTGCGCCCGCCCCTCCCCCCGGGCAGCATCAGATACACAATCAGAGGAACGCTTAAGTTTCACCCACGCTCCCTCCAGTTGAAAGCTTGGTTTTTTTCTAAGAAATCTCCAGCCATCCATGCTATTAGGAGAGGATTTTCTTTCTCAAGTGCTTTCACCTGTCAAAAGCCCTCCGTCCAGAAGCTTCGCAGAGCACGCTCATCCTGGCTCGGGGGCACCAGGGAAGGAGGCGCGGCCGGGCTGCCCGGGCTGGTGCGGGCCGGCCTCCGGGAGGGCCAGCGGGGCAGAGGCCGCCCGGGGCACCAGCGAAGGGCAGCAGAGCCAGGGTCTGTGTGACCCCAGAGCCCGGCGCACCCCCTCCCGCACAGAGCTTTCCTCTGAGGGTCCCCTCCGGGACGCTTCCCTCTGCCAATCAGATTCATGCTTCCCTTCCCTTCCGCTCCCCTCTGCTTCCCTCCTTAGGGGAGAGGCTGCTCGGTCACTTTTCCCGGTGTGATCCTCCCTCCCTCCCTCCCTCCCCCCTCCCTCCCCCCTCCCTTCCTCCCTCTCTCTTTCCCTCTCTCCCTCCCTCCCGTCCTCCCTCCAGTCCTCCCTTCCTCTCTTCCTCCCTGCGTTTCACTCTCTTGATCGTACTCTTTCTTAGGTGCTGAGAGCTGACATATATCCCTAACATGCACACATCTACAACTCGTGATGGGTTTGTGCAGAGAGAATCACTACTCACTCCCCTCTCCTCCTCCCCTCCCCTCCTTCTCTCCTCTCCCCTCTTTTCCCCTCCCCTCCTCTCCCCTCCCCTCCTTCTCTCCCCTCCCCTCCTCTCTCCGCCTCTCCCCTCCCCTCCTCTCCCCTCTCCTCCCCTCTCCTCCCCTCTCCTCCCCTCTCCTGCCCCAACAAACTGTGAGGTCTGTCCTGCCCTTTAACACCACCGGCGAGTCTCCCTGGGTCTTGTGCTTCACTGTTGTATGCCTCAGCCGCACGTTCTTTTTCCTGGCTGTATAGTATTTCACTGATAGCGTATCCATTCTGCTATTGGTGCTTTCCATTTTTTTTTTTAAAAGCTAATGTATATAACGTTCCTTTGAGCATCCTTAGAACTGTCTTTGGGTGGCTATAAATACTCACTCCACTTGCGTATATAACCAGGAGTAGGATTATTGATGACTATTATTTTAATTTCAGCAATGATAGACCTTCATGTAAGGGTTAAATGGAGAAAAAGGGAAGCCCCAACTCCTCTGCTCCTCCTCCTAGCATTTATGTTCCAACACACTCCTCTTCTTGCTCATACAACATACATGTACACACACACCATACATACATAGTATTCTGCATTTTTTCTTTTACTTAAAAAACATTTTAAGGGGTGGGTGGGTGTGGAGAGATTAACCAAGAACATCGGCATAGCCCATGGACACAGACAATAGTCTGGTGAAGGCCGGGGTGCGGAGGGGGGTGGGGGGGGTGTTGGACGGGTGCAGAGTCAAGGGGATCAATGGGGAAAATGGGGACCTTTGTAATACTTTCAACAATAAAGATAAATTAAATAAAAATATTTTTTAGACAAAAATGGTGACACTGAGCCAGTCACTTCACCTTCTCTAAGCCTCGGTTTTCCCGCCTGTGAAATGGGTAGGCTACCCCTAACCTCCTACAGCTGTCCGGAGGACTCATCAAGCTGAGAGCTGCTAGGACCTGCCGGGCCTGAGAACCTGGGAGATGCGGTTACAGCCCCCCTGAGCTTACAGCCGCCCTGGCACATGAGGCGGGACATGCACTCACCAGCCAACGTGGCACTAAAGTGTGGGGCGAGGCCCGTGTCCCCCCGCTCGTCACCAGCGGGTGGACATCGGTGCTGCTTCCCGGTCTGGGCGATCACGAAGAATGCTGCTCTGAACACTGTGTGTGTCTTGGGTGGACACATGCACACGTGTCTGTTGCGTGAACAGGAGCCGTGGGAATGCTGGGCGTGAAGCACGCGCACATGGACTGCAGGCGCTGAGGCCACACGGTTTCCACAGCAGAAGGCTCCGCCTTGCCCTCCGGCCTGCAGCGTCCAGGCGACCTCACAGCCGTCTCTCTGGCCAGCACGTGGCAGCGTCCGTCCTAATGCAGGCCACTCCGGGGTGGGGGCTGCGCTGTGGCCTTATTTGCGTCTCCCTGATGATGATGCCGTGAGGCCCCTGCTCCGGGCCCGGGCCTGTTCCCCCCGGGATCCCGGAGCCGCTGGGGTGCAGTAGCGTCTGGCAGTCACCCGGAGGAGAGCCGCTGCGGGCCCCGCTCCCTCCCGACCACTCACTCAGGACCGAGGACGGAGGTGCCGCACACGTGACCCCTTAGGATGCTGAAGCTCGGAGAGCCCTCAGCACTGAACAAACCCGGCCAAGCATCTTAGATCTGCCGTCCGCTGGGCCCCCTCCACACGCCGGGGGCAGACACACACCTCGGACCCCTGCCTGCCCTGGAGCCACCACAGGCACGCGGACAAGGCAAGCTGCTCAGAGCTCCAGAGGTCACCCTGGGGCGAGGAGAGGGCGTGGGGTCTGTCCCCCGTGGGGTGCTCAGGACTGGCGCTGGGCAGGCAGGACCTCAGCAGGCGGTGGGCCCCGGAGGTGGAGGGTCGCAGCAGTAGAAGGGCTGGGAGACCATGTGTGTGAGCCCCCGCGGCCCCCTGGGAGGGGGTGGGAAAGAGAGGGCGGAGGGACTGGAGCGGAGGAAGAGGCTGGAGCATGAGGACTTGGCCTTCATTCAGCTGTGGGGAGTCGCACCCTCTAGGCCAGGGCCTGGCCTCGGGGAGGGCGCTCGGCTAGGAGTGCTCTTCTCCGTCCCGCCTGCCCAGCGGGCCCTGGAGCAGGCAGGATGGGGCAGGGCAGAGACAGGATGAGGTTGGAGCAGCCGGCAGCAGAAGTCAAGTTCAAAGTGTTCCCCAGCCACAGTGGTGTGGGCCCTGGCCAAGCAGAATGGACGCGCCCACCGGTGAGGTGGGACAGACGGGCACGGGCCGCGGTGCGCACTGGGGGCTGGCGCTGGCTTGGACGTGCCCAGTGAATCCGGAAGAGTCCGGCTGTCTGGGGGTGTCCGCTGTGTCCCAGACGGACAGCACCACTGCACACAGCAGGGAACGCTGCCGAGAAGGTGCCGGAACCGGGGGGGCAGCGGCCCTGCCTGGTCTCACCTGCGATAGCGCGGCCGTAAGGAGCCGAAGCCAACCAGCCTGGGGCCACCGATGGCAAATATGAAGCTCATCGCTGCCCGGTCCTTGTGGTGCGTGAGAATCCGTCAAAGGCTTTTAATTAAAGCACAGAGGCCCTGAGTAGCCTGGGCTTTCCCGCCCGCGGGCTGTGAGATTAGTTCTGGCTGAGTGACGGCCGGCGGGCGGCAGGCGTGAGGCTGCTCCGAAGGCCTTTGACAGCCCACGCTGACGGTCAGGGACTCACCCCAAGGAGGGAACACCCAGCAGCTTAGTCTGTTGTTCACTTTGGTGTGGAAACCCCAGTGGCCCATGGCAGGGCTGTCTGTCTGTTTGCGTCCCTCCACCCCCAGGCCTGCTCTTGCCTATTTTTATGAAAACGGCCACAGGGCCCTGGAATGGCTGACCCTCTTCTAACCTCTGTGACATTTCTTACTCCGTCCTTACCCCCCAGCTCCAAAAAGCGGCTGCAGCCCGCGGCTCCCTCCGACTGGCTGGCCGCGACCCCTGACGGAACCATAGGGGCCCATTCTAGAAAACTCCATGTCGGGGAACGCACGTGTCCCCAGGATTCGGAAAGTGGAACCCCTGGCGTGGAGAGAGGGCGGCTCGGCATGTTTCTAGACTAGGGGTGTCGAACTAAATCAGAGAAGGGGCCAAAATCTAAAATCCAGCCTAAATCTCGGGCCGAATGGTTTACTGAACAGTCATAAACTGACAATGTCATAAACTGACAGCGGAGTGCAGTGATGACAGCGTGGTGCGGGCCACATTGCAAGGCCTGGCGGGCTGGATTTGGCCCGCGGGCCTTGTGTTTGACACATGTGTTCTAGAGGAAGCGTCTGCTTAGCAGCCTCCTCCGCTGCACCAGGACACGGCCAGCCGAAGCTCTGCACCTAGTGTGCGCCCAGCACCGGACCAAGCGCTGGGAACGGCAGAATGGTGACAGGAGCAGGGCACGCGGGAGCCAGCCACCTGCTGCCTTAGGAAACCCCAACTCGCGAGCCCACCCCCGGCTCTCCACTCCGCCTGCAGACCTCACCCCTGCTGCGTAGCGTGGAATGGCTGGGCTGAGGCATCTCAAGAGCCTTGCTCCACATGCTTCTCTCTGGTCTCCTGGTGGGATGACGGGGGGCGAGGAGGGAACCAGACCCTGCAAACTCTGCCGGCGGGGCCTCAGAGGAGACTGGTAGAGCAGGTGACAGCGGGAAACTGAGGTCACTTCCCTCACATCCAATGGCGTGCGGCCCTGTCAGCCCGGAGTGCTCCCCGGCCGGGAATGTCGGCGTGCGGTCCGGGGGCGATGTGGTGACAGCTTCAGTGTGGCCTGGGACCAGAAGCAGGAGGGGAGGCCGCCCTGCGATGATGGAGGGACAGGCTGATGGGACCAGGAGTTGCTGGGAGAGCAGGGCTTCCTTTGCCCACGGAGGGACGCGGGCAGAACAGAGCGGGGTTCCGCCCTGATTGAGAGTGGCACCCCAAACCCCACTTGGGTTTTGCCTTCACGCGTGTGGACCCACACTCCTCTGTTTCCAACACTCCGGCACACGCAGACCGCACGCCGCGCCCGGGCCACGGAGCGTCCGGTGGGTGGAGCTGGGGAGGGTGCCTCCCGGTCCGTGTGCCCAGGACTGTCCTGGTTTCGGCCCCGGAAGCCCATGTCCTGGGAACCCTGAGCAGCGACAGAAGCCGAGGAGTCTTCGGAGAGCTTTACGAGCCCAGAGAGTCGCAGGGGAGGCCCTGTTCGCCACCTCCAGCAACCTGACCTCAGGGGCGGTGCTCTGCCCCCTCTCCACGCCGAGTCTGAGGGAGTCCCGTTCCCGGGCGCAGCGCAGGGCCCACCCCTGAAACGCAGGAGACAGCTTATAGTTATGCTGGTCGGCGTGGCTCAGGGGTTGAGCATTGACCTATGAACCAGGAGGTCACGGGTTTGATTCCAGGTCAGGGCACAGGCCCAGGTTGTGGGTCCGATCCTCAGGGTGGGGCGTGCAGGAGGCAGCCGATCAATGATTCTCTCACATTATTGATGTTTCTATCCCTCTCTCCTTCTCCCTTCCTCTCTGAAATCAGTAAAATATATATATATATATATATATATATATATATATATATATATATATATAAATATCTTTTTTTTTAAAGTAATAAAACAAATCACAGTTGTGCCTCAGTGGGTAGAGCATCAGCCTGCATACTGAAGAGTCCTGGGTTTGATTCTGGTCAAGGACACGTGCCCGAGTTGTGGGCTCGATCCCCGGGGTGGGGCTTGCGGGAGGCAGCCGATCAATAATTTTCATTATTGATGTTTCTATCTCTCTCTCCCTCTCCTTTCCTCTCTGAAATCAATAAAAATATATTTAAAAAATTACAGCTGTTACCATTGTGACATATTAAACCCTCCCCCCTCCCCCCTGCAGATGAAACGGGGAGGTCAAGGATCCCGGGGGACAGAGTGCGGGAGCCTGACGCCCAGCCCCGTGCTGGTCCCAGTCAGCCCGAGAGAGGCACAGCCACAGTGCCAGCTGTGCCGCCTCTCCGCCCCCCGCCCAGCTCCGTGCACAGCCCCTGGGGGGGGCCCCCGGCACACGCAGGGAAGCAGTCCGGCCGCCCGGAGAGAAAGGGGCATCCTGGGAAGGACACGGGGCCTCAGACCTCCCGGGAGCCGGGTCAGCTGGGAGCGGGCTGCCCGAGGGTCAAGCAGTCCCTGCAGATGCATGTCTTCCAGCAGGGTTTCCAGCGGTGCCCCCAGAGGCCCAGGCCGGACACGGAGCCGGGCTCCAGGGCGGAGGAAGAGAGAGGGCCTCCGGAAGTCACCTGCTCCCATAGCGGGAGGGCAAGTACTAGGATCCCATCGGCCCCCAAGACTGCAGCCCAAGGAGTGCCCCCCAGGAAATCAGGGTACCACCAGGAAGGGGAAGTGGTGGTGTGGCCCCACACGCCAATGCCCTCGCAGCCGTGAGCTCGGGGAGCGAGTTCTACGCCTCAGCTAGGCCCCCGCCCTGGCCGCTCCACCTCTCCCTAGACCCGCGGTCGGCACACTCATGCGTCCACAGAGACAAATACCAACAGGACAACGATTGACATTTCTTTGGAGAGCCACATTTTTTTTTTAACTTAAACTCCTCCTAGCGCCACTTCTTCAACATAGACTCGCCCAGGCTGTGGTATTTTGTGGAAGAGCCACCCTCAAGGGGCCAAAGAGCTGCATGTGGCTCACGAGCCGCAGCTTGCCGACCATGGTACTAGGCCAGTAATTGGCAAACTCATTAGTCAACAGAGCCAAATATCAACAAGACAACGATTGAAATTTCTTTGGAGAGCCAAAAACCAACTTCTGCGCATGGGCCACGAAGTTTCAATCGCACTGTACGTGTGCGCCCGCACGTGGTATTTTGTGGAAGAGCCACACTCAAGAGGCCAAAGAGCCACATGTGGCTCACGAGCCACAGTTTACCAACCACAGCCGTAGGAGAATCCAGCCCGACTCAGCCCAGTTTCCAAAAGGGGTTGCCTGGCGGATACACGTGTCCTGTCCTGTATGCTCATGTGGGACACCCCTGTCACCGCCTTCTCTCCACGTGACACTTTCCCTCCCAGGGGCCACGCCTTCACTCTGCCCGCCACACGTGGCTCCCTCACACCAGGACACGGGGGGTGGAAAAACATTTCTTTGTTAAACTAAAATCGCAGCTACTGCAACCTTTTTGTTTGTTTGTTTTTGTTTTGTTTTTATAATATATTTGTATTGATTTAGAGAGGAAGGGAGAGGGAGAGAGAAACATCAATGATGAGAGAGAATCATGGACCGGCTGTCTCCTGCACGACCCCTACTGGGGATTGAGCCTGCAACCCGGGCATGTGCTGTGACCGGGAACTGAACTGTGACCTCCTGGTTCATAGTTTGACGCTCAGCCACGGAGCCACGCCGGCGGACCCAGCGGCAACCTTTGAATCCACATGAAGCCCAAGTCAAACGTCCGCCTCGGAGCAGCAGCTGCGATCTGGAGAAAAGCACTGAAGGAGACGGCGGTGGGCACCCAGAATTCTCAGGGTGACCAGGGCCCAGCCCCCTGTTCTCCCGCAAGGGCTCTCTTCTCACTCTCTCCTCCTCCAAAGCACCCAGAGGACGCGCGCTGAGAGCCGCAGCGCCCCGTCGTCCTGGCCAGGGCCGTCTTCCAGGCTTTCCGCTCGCCGATGGTCCTCTCCGGGCGCCTCTGCAGTCTGGTATTAATAATAAATATTATTGCCGTGCATCCTTATTTTCCCCCTAATTTGATTAGAGAAAATGTAATAGCCCTTATGAAAACAATATACGAGTCTTCAAACCTAATTAACATGATACCCAGCGCGCAGGTCACGAAACGTGCTGTTTTCCCTGGAACGCTTCCATGCAAACAGATAAAAACAAAACGGCCTTCAATCCCCAGGCCGGGCTGAGAGGCCGGCCGGAGCTGACGGCGCTGGCCCGGGGGCTCTGTCTGCCGGTAATAAATGCTTTCCTTTGGTCACAATCCGAGCCGGGCGGCAGCGATAGGCCGGCCCTATCAGATATGCCGGGGAGGCCAGCCAGCCGTGACCGGCCGCTCCCACCTCCACGATTCTTACGCCGAAAGGCAGCCCAGATGTGGGGGCGCCTGCTCTCCTGCGGGGGATTGTGTTCTGCGGCGGTCCCCCGCCTTTCCCCCCGTCGAGGCCGGTGTGTCCCGGGCATGGGCACCCTCCGTCCTCCCTCCTCCTCCCCGGGGCCTCCCCGGGGCAGGGGGCGGGACCGTCACCAGGTGGAGCGGGCAGAGCCCCAGACTCCACGCCTGACTCTTCGGTTCTCTCCGAAGCCAAGCAGGAGGCGTTGTGGGTACCCCTACGTGCCTGGTGTGGGCTCCGCCAGGCTCTCTCCCGTCTCCCCAGAGCACATGTGGGTTCATTTCTCAGGGTACACCTCTCCTTTCTTCCCTGATCAGCAGCCCCCCTCCCCCTTTCCCCCCTCCCCCCCTCCCCCTTCCCCCCCGTATGCCAGGGCCTCGCCCCACTTTCCCCTCCTGGGTTGGAGTCCAGGCTCCCCCATGTGGAGACCTGGGTGAGTCTCCCACTTCTGCGAGGCTGGTCACTGAAGTGAACATGGTCAGAGTCTCTACCCCTAGTGTTGGGGGAGGCTTAAAGTGCCTACTATGTGCCCAGCACATAGTAGGCATTTTATAAAGGTTTCTCTAGTGCTGGCAGCTTCCAGTCATTTATCCATTCTGAACATGGGGTGAGGCACCCCCCCCCCCACACACACACACACTTTTGTCCTCTCCGCAGCTCACGAAGCAGCAGCCAGAGCAGCCCTCTCCTCTCATGGGCGTGGGCCCGGCTTCCGGAGAAGCAGGGGATGTTTGCATCTTGGCAGCGCCGTGTCGGGGAGCTGGAGGTCTGGAGGGAGAGCAGGGGCGCGAGGAGGAGAGTCCTGTCCTGGGGACAGGATTCAGGGAAGAACCAGATTTCCCAACACACACACACACACTCGCACACACACACACGCACGCACACACACACGCACGCGCACACACACACACACTCACACACATACATACTCACACACGCACACACATACACGCACACACACTCACACACACGCACATACACACTCACACACGCACACACATACACGCACACACACTCACACACACGCACATACACACTCACACACACGCACACTCACACACACTCACATACACACTCACACACATACACACACACACACACACACACGCACACACACGCACACATGGACCTGGAGCATCAGACCAACACAGGAAGCCGGTGGAGGTTGGCGTGTCCCAGGCCCCGGCACCCTCTGTCCTCCATCCTCCTCCCCGGGGCCTCCCCGGGGCAGGGGGCGGGACCGTCACCAGGTGGAGCGGGCAGAGCCCCAGACTCCATGCCTGACTGGGGTTTTCTCCGAAGCCAAGCAGGAGACGCTGTGGGTACTCACTCGGGAGGAAGGTGGGGGACCGCCTACGGAACACAGTTCCCCCGCAGGAGAGCAGGGGGAGCTCAGCGGGATGGGGGCCGCCATCGCGATGCCCACTCACTGTGGCCAAGACGGAAGGCCGTCCCCGCCCGGTCCTCTGCGCCTCAGACAGAGGCCGCCAGCTGCTGCGAGAACCAGCCCAGGAGGGCGCCGCACTCACGGCCAGATGTGGTGACGTCGTCATGGTAGTTACTACGCACTGCGGCAATTATTACTCTATTATTATTATTATTATTATTGATTATTCATCAAAGCGTGCCTCTAAATGCACCTGCTACAAATGCTTTCGCACATGATATGGGCACTAGTTGCTAGTGGCTGCTGATGGGCGCATACGTGGTCTCTATTGGCAAGTTTGTTGCTCTCTTAACTGAATTATGTGTGTGTGTGCATGTGAATTGTGTGTGTGTGTGTGTGTGTGTGTGTGTGGTTCAGAGAAAAGAACACTCGCAAGCCAAAGAGAAGACACCCACGAACCGAGGTTTAAAAAGTACAGAGAAGTAATACACACGCTTACCTATGCCTCTCTCTCTAATGCCTTCTAATGCCTTCTAAGTGACCATAAGGGAATAACGAAGTGTGACCCACAAGAAAACACAGAGAACTGGGCACGGAGAGCGGGGCCGCAGGAGGCACATGCACCCTGTCATTATGGGACAGACCAGAGTAACTGACATTGCAGAGCAGTGGCTGCTGGGAGGAGGGCGGGGGAGGCCAGGCTCGAAAATCCGGCCGACTCAGGAGCCAGAGCCCAGGAGGAGGCTCAGGAGCTGCAGGCGGCAGACCCCGCTGAGGGTGAGGAGCAAGGTTAGTGTTAGAGCAAGAAGCCGAGAGCAGTCAGAACCCCGCGTCCCCTCCCCGCACGCCCCGCCGTGTGGTACCCATCCCGCATGCTCGCGGCAGGTAGAGGCTAACCTCTGAGGACACTGCCTCCGGGAGGGTGAGAACCGAGGGCGCCGGGCCCCGCTGAGGGGCGAGGGGCCTGACCCTCCCGCTCTGGGTCCCAGGATGCAGGCACATCTCCCACGGGGAGGCGCGTGGGGCAGGCCTCTCTGGGGAACTGACTGGCTGGGACAGAGATAACGGCAGCTACTCACACGTGGGGTCCCCGTGAGGAGGCTCCCGTCAGCGAGGCCGCCCTGCCCGGAGCTCCCCGGTGCCTTTCAGTGCTTTGTTCTTGAAAGTGAGCGGCGGCCAGGAGTCAGCAGGCCCCGGGAAGCGCTGAGAGCCGCGAACAGAACAAAGGCCCGTGTAGGAAGCCGTGACTTCAAAAGCACTAATTAATGTCCTCCAGAGATAAAAGCGGCCCTGCCTTCCGCACGGCGTTACTCACGGGCTCGGAGAAAGTAAAACCTCCGCCCAGGAACAATTCATGGAGGGCTGACAGATGGAGCCGAGGAGCCTTTTCGAAAACGCAGCCGAAAGGCAAAGGGCTGGGGAGCAGAACCACAGAAAGGAGGGGGTCAACTCAGAGGTAAAGTACTGAATTATTCGGATGGAGAACTGCAGAAAGAGAAAGAGAAAAA
Source organism: Pipistrellus hanaki (assembly GCF_964339955.1). NCBI lineage: Eukaryota > Metazoa > Chordata > Mammalia > Chiroptera > Vespertilionidae > Pipistrellus > Pipistrellus hanaki. The sequence continues at coordinate 2,928,376 of NC_140503.1, forward strand.
TATATCAAATAATGCCATTACATTTGGCAGAATGTAATCAAATGAGTCTCCAGATTGGAATGGCTCACAGGACACCTAGCTCATAGTAAGAATAAAAGGTCTTCACCAAGGCACCTCAGCAAGAAATTAAAAAACAAAAGGAAACAGAGAGAAAGGGATTTCCAATGCCCCCAGGAGGTGGGGCAGGTCATAGATTCTGGTTGGGGGCTTGAACCTTGGTTGCAGGCTCCTCCCTGGCTCTGGCCCTGGTCAGGGTGTGTGCAGGAGGCAACCGATCGACGTCTCTCTCTCATATGGATATTTCTTTCTGTCTTTCCCTCTCTCTTCCACACTCTAAAAATCAATGGAAAAATATCCTCAGGTGAGGATTAAAATAATAATAATAATAGTCCTGATGAGTTTGGCTCAGTGGATAGAGAGTCGGACTGAAGGGTCTCAGATTCCATTCCGGTCAAGGGCATGTACCTTGGTTGTGGGCACATCCCCAGTGGGAGGTGTGCAGGAGGCAACTGATCGATGTTTCTCTCCCATTGATTTTTCTACCTCTCTACCCCTCTCCCTTCCTCTCTGTAAGAAATCAATAATATATATATTTAAAATAATAATATTAATAATAATAATAATAAAACAAGGCGACCCTTAGCTACTTGGTAAGCAGTTATTAACAGAGGGAAGAACACTCATGAACCCTATGGCTTAGCAGCGAACAATATTTATGTAGCCCTGACATTATAAACATCGAGTACTGATTTTTAAAATAACGGTGACATCTCTATATTGAATGTAAGTGAGTCATGCTTTCCCCGTAGGATCAGAAAATTGTCTGAGCATCAGGCTTGCTCTATGCAGAGCATCAGACCTTCCACCCGCAGGCAGGCCCTCCCCGCTCCTCTGGGCCCACCACTCAGCGCCCCGTCTCTCCCGGGCCGGAACCCTCGCACTGCAGTTCTCCGTCTGCCGTCAGCCTCCCCCAAAGACAGCCCTGCCGGGGAGCGCACTCCGCGAAGGAGACGAAGAGTAGACACAGCAACACGGGATCAGAAACATACCAGAAGCTGCAAGAGCCACGAGCAAAAGAACAGAAGGGGTTTGGGGGGCGCGGCTGGGAGTGCCGGGAGAGGGGTCGGTCTGAAGTAGGAAGTAGGCAGTGGGGAGCCACGGAAGGTTTGAGGGCAGCGGAAGGACTTGGCCTGATGCCTGAGTGCAGAGGGCCAGCGAGGGGCTACGGTGGCGATCCCTGTGAGAGGTCACGGGGACTTGGCGAGGTGGGAGCCGGGAAGGTGGAAAGAGAGGGCTGGGTTCTGACTGTATCTGCAGAGAATGAGTGGCAACACCACGCACCTTCCGTCCTATGTGACTTGAGGTTTTCTTGGGGGTCTGGAGACGGAGAGCCTGGCTCAGAGCGCTGGTTTGGAGGCGTCTGTCTCCTCAGGCCGGTCTCCGTGTTCTGGAAGCCTCGGAATGTGACAGTCTCTCCAAGCCACTCGACCCGGTCCTGCACCTCAGGGACTGAAGCCAGGGAGCAAGATGCGCTGAGCCGAGCCTGACGCCCGAGCCTCCCTTTCCTCTGCCGCAGGCTCTCGCCCTTGACCCCTAGGAGGCTAATGCACTTCCGGAGCCAGGACCCTCCGAGGCCCTCCCGGAGCCCCGTCAGGGGGAGCGGCCTGGCAGCAGGGCCTTGGTCCGGCGCGTGTGGCGTTGGGAGGTCTGAAAAGAGCCCTATGAATGAGGAGGTCATGGTTGGGTTCCCCATCAGGGCACATGCAAAGGTTGTGGGCTCCATTTCCAGTGGGGGGAGGGGGAGGGAGGAGGGGGGATGCGGGAGGTGCAGGAGGCAGCCCACCCATGATTGTCTCTCCCCATTGATGTTTCTATCTCTTTCTCCTCCTTCCTCTCTGAGATCACAGAAATGTATTTTTTTTTAAAGGCACGAAGAGCAAATGGAAGCAGAGAGCCCAGCTCTGTGCTGAGCTGAGCCTGGACACCAGACTCCAACCCCCTCCCTCCTCCTTGAATCTGAGCAACCCCTGCGTCCTCCAGATGGGGCCCCCCCCCCCGGCTCATGGAGACGAACGGCCTGCCTAAGGTCGCCCACAAGGAGCAAGTGTGAGAGCCACACTCAGACCGGAGCCCCCCGATGGCTCAGCGCGGGCTCTTCTTTGGGGACAGCCCTCCGGAGCCTGACCCTGACCAGCTCCGAGACAGACAACGGCCCGAGCCGAAGCCTGGCCTGGGCCAGCGTTTGGGGGGGGAAGGAGAGGGGGCGTGAGGCAGAGCAGCAGGCGGGGATTGCCAGGGGAGTCCTGAGGGCGGCCGTCACTCAGGCCTGCTGATGCCTCTCCTCCTGCGGTTTCAAACATGGGGGTCCCGGGAGGTGAGGGAGGCGTCCAGGGCCCTGCAGGGGGCGGGGTGGGGTGTTCACGGCCCTCTCTGCTTCCCTGCCCGCTCTCTGCTCTCAGACACCCCGCATGTTGTGAGCCCCATGCCTCTCCGCGGTGTGCAGGCAGCGCACACACGTATGTGCAAACACCCCATCCAGCTTCTGCACGGACATCATATGGGCGGCAGCTGGATCGCCGGCTCCTTCCTCCGGGGGCTGGAAGGGAGCCGCACCGCCGCCCCGCTCCCCAGCGCTCCTGACTGGGCCGCGGAGAGAAACAGCAGGTCCACGCCGGTTTCTCTTTCAAGATAAAACACGGGAGCCTTGCAGCCAGATGGGCCGGGCTGGCGGCCTGGCTCCTTCCTCGTCCTACGTGGGACCCGGGCAGTTCATCTGACTCCCGGTGCTTCAGGCTCCGCCCTCCCACCGAGGCGCCCCCGGGGGCTGCTGTCCGGTCTCTCCGCCTGCGGTGTCCGTCGCCGGCACGGGGCCCGGCACCGGGAGGTGGCCATGAGGGCTGGGTATGAAAATCGCACCAGGCAAGGACGAGTCTCGTTTCTTGCCACCCGGGACCAAACCCTTCTGCAATGGGAACTGTTTTTAAATCGCCATGTGCTTTGCTTTATTTTCATTCTTCTCCCACGCCATCCTGTGAGGTAGGAGAAAGGGCTTCTCCGTGTCCTCGGGCACAGAGAGGGCTAAGGGCAGCCAGCCGGCAGATGGCAGGGCGGAAAGGCCAGCCCCAAGCCTAGGCCACCTGCCCGCGGGGACCGCCCGCCTGTGCCCTGAGAAGGCTCCGGCGGGCCTGCGGTGAGGACGGGGACCAGGCAGGAGCAATGGCGACAGCTTGTTGGCAGGGAGCGCACACCGCTGAGGGAGAGCCGGGGCTCAGGGCCACGGGGCCGCGTGAGGTCCCACCTCTGCCGCTGTCCACCTGCCCGGCCGTAGGGACCTGCTCCCCCTCTCCTGCATCAGCTTCCTGACCCAGGAAAGGGGGTGGTAATGGAACTGACCTCCTCGGGTGGGAGGCGTATGTGAGCGATGCACAGAAGGGTCTGGAACCACGCCCGGCGTGCAGTGAACACACAATACGCTCAAGCTAGTTTCGTCTTCTTGTGGCAGAACGTGTGTCCAAGGAAGGTCACCTTCTCATCAGGGGTACCTTCTGCAAGATCGGTACGTTCCTCGCAGCCAGTACTGAGCACGTGATGGGCTGGGCATGGGGTGCAAAGGAGGGGCGGGTGCCTTCCAGGGCATTGGCTTGCCACCCCAACTGCTACAGACTGGATGTGTCTCACAGCCAGATTCATATGTTGGCGCCCTGACCTCCATAGTGGCAGTCTGGGGGACAGGGTTTTCAGAGGCGTTAAGGTTAGGTGAGGTCAGAAGGGCGGGGCCCTCATCCAATCGGATTGGTGGCCTTATAGGAAGAGGAGGAGAGATTGCTTTCCCTTTCTCTCTATCCCCCTCCCCATCTTTCTCTCCTCCATCCCACCCCATCTCATCTCCCCCTTCACGCCTCCCCCTTGGCCATGCAAATAAGAGGTTCCCGTGGACACAGAGGAGGCAGCCACACCAGGTGGGGGGTGTGGGGGGGAACCCGCCCCGGGAACCAGACGTGCGGGCACCTGATCCTGGACGTCAGCCTCCAGAGCCACCAGAGAACACATTTCTGCTGCGTACGCCACCGGCCCACGGCATTCTGTCAGGACAGGCTGAGCCGGCCACCCGTGTCTCCGGGTCCTGTGAGCGGAGGAGACGAGGAACGGGTGACAACCGTGTGTCCACGCGAAACCACGCAACGCCCGGGAACACGAGGGAGATGGGGCCCGTCTCCACGGGCTGGTGTGGGCGCGCCGAGACAGGCGAGTGCAGGACAGCTCACCGTGTGCAGTCCGTGTGCACACCCCACGGCACGGCACACGCTCACGCAGACACGGAGCGCGGCCCACGGAGCGGGGCCGGGTGGCTCCCAAGGAGGCGAGCAGATGGGAGGGCGGCAGAGGAGCCCGCTGGAGCGGCGAACGTGAACTTTTTACACGGAGAAACCTGCGCGTGTCCTGTGCTTCTCCAGGACTAAAACGGCAATAAATTCTGCGAAAAGGAAGAAAGGGAAGGAGCGGCTGCTGGGGTGATCTATGCCTCCCGCGTGCACATAAAAGCGCCGCTGGCATCATTTCCTGATGCCTCTTCACCCCACACCCCATCACGTCTCCCAAATGAAAGCCTTTTGGAACCGCGGAGGGCTGCGCTGCGGGGAGGGCGAGGGAGGGGGAGGCAGCAGCCGGGCTGGGGGGCGGGGAGGGGGGCCAGCGAGAGCGGGAGATAAGGAGGGGCCCTTTGATCGAAGGAGGGGGCGTCCGAGGCACCGGTACTGGGTGCACGTGTTCTGGGGGTTCCGAGGCAGCCACACGGAGCACTGACCCGACACTGCCGCCTGGCGCTGCCCCCTGGTGCTGCCCGCTGCCCGCTGCCCACTGCCCGCCCCCCGGAGGAAGGACAGATGGACAGCTCTGGTGAAGGGGATCGGACGGTAACTCGGCCCCCCTACAACACAGCCTGAGCTCCGGTCACCGGCCGCTCCCTGCCCTGCGGGGACCCTGCAGCTTGGCCCCGCCAAGTCCCACGCCCGGGGCTCCTGAGTGTCCGGGCTGGCCGGCCCGCTCTGCTGCCCTGACCCCAAAGAGCGGCCGGCAGCGTGGACAGGCCCAGCCTCCGGCGAATCGCGTGTCTCCCTCGGGGACAGTTTGAAAGGCCCAGGGCTCTGGGGGTACAGGCCATGTCCAAAGACCAAGGCACCGAAAGGTCATCGCCCGAAAGGCTGTTGAAAACCCGCTGGTGGTAAGTCGACGCCTTCACCTCTCTCAGCCGCCTGCACGGAGTGGCCGGGCAGCTTTGTGCGCGACGGAGGAGGATGGAGCCGCAGGAGTGTTGGCTGGATGTCCGGCTCACTTCCCATCCTGCCTGTCTGAGCTGAAGACAGGAGCCTGTGGTAGGAGAAGGTGAGCCGCACGGAAGGCTGACCCCACAGCGATCTCCCTGCGACCCCCGCAGGGGCTCCCGTCCCCTTAGCACATGCACAGCTGCCTCCTCCACATCGGGGGAAGGCGTGCGTATCTTGTAGCATGTCGTGTGCTTTCCACTGATGATCTAGACAGGAAGGAAGAACGACGAGGTTCCTCACCCTACATCTCCTCAAGACGTAGCCCGGCCTGGGTCCCAGGGGTATCGTCCGGCAGGCACTGCCCGACAGGCAGTGGAGAGGGGTGTGCGTCTGTCCACAGAGGCCAGGGAGAGGGACAGGCACGGTGAGCAGGTGCGGCCACCGGCCTGACTAACAGGGGTGCGTTCTGGAGGAAGGAGCGATTAGTTCGGGACGGAAGCATCCGGAAGGGCTGGGCCTGGCCCGGCGCCTCTCAGACTGGGGGACACAGGCCTGGGGTGTCCCTGTTCCCTCAGGGTGGAATCACGCCTCACAACACGGCACTGAGCTGGTGTGGAAGGCGGCTCAGAGTTTCCGGGTTTTAGGAAGGCATCCCATCAAACCCCACCAAACACACTCACATTTCTAGAACATCTACATATATAAAAGGCTAAGTGACTGGCCGACCACCCGACCTGCCGACTGGTCAGTAGGTATGACACGCACTGACCACCAGGGGGGCAGACGCTCAACACAGGAGCTGCTGAACTGTGGTGAGCTGGCAGCGGCGGTTCTCGGATGATGCACCCTGGAACCAGAGAGGAGGGAGCCCGATATTGAGATATTTCTTCTAATTAATTTCTTTTTAATGTGCACGAATCCATGCACCGGGCCACTAGTGTTGTTAATAAGTTTTGGTTCTCAAAGCTTTCTGAATTTCAGAAATGTGTATATGAGATTATGGACCTTAATAAAGAACCCACCTCAGAAAGAACATTATTCCAGCCAGTACAGGAGGGGGTCGAGAAGCGATGCTGAGGAATTAAATTAGGAAACAGGCTGCTAAATCTACGGAAATACACGTGTTTGTAGAAATGAAAAGAAAATGATGATTTGGGTGGGGGGATTTTATTTTATTATTAATTATTTGTTTAATCCTTACCCAAGGATATTTTCCCATTGATTTTTAGAGAGAGCAGGGAGAGACACAGAGAGAGAAACATCAGTGTGAGAGAGGTTGGTTACCTCCCACATGCACCCCAACCGGGCTGGGGATCGAGCCTGCCATGGAGGCATGTGCCCCTGACCAGAATCGAACCCGGGACCCTTCAGCACACGGGCTGACGCTCTATCCACTGAACCAAACGGGCTAGGGCAATTTGGGGGGATTGTAAATATAAGCAAGAACTAACGTACGTGACAACAATTAGATGGCGATTGGCAGGTAGACCGTCCGTGTGGAGACTCTGACATCCTCGCCTTCTCCGGAGGAGGCGGGGGTTTCCAGCCTGGACGGGAAGCACCGAGTGGACACACGGAGGGCCCAGCACCGACGTGTGACCGCAGGGGGCAGAGACGCGGGAAGGCCTGGTTCAGTGCTGTGGAGCGGGAAAGAGGACGGAGCGAAGGCGTGGACAGAGACCACAGAGAGCGGGAAACATCAGGCGGCAGAGGCGGCCGGGGCTCGCCACACTCGGAGACGCACCCACTCGTCTGGTGAAAGGCGGGTGTCTTAGCGCGGACGCTGCGAGACCTGAGTGTCCACGTCTCAGCCAGAACACTGAGCGCGGAGGCGTGGAGGCAGAGACACCGGCAGGGAAACGCCAACCTGAAGAAATACCGCCGTGATGGCGGGCAAAGCCGTCTCGGAGGCGCCATTGAGCTGGTCTCCGTGAGGACAGAAAAGCCGGCAGTCCCCTCGGCGCTGTGGAAAACCCCACCGTCTAAGCGAGAGGCACGCCGACGCCCCCAGACGCACGTGGCGGGGCGCTGTCTGCTCAGGCGTCTGTGCAGCCCCTGGCCGCTGCCTCGGGGGGCGGGGGGTGGGGTGGGGGGAGGCAATTAGCAGCCGCTCCGTCCCAGCCCCGGCCGGGCTGGCGGAGAGGGGTCCTAACACACATCCAGCGACTGGTCCGCATCCCCAGCCGGCTATGCGTCAGGACCTTCTGGGAGTTTCTAAGATCACCGAGGCCGGCCGCACCCAGACCCGCGGAGAGGAGGTGTCTGGGGCGGGGCCTCGCGTGGAACAGGGTTAAAGGCTCCCAGGGGTCCGGAGGCCGGGCCGGGCTGAGCTGTTGGACGAATAAAGGCTGCAGGACGGAGCGGGCGCAGGGCCTCTCCGATGCAGACGGGAACTCGCGGCAGGACGCCTCTTGAAGGCGCGTTCCCAGGGTGCTTTCGCCGGGTAATTTGATTTTAAGAAATTTGATTTACACCCAATATTGCCGGGGCCGTCTCTGCCATAAAGCAGGGAACATCTGTGTTACCTATCAGCGTGTTTGATGGGTTTGGGAATTCTCTGCTTCTCCGTTTAGAAGGGAGCTGGAGGCTCGAGCAAAAAACTATCATTTCCTGTCCCTGAGAAATGCCTTCTCCGCCTCTGGCTCCGAGAGGCGGTTTCCCAGCAGCGCGAAGCGTGGGATGCACTGAGGAGACGCTTACAGCGGTTTTGAGGAAAAACACACACACCACGGCCTGGGCTTCCTGCTGCTGGCGTCGTGGGAGTGACGGCTGAGAACTCGGACCCGGGCCAGCCCCCAGGGCCGAGCACTGGGTCAGTGCGGGGAGCAGGGCGGGAGCAGCGTCCACGCAGGCAGGCTGCGGCCAGGAGGGCAGCAGGGCATCCGGGGGTCAGGTGGGCGGATGGACGTGGCACCGTCCCGCGTCGACCCGTCCAGCGCTGGGCAGCGGGAGGACAGACCGAGTCCTGGGTCCCCGTCTCGAGGCGGGAACGAGGAGGGAGGCTGGGGTCTCTGTCTGAACCAACGGAGTCTCTCCCGCCACAGTCAGGCGGAGCGCGTTCCGGCAGAGGGACCCGTGTGCGGGGGCGGGAACGGCGGCAGACGGAGAGGGTTCCAGAGCCGGAGACCCCTCACGGCCGCCTGCCTCCCAGGGCCCCTGACTCCGCTGCCTCCCCTGGCCTGACCCACGGGAAGCAGAGGCCGCGTGGTCAGCCCCCCGGAGATGGAGCGGCACGGGGAGGAGGCTAAAGAGGGATCCGGAGGAGCCAAACAAACACTTCCTTTTTGTTTGTTTGTTCTTTGTTTGTTTTTAAAAAAATACTTTTATTGATTTCAGAGAGGAAGTGAGAGGGAGAGAGGGAGAGAAACATCAGTGATGAGAGACAATCATGGACCAGCTGCCTCCTGCACGCCCCCCACTGGGGATTAAGCCTGCAACCCGGGCCTGTGCCCTGACCTCCTGGTTCATAGGTGGACGCTCACCCACTGAGCCACCTGGCTTACTTCCTCTTTGCACTGTTGAGGATGCCCCTTCCCAGCCCTCTTCATGGCTCCACCCCATCTTGGCCGAGTGCATAGGGGCAGCTCCTCACCCAGAAGCAGAGCACAGCCCCTGTTTCCTTCTGGCTGTCAGCTGATTGGACCAGGGCTGGGTACCTCGGATGCTGCTGGCTGGTGATTGGCCAAATCCACCAGCTCTTAAGGGTCTGCGTGTGAGCTGTTCAGGGGAGCCCATTCACTGGTAGGTCCATGAGCAGGGGAGAGGGGGGAAGGGGAGAAGCCGAGGGACCCGAGGCCCCGCTAAGGGGACACAGTGGAGAAGAGCAGCAGACGCCCTGTCTGATGCCCTGAGACTCAGAGCTACTGCGTGCTCCCAGATGCTGGTCTAGCGCCCCCTGAGGCCGGGGGGGGGGGCAGTACTGAGCTTTTCCTGCCACCCCCTTGCCTCCCCACATCGCTGTGGCCTCTGGGAAGAGCCCTAAACTCTTCTCAGACACGTTGTCGGAGTCCTCTGGCAGAGGCGAGGCCACAGCCGTGTCTGCTCCCCGGGGAAGTGCGATGAGGCGCACGCCCCCTCTCCCGCCTGTCAAAGCAGCGAGGCACTTCCACTACTGAAGGACCTCTCCTGATTACACAGTCACTTGGTTTGTTATTTTTATAATCAAGTGGACCCACTAATATGTGAGAGGAATTTATTCAAAATAAATACTCGACAAATATTGAAGCCGCGCTGAAATCGAGCCGAGCACCCGCCTGCCTCCTTCCCGCCCACATGCTCATTCCTCCCACTGAGCAGTGCTGGTGCTTTTAGGAAAAGAGCCATAAGTCTCTGCCACAGTCCTCATCCCTGACCCCAAATGCGTCCTGCTCCTCCGACAGTCCGATGGGCACTGGAGGCCTGCATGCTCCCTCCTCGTTCTGGAGGGGACGCGGGAGCGTGGGGTCTGGCCGGCCCCCTGTCCCGATGAGGGCCTCGAGGCCCTGCTGTGCTGGCTGGTGCCTGGGCCCCGGTCTCAGGAGGTCCGAGGCAGAGAAGAGCCCGGGACCGCAGTCCGGAACCACGATCCGAACTCCCTACTCCTGCTCCTGCCGGTGCCCCACACCGTCCTCCTTACCTGCGGGCAGAGGTCCTCGTGGCGCTGGAGAGGCTGCCAGAACGACCGCCAGGAGCCCCCCACGGCCCAGCGGCTCCTGACGGCTCCTGAGCGGCGTTCGCCCTGCACAGCGGGAGCCACACCTGCCTGCAGGCTCCTCCCGTCAGCGCGGCCCAGCCTCCTGCCGCCTCACACCCTGCCGCTCCCGGCCTCCGAGCCCAGGTTCCCGGCAGACGGCCTGTGCTTCCCGTCGAGCCTGGCTCGGGGCCGGTCTGCGTGTGTCGGTTAAACAAGTGCACCAAAGGTGGAAAGAACAAAAGGACGGTCCTGTGTGGGGAGGCGGCCGGCGCGGTGTAACTGGAGGCAGCGGTGAGGTGAGAGGTGTGACGAGGGGGAGGCTAAGAACGGGCCTGGCGGGGGCCTGGCTTGTACTGCCCGTGGACACTCACCGCAGCCGTTTCCCTCCTCTCCCCGGCCTCCGGGAGCCTGTCCGCCACGAGGGTGCTCTGAGCCCCTCACTCCGGAGCGGCTGCCAGGGAAGCATTAGCACCGTCCGTGGAGCATCGTGAGTGCCCGGTGATCGCGTGTGCCACACGGATGCTGTTGCTGGACCTGGGCACCACGCCACTTGGCGAGCTTTACGATCCCTTTCGTGTGACCAGCTATCAGCTCTTCCGTCCTTCCTGCTTCTCATCTGAGCCGTGGCTGCTGATGCAGCCTCACCCGCTCCTCTCACTCCCCCGACTCCCCGAAGTATCCCTCGCCTCCCCCTCCCATTCAGCATCCTCGGCATCTCCCCGTCCCCACGGGGTCTCCGCTCTGCTCGGGGGGCCTCCGCCAACGCTGAGGGCTGAGTCTAGGGTGAGTCAAGGCATCATCTCGGGCACGAAGGTTAAGGAGGATCTGGAAACCTCAGTAATAAAGAAAATAAACATGCTTTTTCATCGCAGTAAAATATACGTGACATGACGTTTACCGGTTCAACCAGTGTAAAGCGTGCGATTAAGTGCCTCCCCATTGTGGTGGGCACCGCTGCTATGTATCCCTTTCCAGAACTTTCTCAGCATCCCACACAGAAACTCTGTGCCCGCTGAACAACAACTGTGGAGAAATACTGTAATCGAAGTTCCAGAAAATCATAATCAACGTAAAGAAACCCACCATGAACAAAATAGCAAAAATTTAAAGGTACAATTAGTAACCAGAAATTAATTTTAGAATCTTTAAAATTGTCACTTTGGTTAAGAGGCATTGTCAAATATGTCAGTTCTCTGCACTGAAAATGAAATTAGCAAAGAAGCAGATTTAAAAAATATATATATTGATGAGTTTGTTTCCACTAAGTGATAATAAATTCTGTTTAAGATGTTGATGACATAAAATATTTAAACTTAAGACAATCTATGCCGAAATCGGTTTGGCTCAGTGGATAGAGCATCAGCCTGTGGACTGAAAGGTCCCGGGTTCGATTCCGGTCAAGGGCATGTACCTGGGTTGCGGGCACATCCCCAGTAGGAGGTGTGCAAGAGGCAGCTGATCAATGATTCTCTCTCATCGGTGTTTCTAACTCTCTATCCCTCTCCTTTCTTCTCTGTAAAAAAATCAATAAAATATATTTTAAAAAAATGATAACCTATGACTTTTAATACACCTACTTTTCAGTAATTTTTTTCAACGCTTTCATGTTTGGGGCGGGGCGGGGGGGCAGGGGTAATTAAAATACGTGAACATGTAGCTTGGGGCATACATCTCTCCTTCTGCCTGGGGCCCAGTGTGGCTCCACGGCTACCTCCTGACCCTGTAAACACGGAATTTTGCTATTTTGTTCATTACGGATTTTAGCAGTGATCTGAGTTTACAGATACTATATTGAGGCATTATTTATGCTGATTCCTGAACTTGTTAGCGGTCTCTTCGTTTTTGTGCTCAGACAGGGCCGCACTCACCTCACCTTCATCCTGGCCCTGCCCCAGGGGCTTCTGGGAAACTTGGACACGACCTTCCTTCTGGAGAAGAGTGAGGTCCCCTGGGAGAGGCCGCTCTCTGCCCCCTCCCCCCTCCAGGGGCCTGAGAAGCAGAGGATGGATGGGCCGCCCCGCATCCAGGAATGGCTCCGGCTTCCCAGGGCCCGAGGCGAAGGAAAACATGGGGCCTTGTTCACAAACCAGAATTCCCGGACGGCGGCCACAGAGCCCCCACCAGCTGCAGCGCCCTTCTGGGCGTGGGCCGCTGTGTGCCCGCCAGGGTGCCCCCCTGACGCCGGCTCTGCCCTCCGATCAAAGGCCGCCCCCGGGGGCCCCCACCGCAGACCTCGGCTCTCTCAGGCAGGTTTGCCTTCTCTGCTCAGCAGCCCACCATCCCGGCAGCTCAGTGTGGACGAGCCAGACCTCCCAGCCCCCAGAAACCTGCAGCCCAGAGCTCCCCGCACGAAGCAGGAGACTGAGCACAGTGTGTCTACGCCTCCCTCTCCAGAAAAAAAAGCATGTGGGACCATCATTCATTCATTCATTCATTCATTGGCGGGGCAGGCACGGAGCCCCTGTGTGCCGGGCGCGGGCTGGGCATTCTGGATGCAGACAAGATGGGCGCCAAAGCCCTTCTTCGAGGACCCGGGGCCTGGGTAAGCAGGGAGGGGACCACAGTGTGGGACCCCACCCGCAGGCAGCGCGGAGCAGGCTGAGTGCAGCTGCAGAGGGAGCGGCAGCACAGACCCCTCCCCCCCTCCTCCCTGAGTGTGCCCTCTCTGCCTACGGCCTTGCAGGAGGAGGGGTCGGAGGGAGGGGAGAACTCTCTCCAACCAGGTAAGCGGGCCCAGTGCCCCGTCCCCGGTGCCAGGTGCCAGCCCTGCGATTGGGCGCAAGCCGGGCCGCCTTCGGGGCCTCCGTTCCCTTCCGTGCAAGTGGGACGCTGCCTCCCTCGCTCGGGCCGGCTCCTGGAGGCAAACTGCGAGGGTCATAGAGCCCACGGTGGGCGAGGAGGGACGTGCGGTGAGAGGCCCACAGGCTCTGTCACGCGGCTGCCTGTGTGCAGTAGTTATTCAGCAAGCACCTGCCGTGTGCCGAGCCCTGTGGCACGCGTGGCGTCGTCACGCCCACTCAGCATTTCCATGTGTGACTTCTCCTCCGCTCTCCCAGAGGAGGAAGGCGGTTGTAATTCAGGCCCTTTTTATGGACGAGGACACGGAGGCGCGGTGACGCTGAACCGGAGTCACCAGCTAGATGGGGACTCAGATTTGAACTCATCTCTGACTCTGGGCCAGCTCTCTGGCTGCCTCTCGAGGCTCCTGCAAGACCTGCCAATCACCCCCATCGGGCCCTGGGCGGGGGCGGCGGGGGGGGCAGGGGGCAGGGGCACAGGGATCCCAGCACCCCCCCCCCCCTGCCCCTGCCTGCTGCTGCAGCCCCGACCCGGCCCCAGCTCTGACCTCCTGCCTCGCGCGTGCTCTGGCGGCACCGCAGTGGTGTCTGGCAGGAAGCGCCGCCGAGCAGGCCGCCCCGGCCTGCAGCCCCAGCTGCACTGGGCTGGGCCTTGACCTTGACCTCCCCGTGCTCCTTCGCACAATGGGAGCCAGGTCCCAGCCCGGGCCGGAGGGCTGCACGGCGGGACGTGTGAAAGGGCCCAGCAGGGCGGTTTCTCTTTCAGTCAAAACAATCCCCGCCTTGTCTGTACCTGCGGCCCCGCGGGAGGCAGCGGCTGTGTGGCCGCCGGCCCGGGCCCTTCCCCGCCAGCCCCTCCGGAGCAGGTCTCAGCGCCCACCTGCACGGCGGTCAGAGGGACGCCCCCGCCATGGCCCCAGGGCCACCCAGCGGTCTGTCCCCCGTTCCCAGGCGGTGTGAGCCCCCGCCGTGTGCCGGGCCGTGCGGGGCGCAGCAGACGGCGGGGAGAGCCGGGCTCCGCAGAGCCTCCTGCACAGCCAGCTCTGCTGCTCTGTGTGGGCACCGGAGCCCTCAGGACGGTGACAAAAGCCGCCGCCCGCTAGGGAGGCTGTGCACTCTGGGGGGCTCCCTGGAGGAGGGGGTGTGGAGCGGTGTTGGGGTTCTTCGGTCCTCTTCCTGGAGGGAAGCACCAAGGGGAGCACCCCCCGTGGGGTCTCCGGCAGCGTTTCGTTCTTCTCTCCTTCTCGGGGGCTCCGTCCCCGCACACAGCCCTCGTCCGCTCTCTCCCCAGTAAAACGGGTGATAACATGACCGGTCCCCCAGGATCGTCCCCAGGCGGTAACGGGACCATGGACATGACACTGCTCTGCGCCCTGTCCAGTGACAGACCAATGCCAGCTGCTGTGGTGGCCGCCCAGCGCCGGCCCCTGCCGGCACCCTCTCCGCCCGGCACCGCCTGGGCTCTGAGGCCGGCCGGGCCCCTCCTTCCTGGCCTGACCTCTGCCCCCTGGACGGGCCTCCTGTAAAGACTGACGAGAAGCTGCTCACGGTCTCGGAACGACTTCCGTGTGTGTGGTCAAACACACAACATACGTGTTACAGTTCTAACCACGTTAAGTGCCCAGCTCCGCGGCAGGAAACACACTCACACGGAGCTGCACCGTCACACCGCCGTCCCCAACCCGTCCCCGTGGGAAGCGGGAACTCGGTGCCCACTGAGCACAGCTCTCCGCCCCTCCTCCGGCCGTGGCCGCCACCCGCCCTCTGTCCATCTGCGTGACCCTCACACCGTCCGCGTGACCTCACACCCTCCGCGTGACCCTCACACCATCCTCGTGACCCTCACACTGTGGAATCACCCGCCCACTGTCCACGTGACCTCACACCGTCCGCGTGACCCTCACACTGTCTGCGTGACCCTCACACCCGTGAAATCACCCGCCCACTGTCCGTGTGACCCTCACACCATCCGTGTGACCTCACACTGTCCGCGTGACCCTCACACCGTGGAATCGCCCGGCATCTGTCCTGTATGACTGGCTCATCTCCACAGGATGGTGGCCTCCAGGTTTGTCCATGACACAGTGGACATCCTGCAGAGCTTGCTTCCTTTCTAAGGCGTGGGCACCACCTGTGCTGTCCGTCCACCCTGATGGACACGTGGGCGGCCCACCTTCTGGCTGCAGTGAACCGAGCTCCCGTGAGCCTGCGTGTGCCAGTCTCCGCTCGAGCCCCGCCTCCCTTCCGGGGAGAACCGGAGTGGGCGGGGTGGGCGCTGGGTCCTGCGGTGGCTCCGGGGCGATGGCGGCAGGCCCCTCCGGCTGTGCTGACCACGTTACCTCCCTGCGGGCTGCATCCCGCCTGCTCCTCCAGCCCCTGGACCCCTCCCCCCCCCCCCCCGCCGACTCACCGAGAAGCCCAGGGAGAGGGTGGAGTTAACGCAGGACAGACCGGGCTGAAGGGCAGCGCCGGGACTTCCGGAAAACACCGGGAGGCCACGGGCAGGCCTCCGGGGAGCACATCGGTGTGCAGCCAGCCCGGCGTGGAGAGCCGCAGGCCGCCGGCTGCCGCGGGGAGGACTGGCCATCCTGGGTTATGTTATGGCTTCTCACCAGAGGGCTGGCACAACCCGGACTAGAAAGAGCCGCCGCTTGTGCTCAGGGACCTAGGAAATGCCTGTTCTGAGACCACCACCCCTGCCGGGGAGACCGCCGAGCGCGGCCGCCGCAGGCCCGGCGAGCCTCCGGTGAGGCGTGCCCGGGGCGGCCGCTCCCAGCCCGGGCACCTGCCCAGCCGTCCCTGTGAGCGTGGCTGCGGCTGACTCCACGGTTTGTTTGTTCAGCGGTGTCTGTGGGGCCGTGTTTCCATCCCCGCTGGCTTTCTTTGTTTGTTTTCCTCCCCCCACCCCATCACATCTGCAAAGCCTCCTCCCAGCACAGCACGCCGCGTGGCTAGCCTGTGAGGGCCTCCGTGCTCCCAGTGCCGTCCACGCTCCCAGCTCTCGCCGGCCGAGGGCTCCCGGCCGCGGACGCCCGTCCTGCGTTCACCGGCGTAACCGGCCCCGGTGCATCCCCGGGGGGGCGGGCGGGAGGGCGGGAGGGGGAGCCGGACAGCTGGGCCTCGGCCGCAGGTGGCTGCGGAACGCACGCTCGGCCTGGCTCAGTACATTAACCATGACCCACAGCTTCTTCCAAAGGACCTGGAACGAATTAGGTTGTTTAATAAAAACTCACTTACCTGGATAAACTCATTCCTATTCGGCATTTAGGTCCCCTCCTGCGTCTCTCCAGATTGCTGTTTGTGAAAGGAAAAGCTGGACGTGTTTACTCAGAAAGCCAAACATCAGACCCTAATCCCGGTTCCTAGGTTCCTATCCAATCGCTGTGCAACGTCTGTTTCTCCTCCCCACCCCCCCTTCCCGCCTCCCCCTCCCGCCTTCCTACCTCACTGTGAGCGGTGCGACTCTCACTTAGCAGGAATTAATGACCCAAGTCACATCCAAAGGAGGACTCGGCATCTGTTAGCTCCTCCGAGTCCGCTTCCTCCCGACCCACACTGCGCAGACACAAGGAGGCAGACGCGGCAGATTTGGAAATTGATTTTTTAATCCTTACCCAAGGATATGTTTTTATTGATTTTTTTTTTTTTTTTTTTTGGAGAGAGAGAGAGAGAGAGAGAGAGAGAGAGAGAGAGAGAGAGAGAGAGAGGAACATTGAGTGGTTGCCTCCCGTATGCTCTCTGACCATGGATCGAACCCACAACCTTAGTAGATGCCCTGACTGAGAACTGAGCCCACAACCTGTCAGTGCCCGGGATGGTGCTCCAACCAATAGCGTCACCAGCCAGGGCTGGAAATCGATTTTTTAAAAAAAATATTGTTATTGATTTCAGAGAGGAAGGTAGAGGGAGAGAGAGATAGAAATATCAATGATGAGTGAGAATCATTGATGGGCTGCCTCCTGCATCCCCTACACAGGGGACTGAGCCCGAAACCCAGGCATGTGTCCTTGACCAGAATCGAACCCAGGACCCCTCAGTCTGCAGGCCAACGCTCTGACCACTGAGCTATCCTGGCCAGGGCTGGGACTCAATGTTTAAAGCAAAGCCGGATAAAGGCCTGGAGCGCCCCCGATTGGACCTCTCAGGGTTACCAAGGGCCCGCTGTCCCCACTGTGTGGGCAATGGGGCCGCACCTGGGAAATCGCCGGAGGAGGGGCCTCTCGGAGTCCACGTGGGTAATGGGCGTAGGGCGGCTCCTGGCGGAGGCTGGGCCTGAGAAGCCCACCACCCTCCCCGCGCCTCGCCGAGCCAGCCTGGGCCCCACGTGCACAGCCAGTGTTTGCTGGACGGGTGAGCCCGCGAAGGGGAGCGTGGCTGTGGCTTCTCCTGCCCCCTCTGCCTCTTTCCGGAAGCCCCGTGCCAGAGCGGCGCTGACATACGATGAGCCGCACGGGCCCCGGGCTCGCTCCGATTGCCTGTCCCCGTTCCCTCTACAATGTCAGCATCGTCTCTGGACCTGTCTCCACATCGAGTCCCGAAGATGCCGCCCCGGGGGCCAGCCTTCCCCCGCCCTCCTTTCTCGGCTGTCGCCTGACTCAATTTGCTCGCTACCTGCCCCCCCACCCTCCCACCCCCCCGTGTGCCAGAAACCCAAGCTGACTGACTTCATACGGGAGCTACATGCTTCTATTCTCGGTTTTGGGTGGGGAGTGGTAGCCAGCGGTTCTCAGCATGTGCTGTGTGCCGGCGGTGTGCTGGTCACATGACTTAGTCCTCGCAGTCACAGGACCTCGCCACCCAGATGTCCTTGGCGCCCTGCTTGGTGGCTGCAGAGCCCGAGACCTGGGAGCTCAGTAATTCCCGAACGGATGCCCAGCGGGGACGTGGCAGAGGCGGGAACGGACCCAGGAGTCCCTCCTCCCCGGCTTCATGCCCAACGTGACTCAATGCAAGAACAGCAATGTCTGTCCTGGCCGGTGTGGCTCAGCAGATAGAGCAGCAGCCTGTGGACGGAAGGGTCCCGGGTTCCATTCCGGTCAAGGGCACATGCCCGGGTTGAGGGCTCAATCCCCAGTAGGGGACGTGCAGGAGGCAGCCGATCCATGATTCTCTCTCATCATTGATGTTTCTATCTCTCTCTCCTCTTCCTCTCCCTTTCTCTCTAAAATAATTAAATATATATTTTTTAAAAAGCAATGCCTCCCTGCTTTCATTCCGATGCAAACGATTTCTTCTGATCCAGCTGCTCACAGGGTCCTGAGTGGACTTGGGACAGAGGCGAAGGGAATGTGATTACCGAATGAAAAGGGGCGCAGGCCAGGCTGGAGGCGCGCCCCCACCCCTCTGCAGGGGGCCTGGCCAAACCCTGGTACGAACCCCAGTACGAACCCCGGTACGGCCCCCACCCCCAGCTCTGGCCTCGGGCAGGCACCCGCCTCTGGGGAGCCTCTCGCCCTGCTCACGCCTGGCCTCAGACGGAGTGGCTGCCTGTTGGCGGCTGGAGCACTCCGCCCCTCCTGCACGGTCTGTGTGCCTCCCGCCCGCGGTGGGGAGGAGCCGCCCGCGTCCGAGAGCCTGGGAGACCCCGCAGAGGTGCGGGAGATGAGGTGCTTGAGGTTTATCACGTTTTCGGGATGACACCTCCATAAACCCCTTTACAAGGCTGCTCAGCCCCAGCCCGGGGGCCTCCCGAGGCCCGGCCGCCTCTCTGGCAGGAGTCCAGAGGTTCCGGGAGTCAGGCCGCCCTCTACCCTCCACCCACCCAGCCACCCACCCACCCAGCCACCATCCCGCCGGGTCCTCGGGAGGAGGGAATGGGGGCGGCGCTGGTTGCCTTATAATCAAATTCTCACTGCCCGCTGGACAGGTTTTTACGTCACTTAGGGGATCTATTCATACTCGAACGCATCGGCCTCGCCAGTAAGCCAGCCGCAGGCCGGCCCGGACTTTATTAACTGAGGTTCAGGGAGAGTGCAGAGCTCGGGGTCCCGCGCCTCCGCTCCCTCTGACTGCGGTTCCCATAAAAAGGCCCACATGCCACCGCCTCAGATGTGTTTTGGATTGAAAATAGGATTAATGTGCTAACGTGTGATTAGAATGGTTAAACACGATTAATTGGAACAGACTGGTGCTGCCAAGGGAGCTCCTCGGGGCTGGCCGGGCGCCAGGCTCCCGGAACAAAGCCGGCGAGCTGGCCTGCCGCTGCCGCCCTGCCCCGGGTCCCCTCGCCAGCCCGGCTCGGCAGATTGGATGCAGCTGAGAATGCGGCCTCCCCCGGGAACAGGCAGGAGCCTGGCCGGCCCGGCCCGGCAGCACTGGCCGGGCTGCCACGCACGGGGCCGTGGGCCAGATGGCTGGCCGGGGTGGGAGTGATGTGGGTTTTTTAAACGATCTATTAAACCCCTGAACTCTAATCAGGCTGCTACCACGCTGAGGGCGCTCACCGTCTCGGGGAGCCCGGGAGGGGGCGGGGGCCGGGCCAGGCCACAGGGGGCCAGGGGCCGGGCCAGGGCCGCCCGCTCCGGTCACCAGGGCCCCGGGGCTTACCTTTGGCCACCAGGCTGCATCCGACCTTCCTGCCACCCCACCCCAACACACCGCCCAGCGGAGCTCCCCCTCCCCCCCTCCCCAGGCGCCTGTCTGCTCTCCCCACATTCCAGGCAAGTGGTGAGCGCAGCCAGACAACTGGCCTGGAGGAGGGTCATTGGCCGCTAACGGGAGCTCTGTCCGGGGAGGCCCGGCCCAGGCCTGGTTCCCAGCAGGTGTCGGAGGGGGAGGGACCTCCCCGGGGAGAGGGGACTCACTTGTCTCTTGCGTTGGTGTGTGTGTGTGTGTGTGTCTGCCCGTTTGAGTATGTGTGTGTGTGTGTGTGTGTGTGTGTGTGTCTGCCCGTTTGAGTATGTGTGTATGTGTGGGGGGGGGGGGGTGCACATGAGAATGGGTTTGTGTGGTATGTGTCCGTGTGTCTATGTGTCTGTACAAGTACATGAGTGATGTGTGTGTCTGTGGTGTGTGTGTCCGTGTGCATGTCTGTGTAGTATGTATGAGAGTATATATATATATATATATGTAATGTGTGTATTTGTGTACGTGAGTATATGAATGTGTGAGTGAGGGCCTCTTGCCCGCTTGGGACAGACCGGGTGGGCCATCAGGCCGCGGAGCTCTCTGGGGAGGGAGGGGTTGGGGGTCGAGAGGCCTCTCCGGGGATGGCATCCCAGCTCAGCCCGCTGCTGCCCGCCCCACCCGCCTTCCCGCATCAGCTCCGGCTCAGAGTTCGGTCCCGGAACCCGTCAGCGTCGGCCCTCCCCGGGGCCTCAGTCGGACCCCCACAGACGGAGGACCCGGGCTCCATTGAACCCTCTGTCGTTCTCTGGCTTGGAGCCCTCGGAGGAGGGTTTTCAGCCATTCGCCTCAGTCATTGCCCCTCGGGAATGGCCCTGGGGGCCGGGGGGGGTTCTGCTCTGAATGGCTAGACAGGGCTCCCGCCCCCCTCCAGGTAGCTCTGCCTTATTTCAGCCTCATGCCCGCCTGTCTGCATCCAATTTTGCCTGAAGAGAAGGTCCCGCCCTTAGAAAGCCATGGACTGCAGGGACCCGCTGACGCTGACACCAGCCGTGACCCCGCCCTGTCCCATGTGCTGGGCGCCAGGCTTGCTTCGGAGCGCACACCTCAGACTCACGCCTGGTCCTCACCCCGAGCCCCCCCCCCATGGGGCCGGACACAGGCCACTCTCCGTCTCACAGCTCAGGGCACGAGCTCCGGCGGTGAGGGGACAGGCATGCCCCGGACTCACTGCGGATCCCATGGGTGCTCAGGGAGGCAGTCCCGGGGCTGGTCCAGATGCCAGGTGAGGGCCGGGCCCCTGGCACTTACTGGCACTTCCCTCTCACCCTGTTTCAGTGGCTGTGGGTCTGAGGGTGGCTGAGGGTCTGAGGGTGGCTGAGGGTCTGGGGGTGACTGAGGGTCTGGGGGTGGCTGAGGGTCTGAGGGTGGCTGAGGGTCTGGGGGTGGCTGAGGGTCTGGGGGTGGCTAAGGGTCTGAGGGTGGCTGAGGGTCTGGGGGTGGCTGAGGGTCTGGGGGTGGCTGAGGGTCTGGGGGTGGCTGTGGGTCTGGGGGTGGCTGAGGGTCTGGGGGTGGCTGAGGGTCTGGGGGTGGCTGAGGGTCTGAGGGTGGCTGAGGGTCTGGGGGTGGCTGAGGGTCTGGGGGTGGCTGAGGGTCTGGGGGTGGCTGTGGGTCTGGGGGTGGCTGAGGATCTGAGGGTGGCTGTGGGTCTGGGGGTGGCTGTGGGTCTGGGGGTGGCTGAGGATCTGAGGGTGGCTGTGGGTCTGGGGGTGGCTGTAGGTCTGGGTGGTGGCTGTAGGTCTGGGTGGTGGCTGTGGGTCTGGGGGTGGCTGAGGGTCTGGGGGTGGCTGAGGGTCTGAGGGTGGCTGAGGGTCTGGGGGTGGCTGAGGGTCTGAGGGTGGCTGAGGGTCTGGGGGTGGCTGTGGGTCTGGGGGTGGCTGAGGATCTGAGGGTGGCTGTGGGTCTGGGGGTGGCTGTGGGTCTGGGGGTGGCTGAGGATCTGAGGGTGGCTGTGGGTCTGGGGGTGGCTGTAGGTCTGGGTGGTGGCTGTAGGTCTGGGTGGTGGCTGTGGGTCTGGGAGTGGCTCAGGGTCTGGGGGTGGCTCAGGGTCTGGGGGTGGCTATGGGTCTGGGGGTGGCTGTGGGTCTGGGGGTGGCTGAGGGTCTGGGGGTGGCTGAGGGTCTGGGGGTGGCTGTGGGTCTGGGGGTGGCTGAGGGTCTGAGGGTGGCTGTGGGTCTGGGGGTGGCTGAGGGTCTGGGGGTGGCTGAGGGTCTGGGGGTGGCTCAGGATCTGGGGGTGGCTATGGGTCTGGGGGTGGCTGTGGGTCTGGGGGTGGCTGAGGGTCTGGGGGTGGCTGTGGGTGTGGGGGTGGCTGTGGGTCTGGGGGTGACTGAGGGTCTGGGGGTGGCTGAGGGTCTGGGGGTGGCTGAGGGTCTGGGGGTGGCTGTGGGTCTGGGGGTGACTGAGGGTCTGGAGGTGGCTGTAGGTCTGGGCGGCAGCAGAGAGTGACACCTCCCTGAGTGGAAAGGGGTAAAACTGTAAACTGAGTTAAAATGGTTTAAAAGAAACAGAATTGCTGATTTCATAGTTTCGGCCTTGGGAGAAAAGGGGATAAAACCCCAATTTGAGTGTTGGTCTTCTTCTTTGTTTTTGGTTAAAAATGAGGCAATTGGCAATGTGCTGAGCCCTAAGAGAGGCCTGGGGGGGCCAGTGAGGGAGGAGTCCGGCCCCATGGGGGAGGAATGGGGAGAGACAGTCCTGCAGGACAGCCCCGGGGAGCCTCCCGCCGCTTCTGCCCTCAGCCCCCTCCTGCCCTAAGCCCCCTCCTGCCCTCAGCCCCCTCCTGCCCTCAGCCCCCTCCTGCCCGCAGCCCCCTCCTGCCCTCAGCCCCCTCCTGCCCTCAGCCCCCTCCTGCCCTCAGCCCCCTCCTGCCCGCAGCCCCCTCCTGCCCTCAGCCCCCTCCTGCCCTCAGTCCCCTCCTGCCCGCAGCCCCCTCCTGCCCTCAGCCCCCTCCTGCCCTCAGCCCCCTCCTGCCCTCAGCCCCCTCCTGCCCTCAGTCCCCTCCTGCCCGCAGCCCCCTCCTGCCCTCAGCCCCCTCCTCCACGGAGGGCTGCACTCCTCTGGGACATACATCCCCTGGGGGGCGCGGGAAACAAGTGGGGTGGCCCCTGCCCCACCTGCCTGGGACTGAGTTGTGTGCCAGGAGGCGGGACTTCCTGTGCCAGGCTGCCAGTCACCTGGTATGAAGGCAGACGATGCTCTCCTCCTGCACCCCAGCGAGCAGGCAGCCTGCTTCCTGGCCGGCTCGGCCCATCCATCAGCACCTCCTTCCGGGGATGACACGCAGCGAGAGGCCCCGCCGTGGTCAGATTAATAGCGGGACGTCTTCCCCGGACGAACGGGGAGCATCTGGGGGTAGTTAGACGCAGGTACAGCCCCGTGTGACATAAATCCGCGGCTGCTGGCTGACAGGGTGGCTGCTGACGGACGGGAGGGGCCTGTGAGCGGAGACAGAGGCCGGGGCAGCCCAGGCAGACACTGGTGGACACTGGTGGACACTGGTGGCACTGGCCGAATGGCCACAGTGCTGGCGGGAGAGGGTGCAGGCCTCCGGGGGCCCGGTGTGGCCCGGCGATGCGGCAGGAGGCCCAGGGAGGAGCCCACAGCCCTCACAGCCCGTCCAGCAGCAGCCCCGCCCGGGACCAGGGCACAGCCTCTGAGACAGGACTGGCCCCTGCGGTGCCGGGAGGCCCATTCCCACGTGAGCTGGAAGACACCGGACAGAATGGGAGACACGCCCGGGAGCGGGACACGGAAGCCGTGTGGAGCCATCCCACACCGGCTCGCACCGGCGACAGCGCGTACCCTCGGTCCCTGGTCGTCTGCCCGTGTGCACCGGCCTCGGGGCCCTGGCCCAGGAGGCACAGCTGGGTCAGGGGCTGGGCCGCTCCACCTCAGCCTCGGCTTCCTGACCCGTAAAATGGGGAAAGGAAGATCCCCTTGGAGGGCTGCTGTGATGGTTACATGTAAATATTTAAATGCTCACGCACAGCCCCGGCGCGCGGCTCAGGGGTTGAGTGTCGACCTCTGAAGCAGGAGGTCACAGTTCGTTCCCAGTCAGGGCACAGGCCTGGGTTGTGAGCTTAGTCCACTGTGTGGGGCGGGCAGGAGGCAGCAGATCCATGATTCTCCCTCATCAGTGATTTTTCTCACTCTCCCTTCCTCTCAGAAATCCATAAAAATATATTAAATAAATAAATAAATAAATAAATAAATAAATAAATAGAATAAATGCTGGATCATGAAAGCCCTTGGCTGGACACCTCCGCACCAGGCCGGCCCTCCCTCCACCCGCCCTCCTGGACGCAGAGAGGCCGCCCACCCAGCCAGCTCTGGGCGGCCCCTCTCCAGAGCTTCCTCCCCGAGAGGAAATGAGAGCAAGCAGGGCCCGCGTGCTCCCCTTCCCAGACACCGAATGCCTGAGTGAGATGCCCCCCAGGGTGTGCGGTCTGGTCCCTCCTCCCCCCGATATTATGGGGGAGGGGGAAAGCCACTTATTGCTGCTTCCTCACTGCGATGGGGCCTGCCACCGAGGTACGTGCCCTTGACCAGAGTCAGACCCAGGACCCTTCAGTCCGCAGGCCGACGCCCTATCCCCTGAGCCAAAGCGGCGAGGGCTCGGGGTCCCCGGGGCTGTCCTGGCTGCCTGGGCCAGTGGCTGTGGGGACGATGGTCACAGGCGGGGCGCCCCTCACCCTCACGTCCACGGTTCGTGCTACTGACACCGCTCATCCCTGAAGCACGTGACCTTGGGCCTCGGTTAGTGTCTCCTTCGCTGGGCTGCTCCCGGGGGAGGTGGGGGAGGTGGCTTCTCTCCCCTTCTCCGCAGGCCAGGCGGGGAGACAGCGGGGCGGCCGCACCCGCGGGAGGGAGCGGGGTTAAGCTCCATCACCAGGAGGAAAGGGCTTAGGCCCGCGCTGAGTGCAGACGGGATTTACTGCCTTCCTATCATCGGCGGGCCCCTCGGGGAGATTTATCCCCTCCCCACTGACTCCATCACTTACTGTTATCAGGAGGGGCTCCGAGAGGCTGGCTGTATTCCAACGGCATATTTTTAGGGGTTTTTTTTTGTTCAAATTACCCAGCTTCGGCCATGGCGGGCTCTGTGGTGCTTCCGGGGGTGGCCTTGGAGGAGGGACTCTCGGGGATGCCCCAGAGAAGGGGGCTGCTGGCAGGGACAAGGACCCGTGGAGAGCAGGTCAAGATGACCACCCTCATCACGTGGCACCCGCCTGGAGGCACTCTCCTCTTCCCAATCCACGTCACTCTCCCTTAATGCCCATGTAACCCGCATGGAGCACCGGGCCGCCCTCACTCAGCCCTGTGCTTTGCTGGGACACGGGACACTGAATGGACATGCTTATGCGTTTTTACATTGAATTCCTCTGAAAATGAGGGGCTCAGTGGTTTTCTATGGGGTTTGTACTGCTGGGAAGGGCGGGTGCTGTGAACGTTATTATAAGAGAGAAGGCAGAAATGTGACGGAAGAAGCAGCAGCAAGTGACTCGATGACACATGGGTGTTTGAACAACCCTCGCATTCGTGTCGGGCTGGCTACGTGGAGAATTTTCAGAGTCGATTGCAGGCAACGTAGCAGGGAGGTCGACCAGATGGCCCCTGGGATCGGCTAGGCCAGTGGTCTGCAAATTATCAGTCCACAGAGCCAAGCATCAACAGCACAACGATTGAAATTTCTTTGGAGAGCCAGGTTTTTTTAAGTTAAACTTCTAACGCCACTTCTTCAACATAGACTCGCCCAGGCCGTGGTGTTTTGTGGAAGAGCCACACTCCAGGGGCCAAAGAGCCACAAGTGGCTCAGGAGCCACAGTTTGCCAACCATGGGTCTAGGTCTTTCCCGTTCTGATCTACTGGGGTTCCGTCTGTGATGTGTGAACATTTAACATGCACACGTCGTGTGCTTCTTGTGGGGAAACATCTCCCAGTTTCCCTGGGGGAAGGGCACCGTCCATCGATGGTCGCCCGTCCCCATTGGACAGCGGGGACCCCACGCCCGGGGCCCCCGGAGCGGAGCGCTGTGCAGACCTGCCCTCGGTCCTCCCCGCCCCGCAGCTCCGTCCACCGACGTTCTCACTGCGGAGGAGGAACCAGCTGGCTTCGGTTACGCCTCCACGTCTGCTCCCCGTGTCCCCGAGCGCCTTGGGAATGGGGTCTGCATCTCCCTTCCTTCCCTCCCCAGCCCCAGCCCAGGCCCTGGCACACGAGGGCATTCACCACAACCCAGGGAATTACCGAGGCAACCCAAGGGAAAGCGAGGGGAGGAGTCAGCGTCCCAACATTTATTAACAGAAAATCCAAAGTAAAAACAAACAAACACCTTGTACAAAGAACGTGATAAAGGGACCAGCGGCAATGGTTGTCCAGAGGCAGCGCCTGCCCTTGGTCCGGCCCCAGGTCCCACGGGCTCTGCCCGGCCTCCCCGAGCCCCGTGTCCTCCGTGTGGAACCCCGCAGCCCTCCTACTCCACGGGAGCCGCACCGACAAAGGTCCCACAGACAGTCCCGCTGGCGCCCCGTCCGGGGCCCCGTCGGGGGGCAGCTATAGAGATGCTATTTACGTGGCCTGACCCGGGGCCTCCCTGTGGCTCCTCTGCGTCTGTGAGGCGGGGCCAGTGGTGTCCTCAGGCTCGTGGGCGGTGAGGTGAGGGAGCGGACGGTCCCTCGGCTGGTCCTCGACCACGGCCAGTGCTCCCTCCGTGGTTCTGGAATTGGCCCGAAAAGAGAGGGAGCGACTGGGACCGTCCGCCTCTTCATGAAAGAGAAAACCTCACGAGATGCACCAGGACTGCCCACAGGAAGCCAAAGCCCATCGGACCTTCGGTGCCAAAAGCAACAGCTGGACCTGTCAGCTCAGCAGCCGAGGCCAGGCTGCGGCGAGCACACACGGCCCCAGACCCCGCACCAGCCCTCGGCCCCGGTCTGGGTGCCTCCTTCCCTGGGACCGGGGGCAGCGAGGCCACCCCCCCCCCCCCCCCCGCTGCCACCCTGCCCCTGCTCGCCCTCTCTGTCTGCGCCCTGGGCCAGCAGAGCCTTCCGGGGTGCGTGGGCTCAGCCACCTGGGGGTTCCTCTGGGGTTTGCCGCTGCTGTGTGGCCTGGGGCAGCTGACCGGCTTCTCGGTGCCTGTGTTTCCTCACCTGCAAAATGAGAAGAATGAGCCCTGCCCGACGCTTGCTATGAGCATGACACGGGCGAACGTGTAGACAGGGGAAGCCACCCGTGGGGCAGCTATGCGCTCTGTTTGCACACGAACTGTGACAGGGCTGGTGACACGAAAAGCCTTGCATGGTAGGTGCTCGCTGAAGATCTTTGGAGGAACATGTGCATGTGTGAACCATGCATGTGTGCATGCATGAGTCATGCCAAAGTCCCTGTCCTCCTCAGGACCTCTCTGCCCCTCTCCCTGCCCTTTGCCCCCCTCCCGGGCTGCCTGCCCCCCCCGGGGGGGCCTCCTTGCCAGAGGCCCACAGCCCTCAGCCTCCCTGCTCCCCTGTCCTCGCTCCCATTGGCTCTGGCCATGGTAGGGGGTCACGGTTACTGACCGGAAGCTGAGCAGTGAACCCGCTCGCCCTCTGTCCCCCCAAACCCTGGCAGAGCTGGGGGGAGAGGTGAGAGGCAGGTTGGGGAGCGGGGATAACCCCGGAGTAGCTGCAAAGCATTATAAACAGCGTCACGTCAGCGCGAGATTTAGCATCGCGGGCCCGGAGCGCGAGGAAACGGGCGTGACAGGGAGCCGCTCCGCCCAGACAAATGTCCGGAGGTGTCTGGGGAAAGGCCGCGATGACGGCGGGCTTATCGGCTAGGAAGTGGCCGCTTATGCGCTGCAGGCTTCCCGGGGTGCCGCTGAGGCCTGGAGGGGGGGTCCCCCGTGCACAAGCTGGAGCCGCAGGCACCCCACCCCCCGCCGGAGCGGAGCAGGGGCGCCCGGCAGGCTCTCAGGGCCCACGGAGGACCCAGCTCCCCAGAAAGACCCCGCCAGGTTCAAATGTTCCCGAGGCTGCAGAGCGCCCCCAACCACCCCCACCCTCACCCCCACACCTTATCAGGCGCCTGGCAGCACAGCCCCGGACTCCTCTGGGAATGGCCGCGGCCGGAATGTGAACCTTCTGGAAACAGTCCCTCCGCCGTGACGGTTCTACGACGCGTGAGGCTGCTTCCCGGGTGGTGTGCCGATGCAGACAAACCAAACCCGGGAGATCGGTGACGTCCCTGCTGCAGAGCGCCCGGCAGCCGCCCCTGCCGACACCGCCCCCGGCGCACCCCTCCCCGCAGACGCCCGGACGGTCCTGGCTCCCCGGGGCATGGCGGCTCCTGAGCCGCTCGGACCTCCATCCCTATGTGTAAAGTCCATTCTACGGAATGAATTGTCCGGCATGTAAGACCCTTTCCCCCCAGAAATCAGTTCCCCCAAAGTCTTCCCAGCCGGGGGCCGCCGATGGGGGTTCCGTCTCTTCCTCATTCAGCTTTGGGGCCTCTCCAGCTTCTGTGTCTCGTCGGATAAACGACCGAGGGACACGGGGAGGACCGGCCCCACGGGGCTGTGGGCACATGAACTGGGGCCCGTGCTTGGCGCGCAGTAGGTGGTAATGGCACTGGGCAGTAAGTGAACCCCACAGTCTGTGGCTGGGGCTCTGGCTTCTCTGAGTCACATGACAGGGGAAAAGCAAGCCAAAACACACACGGATCATGGAGTCAGGTCCGGCCGAGTCCACGCTTCTCCCCTCCTGCTGCGGAGAGGTGGGCGGTTACCTCGCTGCACTGAGCCTCGTGAGGACATTCATGCACACTCCGCCCGTTGTCATGAGGGAGGAAGAAGATTCTCGAATCCATTCGCTGACCGGGCTGGTCTGAGCTCCTGACTGTGCACAGGCCCAGGGGCTGGGAGCGTGATGAGCACGCCGCAGGATTGCTGCCGGGAGAAGGGCCTGGGCCCCGTGCCTTCCCGCTGAGGCTGCGGGAGCGGCAGGTGGGAGACACTCCCCACGGGGCGGGCGGCTGCGGTCCCTCCCACGCACGCGGCTGTGTCTCCCGAGGGTAGAGGCAGCTCTGGGTGCTGGGGAGGAGGAGAGGGAGATCCATGTCCACCTTCTGGGCGTGGCGGGAACCGCAAACGCACTTTGCCGACCTGTTCCCGTCCATCGGGGCGTGGGTGCCCCAGAGCCACCGTCGCCGTGTGCTTTGGTTTCGTTCGCACTTGATTCATCAAAAGGCTGCCTGGAGGCAGCGGGCCCGGCAGCCTCTGCCCCCGAGAGCCACCCGTGCCCAGTGCCCGGCTCGTGCAGAGCTGGGGAGAGTGGTCCTCATCCCCGCGGGGCTGCACAGGTCACCAGCCAGCTGTGTCCTCTGCCCCACAAAGCCGCTCCAGGCACCACTCCTGCATCTTCCGGCTCTGAGTCCTCCCTCCTGGGGGCTCAGGGAGCTGAGGACTCTCAGGGCAGAGGAAGCGGGAGTCCGGGCCCCGGCCTCCCAGGACCTGGGTCCCCCCCACACATGCACACTCCCCGACCTGGGGGCCCGCGGGGCAGCCGTCACCTCTGCCACCGGGATGCCAGCGCTGTGAACACAGAATTCTGTCATCCCGGTCACTGTGGTTTCCCCGCTCCGGCAGCAGAAGCTGGCACCTGGTAGGTGCTTCATAACTATTGATGCAGAAACAAGTGAATGAGGGTGAGCTTTCTTAGAGCGCCCCCTGAGGGTGGGGAAGAAATGTACCATGCTGGGCACTGCATGCATGGGCCCCGATCCCCCATCCCCCATCCCCACCCCCCACCGCAGCTGGTCGGGGCCTGTGGACTGGGGGAAGCCCCTACATTGAGTGTCTGCCCCCTGTTGGTCAGTGTACATCATAGCAACCGGTCGTTCTGCCATTTGGTCGATTTGCACATCTAGATAGATAGATGATAGATAGATAGATAAATAGATATTTGTATTGATTTCAGAAAGGAAGGGAGAGAGAGATAGTAACATCAATGGTGAGAAAGAGTCATTAATCAACTGCCCCCTGCACATCCACACTGGGGATGGAGCCCAAAACCTGGGCATGTTCCCTGACTGGGAATCGAACTGTGACCTCCTGGTTCTTAGGTTGACACTCAACCACAGAGCCACACTGGCCGGCAGCCTCTCTTCCTTAGATCAGTGAATAGGATGAGCCCCAAACCCCAGCCATGCCACCTGGCTGCCCCGGGGAGGGGGCGTAGCTGGGGTGGGGAGGGCAGGACAGGCCACACCACGGGGAGAAGTCACCCACAGCCCAGAGGCTCTGCACACGCAAGGCTCGCCTGCCGCCACCCGCAGCTGCCTTGGGCTCAGCGGCCCCCGCAGGTGGCTTTGCTCGCAGAGGGGGCTTCGCTCGAGGCTCCCGAGGGTGCAGCAGAGGGATGAGGTGTCCCTGAGGCCGGGCCTGGAGAGAGCACCTTGCTCCCAGCTCCCGCGTCCTCGCCAGCCGCTGACCCCGCTTCCCCGCGGGCCAGGCCGGAACAGCCTCTGCCTGTGCTCAGAGGCAGCCAGTGCTGAGCCCCGCGCCCCGGGTGCACACCTGCCTGCAGGGCCCTCCTCCCACAGCTGACCCTGCCAGGCCTGCAGAGCCCAGGGACAAGCCAAGCCCCAGACCCTGGGCCCCGAGCCCCAAGGCTGAGCCAGGGACCCACTGGCCGAGGCGACATGCACACATTGGCCAGAGGCTCAATGGGTGCGGCCTGGGCCTCTCGGGAGCCTCCTCCCAGCCCAGAGCAGCTGCAGCCTCCTCTCGCTCAGCACTGAGCCCGGACTCCACTCCTGCCCCTGCCCAGCCAGGGACCCCAGTATAACGTCCCCCGGTCCGCGGGGCTGGCCCAGCCCCCACCTCACCATCCCTGTCCTGGCTCTGGAAGCAGAACACCTACAATGAGCTCCCTGGACAGGTCTCCCCATGTCTCCACAGAGCCCAATCCCAGCTCCACGGCCCCTCACCCCAAAGGGGGGGTGTGTGAGGGCCCACGGGCCCTGGAGCCCACAGAGACGGGATGTGGGAAGACCCCGAGAGCCCCGTGGCCCCCCCACCAGCCAGGCCACGGCAGCCACAGCCACTTCTCCGGAGATCCTCGCCACGGGAGACCCTCCAGGGACGCCACGGAGGCCCAGCCCCTGAGCCCGGGGCGACACGGGGGCGGCCACGGCTGGGTCCTCCTCCAGGAAGAGAGTTCGACTGGGAGTCCAAGGAACCCGAGGGGCGGCCTCCCAGCCTGTCCTCCTCCGAGCAGGCGCCAAGCAGGTTGTCAGACAGAATGACTTCAGCCTGAGACTCCCCTCCTCCCCCGGGCCACGAAGCGGGAGGGGAGCCGGAGCGGGGCCGAGTGCAGAGCCGCAGTGCGGGCGGACGGGCGCTCTCTCTGACCTTGACCTGCGGCCTCCTCCGGGCTCGGGTTACTCTGCAGAGAACGGAGCGTCAGCTGCGGAGAGGCAGTCCTTACGGTGCAGAGTGTGGGCACCAGGCGGGGTCCCCGAGGCACAGGGGGTCGGGGGCTGCTTTCTCAGAGGCTCTGCTGACCTTTGACCCGAGTCTCCAAGTATGAACTGGAGATTTTGGGACACAGATGAGGCCTGAAGGGAAGTTAAGGCAGAGCACACAGGCTGTGAGAGCCTGGCCTGCCTCCCCGGCAGTAGAGGGGGAGGGAGAGGGGAGGGGGGGAAGGGAGAGGGGAAGGGCGGGGAGGGAGAGGGGAGGGGTGGGGACAGAAGGGGTGCCCTGAGGTGGGGGGGCTGATGCTACTCTTCCAAAGACATCTGATCAGGTGGTCAGGGCGGGCCAGGCAGGTCTGCTCCACTCACTTCTCCACGTGGCCCCATGCTCCACAGCACCATGGCCTGAGGCTGCCACAGGAGCTCCAGCCTTCACACTGGCCTTCCTGGCAGCCGGCCAGTGCGTGGGAGAGCTGGACAAGGACGCACACCTCCGGCCCGGCCGGCGTGGCTCCGTGGTGGAGCGTTGACCTGTGAACCAGGAGGTCACGGTTCGATCCCCACTCAGGGCACAGGCCCAGGTTTCGGGCTCAATCCCCAGTGAGGGGCGTGCAGGAGGCAGCCGATCCATGACTCTCTCACCGTTTCTCTCTCTCTCTCCCTTCCCCTTCCTCTCTGACATCAATAAAAATTAAAATGAAGATGAAAAGACGCATGCCTCGGGCAGTGAGCGCCTCTCCGAGAGTCTCAGAAGGCTTTCCCTGGGGTCGCACTGGCCAGGCTGGAATCCTGTGGCCGCTCTAGCTGCGGAGATGGGTCGGCGTGTGGCCTGGGTGCTGAGCAGCGTTCTGCCTGCCGCACAGGAAAGATCTGCAGCTGAGGAGGGTAACCGGCGGCAGCGAGCAGACGTCTGGCAGTCCCTGTGCAGACCCTTTGGGTGTGAGACACAGGGTCCTGCCTCCCAGCCGTGAAGACACCTGGGCGTCCGGAGGCCCCGGGGGTGGCTGTTCGCACAGCAATGACATCAGACCCACATCCTTTCTGCCTGTGTCCGGTGACCTCACAGGACTGGACATCGAGTGAGCGACAGCTAACAGAGTTAATATTTGGGAAGCGCTTGTGCTGTATAAGATACACCGAGGGGCCAGATTACTATGATCGCTGAACGCATAACAATCTGGCCACTCAGTGTAAGTATGTTGCACGGATCACCTCACAATCACAAGAGGACTGCCACGGCTCCAGCCATCTCATCCTGCCCCACAGCCCATGACGTCTGAAGGGAGCGAGGAGGGCGGCCCGGTCCCCTCGCTGGGCCAGTCCTGTCCCTGAGGAAGACGGTGCCTCAGAGCACACCTCCTTCCTCCTCCTCCCCCCCCCCCCTCCCCGTCAGACTTCCTCACCAGGGTTAGGCCACACGCCATCTCTGGACCAGTCACCGTGTCAGGGATGACTGAGATCACGCAGACCCACTGCCAAGCCTGGGCGTGCTGCCACCCAAGGAAAACCAGGGTTCCAGTCAGGGCCCAGGCAGGCGGGTGGAGAGAGGGAGGGAGGCTGGGAAACAGGAGGCTGCTGAGAGGGTCCGGGAGGGGGGCTGGGCCAGGAGGGTCCCCCAGAGAACCCCGACAGCCTGGCCGCCCTGCAGCCGGGCCTGGCGGTCCGTCCCCTTCTCCTCTCCCACGCAATGGGCGTCCGGCCCGGGGCCAGGCCGGGGGGAGGCCAGGGCCGGCGTGCGGGCAGCCCCGGCCGGCGCTGCCTGGAAATTGCATCAGGCGGCCTCCTTCCCGCTGTCAGGGACACTCCGAGCGCGTTTCAGCGGTCCCCGGGCGGGCTCCACGCGGAGTGTCGGGAATTCTGTTTCCGCCTTGGCCCGCGTGTCCCGATCTATCTTGCAGTTTCATTAAGCCCCGGCCGCATACCACAGACATGGCTCCGCTAACGGCCTGTGGCAGGGGTCCGGGCGCTGCGGAGACGCCGCGTTCTCGGCCGCTTTCTGTTCCAAAACCAAATCACTCCGCTCCCTCCGTGTCTGCACGGTTCACCGGGATTAATAACAGGGACACTCGGCCCGCCCCGCTCGGCACCGACGGCAGCGCCAAGTGCAGCTCAGCGGCCACCGTGGAAACTATTTGCCGGCCGCCGGCAGCGGGCCCGCTCTAACAGCTTAATTAGGGTTCAAGGCCGCGTCCAGGAACCCGCGGCGGCCAGGCCTGCGTATTTGCAGGCCCCCGCAGCCAGGGCATTTCTGGTTTTGTATTTTGCAAGAGGAGAGAAAAGGAAATGGCAGTGGGGGGGGGGGATAGGATGGGGGGAATAGGGACAGGATTTTTAATAACAGTTGGAAGAGGAAGCCTCAAATACGGTGGAAACAGAGGTGAGCTGGCAGGCGGAGGGGGAGACGGGGCCGTGGAATGCAGAGAGGCAGGCACCGAAACGGAGAACTGGCTCAGACCCGCCGCCGCTGGATCGCAGAGAGCAGAGCAGCCCTCCTCGCCCTCCCACGCGGTCCCCACGGCCCTGGCCCTGGGCCGCCCTCCTGATGGGGGAAAGTGAGAGCATTCCCGCTGGATTCTCCCCGTGGTGCCCAGCTGGGCGGCCTGGGAGAGTGGCCTCCCCTCTCCGCGTGTTAGCTTCCTGTTCCGAGGGAATGATAATACTGGCGCGTGGAGTCCTGAGCTTTAGACAGGAAGTGTGAGACACACGTGTGACAGGGAAAGGGCCCCTGGGAAATAGGAGGAGGTCTGAGTTTAATCTGAACCCCGTGGTCTCTTATGTCTCCCTGGATAATGACCTTAGAATCTTACAGCTGGGTGGCAAGAAGCCCTCTAAGGAGCTGTGGGCATGATTTACACTCTCTTGGCCTCAGTCTTCCCATCTGTAAAATGGGTTGATAATCCTATATAATAAAAGCCTAATGCTAAGTGTCTGGTCCAGTTGTCCATTCAACCAATCAAAGCATAATATGCTAATGGTATGTTAAGGCAGCTCAACTGCTCACTATGACATGCCCTGGCCACCAGGGGCAGACATTCAATTGGTTGACCAGTCACTGTGATGTGCACTGACCACCAGGGGCCAGACACTGACCAGTAGGTTAGCTTGCTGCTGGGTCTAGCCAATTGGGACTGAGCGAGAAGAGCCAGACACACTCTGGAGCCTTCCCTTGGTCCCTCCCTGGCTGGCCAACCTCCCCGGCCTGCATTGTGCACCAGTGGGGTCCCTCATCCTGGCCTGCACCCTCTCACAATCTGCCCCCCCCCCCCCCCCCCCCAATCAGGAGATGCTGGAGAGCTGGTTTCAGCCCAATTCCGTTCCATGCAGGAGCTGCCCCCTGGTGGTCAGTGCACTCCCACAGTGAGGGCACCGCTCGGCTGAAGCCAGGCTCGTGGCTGGCGAGTGCAGTGGTGGTGGCGGAGGCTCTCCCTCCTCCACAGCAGCGCTAAGGTAAGTGAGCCTAAGCCATCAGCCAGACATCCCCTGAGGGCTCCTGGACTGGGAGAGGGCGCAGTCTGAGAGACCCCTCCCCCTGGAGTGACAAATTCCGCGCACCAAGCCTCTAGTATGTTCATGAACCCCTTAGTTCGGTGCTGGCATGAGGTAGGTGGGTGGTCAAATCTGGGAGTTGGGCCCAGCGGGTGTGGCTCAGTGATTGAGCATCAACCCAGGAAACAAGAGGTCACCAGCTCGATTCCTGGTCAGGGCATATGCCCAGGTTGTGGAATTGAACCCCTTCCCTCTCATCATTCATGTTTCCATCTCTTTCCCCCTTCCTCCCTGAAAGCAATAAAAAAATATTTTTTTTAACCTAGGAGTTGGCAGAAAGTGGCTTGTCTAAGCCCATCATTGTGCTGATGAGGAGTCTGAGGCCCCAGGGCTGAGTGAGGACCACGCGCCCTTTGACCCCGGCCAGGGCGTGCCAGCCCCCATGCGGGTGCGTGGGAAGGGCCCCGCCGGCGTCAGAAAAGGCCTGGCCCCGGGCCACACTGGTGCGGAGGATCTGGAGCCGGAAGAAAACCACTGCAGACTGGAGGGGCGGGTGCAGGGGAGAAACCCTGCGGGCATCTTGATGGACCGGCTTCTCTCTCATCAAACCCGGGACCTCAGTCAGTCCTCCCCGCACTGCTCTGGGGCCCTCCCCGAGCACCCGCCCTCGGACCCGGGCAGCCTTGGGCAGGTGCCGGCCTTGGGGATGTTCATCACCGGGTCTCTGTCAGCAGGCCCGCCCGGAGCCTCTGCCTGCTGGAGGGGGCTTCCGTGAAGTGTGGGGACCCGGGGGGGAAAAGAGGCCTAGGGTCCAGTGAACATTCACAAAGAATTTGTAACAAAACAGGAAGAACACGCGTGATATAATGTGAAGAAAAAGCTACGAGGGATGCAAAACAGCACCCACAGTGATCTCTAAAGTAAATAAGTGTGTGTGTGTGGCAGGGGTGACCAGTCTCCAAAGATTGCCCAGGCAGTGCACCAAGCCCATGGCTGCTGACACCAGACTACGCAACCACACGCACACTCTAGCGCCCTCCCTCCATGTTGATTCCTTCCTGCATCTTACCAATGTCCTCCCAGGCGTCTATACTCCTTCTGCATCCAGAAAACGTGGGTTAGATGTCATGTCCCCGCAAGGAGGGCTCGGTGCCCATCTCCTGCTGTCTGAGAGCAGCACGCACAGCCAGGGGCGGGCTTCCTGTGGCGCCTATTTGAGTCCCAGGGGGGCTTGGACACTTAGAGAGAAAGTGCCCTTTGCCCACGGGTCAGGGAGGCAGTGCAGCATGGTTTCTGTGCCCTGAGGGCTGACGGCTGGGCCGCCTGAATATTCCCTGTCAGTGAGTTGCTAGCCACGTGGGTCTGAAAAAGCCCGGATAACAAGTTACTATCCATTGTGGTCATGCGAGGAATCAGGTCAAGTGAAAACTGAACTTGATAAAGGACTGAGAAAAACGAGGGCAGTTGTAGGGGCAAACCGCGTTTCATAAACTCCACATACACAGCCGTGAAAACACGTGCCAGGGAGTCCGGCTCCGGGAGCCCAGCTCGCCAAGCGCCACCCCGGGCAGGCCCTCCGAGGAGGGCGCGGTGGCCCCGCCCGGGCGCACATGCCCGGTTCTAGGAAGCCGCCCGCAGGCTGGGAGGGGCGGCCAGGGGCTGCAGCTACAGCCACGGCGCCGCGCCCGTGGCAGCGGCTGAGAGGAGAGGGCCGCGCTGCCCGCACAGCCCGCGGTGAGTGACGGAGCCGCTCATTATCCCCGCGGGGCCATCTACATACATACAGCCTCCAGCCATGCTCAACGATTCTTCAATAGAATAAAACAAAACAAAACCCTGCAAATTCCTCTTCACGTCTGTCCCAATGAGCAGATGCTTGGTAACACATCACCCCAGAACTAGCACGTCAAGCAGCAATGCCTCATTATTCCTCCTCCATCGGCGGGCCGGAATTCAGGCAGGGCTAAGGGCAGAGCGGAGAAAGCAGAGACACAAAAGCCTCACGCGCCCGCACGCGGGAGACGCATTCCGTGTCCGTGTGATGTTACCTAAGTGCACGGGTGCCAGCCACAGCGATTCCGTCCGGGGGCCAGGGCTGGCTTGGGGTGGGGGCGGGGCCCCTGGGCCTCTGCCTGTCTATGACAGACACACGCGTGCAGCGATATCATCTGGCGCATACGGCATTAGTGTATCACTTGTAGCATCGTAACATCTTATATAAAAATGAACGCCCGGCACATACACGGGGATGCAGAGCAGTTCGCTTGGGGATCGCCGATTTCAACGTCTTCCCTTCGGACTTGAGGGCACCAAGCTCCGAGGAGGCAGCTGACTGGCCCACGCCCACCAGCCCAGGAGCTTGCACTGAATCAGGTGGCGCTCCAGGCCAGGTTTGTCATCCTTCCTTCCTTCCTTCCTTCTTCTCTTCCTTCCTTCCTTCCTTCCTTCCTTCCTTCCTTCCTTCCTTCCTTCTTCTCTTCCTTCCTTCCTTCCTTCCTTCCTTCCTTCTTCTCTTCCTTCCTTCCTTCCTCCCTCCCTCCCTCCCTCCCTTCCTTCCTTCCTTCCTTCCTTCCTTCCTTCCTTCCTTCCTTCTTCTCTCTCTTCCCTCCTTCCTTCCTCCCTCCCTTCCTTTCTTCCTTTGTCAATCCTCACCCGAGGGTATTTTTCCGTTGATTCTTAGAGAGAGTAGAAGTAAGGGGGAGAGACCCAGAGAGAGAAACATCCATTGAGAGAGACACGTTGATTGGTTGCCTCCCACATGAGCCCCAATCAGGACCGGGGATCCAGCCTGCAACAGAGGAACACGCCCTGGCCCGGGATTGAACTCAGGACCTTTCGGTAGGCAAGCTGACGTGCTGGCCACTGAGGAAAGGGGCCAGGGCCTGGCCAAGGTCTTCCTATCACATGGCACTGTGCCCTCGCACCCCCCCCTCTCGCCCCCTCCCCCGAGGTGAGGCCACCGAGCTCACGTCTCAGCACGGGGTACCAATGTTCACAGAGGCAGAGCCTGTGCCTCTGATGTTCTGCTTCCCCCGTCCGCCACCCGCCTGCCTGTCCGCCACCCACCTGCCTGGCCATCACCGCCTGCCTGGCCATCACCGCCTGCCTGTCCACCACCCACCTGCCTGGCCGCCACCCACCTGCCTGGCCACCACCCGCCTGCCTGGTCTTCACCGCCTGCCTGGCCATCACCGCCTGCCTGTCCGCCACCCACCTGCCTGGCCTTCACTGTCTGCCTGGCCATCACCGCCCACCTGGCCATCACCGCCTGCCTGACCGCCACCCGCCTGCCTGGCCTTCACTGTCTGCCTGGCCATCACCGCCCACCTGGCCATCACCGCCTGCCTGACCGCCACCCGCCTGCCTGGCCATCCTTGGGATGCAAGAGTCTGGCATCCGCTTGGGGCCGTCCTCCACCTGCACCCTCCCAAGTGACCCTGGGTGAGCAGGGGGCTAACCCAGCGGTCCCCCCGCTTCCTCCCAATCTTGGGTGCTCCCCTCCATGAACCCTGCCCGTGGCCGGGACCATAGGTACCCTCCGCGTGACCTTACGTCTTTGCCTCCTGGTCATAATTAAGAGAGAAACCACCAAATGAGCATATGCGTAAACACATTCGGCAATGAACCCCGCCCCCCATGTGAACTATTCTGGCCTCATTCTCTTTTTTACAAAGAGAACGGCTAATATTTCACGGGCAGAGATAAGATCTTGCTTTAATACAGTTAGCTTCAATTGACCTTGAACTGAATCTACAAATTTCGTAGAGGTGACCTCTCCATCAATGCCTGATACACCGTCACCGACCAACGAACTGGGAAGATGCCGATTTAGATAACGGGTCTGACAGGGGATCCAAAACGAAGGCAGATGGCCAGGCTCACGAGGGGGGCGCGGGACGTGGGATCTTAGAACAACAGTCCTCGCGTGATCGAATCGGAGACGCTCGGAGCCGGAGGGGACCGAACGTGAAAACGTGAGAGC
The DNA here is from genome assembly GCF_964339955.1 of Pipistrellus hanaki. Taxonomy (NCBI): domain Eukaryota; kingdom Metazoa; phylum Chordata; class Mammalia; order Chiroptera; family Vespertilionidae; genus Pipistrellus; species Pipistrellus hanaki. The sequence goes on from NC_140503.1 coordinate 2,966,656, forward strand.
TGCACCGGGACCTCTCCGGAGGGGTTATGGGTTGGCCAGCCTGGCCCCAGCCTGGCACGCTGCAGGCCGTGCCGAACATTTCCTAACACGTGAGTGTTAAGGAAGTAACGATGGGAAAGAAAGCCGGAGAGGGAGCCACTGCTTCAGCAAAGCTCCACGGTGCACCTCCGATGCGCCAGGCCCCGCGTGGCCAGCGCACGGAGGTGAGTCGTCACAGATCCTGCCCCTGCAGAGGATTCTGGGAAATTCCCTCGAGTCAGGACCCTTTCCCACCCGAGCGGCTTGTGCGGGGCCCATCGCCCCAGGACCTTGGACTCGAGCTCAGGGGGAGGAAGGAAAACACTGTTAACGGGAAGAGAGTCCACATCCCATCACCGCCGCCGCTTCCAGAAACGGTTACGGGTCTTGGTTAAAATTAGCATCAGACTGACATCCCTCAATGTGGGGCTGCAGGGTGAAGGAGATCAACCAGAGAACTTACAGACGTATATGCCAGCCCTGGCCACAGCAATGGGTGGTGAAGACCTGGGGGGGGGGGGGGGCGGGAGGGGGACATGGGAGGCATTTGTAATGCTATCAATAATAAAAAATATATTAAAAAAATAAGATAAATTAAGCATCCATGTCTGCCCCTTGGACGTGCCAGGGTGTGCAGGGTTTTGGTGGTGATTCAGACGCAGACTGAAGTGCGAAGGCACACAGACAGGTGGTCACACGCCTTCCCGGGAAGCGTGGAGGCGCCCGGACCCGCCTGGCTGCCCTGAGGGGAGCCACGTCCCCACAGCAGCTTCTGAGGGGACCCCCAGACACCCAACCGTGGGAAGACCTGCCCCCCACGGGTTGGGAGGTGCCAGCTCCAAGCAGCGCTCACCCTTCCAGCCACAGGACTTCTCAGAGCCCTCACCCAGCACAGCAGCCCTGGGCACAGCCGTACTCAGACAGCCTGGCCACGGAACCCTGCGGGGAACCCTGAGCTGCTGGTGCAAAGCAGACCTCTGAGCGTGCGACCGACAGGCGGCACCGGCAGCATGACGCCCTCCCCACCCTTCTCATCGCCGCGCCCGCCACCTGGTCACCGCCTGGGCCCCCCTCCCCCCGGAGCCGCCAGCCTCCGACCACCGTGTGTCCAACTCGACTAAAGCTTCTGTCTCCCGTTGGAGAAAACAGGAGCTCAGAGACGGGGTGGGACCCGCTCGCAGCTCACAGCTCAGCAAGAGCTGAGGTCCCACCGGTGTCCCCAGACACCCAGGCACCGCCCTGCCCGCCCCGAGCCTGTCTTCCTCTCGGCCCAGCCAGTTCTGGGCTTGTCCCCGCACCCCCAGGAGCCACGTCCCGCCCTCCTGTGGGCCTCCCCGGGGCAGAGGGCCAGGCCTCAGGGAACTGCGCTGAGCAGACGGAGCGGGCCCCTGGGCGGAGAGGCAGGAGCCGGGAGCCGCGGAGAAAGACCCGTCACGCCGCCTGGAAGTGCCCTGCGTGACCCCGGACCCGCTCAGCAGGACACGTGCCCTGGAAGTGTGTGACCCCGGACCCGCTCAGGCAGGACACGTGCCCTGGAAGTGTGTGACCCCGGACCCGCTCAGCAGGACACGCTGCCCGGCCCCAAAGGCCTGGCAAACAGCATGCTCCCCCCACTCCCCCATGCTCTTCCCAAGAGCCTCCTGGTGCCCACGGGGGGCAGGCCTGAGCTGGAACCCCTCCTCGGCCCCTCCTGCTCGGCACTTCCTGTAAACCCCCCCCCCCCCAGTGTCACTTTCTTATCTGCGTATAATGAAGGTAAAATGGCCTCCACAACCATTTTGTAAAATATACATCTTTTTTTATTTTTTTTTTTAGAAAGAGGGAAAGGAAGAGAGAGAAACATCGGTCAGTTGCCTCCTACAGCCTGGGTGCGTGTCCTGACTAGATGCTGAGCTGGTGGCCCTGCCATGCACAAGGGGGCATGCAACCCACGCAGCCACCCTGGCCAGGCTCACACGTGTGTGTGTGTGTGTGTGTGTGTGTGTGTGTGTGTGTGTGTGTGTTTTAAAGAGAAAGTGAGAGAACGTGTGTCAGATGCCCGCACAGCTGATGGCACACAGGAGCTCACACGGGACGGCTGGCTGTCTGAGCTGAGGTCCCACAGAAGCCGGGGCTGAGGCAGAATTCGCGTGCAAGGGAGTGGCTCGGGAGGGGAGTCCAGTGAAGGTGGCTAGCAAGCGTGTTCCCGCCACGCAGAACCCACTGGGCGGGCGGGCAGGTCACGTCGGCTCTCAGCTCCCTTCCAGGTAACAGCCTGGTTTCCCTGATTAGTCCTCGGTACATCTCACCGGTGGTCTCACTGCTGCTCCAACTTTATAACTGAGAGAGTTGAGGCTCAGCCTGACGGTGGGGCCCAGTGGCTGAGCGACAACTTAGGAACCAGGAGGTCACGGTTCGATTCCCAGTCAGGGCACAGGCCTGGATTGCAGTCTCCATCCCCAGGAGGGGGTGTGCAGGAGGCAGCCGATCCATGATTCTCTCTCATCACTGATGTTTCTGTCTCTCGCTCCCTCTTCCTTACTCTCTGAAGTCAATAATAATAATAATAATAATAATAATAAAGACACCACAGCCTTGGGGCATCTTTAGGAAATCTGTCCCTAACTAAAGCCAGCTCGATTCCTGGTCAGGGCATATGACCGGCTGTGGGATCGGTCCCCTTCTCTCTCCTCATTGATGTTTCTCCCCTCCCCTTCCCGTCCTCTCTGAAATCAATAAAAACATATTGAAGAAAACAAAGATCCCTGAGGCCCGGGCTCACGGAGCTGGGTGTGCGCCCAGGCTGACTCCTCTGCTCTCCCGCCCGGCCGAGCTCCGACCTGCAGACTTCCCTCCCGGCCGCCGTGCACCGAGCTCCTGGGCCAGGCTCCTCTGGCCGCAGCGGGGTTGCGCCCATACACAGGTCCAGCTCTTTATGCCGAGATTCACCCGCCCCGGGCTGTACACCCACCGGCCGCCCCCCTGCTGTGCGCCAGGCCACAGGCAGAGGTGATGGAGATGCAGCACCTCGCGAGGGCATCAGACCTCTCACACCCCCTACAGCCCGCTGTCCGCGCCCCGCCCAGTGGGCGCCCTAGGTGACCGCTGAGCAGACACGGGCTGTCATCACCTGCCTCAAAGCCAACGCTCAGCTGGCCCCTGAGGCTGGGAGATGCCAGGGGTGTGAGGATCAGGTCACAGGTGGGCAGGGATGGGGATGGGATGTGGGGAAGTGGGTGGGCGTCCACCCTGTACCGAGGGCTTACACAGTCTGGTGGACCCCCTGCTCCCCACCTCTCCCCGTGGCTCTGAGAGGACCCAGGTGACCAGAGCCCTGGATTCCCAGAGGGGCCGTGGAATCAGCCTCTCCCTCCACAGGGGACCCTGCGGGTCAGCGTCCCTCACTTGCAGAAACAATATGTGTGTTTATAAATCTCACCCAATAAAAGAGAAACATGCAAATTAACCATCACTCAGCTACGCCCACAGCCAATCAGAGTGAGTATGCAAAATAACCTGACAAAGATGGAGGTTAATTTGCATATGCAGGTGCGGAGTGGAGTGAAGCCTGCTATGAGGGGAAGGGGGCGGCAGAGGGAGCTACTGGAGTGGTGCCCCAGACAGAAGCAAGGACTTGCCGGCTCCGGGCGGCCCAGGAGCCAGGAGGTGCCGTCTTCCAGGTGGCCAGGGACTGGGGACTAGCTGGGTCCCAGCAGCTGGAGTGAAGCCAGGGGAAGGAAGGCCTATTCTAGCATGAATATTGTGCAATGGGCCAATTTCAGAGAGGAAGGGAGAGGGAGGGAGAGATAGAAACATCCATGATGAGAAAGAACCATGGATCAGCTGCCTCCTGCACGCCCCACACTGGGGATCGAGCCTGCAACCCCAGCCTGTGTCCGGACAGGGAATCGAACCTCGAACCGGGACCGCCTGATGCTCACCAGCCGCTGCTGCGCCACGCCGCCCGGGGAAAGTCACATCTCTTAAGCCTTGTGTCCGTCTCAGGGAGAAGTTCACGGGCAAACAAACCTGCAGCTCCCGGACCCTCCTGAGGTTCAGGTGGCCGCCCGGGAGGGAGGGCGGACCCACCCTCATTAACAGCGGAGACAAATTGGAAACAGCTGTGATAATTAGACACCTTAAGTGCTGGCGGGAGGAACAATTTCTGCGGCCTTCGCCATAAATCTTGCGCTGTCTCGCTGCCCATGCCGGCCGGAGCGCTCCCCCTTCTGCAGGGCGAGTTAGCACATTACTCATAAAAGAAACAGTATCCCTTTTGTGTGGGCCGGGCCTGGTTAATAACAAAAGGGCGATGGCAGTGACAGGGCGGCCGGTGACAGAGCCTGCCCCGGCGGGCTCGCTGGCTGCCTGGGGAGGCGGCCGGCCCGGGCCCGCCGGCCCACCCCACGTGGCCGCTTTCCACGCCCAACAGAACGGAACGCTCCTCCGAACGGTCCTCGCGTGCCCTCGGCTGCAGGTTTCGGGGTGGCAGAGGTGAAGATGGAGCGCCCGGTGTGCTGGCGTCAGACCCAGGACCCAGGTCCGCGCCGTGTGAGCGTCCGCAGGACAAGGAGCTGGTCCATATTATCCCAGAGGAGGCCAGGAGGCGGAGGGGCACTCAGGAAACGCAGGATGGAAGAGCAGGAAGGCACCGAGGCGGCCTGGCCCCACCCCTCGGTCTGGAGAGGAGAGTCAGGGCCGCCAGGAGGCACCGGCGTGGCCGAAGCTTCCGGGCAGCTCCTGGCAGGAGCAGGTCTTGGCTCCTGCAAGGCCGTCTCCAGGCGACCAAACAGCCAAGGCCGCTTAGGGTGCCCTCACTCGTGCGCAGAGCGGCCCCTGAGCCGGCGGGGAGGGGTCAGAGCCTGAGCTCCCGTGCCCGTCCTGGTTCCAGCCCTGGCTCTGTCCCCTCCTGCATGTGGTCCTGGGTAAGTCATTTCACCTCTTCAGTTCTCAGTTTACTCGACTGTGAAATGGGTACGGAATCGCTGGTAAGGTCTTCCCATGAGGATGGATGAGATCACGCATATTAAAATCTCATTAACTACCTGCTGGCTCCCCACGGGCACCCGGGCAGCCGAACACACCCATGGACTGCCCTTGAACTCTTGACCCCAACCCTCAGACGGCCTCTCGGGGCCTCCGGAAATTCTCTTTTCTTTATCTGAGTCAGCGAGTTCCATCAGCGGCCGGCCTGGCATACGCACACGGAGGTGAAGTCCTGAGTGCCCGCTGTCCCGCAGGCCTGAGCCCCGAGCGGCCGGGGGCGAGCTGGTGATGCCAATGACCTGACAGCCAGCCTGGTCCTCCTGCCGCCCACCCCGATTCCCGTTCACCATCGCCGATCCACCGGAGCCAGCGGGCGGGGTAGGACCAACAGGGCAGCCGTCCAGTCTGCTCACCAGTCCCCGGCCCCCAGTCCTGCCCCGCCCCAACTCACGGGTGAGGAGTGGGGACCAAGAAGTGGTTAGGTGGTCAATGCCACGTCATGGTGACTGGTCGTTTGGTCATTCTGGTCGTGACGCCTCTTGGCCTTTTATTATTACGATTATCGTACAAGAGGCCCAGTGCACAAAATTCGTGCAAGAGCAGGCCTTCCTTCCCCCAGCTGCTGGCACTGGCTCCCCTCTGGCACCCGGGACCCAGGCTTCCCTCACAGCCCCGGCTTCGTCCGTCATTACAGGAGACCGTCCGGTCTAATTAGCATATTACGCTTTCATTATTTTAGATTGAAACTATTTTTCAAGGGACTAAAAGCATCTCATGTGTCACCGGTGCCATATCCACCAAGCTTTGGAAAACACCTGCCTCCATCACCCCTCTGGTTTCAAGGGTTAGAACGTAAAACGCTGCCAGAGCCTAAAGCACGGGGCCAGGGCACACCCGCCTCTCCCTCTGGGGGCAGAGTCCGCTGTCCCGTCCCCGCCATTCACCTGCTTTCTTAGCGAACGTTCAAACCTGTGCGCAGACTCAGAAATTCTTTACCCAAAACAAACACAGAAATGGCCATAAAAGGGAGGGGAGTCACTGCCAGCAGCTGTCGATCCCCTCTCTGTGAATCAAACCCGCAAGGCTGCGTGCTCAGGGGCTGGGAAGCAGGAGCCCTGGCGCGGGGGAGAGTGCGCAGGTGGCAGGGGGTGTGTCCGCGCGACCGCGCCGCTCCGTCCCCGGTCCCGGGAGCTCCGAGGGCTGTCCGGCGGAGGCATCCTTCCCTCTTGGAAAGAAATGACATTGAAGGGGAGACACTCCCTTTGCCACGAAAATCTCCCTCGGTGTGGGGAGCGGAGCCCGCCTCCCGGCACAATCCTATCGCAGAGACGTGTGCAGCATTTGTATTCTTTTTTTTATTATTTTTTAATTTCTTTATTGATTAAGGTATCACCCCCCCCATTCCCATCTCCCCCCCACACACACACTCATGCTCCCACCCCCCTATTGTCCCTGACCACTGGTTAGGCTCATATGTGTGCACACAAGTCCTTTGGTGGATCTCTCCCTTTTATCCCCACCCTCCCTCTGAGGTCCGACAGTCTGACCCACGGCTCCTTGTCTCTGGCTCTGTTCTTGTTTATCGGTCTATGTTGTTCACCATTTCCCTTAGATGAGTGAGATCATGTCCTATTAGAAATACACTTATAAGAACCAAAAATGAGACAAGCAATAATGGTTATGCTGAGAGGCATATGAATCAGTCTGTAGAGAGTTTCTTTCTGGGCCACCAGTTCTTTTGAGACCCAATTTCCATGTCAAACAGTGCCTCATGTGTACCTGTTAGCTATGATATTTCAGTTCTGGATGGTGGGCAAATGGTGGTGATGCAGGTCCGCACCTCTCTGGTTTGGTCCTGGGCAAAGCAGTTTCATTCTTATTGCTGCCCTGAACTGTGAGTACAGCGCTCGGCCATCGCTGAGAGTGACGTGTCCAGGCCCACTCACACCCTTCCGCTCATCTCTCCGCTCCCACCCCGCTTCCCCCAGGGACTTCCAAACAACACATCTCCGGGGCAGTGTCCAAACTCCTCCGAGGCTCCTCTCGGGCCTCACCGGCCCGGGCTGACCCCGCCACGGTCAGGCACACCAGCCGTGCACGTGTGCGTGCGTCAGTGTGGAGAGGGCCAGCTGCTGTGACAAGGAAGCCCCGTCAGACCGACAGGGCACAGCAAACCGCACCCCTCGTCCCCGCACCGTGCGGCGGGCGTGCGGTGGTTTGGTGAGCGTTCGTCCTCCGTGGGATCACCCAGGTCCTTTCCATCTTGTGGCTCCGCCGTCCCTTGGAATCCAGAAGCCTCGAGATCCAGCCATCAGACCAGGGAACAGTCCAAAGACATGCTACATGCCTTTCCTAACCACGTCAGCCCACGGATGGCCACGTGTGCTCACACCCTGCCCGCAGGAGCAGCCTCCCGCGGAGGGAAGGCCGATGCCTGCGGCAGCATGTGGACGGCTCTCCGCCCTGGCGCCTGCTGTTCTCTCTCTAACCTCGCACTCCTGTGCGCCCTTCAAGGCCCTGCTCTGCTTTCAAATGCCAGCTCTTCTGCGAAGCCATCACAGTCCCAGGCGGAATGAGCCAGTCTGGTTCTCCTGTCCATGGCCTTCTCTCCGTCAGAGACACAGCGGGCATGCAGGGGCTGTGCTGACGCCTGAGCCCCAGGACCACGTGGTGCCCTGTTCACCTCTGTGGCCCTGTGGCACCTCGCACTGTTCCCGGCAGAGCACATGGGGGGCGGGAGGGGGATTCAATATGTTGACTGAATTATACCAGCACCCGCTCCTGAGATGCATCAGTCAGCATGCAGTGAGCCATCCCCCCGCGCCCGGGCCTGCCTACAGAGCTGAGGGGCGCCCGGAGGAACAGAAAGCCCTCCTCAGTTCTCACGTGAACACTTTCAGTGACACCCACGGCGAGCGTGGGGAACGTCAATAGGACGTTGGGGTACCTCGGAGTCCCCAGCCGAGGTGCACAGGGATACACTGAAGATTACCCACCAGGCGCCCCCTCTCCCCTGGCCGCCCCGTCCGCGGTGGCCGGCAGCCGCCTGGGTGGGAGTCCACGGACACTGCTCCCAAGGCGGGGCCTTCACACCGCTTTAAGGCCACACGCTGAGAGGATGTCGGTTAGGACAACCATGAAAAGATGGCAGCGGTAGCCGCGCGAGGGAGACTCGGAGACCAGGTGACCACGTCCCCTTCGCTTTAGAGCACGTCCCCGCTGGCCCTGCTGGCCCTCGCCTGCACTGCCACGGCCCCTCCCTCCCAAACACCGAGCTCCCCCGGCCTGTCCTCCGGCCTTCCCCTCCCAGCGGTCAGTCTGTTGTCCCCCCACTCTGCGCCCCTGAGCCGGCTGGGAAGGAGGATGGAGAGGTGGGGCCGCAGGAGCGAGGAGGGTCCAGAAATTAAACTCTCAGGAAAGGCTGAGCAGGAACCTTGGCGAGTCCGTAGAACTGCCGTGGGCTCCGTACGGTGAGTGCAGAACGGGAGGGGGCCTCCTGCCTTCCTCCCGGATGAGGTCCGCCAGGAGGGGGGGAGAATGGGAGTGAACCCGTCTACATGCTGTCACAGCCGGCATTTTGTTCTTGTGCTGGAAAAATGACCGGTCTGGCTCCATGGACAGAGCATCGGCCTGTGGACTGAATGGTCCCAGGTCCGATTCCGGTCAAGGGCATGTACATTGGTTGCGGGCACATCCCTGGTAGAGGGTGTGCAGGAGGCAGCTGGTTGATGTTTCTCTCATCAATGTTTCTAGCTCTCTATCCCTCTCCCTTCCTCTCTGTAAAAACCAATAAAATATATATATTTTTAAATGATGTTCCTCTTTTCTTTCCTTCCGATCTGCCCTTTAAAAATCCTCCGGACACACCGACGGCCGACTGCAGCTTCGAGGAGCCATCTCTTCATGGCCTCTCCCAGCTCCAGCGTGGCAGCCACCACCTTGCCCGTCTTCGTTCAACAATATTCAACAAACACGGGTCTGCGGCACCTCTGGGCAGCGCCCCGAACGGACGTGAGCTTGGAGGGCGGTGAGGCGGGGCGGCCCGGAGCCAGTGAATGCCAATAACTGCCGGGCAGCTCACCGTCCGTCATTAAACAGGACAGCCTGACACCGCACAGCTGTCCTCAGCCCTCCGATGGCTGCAGTGAGAGGAATATAACCGTTCTCTTACACATCCTTCCTCCACGCAGGGTCTCCACGGCCAGGGGTCCCTGCTTTCTGCTGCCTGGGCCTCAGGATCATCCTGGAATCTTCTGTCTGCTGGAGTCCCTCTCTGACCCTCACCCTCACCCTCACCCTCACCCACACCCACACCCACACCCACACCCTCACCGTCACCCACACCCTCACCCTCATCCACACCATCACCCTCACCCTCACCGTCACCCACACCCTCACCCTCACCCTCACCGTCACCCACACCCTCACCCTCACCCTCACCCTCACCCTCACCCACACCCTCACCCTCACCCACACCCTCACCCACACCCACACCCTCACCCTCACCCTCATCCACACCATCACCCTCACCCTCACCCTCACCCACACCCTCACCCTCACCCTCACCCTATCCTCACCCTCACCCTCACCCACACCCACACCCTCACCCACACCCTCACCCTCACCCTCACCCACACCCACACCCTCACCCTCTCCTTCACCCTAACCCTCACCCTCACCCTCACCCTCACCCTCACCCACACCCTCACCCTCACCCTCACCCTCACCCTCACCCACACCCACACCCTCACCCTCTCCCTCACCCTCACACTCACCCTCTCCCTCACCCTCACCTTCACCATCACCCACACCCTTACCCTCACCCACACCCTCACCCATACCCACACCATCACCATCACCCTTACTCACACCCTCACCCTCACCCTCACCCTCACCCTCACCCTCACCAACACCCTCACCCACACCCTCACCGTCACCCACACCCTCACCCTCACCCTCACCCTCACCCACACCCTCACCCACACCCTCACCCTCACCCACACCCACACCCTCACCCTCACCCTCACCCACACCCTCACCCACACCCTCACCGTCACCCACACCCTCACCCTCACCCTCACCCTCACCCTCACTCTCACCCTCACCCACACCCTCATCCACACCCTCACCCTCACCCACACCCACACCCTCACCCTCACCCTCTCCCTCACCCTCACCCTCACCCTCACCCTCACCTTCACCCACACCCTCACCCTCACCTTCACTCTCACCCTCACCCTCACACTCACCCACACCCTCACCCTCACCCTCACCCTCGCCCGCACCCTCGCCCACACCCTCGAGGCACAGAGGACACCATCATTGCTGAGTTAGTGTTCAGCCCTTAGCCAGGGGCAGCCTGGGTGGGTCTCTTCCTCTGAGACGGGTTTCTGCCGGTCCCGTGTGGCCTGGCAGGAGTGGGCGCCTGGCGAGGAGCAGCAGAGGCGGAGAGGAGGGCAGTGAGGGCTCACCGTCCTCGGGGGACACGGAGGGCCGATGGGGAGTGGGGAAACCACACCAGGTGCCACCTGGACCCCGTGCCCTCCGGGCCTCAGGGGAGGCCGTGGTGGGATCGGAGAGGGCGAGCGCCGTATGGGGCACTCGCAGCCCCCGGGCCTCCGAGACAGGGCGGGACGAAGGCGGCTCCGGCCTCGCCAGCCAGGGCTCCCCAACCCCGATCCGCCGGGTTCCCGGAAACCTCGGGACGAGACCCCCTGGGGCCACAGCGCCTTCCCAAGGACACCCTCTGCGAGGCCGGCTGAGCCCCGAGAGGCCTCCGCAGGGAGCGGGGCTGGGCCCAAACCAAAGCCCAGGCCGGCAATGGCGGGCTGGCTCCGCAGAGGGAGAGAACCAGGGAGCGTCCAAGGGGGGGCAGGGGGCAGAGGCGGGCGCTCAAGACGCACGCAGCCCCGTGGGGCCGCTCAGCCCTCTGCCCTCCCCGCGGTGCCCCAGCGTCCACCACCGTCCACCACCGAGGACACCAGTGCCGGCCCGGCCACTCCTCCCGTCCGCCTCGGTCGGCGTCCCTCCGTCCCCTCGCCGGGCGAGGCGGCTCCCGTCTCTGCCCTGCAGACTCCGTGGGGAAGGGGTTGCCTCTGGGGCCGGGGGCGCGGAGGCAGGAGGGGAGCCCACTCCGGCTCCGTCTTCCCGCACGGAGCTCCGCCGGGAAGAGAGGACCATTCATAGGGAGCGGAGCGCGGGCCCAGACTTCCTCCCCTCCCCTCTCCGATCGGGTGTTTATAATTCCAATCGGCGTAAAACTCCCTGACGGTTAACACGTCCGTTCCTGACACTTCTGAGGGAGTGACTCATTCCCCGGTAATTGACTCGCTTTGTAATTTGGGAAGTAAACCCGCAGTTACGAGTCCCCGAGGGCAGGGTCCATATTGTTGTGCGTAAAAAGTAGATAAATCATAAACGTGGGATCCGCAGACGCTCCGGTTAGCCGTCCGGCGGGAAGGCGGTGTCTCTGCGAAGCGCCCGGCGGCTCAGGCTCCGCGGCCTCCAGCCTGGGCCCGCGTCACCGCGGGGGTAAAGCGGCGCCAGGTCACCCCGAATCCTGTCCATGTCCAGCCGGGCTCCCGCCGGCCTCTCTTCCCCGTTCCAGCCGCGCGGGCCACACTGCGGCGCCAGGCGCTGCGGCCCAACCAGGAGCCCATCGGGGACAAGCGCTCCCCCGGGACGTCAGCTGCCACCGCAAGCTGCACCCACACAGAACCAGGGGGTGCCTTGCCTATGTAGGCAAGGGCCGTTTTTTTTTTTTTTTTTTTTTTTTTAGTGGCTGAGAGTCAACTCGTATTGTTTGGTTTTCGCTCCACAGGGGCGTGCGTTGCTAAGCCCACCTATTTTTTTTTTAAATATATTTTTATCGATCTTTTTTTTACAGAGAGGAAGGGAGAGGGATAGAGAGTTAGAAACATCAATGAGAGAGAGTCATCCATCAGCTGCCTCCTGCACACCCCCCACTGGGAATGTGCCCACAACCAAGGTACATGCCCTTGACCGGAATCGAACCCGGGACCCTTCAGGCCGACGCTCTATCCACTGAGCCACCCCGGTTTTGGCGCCCGCCTATTTTTAAGGGCAAATCGACCGAGGGGAGCCCAGAAGGCAGGCTCGAGCCTGCGCTGTCTGGGCCCGGCGCTAATTGTATCTTCATGTGCCGGGGCCGGGAAACGGAGAAGTCCTGGCAGGCGCGCCGGGTCCTTGTCCCCCGGCCCCCGGCCCCCGGCCCCCTCCCCGGAGCGGAGCGCTGCCAGGGAGCCCAGGGCGGCTGGGAGCGGGCTGGCGGGGGCCGCCTTGTTGACAGATCAGCTTGAGGCCGCCCAGAGCCGGCCGGCCCGCTGCCCTTGGGTTTGTAGTTACAGTGCGTTTTAAGGGCCTGACAGGTCCGGTGCTAAGATGTTCTGAATTAGATTTGAATTACAACCGCTAAATGCCCTTGTCAGAGATCGTTAGCCCTGACACTAGCCACGGCCCCGCGGCTGACGGCTCCGACGCGGGCCCCCGGCTTAAACAAAGACATGCCCGCGCTTCACTCCGAATTGTCAGGCCGTAATTGAGTTAAAAGAGCAGCCACGGCCGAGCCCGGCAATCTCTGCTGCCTCTCTCCGCTTTGAAATGAATCCAGGGACAATTTAGCGGCATCGCAGGCGCAAATCGAGAAGAGGGCTTTCCACCAAGACGCACTGCGCGCCTGGAAAGAGGAGAAGCCCAGGCACAGCTCAGGGGGGCGGCGGGGGCGGGCTCGGCGGCCAGGGCCTGCGCCCACGCCTCTCGGGGCTGGACGCGGTCCGTCCCAGGCGGGAGGCGGATCAGGGTCCCTGGGTGTCTCCCGGCCGCGGTTGGCCACAGAACTGCACAGACGCACGTAAAGATACACACCCACGGGCAGAACCAGGGGACACGCGCGCCCCGACCGGTGACTCCCCTTTCCTGAGCCCCCGTCCTCCCTGGCGCCGCAGGCAGCCATGCCGCCTCCGAGAAGGTGACTGGGACGCAGCTACCGAAGCTCAGGATGAGAAGCTGATACACTTTCTTTCCTTCTTTCAGAAGATGGCACCCAGGAGGAGCGAGGCCAGGAAGATTGGCCCAGGCTCCCGCCCGTCAGCAAGAGACGGATGAGCCGGGGGGGGGGGGGGGGGGGGGGGCACGTGGCCGGGAGGGTCCGGGTGCCACAGGAGGCGTGGAGGGGAGCATGGCAGCTGGGTAGTGCCTGCCTCGCCCCAGACTCCCCAGATTCACAGCTCAGATCCATCCGTGGGAACTAGCTGCTGCTGGTGGTACAGACGAAAGGATCGCACCCTCACAGGTTTGAGGGGAGGCAGCTGGCGAGGTGGGTTTTCAGGTAAAATACGGGACGCCAGGTAAACTGGAGCTTCAGACAAACAAAGGCTGCCCCAGTGCACGGAGGTCCTAGCTCTCACGAGGCCCTGTTTCTACACATTCATTGTTTTTCGGGTTTGGATTTAGCAGGCAGTCCTTTGTCTTTCTTGTTCCCTTCTTCTGCAAAGTCTGGCGACCTTCGTTAGAAAGAACTTACAGCTGAGAGTCAGAAAGGACAGGGGTGCAGTCCTTCCTCAGGAGCCAGGGGTCCCCACAGGGACCACATGGGGGGCAGGAGACAGTGTCAGGGTAGGACCTGCACTGTGAGCCGGCCTGAGGTTCACCGCCGCCTGCTTCTCTCCTGGCTGCTGGACCACGGGGACAGTCGGCCAAGGGGACAGCCGGCCACGGGGATAGCCAGACACAGGGACAGCTGGTCATGGGACAGCCGAACACCTGGACAGCCAGCCATGGGGGAAGCTGGCCACTGGGACAGCCAGGCACCGGGGACAGCTGGCCATAGAAACAGCTGGTCATGGGGACAGCCGGCCACGGGGACAGCCGGCCACGGGGACAGCCGCACAGTGCAGGTGAAAGAGAGGGCTCATTCCCAGAGTGAGCTCCCATCCCTCCTGCCGCTGCACATGCACTCCCGGCTGGGGCCGCTGAATTACAACCGCTAAATGCCACTAGTCACGCCCTGCAGCTGACGGCTCCGATGCGGCTCTGCCCGTGGGGTCCCTCTCTAAGTGCCTCCGTTCAGTCCTGTGGGATGGGGACGGTGCTGTCCCGTCGCACAGCTGGGTTCTCGGACCTGGAACAGTGAGCCCGAACATGGGCCCAGGCTGGTTTGGGGGTCCCCGCCCAGGGACGAGGGGTGTGACGAAGGATGAGGCGCTCAGCCTTGTCTGGAAAGCCCGTTCTTGCTCCGTGCGGGAGCGGCGCGGGCTCCGGGCGGCCCTGTGGAGAGCGGGTCGCGGGCAGGGCGGGGATGTGCCGAGCCTCAGGCTTCCACGCGGCCTCACACCGACCCGGAGGCCGGGGCAGTGTCCTCCCCGGCTCTAAAACAGACGGAGAGGGCAGAGGTCCATGCCGGGGCCGAGCACACAGCCAACAGCAGGAGGCCTCGTTCCGAACGGGGAGGCGGGAGCACGTGTCTGCAGGCACACCCCGGGGCGCACGCCCATCGCAGTGAGGAGGAGGACCACGGAGAAGACAGCCCGTCTCAGGACCGCCCGCTCCAGCACGCGAGCCACACGCGGGAACCGCGCGAGGAGACGCCCCGCCCACGGCCGGCCGCACGCTTTCCCACCGTCCACCGAGGAGGCAGCCTCTCCGAGCGGCCGCCCCCGCTCCTCCCCACCCGCCCGGTTCGGGTGCGAGGCCCGGCCCCCGAGCTCAAGCTGCTGCCGCTTAAGAAGGCTTATTTTGACACAGTAATTACAGGGCTCGCACGATGCTTTACTTTAGAGTATAAAACACTCATTAAATTAAAATTCTTCCATGAAATCATGAAAATAAACAGTCTGTCCAAACTGGCATCAACAAACTCCCCGGCGCCTCTGCGCTTTCTCAGGCCGGCTGGCCGGGCGCAGCGCGAAGTGTGAATGGCCGCATTCCTTTGAAGGCCCAGCATTCTGCTTCTCTTTAAGATTATTGCCTTAATTGTTTTTACAACTTGTAAGATTCTAAAGCTATTAAGCTTCAAAGCTGGGGTGGGGAGGGTTTGAAATGGGGACCCTTTGTGCCCGGCCCCCCAGCCCCCAGCCCCTCCTGGGACAATTACAATGCAGGGGACAGCGGGGACGGGCCATTTTTCCACGACCCCTTACAGGATAGAAAATAAACCTGGCATTTCAAGGGCTGTAGACGGGAGAGCAGGGAGCAGTAGGTGGGGCAGGGGCCAGCCTGGGTGCGTGGGAAGAGCAGGGGCCCCCCTGCCAGCCCATCTGGGCATGACCGGGCCACTGCCTGCTCTGACTCCCCTCCCTGAGGATGAGAGGAGGAGGGTGAGGGTGAGGAGCACGCATGGGGGATGTTAGCTTCTGCCAAGTTCCGCACACGCAGAACCCACGGGTGCTGAGCTCCTGGGAGGAACACGGTGGGGGGGTCAGGGAGGTGGGGGGGTTGGCATGGCTGGGGGGGGGGGCACCTGCAGCCTCTGGTCACATTTTTCTCTTCCCATCAAGACACCGCTTGCTTCATGTGTGTTTCTGTGCACAGACATCCCGTTTCGTATGCATTGCCGGTGCGTGAACAGGAAGTCCCGGCCCAGCGGGCTGTGGCCCGTGTCCCCGGGAGCTCGCGCCTGGGAGGACACGCGGCGGCTCCTGAGCCAGTCCGGCCGGCGTCACGCGTGGGGGCCTCCAGCAGGGACACCGCCACAGAACGCGCACAAATGCACGGAGTGTGCCTGCGCCCCGCAGGCCGTGTTGTACGGTCCGGCTTTGTGGGCACGCCGGCGGCTCTGCGCGTGTGCGCACAGTGGGGCTGCACGTCCCTCTCAGCCAGGAGGCACATGCGGCGTCCCACTCGAAACACAAGGAGGTGGCCGTGCCCGCGCACGGAGAGGGCGTGCCTAAGGAAAGTAAAACAAACAGCGCGGCCACTCGCCCTCCCAGCAGAGGCTCCGGGCGGGGCGGTGACAGATGGCAGTGGAGTTTGTAAACTTTGTAAACGGGAGGGGAGGTCTCAGCCCGCTCCTGCCACCTACGGAGACAGGAGGAGCCCAGAGGAATGCTAGCCAGGAGCTGGGCTGGGCCCCCTGTGCTCACGCTCCCCACGGGCCTGTCTGGGGTGTTTGGGGGGAAACCCGGATGGAGGGAGGAGCAGGGAGAATGAGCCAGGACACAGGAGAGAGATGGAGGAACCGGGAGGAACTCCGTGGAGGCGGAGCCTGGCGCTGGTGGGGACAGACATGGACGCTCCTTCGCGGAGGTTTGCGGAGGAGGCGGGCGGAGGGGGCGGTGAGGGCCCAGCCCAGGGGGAGGCGCTAACGGCAACACTGGGGAGCAACCGGGAGCCTACAACTTGGGACCGATCGGGTGGCCAGGATGATTCGGAATAATTTATCTGACGTACTCAGAACATAATGGCTCTCCAACACCAGCAATCTGATCCTGCCGTTGTTACCAATAACACGATGACCTTCTACCTCCAGGTCTTCCCGTCCTTCCCGCTCTGAACGGTACCTCCTCCGAACAGACACTACCAGCTCTGGGACCCAGGGTTCACACAAGTGCACAGGACACGCCGGCCACGCAGGGGGTGGGCCACGGCAGGGGGTGGGCCACGGCAGGGGGTGGGCCACGGCAGGGGGTGGGCCACCTCAGGGGATGGGCCACCGCAGGGGATGGGCCACCTCAGGGGATGGGCCACCGCAGGGGATGGGCCACCTCAGGGGATGGACCACCGCAGGGGATGGGCCACAGCAGGGGATGGACCACGGTAGGGGGTGGGCCACCGCAGGGGATGGGCCACGGCAGGGGGTGGGCCACGGCAGGGGGTGGGCCACGGTAGGGGATGGGCCACCGCAGAGGATGGGCCACGGCAGGGGGTGGGCCACCGCAGGGGATGGGCCACCGCAGGGGATGGGCCATGGCAGGGGGTGGGCCATGGCAGGGGATGGGCCACAGCAGGGGGTGGGCCATGGCAGGGGATGGGCCATGGCAGGGGATGGGCCACAGCAGGGGGTGGGCCATGGCAGGGGGTGGGCCATGGCAGGGGATGGGCCATGGCAGGGGATGGGCCATGGCAGGGGATGGGCCACAGCAGGGGGTGGGCCATGGCAGGGGGTGGGCCACGGCAGGGGATGGGCCACAGCAGGGGGTGGGCCATGGCAGGGGATGGGCCACAGCAGGGGGTGGGCCATGGCAGGGGATGGGCCACAGCAGGGGGTGGGCCACAGCAGGGGATGGGCCATGGCAGGGGGTGGGCCATGGCAGGGGGTGGGCCACCGCAGGGGGTGGGCCACGGCAGGGGGTGGGCCACCGCAGGGGATGGGCCACGGCAGGGGATGGGCCACCGCAGGGGATGGGCCATGGCAGGGGGTGGGCCATGGCAGGGGGTGGGCCATGGCAGGGGGTGGGCCATGGCAGGGGGTGGGCCACCGCAGGGGATGGACGTGGGTTTCACGAAGCACATCCCCTCTCCCCCCCCACCCCCCCCACCCATCTGCAGGGAAGGCTTTGGCGGGGACACATTGGCGATCCCACCATCTGGAATGAGCACCCAGTCTCCTCAAAGCCAGGACCATGAAATGGACTTCCCCCGGCCTGAGACTTCCCAAGCTGGGCTCCGGGGAGTCCAGGACACGCAGGGGAGCAGCACAGACTCTGGGAGGGGGGAGGGGAGCCGAGGGAGCCCCGCGCAGCGCCCACCACCTGCTGAGCACGAAGCCTTACGGTGAGGTTACCCCCCGGGGGGACAAGGTGGATGTTATTCAACAGAGAAAGAGCTCCTGGCCAAAAGCACAATAAGAAAGCACACGCTTTATTATTAAAATAAAGCACCGCCGATGCCCAATGGCTGGATATCAAAGAAGAAAACAGGGGTTCAGGACGGGAATGTGACGTGACCCAGGTCACAGGGGCCGGCCTCCGGCCTGGAAGCCAGGTCCCACCGCACGCGGGACGGTCCGCACGGAGTATGTCCGTTCGTGTGCGTGCCTTGTATCGGTCAGGGCGAGCCCGGCGAGGCCGCAGTAACCAACATCCCCAAGGCCTCAGAGGCGGAGCACAGATGGATTGCTCACGCGCACCAGCTCCGAGGTAGGGCGGGCGGCTCTCCAGGGCAGCAGCTGGGGATTCAGGAAGCTTCTTCTGTGTGGCCCCTGTTCAACAGCGGGGTCCTCTCGCCGATCCCCCCCACCAGGGGGAGACAGGAGCACCAGGCACGGCAGAGCCCCTCCTCCCGTCTGGAATAGCAGGTGTCAGCCACTGTGCTCACACCTCATGGCCCAGAACCAGTCACGTGACCCTCACTGTAGGGGGGGGGGAGGCTGCGAGGAGCTAAGATCCCACAGGGCGTGGGCACGGCTCCTTCTGACAAAGGTGTGGCTTTTATCCCCCCTCCCCGGAGGGTGGCAGAAAACCATGGGACCTGGAGCCAGAAAACCCGAGTTCAAGTCCTGGTCTGGCTCTCCGGGGTGTGACCACGTGATCGGGAACAAGCCGGCAGAAGGCCTGAACCTCACGCTTCTCTCAAAACCGGGCAGAATAGCAACGCCCCCTTCGCTCAGGAGTACTCTGAGGTTCAAAGGTGCCGAGGGTCGAGGAGCTGATTTGAAAATTACAATGTCGTCTACAAGCCAGTGTTTGTTTTAATTGTTCCTCAAAGGTGAGGCCCTGTCAGAGCTGGGCCGGGGGGTGTTAAGCCCAATTAAGCCACATAATTAGCTCTCCAGCGGGCTGGCGCTTGGCAAAGGAACCGGAGCAGAGCAGGAAAGGCCCACATTCCTCGGACCCCGGAGGGAACCCCGTGCAGCCCGCCAGGCATGGACAGAGCCGCCCAGACCTCCCTCCTGCGACCCGCTGGGCGGAGGAGGGACGGGGGCACAGCCCGGCCTGGGGGGTGAGGGCCACGTGCACGGGGGAGGTGGGTGAACCCACCTTTAAAACCACCGCGGGGCTCCCCAGCTCCTCGCCCCGCAGCCCCTCGTCACCCGCAGCCACTGTCACCCTACAGCCCCTCGTCACCCGCAGCCACTGTCACCCTGCAGCCCCTCGTCACCCGCAGCCCCTTGTCACCCTGCAGCCCCTCGTCACCCGCAGCCCCTCGTCACCCTGCAGCCCCTCGTCACCCGCAGCCACTGTCACCCTGCAGCCCCTCGTCACCCGCAGCCACTGTCACCCTGCAGCCCCTCGTCACCCTGCAGCCCCTGTCACCCACAGCCCCTGTCACCCGCAGCCCCTCGTCACCCTGCAGCCCCTCGTCACCCCGCAGCCCCTCGTCACCCACAGCCCCTCGTCACCCGCAGCCCCTGTCACCCTGCAGCCCCTCGTCACCCGCAGCCCCTGTCACCCGCAGCCCCTCGTCACCCTGCAGCCCCTCGTCACCCGCAGCCCCTGTCACCCGCAGCCCCTTGTCACCCTGCAGCCCCTCGTCACCGCAGCCCCTCGTCACCCGCAGCCCCTGTCACCCGCAGCCCCTGTCACCCGCAGCTGTCGGCCAGCCTGGGTCGTGCTGAGAAGACACAGCACTGGCGGTGTTCAGCCATGCCAAGCGCAGAGCGAAACAGACAGGGATCCTGGAGCGGAACGAAGTGTTGTAATCGTGACAATGGTGCCGCGTCGGAACCCGGCGAGCCAGCAACTCCACAGGAGGAGCCTGTTAAAACCCACAGACAGCTCCACACGGAGAGGATAGCCCCAATGCTCTCTGCGACAACGAGGGCCTGGGGCACGAGTGCCTGCACCTTAAAGGAACCGTGGGCCCCAAGGCTGCGGGGGGCACAGGGGTGGGTTTCAGCCCAGCCTCCTTGCCCCCGCCTGGCCCCTCCCGTGCGGCCGCTGGTCCCCTGTCTGCCTGCAGCCCCGCTCCAACGGCTGCCTCTGCTCCCACGCACTGAGGGCTCCAGCCCCGCTCACATCCACTGATGCCATGGAGTGAGAGGGGCCAGCACAGCAGCAGGTGCAACAGGCAGCTGCCATCCCGATCGCCCCTCGGGAGCAGGAGGAGGTGGAGAAGCCCTGAAGGCAATACGGGCCGGAGCCACTAGAACCCGCTGACAGTGCCAAGGGATTAGGGCCAGCGCCGGCAACAGGTGCAAGCACCACCAGAGGCTCACCCCGATGACAGCGACGGGCACCCTGCCTCAATCTGGTGCCCCCGCTCACCTGCTCTACCATCCCACCATGGCCAATGCCCGCCATGTTCTGCACTCTGCCGCCCGTTGCCTACGCCTGCCTGCCACGTTCCACCCGCCATGTCCCCCTGGTGGTCAGTGCACGTCATAGCAGCCAATTGTTCAGTTGCTCCGCCGTTCTATTGGATATTAGAGTTTTAAATACAGAGATGAAACGTGTTAAACTCCTTAGCACGCAACAACAAGAGGCCAGTGAAGAGTCAGTGGCGGGAGGTTATGCCAACACTAAAAAGGAGCAAGGAGGAGCTTGTGGGGAAATGCGAGCATGCTCCCTGGACAATGCTGGGGGACAGCACTCAGGCACTTCCTTCCGTTTTCACGAGACGCCGCGACGAACCAGGCTACGGACGGAGAGGAGCATTCATCCATTCTCTCGTGTTCTTATTCGACAGGGACGCCTGGGTGGCCCGTATGGGCCAGGCACGCTGCTGGACCCGGGACACCATGTCCCCGTTACTTACCCACTCACAGAGCGTCCAGCCGGGCAATGGGATGGGCCAGGAAGAAACCGTACGCTACGCGTGGACGTGGACGTAACACCCACTCGGAAAGAAGACTGGAAGGAAACCATGCCAACATGCTCTTGGCGATTAACTCCAGGTGAGATTCTGGGTGGTGGCAGAGTTCCCCTGCTATTGTGCAAATGTCCTGCGATGGACAGGGAAGAAAAAGGAAAAGCTGAGGCGAAGGGAAACGTTAGAGCCGGGCCTGGTGTGGCTGTGGTAGGAGTTTGAAGAGAACCTGCTGGCAGGGAAGTGGGCTCAGGTGCAGACGCCCCCCTCCGAGCCCGACGGCGCTGGCTTTCTGCGAATGGCGCCCCCTCCCCTCCTGGTGCAGCCGGGTTCCTCTGAGGAGCAGAGAGGCAGTGGCGCTCCCAGTTAGCCCAGTGGTCGGCAAACTCATCAGTCAACAGAGCCAAAGATCAACAGGACAACGATTGAAATTCCTTTTGAGAGCCAAACTTTTTAAACTTAAACTTCCAATGCCACTTCTTCAAAACAGACTTGCCCAGGCCGTGGTATCTGTGGAAGAGCCACACTCAAGGGGCCAAAGAGCCACACGTGGCTCACGAGCCGCAGTTTGCCGACCACTGAGTTAGATAGATCGGATTCTCCCGTCAGAGTCAGAAAACCTGGGAAGAGTGCTACGCCCTAGTTCCTGGTCTGTAAAATGGGCATAACTGTAGCCACCTCATCAGCTGTTCACAAGGGCAGGGCATGCCGGATGGAAGGCACCGGGGTGTATGAGTGATTGTCTGTAAGAGGTATGTAGTCCATGTCACACACAGGGGAACACATGGGTCTCTGATATGAGGCTGGGCTGAGACACGCCAAGCATGCCAGGCCGGTGAGGGTGTCCCACGAGGGCCACACATGGGGCCCAGGGTGGAGGCCCGTCGCCATGATGTCCACAGTGCCCAGGCCCTTCTCCTGTCCCCTCTGCAGCCCGCAGGGTGGCTTCCACCGCCTGGTCTCCAAACCGCTCCTGCTGAGGGCGGAGGGCAGTCGTTCTCCCCGCGGCCTGGGGCTGGGGCTGCCTGCTGTGTGCTTCTTACACAGGCAAAGGCTTCGGCCCGTCACAGGGCATCTGGGAAAGTCATCTGGCCGCATGCCGAGCCACGGCCGTTCCCAGGGTGCGGGGTGCGGTGCGGCCCGCTGTGTCTGCTGCGGGTTACCCCCTTCACGGGGACGTTCCTGCGGGCTCCGTCCCAGAAAAACGGCCCGGAAGGACTTCATGCACAAACGCCTCTCTTGCTGAATTGTTCTTAACAGTCACACGGGGACGGCGATGTGGGTGTCCAAGAAATAAGACGTCGGTTCATCGGGCTGTACGGTGCAGCCACGCAATAAAACAGCACACAGTGACTCAGATCACCCCGAGGCGGCCAGGAGGCCACGGGGAGAGGGGCCACGCCGTCACGCTAAGTGGAGGAGCAGGCGCCCGCCCGGCTGGCCGCGCCGGGGACGAGGGGACGGCGTGTGCCGGTGGAGACCCCGAGAGGCACACGGCCATCGCGGCTCCCGCGGGGTGGTAACGTCGGAAGGAACGGTTTTCTTTATTTCAAAATGTTCCGCGGTGTTGCTGGGCTAGTGTTTCCCATAAAGAAAGCTATCCATAAAATAAAAAAAGCACATTATCCCCACAGCCGCGCAGAAATACCATCGGTGTCTGCCGGGCTCCTGGAGAAGCAGTTACTCTCCCGGCTTTGACGCAGGGGGAACATTGCAGAGGAAGAGGCACGCCAGTCCGATGAGACGCAATATCAACGCCGGCCAAGTGCAGCCTGTAACCGCCCTGCGTGCGCGGCAGGAACGGTTTCACAGGACCCGGCGGCTGGCCATGGCCGCGCCCAGGGCCTTGGCAGGCGGCGGGCGCGTGACCTCTCCGAGGGCAGCGTGGCCACGTGGCGGGACGGGGAGCGGGGTCCCGGGTGCGGCCGGCCTGACCACCGTGTGCGCAGACACGGCCTGTGGCTCAGGCTCCCTGCCGTGTTGTCAGTAAGGATGTAGCGGACAGGGCTCCAGCCGTGGGCCCATGTGCTTTGCTCTAATAATGGGTGTTGCCGTGTGAAACTGACTGGGCTGCAGAGGCCGCTTACGGCCGAGCCTCTATTGAGCACCTACTGTGTGCCAGGTGCCGGCGAGAAGTACAGGCTCCGGGAGGGGGTGTGAGGGAGACAGGTGACTTCACCCATATGGTGTGCAAGATGGGACTGTGTGTGTGCTGGCAGCCTGTCCGTGACCCTCTCTCATCACTGAGTTCCTTTAGGAACCTGAAATCTTGTTCCCGATTCAACAGCCTTCCCGCAGTGATGGGGGAGGCGGATCTAGGCCGTGAAGGTCCCTGGGCAGAGCTCGGAGGGCCCGCGGCCTGGGGCAGAGCCTGGGCCCAGACCTGAGTGAGAAGACCTGGCGGCGGCCCCTCCTGCAGGGACCCGTCCCCACCCGGTGCTGGGAGCCGGGCCTGGGAGCCAGGGCAGCGGTCAGAGATTCTCCCTCATCGTTGATGTTTCTATCCCTCTCGCCCTTTCCCATCCTCTCTGGAATCAACAAAAACACATTTCTAAAAGGTGCAATATTGACTCTTGCTGGAATGTCCACCTTGCTGGCTAGACGTGCAGGTTTTGCCCCACAATCATTAGCCAATGTCCTAGAACCGTGGTCGGCAAACTGCGGCTCGAGAGCCACATGCGGCTCTTTGGCCCCTTGAGTGTGGCTCTTCCACTAAATACCCCGGCCTGGGCGAGACTATTTTGAAGAAGTGATGTTAGAAGAAGTTTAAGTTTTAAAAATGTGGCTCTCCAAAGAAATTTCAGTCGTTGTCCTGCTGATATTTGTTTGGCTCCGTGGACTAATGAGTTTGCCGACCACTGTCCTAGAATAAATCTCTAGATGGATGGATAGAGAGCTAGGTAACATAGAGAGAGAGATAGATGGCAGGTAGACACACACACACATACACACATGCACGTGTGCGCGCGCACACACACAGATGCACACACACATATATATGCGCGCACACACATGCATACACACATATATACATCCACACATATACACACGTGCACACACATATATATACATACACACACATGCATGCGCCCGCACACACAGATATATATATATATATATATATATATATATATGCACACACACAGACACACGAATAACTATTGCTTTGCTGGAGAGCCTTGCCTGCTATGCTAAGGGTCCGTCTTATTTAGCAGGAGAACTGAGATTCCTTAAGGCAGAAACATGACTTATGGCCCCACCCATGACTCCGTGTTCCCCGACACCTGGTGTGACACGGGACAGAGAGCCCCCCATGAGGCCTGGTGCCTTGACTGACAACCAGCGAAGGTGGCGGGGAAGTGGGGCAGGCCGACCTGCCCCAGCTCCCAGGCTGTTCCTTAACCTGGGAAACGGCTTCTGCTCTACGGGAGCCTCATCGAGGCAGCCGGCTCCAGCCCACTGAAATCGAGTCTGGAAATGCAAACCATGAAAAAAGAGCCAATTGGTATTTGATATTCCTATATTTCAATATTCTTTTGATATTCCAATAGGAAACCTAAACTGCTGGGTTTTATGCATGCTTCCCTCTCCCTTTGATTCCGAGACGCGCTTGCTTTGAATGCGTTTGCTTTAATCACGGCCACAGAGCAGGAGGGACCCGCATCTTGTTTGGGGCAGAGCTGGGGGTGCCACCATCTGGGCCCAGAAATGACTGCCTCCTGCAAGCCCCCGAGTCTTCTTCCCAGGAACCCCGGCTGGGGGGAGGGCGGGGCTCACGGGGGAGGCTCCCTGGCCTTGCTCCAAGGGGGACACTTGAGCCCCTACCTTACAGTTCAAAGGCAGAAAAGCAGAAAGAGCAGCTGCAGCCGGGCCCCTGGCAGGTGCCAGGACTGGGGACAAGTTCCCGGGACATCTGATTGGCAGCTGATGTGGAGCACAACTGTGTGGGTGCCTACAGCCGGTTCCATGAAGGGGAGAGGGAGGAGGGGAGGAGGGGAAGAGGGGGAGGAGGGGGAGGAGGATTGGCCCTGGCTGAGCCCTTCACACTGAGCCCAGAGAGAGCCAGGTTCCCAAAGGAACTCAGGCTGCTGACGCCAGGAGAGCGTGTGTGGGGGCAGGAGGGGGCGGCTGGCGCTCTGCAGGGGACACGTGGAGTGTTCAGGGGGGACACCCACACCTCGCTCTCCCCTGGGGAGGAAGAGTGTTCTGTGGAGGGCCGTGTGCACATATGTGCCTGTGTGCACATGTATGTGTGCATACACATGCAGGCATACGTGTTTGTGTGTGCATGTATGTGTGTGCTTACGCATGTGTGTTTGTGCATGTGCTTGTGTGTGCAGCCGGGAACCAATTCCAGCATGTAACCATTACAAGAGTTCCGTCAAAAGGGTGATGGGACTTGGTGGGCTCAACAGGGTTGAGCCACACATGTAGTTCACCTGTTGGAAATGGCTAAACGGCACTTCCCCCAAACCTGAATAGGATTGTTAACTGCCAGCCAGCTCACGGCATGTTATTGCCTCCTGTTGGCCGAACACCTGAACGGCTGTAGGCTATTCCCCGAACTGACAATCTCTGTAAACACTTTGTTACCTTACCCTTTGAAGTGTATATCTCCACCTTGCCTTGGGACAAATTGTGTTTAATAAAAGCATGGGTCCTTGGTCAAGGAGGAGAGTCTTCTAGCTCCTTCAGCTGAAGCTCCTCTGATCCCCAATGCCTCTCAAAACTATCTTTCATCCACAGACTCCTTCTTAATCATCTACATGCAGCCCCTTTCTCCAGAACGCTGAGCCCTTTGTAAGGCTGGGACAAGAACTCCGGCAGTGTGCATGTGTGTACATGTGGAGCTGTCCCTGGGATCATGTGTGGGAGTGTGTACGACTGTTAGACAGATGTGTGTGGGCTCAGTGTTATGTGAATGAACCCCCAGGAGAGGAGGTGGAGTGTGGGAGCACAGGGGTGGGGGCCTTGTGAGGGTGAGGGGTCTCTGTCCATGATTGCAGGTGCCCAGGCGGGCAGGGCCTGTCCCAGCAGGAGGACAAGCTGTGGCCCCCATCTTCCCTGAGGCCCGAGGTCAGGGGCAGGAGCAGCAAGCAGAACAGCAATGGAACCAACGGGCCACGCAAATGTCTCCCTTTCCCAGGCCAGACGGCCACGCTGCCGAGGCTGCATCTGGGGAGACCCTGGGCCTGGCCAGCGTGGGGGGCGGGGGAGAGAGATGGGGTGCAGGATGGGCTGAGCTCAGGGCGAGGCCTGTGCCACATCTGCAGGCGGCACCCGGGAGGGAGGGGGGCCATCATACATCCCAGCCCAGGAGGCCCCGGCCAGGCGCACAGGCTGGCCTAGGCTTCCCGGACCTGGGCTGTTAGCCACCACCTACCTACACCCCAGCCCCCTTCTCCTCCCCCCCCCCCCCCCATTTTCCAGGGAGGGTCAGCCCTGCCGGAGCCCAGCCAGCTGAACCAGCGCGCCTGCGGCCGCTCATCCTGAGCTCCTCTCTGAGAGCGGCTGCGGGCCTGGTCCCCGTGTTTACAGGACAGAAGGGAAGTCAAACAAACAATCGGGAAGGAATCCGGCCCAAGGGGGGTGGGGGACCCCAGCTTGGCCTCCCGGGTAGTTTAGGAACAGGAGTGGGGGCAGGGGTGCGGGCGGGGGCGGGGGCGGCGTTCTTCGGGGAGGGCTCGCGAGGCCCTCTCTGCAGGATGTCTAGTACCTCCCGGCCTCTGCCCATGAGCTGCCCCTCTGGCCCCACACAGTGTAAGGACGCCGAGAGGCTCCGGCCTTGCCCCCTGGCCCCGGGGTAGGGGGACGCCTGGTAGGAAGCACGGCCCTGGGTTCAGGGGTGCTCAGCACCTGGAGGAAGGGAGCCACACCCTCGTCTGATGGAAGGACCCGAATATCTCCTCCGACCCTGTGGACACCCTGGTCCACCGCCTCCTTTGTCGGAGCTCAAGTGGGGTCCCGCCCCCAGGACTGCCCTCCCCACCCACAGGCCTCTGGATTGAGTGGCGTGTCCATCACGGGACCCCCAGAAGGGGCTGAGACCGCCCCTGTGCTCCAGGCCCTTGCCCGTGTGCAGAGAGCCCTGACTTCCCTCCTCCAATGTCACACTCAGGGCGGCAGGTGCCACAGAGGGAGGCCTGGCTTGGGGGTGGCTACCGTCTGTGTGTCCCCCTCCTCTCTGCATGTGAGCAGAGAAAGCTCAGGGTCTCCCTCTTCCTGAAAGGGCACTAATCCCATCGCTGGGGCCCCACCCCCATGGCCTAGTCAACACCTAATCACCCCCAAAGGCACCGCCTCCAGATACCATCACATTGTCGGTCAGAGCTTCCACACATGGATCAGGGGGGACACAAACATTCCATCTATAGCACCCGAACTTCAGCGGCCTGTCCATTGCGAGCATTAGCCCCTTGGTGTCCAGCCCGGGGAGGCAGCCAGCAGGCAGACGGCAGCACCATTTGTGTGCCTGGGTCACACACCCATCTGGACTCCTGACCTCACCCCCAGCACTGCCCCTCGCTCTAGCCTCAAATGCCCACCCGTGCCTGCCCCCCAGCCTTCAACCCGTGCCCCCCATATGACATCTCTTCTCCCCCAGGCTGCCGTGTAGTTGTTCTTAGGAACTACACTGAGTGGCCAGATGATGATGATCTCTGAACGCAAAGTAATCTGGCCGCTCAGAGAATATCCTATATAATAAAAGGCTAGTATGCAAATTGTCCCCTCCACCAGGGGTTCGACCAGCAGGCAGGCTGGCCAACCACCCATGTCCCCTCTCCCGGGCCAGGCTGGCCGGACCTCACCTATGCACGAATTCATGCACTGGGCCTCTACTACACACCCACACTCACACACACACACACACACACACACACACACTGAGTGGCCGCATTATTATGCGTTCAGAGATCATCATAATTGGGCCCCTCGGTTTGTTTTGGGTTTTCACTCAAAGGTTAACTCGCACTTGAACCTCCCTTGGCCGCTGTCCCTGACACTGACTGTCGCTGCTCGGAGGCGCCCCTGTCCTCCCCTCGCCCCGGGCACTGGGCCCGCTGCCTCCCTCCCTTCGCGAGTCAGGCGGGAAGAAGCAGATGGAGCGCCCCCTCCAGACAGCATGCGGACTCCACGCCACGGCGTGGCTGCATGGGAGGCACCCACCGGGGATGCGGGTCCACGGGACAGTAGAATAAGACTACCAAAGGGAAGAGGAGGGACCCAGCTGGGACCTCCCCTGACTGCCCGGCGCCCCCTGCTTCCTCTCTCATGCCTCAGGAGAACCTGTGAGATGGGGATTTTCACTCCCGCATTCCAGATGTGAAAACCGAGGCTCCAAGGATTCAAGCTCAAGGTCACAGAGCCGTGCAGCAGAGCCAGGACCAACCCAGCTCCGAACAGCTCGCAAGCCCGGTCCTCTCTGCCCAGCCGGCTCTCCCAGACAGAAACCAGCTCCTCGGGCCGGAGCCTCCCGCTGTGACCCCCAACCCCGGCCTGGCCAGAGCCTCCGGCTCACCGTGTCCCACGGAGAACCCCTCCCCCCGGGGCCGGGCTCTCCGCCACGGGAGGGAGGCAGGCCGTGCGGCAGGAGCCGCGCCCGGGTCCCCCCCGTCAGGCTGTCGGCTCCCATCAGGACGGGGCCTCTGACGAACACAACGCAGGCCCTGCCTCGGGCTGCTCTCGGGTTTCCGCACACAGTAAACGGGCGTGTTTTCATTTCTCCGTCTGTAAACATCGCCCGTCTAATACGGTAACTGCCGTTTATACGGGGCTATAAAAACACAGGGCCGCGCACAATGCGATTACGGGCTCACTCCAGCCCGTGCGATCCGTAACAGCGAGGCCGCGCCTGCGGGCCCAGCGGCTCTGCCAGGACTCAGTCTGGCGCTGAGGATCTACGTGGGCATAATATTTTCCGCAGCTGTCAGGGCCGATTTAAAAGGCAATATCCTTTCTCGGCATTTGATTTAGATTCTGTTTATACCGCGTGGAGGATTGTTAATGCCGAGGCATCTGACTCGGTGTCTGATTTCCAAGGCCACCGCCGAGGGGCTGCCGGCGGTGTAAGGTCGGGAGGTGCGCCCGAGGGGCTGGGCTAGCCGTGGGGGGGGGCGGGGGGCTGCTTGGCAAGCAGGATGTGGCCCTGGGCCAGGCATCAGCCGCGGTGACCATCTCCCCACGACGGGCAGGAGGACAAGCCAGTCCTGGACCTTCCACCACTGAACTGTGTGTCCTCAGAATTCCCACGCTGAGGTCCCTTTTTTTATGATTATTTGTATGCTGTCCTCACCCAAGGGTATTTTTACACTGGGTTTTAGAGAGAGTGGAAGAGAGAAGGGAAGACAGAGAGAAACATATATGTGAAACACATCGATTAGTTGCCTCCTGCACACACCCCGACCAGGGCCCAGGCTGGGGAGGAGCCTGCAACCGAGGTACGTGCCCTTGACCAGAATCGAACCCGGGACCCTTTGGTCCCCAAGCCAACGCTCTATCCCCTGAGCCACACCGGCCGGGGCCCATGTTGAAAGTCTAATGTAGAGGGCCGCCTGGGAAGACACATGGGCATTTTCCTTAATTATCGTCAGCTGAACTCAAGTGTAGGCAGAGCCACGCCCTGGGACCATGTTTCCCCAAGATGGTGGACATGTTGTCAGCATGGCCTTCATATCAGCCAGTGCCGTCAGGGGCAGGACTAGATATGTAAACCAGGCATGCTAGGCATAATTAAGAATGCAGATAAGTTGGTGATCCTTCCTGGTGTCGGGTATAAAATAAATGCACTGGGAGGGGTCATCGTCTTCTTCCTGCCTCTCCAGCAGACAGAATGGCGGCCCACCCAGCTCCCAGCTTTAAATCTATCTCTGCATCTGCTCTTTTTATTTCTAATAGTTTTCAATTTCTGGCTGCCTCCACTTAGAACTGGTCCGTTCATCTCTCTCTCCGTGCGGGACGTGGAAAAGGGAGGTGCCTGCCATGTCTGGCCCCCGCCGGACGAGGCCCCCGCAGTCTAACCCTGGTGCCTCGGGACCTCACGCCTGAAGACAAGACCATAGAGAGGGGACTCGTGTTCAGTGGCGCCTGTGGGTGGACCCTGGCCCAGCTGACCGAGGCAGACACCCGCGGAGGACACAGCCTCCTACACGTCACAGAGCGAGGCCTCGGGAGTCGGCCACGGGCGGCCCCCGTGGGAGGCCGTGGGAGATGGAGCTTGCGAGCCCCTCAAAGGAAGGCGAGATCAGACACCACCCGCCAGCCTGCTCCGGCAGCCGCATCACCACCTGCTGAAGCCAGAGGGAGCCGCCGGGGAGAGGGAACATGGACGCTGGGTTGAAGGTGCATCCAAGCCCCACAGCTAGACCCGGGCCAGGACTCCCACCAGCTCTGCCCCCCGCTCCCCCGAGGGAGGGAGCAGCGGTCCCTGCAGGCGCCTACAGAGGGGCGCGCCTACAGAGGGGCGACAGGCAGGTGCCGGGCCTCTGTGCACTTTAATGGCTGCTCTATCGTTCTGGCAGTCATTGACTCTCAGACAGAAAGGACCTCAAAGGCCATTGGACAGGCACACTGGGCAGGGGGACACGGAAGCACATGCAGACGGTGGCTTGGCGAGAGCGTGGCAGGATGGGCTTAGTCTGGGTCCCTTGTCCAGACACCACCCTGCTTTCCCGCTTTGCTCCTACCTGCTCGGAGCCCACCGTGCTCAGCACAGCTCCTCGGCATGGCGCCTTCCCGGGCCGCTCTGGAGGCCAAAGGTTCCCTCCAGTCAGCGTCGGGTTCCCCAGGCTTGGGCTCCCCCTCCTCCTGCCACCTCCTCTTAAGAAGGAATGTTATTATCAGGATTCCCCAGGCAGCAGAGCCAATAGGATGGATGGATGGGGGTGTGTAGATGGGTGGATGGATGGATGGATGGATGAATGCAGCGATGAATGGATGCTTGGATGGATGGATGTTTGGATGAATGATGGATGGATGGATGGATGTGTTGGTGTGTGTAGTTGTGTGTGTAGTTGTGTGTATAGGTGTGTGTAGGTGTGCGTGTAGGTGTGTGTGTAGGTGTGTGTGTCACTGTGGATGGCTCTCCTGATCGGTGACAGAACATTTGGAGTATAAAACCTTTTACGACCCGCTAACACTAGAGCCCCTCTCTTCAGCCGCCTCAGGCCCCCATCCTGGACTAAATGGGTCTAAATATTGTCCAGTTTTGTTCAAAGCTGTTTACAGAACCCCCACTGTGGCCCCTTCGCCTGCTGCAGGCGCAGGAGACGGGGTGACTCGGTCTGTGCGCCGGGCCGGGCGGCAGGAGAGGGGCACACGCCGAAGTGCTTCTTTCTGCCGAGTTACTGAGCCCCGCCCCCTCCCCATGTGCCAGGCCGGGAGCCCCGCCCCCTCCCCGTGTGCCAGGCCGGGAGCCCCGCCCCCTCCCCCTGTGCCAGGCCGGGAGCCCCGCCCCCTCCCCGTGTGCCAGGCCGGGAGGCCCGCCCCCACCCCGTGTGCCAGGTCGTGAGCTCCCGCCCCTCCCCGTGTGCCAGGCCGGGAGCCCCGCCCCCTCCCCGTGTGCCAGGCCGGGAGCCCCGCCCCCTCCCCCTGTGCCAGGCCGGGAGCCCCGCCCCCTCCCCGTGTGCCAGGCCGGGAGGCCCGCCCCCACCCCGTGTGCCAGGTCGTGAGCTCCCGCCCCTCCCCGTGTGCCAGGCCGGGAGCCCCGCCCCCTCCCCGTGTGCCAGGCCGGGAGCCCCGCCCCCTCCCCCTGTGCCAGGCCGGGAGCCCCGCCCCCTCCCCGTGTGCCAGGCCGGGAGCCTCCGCCCCACCCCGTGTGCCAGACCGTGAGCCCCCGCCCCCTCCCCGTGTGCCAGGCCGTGAGCCCCCGCCCCCTCCCCGTGTGCCAGGCCGTGAGCCCCCGCCCCCTCCCCGTGTGCCAGGCCGTGAGCCCCCGCCCCCTCCCCGTGTGCCAGGCCGTGAGCCCCCGCCCCCACCCCGTGTGCCAGGCCGGGAGCCTCCGCCCCCACCCCGTGTGCCAGGCCGGGAGCCTCCGCCCCCACCCCGTGTGCCAGGCCGTGAACCCCGCCCCCTCCCCGGGTGCCAGGCCGTGAGCCCCCGCCACCACCCCCTGTGCCAGGCCGGGCGCCTCCACAGGCTTCACGGAGGGGTCCCTGTCCAGCTGTGCGCACCTCTTGTGTCTGCCCCCTCACGCCCCGCCCCTGCCCGGCCCGCACTGTTGCCGGAGCCCCACCCGGTGCGGCCCGCACCTAGGAATGTGCCGGGGCCTCTCTAGATGGGCAGCGAGCGAGAGCTGTGGGATGTTCCTGAGATAGGGCCCCTCGAACACTGCTGGGACCACAGGGACACAGGGATACAGGGACACAGGGGCACAGGGACACAGGGATACAGGGACACAGGGGCACAGGGACACAGGGACACAGGGATACAGGGACACAGGGACACAGAAACACAGGGACACAGGGACACAGGGACACAGGGACACAGGGACACAGGGACACAGAGACACAGGGACACAAGGACACAGGGACACAGGGACACAGGAATACAGAGACACAGGGACACAGAAACACAGGGACACAGGGACACAGGGACACAGGGATACAGGGACACAGGGACACAGGGACACAGGGACACAAGGACACATGAATACAGAGACACAGGGACACAGAAACACAGAAACACAGGGACACAGGGACATAGGGATACAGGGATACAGGGACACAGGGACACAGGGACACAAGGACACAGGAATACAGGGACACAGGGACACAGGGATACAGGGATACAGGGACACAGAGACACAGGGACACAGGGACACAGTGATACAGGGACACAGGGACACGGTGACACAGGGACATAGGGACACAAGGACACAGGGACACAGGGACACGGTGACACAGGGACATAGGGACACAAGGACACAGGGATACAGGGACACAGGGATACAGGGACACGGTGACACAGGGACACAGTGACACAGGGACACAGGGACACAGGGACACAGGGATACAGAGATACAGGGACACAGGGATACAGGGACACAGTGACACAGGGACACAGGGACACAGGGACACAGGGACACAGGGATACAGAGATACAGGGACACAGGGACACAGGGATACAGGGACACAGGGACACAGGGACACAGTGACACAGGGATACAGGGACACAGGGACACGGTGACACAGGGACACAAGGACACAGGGACACAAGGACACAGGAATACAGGGACATAGGGACACAGGGATACAGGGACAAAGGGACACAGGGACACAGGGACACGGTGACACAGGGACATAGGGACACAGGGACACAGGGATACAGGTATACAGGGACACAGGGACACAGGGACATGGTGACACAGGGATACAGGGACACAGGGACACAGGGACATGGTGACACAGGGACACAGGGACACAGGGACACAGGGATACAGGGACATAGGGACACAGGTATACAGGGACACAGAAACACAGGGACACAGGGACACAGGGACATGGTGACACAGGGACACGGTGACACAGGGACACAGGGCTGATGGGCCACACAGCACAGACTTGTCTGAGGGCCGCGGCTGCACCATGGAGGGTGGGAAGCTGTGCTCGGACGCAGACACAGGCTTCCAGTCCTGCCTGCCCCTCGGGGCTGTGCTGCCTCGGAGTCACTCCCTCTCTGGCCTCGTGTCCTTCCTCCGCAGAGGGGGACGGTGACCATCCCGCTGACCACGGGGGGCGGGGGTGAGACCACGGCGCACCGGCCTCCCAGAGCAGGGAATGAGCGCGCCGGCCGGTGCGGTGACTCCTGGGAAACCCGTTCCCAGGGCACGCAGCCCCGGCCCCGGCCGCCCGGCCGCAGGCCCGGCCCACACGGCAGCGTCTGCCTGTGAAAACATTTGGGTGCAATTTTCTGACCCGCAAAAATATTTTTACAGGGAAAACGCACGTCTGGCGTGGAGCTGCTCAGGCTCACTGGTTTGTTTAGCTTCTCGGGAAAATAAACAGAGTGAGTGTGTGGACACCAGGGGATGGGCTCAGAGCACACACCTCCCGGCGCTCTCCAGCGCCCGGTGCCCCCCACACAGCGGAGCCATGGACGCGGGCCCGGTCATTGATCCTGGTCACCCAGAGGCCACGGGACACACACCCACAGCCCGAGGCAGCGGCCCATGGAGCCCACACTCCTCACATCCCAGAGGAGGGGCCACCCAGAGGAAGGGCCCTCCCCACACCAGGACTGTGCGGGCCCCTCTGTGCCTTTAGGTTCTGCTGTCACTTACTGAGCATGCCGGTTCTTCACGGCCATTCCCATCGCTGCTGTTCCGGGAGGACGCAGGGCACACCCAAGGTCATCACAGGGCAGGCCAAGGTCACCACAGGGCAGGCCAAGGTCATCCCATGGGGCACAGCCAAGGTCATCATGTGGGACACAACCAAGGTCATCATGTGGGACACAACCAAGGCCAAGGTCACCACAGGGCAGGCCAAGGTCATCCCATGGGGCACAGCCAAGGTCATCCCATGGGGCACAGCCAAGGTCATCATGTGGGGCACAGCCAAGGTCATCACATGGAGAGGCTCAAGGTCACCACTGGGGCAGGACAAGGTCACATTGGGCACACTCAAGGTCATCGCAGGGCAGGCCAAGGTCATCACGTGGGGCACAGCCAAGGCCATCATGTGGGGCACAGCCAAGGTCATCACATGGGGAGGCTCAAGGTCACTACTGGGGCAGGACAAGGTCACATTGGGCACACTCAAGGTCATCAAAGGGGCAGGCCAAGGTCATCACAGGGGTAGGCCAACATCATCACGTGGTGCACAGCCAAGGTTATGACATGGGGAGGCTCAAGGTCATCACTGAGGCAGGCCAAGGTCACACTGGGGCAGGCCAAGGTTGTCACAGGGCAGGCCCAAGGTCATCACAGGGGCAGGCCTGCTCCTCCGAGTGTCTTGGGGAGAATCCTCTCTCCGTCCTTCCAGCTCCAGTTGCCCCCTCTCCCCCTGCCCTGATCCTGGCTTTGGGCCGCTGCCCTCCAAGCTGTCTCCGTCCACACGGCCTCTCCCCGCACCCTGCCCCATGGGGCCTTCTCAGTGGGCCCCGGGGTGTCTGATGGGGCCACTGAACCCGAACTTGACCACATCACACAGACCCTGTTAGCACACAAGCCCCGTTCCCGGTCTCAGGCAGGACATCAGCCGGTCTTCTGAGGGGACACAACTCAACCCGCAGAGTGTGTGTGTGTGTGTGTGTGTGTGTGTGTGAGGGGGAGCAGAAGGGGCCGGAGCCAGGCCCCTCCCGGGCCGCCGCACACATCCCCGATGTCTGCCCTGCGCAGCCCCGGCCGCCGGTGCCGCCTGGAGCCCGCTGCGCTGTAAACTGTTTGTGAGGATCCAAATAAACACGCAGCCTCTGAAGTCTGCTCACCCAGGGCTTGGGCCGTTGTCAGCACAGCCAGCGCCCCAGGCCCTGAAACAACGGTGGGCAGAGCCACCCACAGAGGCCAGCGAGGAGGGGCGGGGGGTGGGGGAACAGC
Organism: Pipistrellus hanaki; assembly: GCF_964339955.1. NCBI lineage: Eukaryota > Metazoa > Chordata > Mammalia > Chiroptera > Vespertilionidae > Pipistrellus > Pipistrellus hanaki. The sequence continues at coordinate 3,001,874 of NC_140503.1, forward strand.
CCGGAACATGCCAGCTGAGCACCCCACCGCCCGCCGGGCAGACCCGCCGCTGGGACGCGGCCCAGGACGCCGGAGGCTGGGGGCCGGGGAGGGGGTTGGCCTTCCCTGTGTGCAGACACTGTGGGTGGGACTGGCAGTCCTCCCCTGCCAGCCTCAGCGTCCCCAGGCTGCACACAGGCTCAGCCCAGCCCCGTTCCGGGTGCTCCGTGAGAGGATGCCATGGCCTCGGCAGGCCCAGGTCAGGAACGGGCCCCCCCCTGCAGCCTCTGCCTGGTGTCCGTCCGGCCGGGGCCACTCGCGGGCACCTGTGGGCAACATGCAGCCCCCGGATGGGGGTCACTGGGCCACCGAGGGGGCGGTTTGTAAATGGGGCCACTATTTCACAATGAGAAATGTCACAAGAAATCTCCCAGCGGCTGCGTAGAGCTGCCACTGCCCTCGGAGCTGAGCCTGCGCCTGTGCTGCGAGAGGATGGGGCATCTGTGTCCCAGGGAGTCCGGTGGGCGTGAGGGGGTGGTCACACTGTGCCACGTGGGAATGCTGGCCAGAGGGCTCCTGGCTCCCAGGTTGCACGCCGCACCCGCCAGCATGTGGTGGAGACCTCCTGGGTGACAGTCCCCCTGCCTCCCAGGCACGGTGGCAGCCCCACCACAGGGCACCCATCAAAGGTCAGAGGTCACCAACACTCTTCAGGAGCTGGGCTCCCGGTGGCCTCCCAGCTCTGTGGCCTGGCCAGTGCAGGCCCCTGACCCCCTGCTGAGCTGGGCAGGGAGTGAAGAAGGAGCTGCAGCGCTGAGCATGCTAGTCCGCGGCGGCTGTTGTGCTGGCCGTTCTTGCTCCCGGTGGATGATCCTGTCTTGGCTCCAATCCCCAGAGGCTGACCTGTGATCATGCACAATGATGGCGAGAGGAAGGGCCTGGCCCAGAGGAGCTGGGACGACCGGGCTCAGAGGGGAAGGCCACTGCGCCCCATGCTGCTGGGGTGCTGGAGCCAGTGCAGCCCAGCACCAAAGAGCCTGCACAGCACAGAGCCTACAGAGCTCACACCCCGCAGTTCACACCTCAGAGCCCACCCTGCAGTTCACACCTCAGAGCTCACACCCTGCAGTTCACACCTCAGAACCCACCCCACAGCTCACACCTCAGAGCCCACCCCACAGTTCACACCTCAGAGCCCACCCCACAGCTCACACCTCAGAGCCCACCCCACAGTTCACACCTCAGAGCCCACCCCACAGTTCACACCTCAGAGCCCACACCCCACAGTTCACACCTCAGAGCCCACCCCGCAGTTCACACCTCAGATCCCACCCCACAGTTCACACCTCAGAGCCCACATCCTGCAGTTCACACCAATCCACAGTTCACACCTCAGAGCCCAATTCACAGTTCACACCTCAGGGCCCACCCCACAGTTCACACCTCAGAGCCCAACCCACAGTTCACACCTCAGAGCCCACCCCCCACAGTTCACACCCCAGAGCCCACACCCCACAGTTCACACCTCAGAGCCCACACCCACAGTTCACACCTCAGTGCCCATCCCACAGTTCACACCTCAGAGCCCACCACACAGTTCACACCTCAGAGCCCACATCCCACAGTTCACACCAATCCACAGTTCACACCTCAGTGCCCATCCCACAGTTCACACCAATCCACAGTTCACACCTCAGGGCTCACCCCACAGTTCACACCTCAGAGCCCACCCCACAGTTCATACCTCAGAGCCCACCACACAGTTCACACCTCAGAGCCCACCCCACAGTTCATACCTCAGAGCCCACCACACAGTTCACACCTCAGAGCCCACCCCACAGTTCACACCTCAGAGCCCACCCCCCACAGTTCACACCTCAGAGCCCACATCCTGCAGTTCACACCAATCCACAGTTCACACCTCAGAGCCCAATCCACAGTTCACACCTCAGTGCCCACACCCCACAGTTCACACCTCAGAGCCCACACCCACAGTTCACACCTCAGAGCCCACCACACAGTTCACACCTCAGAGCCCACATCCCACAGTTCACACCAATCCACAGTTCACACCTCAGTGCCCATCCCACAGTTCACACCTCAAAGCTATCCAGCTACCCTGCCCACCGCCCAGAGCATGGGCGTGGTGGCATTGATAAGTGATGGCTCCTTAGTTGAGGGCTGCCAGGGGGAGGAGTGTGCATCTGTCCAGAGTGCCGGCAGCACTGGCCGGTGCGGTGAGACCGCAGGGAGAGGGCGAGGAGAAAGGGTGCCGCCAAGTGCCCGCCAGAGCTCCGGCCCCTCTCCACGTGGATGCACAGTGGCAGGAGTGGGTGCGGTGGCTGGCTCCTCATTGCTGCCCTCCCGAGTCCTCCCCAGCCACGGCCCCTGTCCCTGAGGTCGCCTCCCACCAGCCTGAGCCCCGGCCACGGGCCCAAAGCCCGCCGTCACTGCTGCCAGAGCTTGGACTACGGGTGCTGCCCAGGTGGCCCTCCCGCCGGGCCCCATGGCCCGGCCTCCTGCTCCCGGCTCTGCCTGGCTGAGAGCGCTGGTGAGTGCCTGGAGGTAAGTGCTTTCCCAGACCCCCGGCCCCACAGCCTCACACCCTGAGCCAGGTGGGCTGCTTGGAGCCCCCCACACTGAGAGGGAACATGGGGTGAGAGCTGACTGGCTCCTGACAAACCAGCGTGGCCTCTTTAGCACCTACTCATCCCCGGAGGCTGGAAACCCGATATCTTAATGATCTGCTCCTGACCCTTTGGGGGGCGGGCAGTGATTCTGTGGAGCCAAACCCCCAGGGAGGCAGGCCTGGACCATGCAATTAGCAGGTGAGACTTGCTTGGGGGGGAGTTGATGCTGCCAGGCGGGGGGGGGGGGGGTGTTTCTAGGTAGGGGGTGCTGTAGGTAATGGGGGTGCTGTAGGTAATGGGGGTGCTGTAGTATTGTCATCACTATCACCACTGTCATCATCACCACAGGTCATCCTGTGGCTATCACATCCCCACATCTTTGTTATCACCAGCACCTTCTCCACTGTAATCATTACCATCATCACCACCATCATCACCATCATTTATGTTTGTTCAGACCCAACCTTCTCTCAAACAGACGAGCGCCTCAGCCACTACACAATCTGGGGTCTCCAGCCTCCTTCCTCAGGGGCCTTCCCCATCGGCCCCGCTCTTCCTCCCCGTCCACACCAGGAGGTGGCTTTTGTCATCTGGGCCTCCCTCAGTCCCCCCTCCCCTTCCCGGCTGTTGCTCACACCCACACTCTTCCTTTCGCTGATGGATGACAGCCTGGAGGAGACCAATGTGACACGTGGCGGCTGGGGTGCAGGTGGAGGGAGCAGAGTGTAGAGGGTCCCTCCTGCTGCTGCTTCAGCTCCACAGCCTGGCGGGCGGGACACAGGACCAGCCGCGTCCCCTCATCCCCATTGGAAACGGGCTGGGGAGGGAGAGGAGGGTTATCCGGGATAGGCCTTTTTATTTTCTGGACGCCTCTCCCTGGAGCCTCACCACAGATCCTGGCAGGGACAGCCCCGCCCACACCAGCTCTGCCAGCGGCCCCTGTGCCCTGCAGTGAGCTCCTGAGCAATACCCGCCTCCCCTCTCCGCCAGCCGCCCCCACGTCCCTCCTCTCCTCCGTCTCCTGCCCTGCCTGGGCACTTCCACAGCAGGGCCCACATCAGCCGGTCCACCACCCGTCACCTATGGGCCTGGAACAAGACCCCACCCTCCTCAGGAGCCTCCGCCCCGAGCGGCTTCCCGCTGCCCCAGGGCCCGTGACCCCGTGATTCCTGGGCCAGTGGAGCGAGTCTGAACGTGGGCCTCAGGAGCCGTGCGGGAACGCCTGCAGGAGGAGGAGGGAGGGCGAGGGGGGGCACCTGTCCTGGCAGCTGCCTGGCGTGCGGGGCCCGGCGGTCCGTCCCAGGCCCGCCTGCTCCTCTGGACCCTCGGCGGCCATGACTCCCCAGGGCCAGGCCCTTCAGGGAAAAGGCGTCCGCGGTGGCCCCCAAAAGTGGGGCAGCCAAGAGCAGCACCCTTTCCCGCCCCATGGGGGTGAGGCAGCAGCAGACACCTGCACTTCCTGCTGGGGGGCTGGCCCCGGGCTGGCCCCAGAACAGCCCCACGTTGCTGGCATGGCCGCTGCTCGCCAGGTCACACAGCCGGTAAGGGGCGCAGTCTGGGTTCGAGCCCCGCCGGGCCTGGCTCCACAGCTGTGCTGCTCCTGCTGTGCCTCGGACCCTTCCCTCCGGCCAGGCCCCTCCTCTGAGCCGCACAAAGCCCAGAGGGTCAGGGTGAGTAGCTGGGCCCAGGCCCCCAGCCAATGATGGGCCCAGTCTGTGTGGCCCAAGTGAAGGGTGGACAGAGGGGGGAGGAGGGGAGGAGGGGGAGAGGAGGTAACAGAGGAAGGCGGGGGCCAGTGACCACCGTGATAGGTCGGCTGAGGTGCTCAGCAAGAGGGGAGCAGGGCACAGAGGAAACGGGGGGGCGGGGGCAGCCATTTGAGGAGGGCAGGGCAAGAGCTGAGCAATCTGTCCGAAATTCTCATAAAATACATTTTTATTGACTTCAGAGAGAAAGGGAGAGGGAGGGAGAGAGGCATGAGAACCATGGACCGGCTGCCTCCTGCACGCCCTATACTGGGGATCGGGCCCGCAACCCAGGCCTGGTCCCTGAATGGAATGGAACTGTGACCTCCTGGCTCCTAGGTTGACTCTCAGCCACTGCGCCACCTTCACTTCCAAAGCCAGGGGATGAGGACAGCACTTTGGGGTCAGCGCCTGCACTCTGCTCTCTCATCCGCTCTCACTCTCACGCATGAACCTGACCCCGGCCCGGCCGCTCACCGTGGGCTCCAGAGCGCCAAGGGCAAGGCTGACCGCAGTCTACAGGGACCAGCTGCAGCCCCGGAGGGCTCCCTGGCGGCGGGGCTGCCTGGAGGGTGTGGGCCGGCAGGCGGGGAGGGAGGAGGCTGCTCTGAGACAGAGGTGGGGAGGCGCAGGCCGCAGCAATGGGCGTGGGGGAGGCAGAGGCCATGGGGGTGCAGAGTGAGTGGCTGCCCCTCTGGCTGGGGCCTCTCCGCCTGTCCACACCTCTGGGCACCTGGCTGTGGGCAAAGCGAACTCTGAGATTCCATGGCCCCAGCCCCTGGGCAGCGTTCCAAGCCGTCCTCTGCTGGCACTGACCTCCAGCCTCCGGCCTCCAGTTCTGCCCAGAGCACCCCTTCCGCCACTGCCCAGTGTCCTGCCCAGGCTCAGCACCTCCCTCCCTGGGCCCCGAGTCTGCTTCCCGCCTTCCCCAGGCCTCATCCCCCTCTCTCAGCCTCGGCTCCTTGGTGCCTCCCTCACGTGCAATGCGCTCAGGATGGTCGGTGGGACGCCCCTGACCCTCAGGAGGAGGGGCGGCACCGGAGGAGCTGGGCCTGGAGTCAGGATGCGGGGAGGGCCAGGCAGGAACCGGAAGGCTCCTCGGAGGAGGTGACCGAACGGGTCTTGAAGGGCGAACAGGACTTGGCCAGCTGAGAAAGCAGTGCGGGCAGAGGGTGGGGCCCCGGGAGGCCTGCCAAGGCGGTGGGTGAGGCCGAGTGCGGGTGCTCAGTGAGGATGTGGGGTTCCCAGTGTGTCCAAAGGCGCAGAGACAGTCGCCGGAGCCCCTATAACGGGGCATGGAGGCCGGGAATGGGGGCGCAGGGCCTCAGGGACCACATGGTGCCTTTAGCGCCCGGCCCCAAAACACCGAGGCCCCCCAGCACCGAGGCCCAGGACCGGCTCGGCCGCCCCCTCCTCCAGGTCTCCGGGTCTGCGATCCTATCGGCCGGCACTTCCCCATTCATTCCCTCCCTGATCATTATCCCGCCTTCCGAGCCCAGACAGGCCATCCATTTACTCCGGTAAAACTAAACAGCGGCCGGGGACGCGCTGCTCGCGGGCGCAGTCCTGGGGAATGTTTCTCGGAGAGTGAGAAATTTAATTTTTCCCCCAGCATCGCGATGTGTCAAACGTAATTTATGCCTGGACATAATTTATCCCTAAAGATAAATATTGAAACCCAAGAGAGGAGAGCCGGCTGCGGCATTTCCAGGGGCGGGGGGCGGGGGTTCCCTCCCCTCCCCTCCCCTCCCCTCCGATCCCACCCTGGCGGGGAAGGAGCGGCGAACTGCAGGAGAGGAAGGCGCTCGCTGGGGCCGGGCCGGGCCCACAGAGAGACCTTTTACAGGCCTCTTTGTGTCTGCGGGACCGGCTCTGTCTTGCATAAACCTCCTGCCATCGGGGCCCTCAATTAAAGTCACCTGCTGGTCTTCGTCAGCTGAGCTGACGCTGTCACATCGGGCAGAGATCCTTAAGCCAATACAAGTCATTAGAGACCCGCCGTGGCGGACAGGAGCCATACATAATCAATTGATATCTTCCTCTGCGGGGCGGGTCCCGGGAGCCCCCCCCCCCCCCCCCCCCCCCCCGCAGGGGCCGCTGCCCTGGATCTCATTAGGCTGAGGCTCAGCAGGGCTGGGCGGCGCTGAAAGGCCATCGGAACGCGAGCCCATTAATAACTCGCCGGTGCCCTGCGCATTGTAATTGTCAGGCCGCAATTTACAGTAATCCTCCGCCGCCGGCCTCCGCCGGGCTGATTGGAAACGCATACGCCCGCCGAGGCCGGGGCGCGGCCGGGATGCGTGGGTTCAGGAGTCAGCGCGCGCAGCCGTGTGTGCTGAGTGACGGGCGTTTTAGGGCCGGCCTGGGACCGCGTTTTAAAAGGTCAGTGAAAACCCTTGGCTTCGGCCCTCCGAGCAACAATGAGCATTCCATATATTTATTTGCCATCTCTTTGTTTTTACAGCGAGCAGAATAAATGAGGGGGTGACGTGGCGCGGGCCTGCGTATTGTCAGCACAGGTTATAAGTCATTATTAAACGCCATCAGCTCAAGCCGGGCCCCGGCAGGGCAGCGAGACTAAAAGTTATTTGCATTCCTGCTGTCATAAAAAATCATATCCCCTTACTCAAGACTTTCGTGCCTTTATTAAACGCAGCCACAGGAGTATTCGGGTCTGGCGGCGAGCGCAGGAAACCTCTCTCGGAATAACTCGGTGCGGCCGCCCGGCCCCGATCCCCTAAAAAGTCCCAGCTGAGGGGATCTGGGCACTCAATCAAGACACACATATTACTTTTAAATAAGATTAGCCTTTATATTTTGCTGCTTAAGTTAAAACTTTTCATGTCATTCTCCACTTTTATGTAAACTCCAACATAATTCTGTTTTAGCAAAAACACTTCAAACAAATTAAAAACCTCAGGCCCAGCGCGTCCTCAGCAAACGCCGGCTGGACGGCCTCACCGCGCGCCTGCTGGCGGGACGCGGTTAACCGGGAGGCCTCGGCCTCCGTCCCGGCCGGGGACCGGCCGACCGGGGCACCGCGGTGCCCGCCCGAGCAGCTCTCTGCTGCCAACGGTGCGGCCGCTCACCTGCCAGCCACCCAGCCCCGGTGCCAGGACCCGCCCCACCCGAGTCCCAGGCTGCACGCTGTGACGTGAGAGGGATCAGGGACTCCGCGGGCGGGACGTGCCCCGGGTGCCCGGCTGGTGGGTCACCGAGCTGTGGGCTGGCATCTCCCCGGTCCCGGCGAGTGGCCGGGGGGACGCTGGCAGTCGAGGTCAGGGCCGGCCGCTGTCCCCGGGGGACCTGAGAAGGCGACTTGTGGAAACTGGACATCGCCATTCGGGCGCCTTCGGATGGCCGTTGGGCGGAATGGATGCTCTGTCCCTGGAGCCCACCTTCCCGCCTCCCCTCAGGGACAGGTGGTCTCTCTGCCCCGAGAAGAACTGCAGCTTTAGTCACACGCCCCACAGCTTCCACCCGCCAGGGGCTTCCCGCCCGCCCCTGCCCCTGCCCCTGCCCCCACACACGTATGATCTCATCAGGGCCAACACGCCCTTCCGCGCCAGGCAGAGCCCGTCTCCACGTGACAGCGACCCGAAGGAGAGCTCCAAGGCCTGCAGAGAGGGGACTGAGGTCATGTCCGCAGTGTGCCAGGCCCATGGCCCCAAAGCTCCCCACGCCTGGGGGCGGGGGGGGGGGGACCTGTGTTACACCCTCCCCCGGAGCGTGGGCAGGACAGACGCTGGGACGTCACGGCCATGGTCAGGTTCCTGTGACCATGGCGACAGGACAAAGGTGAGAGGGTTCCCAGGAGGAGTTAGGGACCCTGACCAGTTGGCCTTGAATGAATGGAAACGGGCCTGGCCGAACGGGGGTACCCTTTCCCGAGGGCCAGTGCGGCCTGAGCACAGACCGGGGTGCGGGGGGAGCTGTCCGCCGGCCCTGACAAGCCAGCTGCCCGGGTTTCCCATCTTCAAGGAGAGGAGTCCGGCCAACAACCACGTGAGCCCAAAGGGGCCGGCCGTGCCTCCCGGCCCCGGGCCCCCAAGCTGGGGAGCCTGCCCCACCCCCTCTGGCCACAGGGCACCCCCATCCCGGTGCCCCTTCCTGGCATTAAGCTGAACATCGAACGGAAGCTTACTTTACGCTGCTTTTATCCAACCGTTTTCTTATCTTAAAATAAACTCTGAAACACACCAAAACCTGCTTCTTGACTGGGTTATCACGACAACAAGGTCTAAGGGCTTTCTTGTAGCAGAAGGAGAGGACGGACCTTCTTCCCTCCACTGCCCAGGTCGGGGCAGCCACGGTGTGGACACGGCCACGGCCACGGCCACGGCTCTCGCCAAGCCCAGACGCTGGGCCGGGGGAAGCCGGGCCTGGAAAACACCTGACCAAACACCCACAGACGCAGCCCAGCCCTGCCCGCCGTAGATGCCCTGGATTTACAGCCTCCAACCACACGGAGCTCACAGCGCCGAGATTTATCGCCTCTTAAATGGGGCCTCGTTTTGGTAATATCTCGCACCGGACCCCAAAGGATCTCAAATGCCTGTGACCCTTTGCGGGACCCACGCCGTAACTCATAACGAGGTAATCAAACCCGGGCCGCAGGCCGTGGCCACACTCGGGGGTCGGCCCTTCTCCAGAAAAGAGCCGGTGGCGGCCCCTTTAAGAGTGCAGGCGTGGTCCTCAGACCCAGACCTCGGGGGCCCCGCAGGGAGCCCAGCCCGGAGTGGGGCTCCTTACGGGCCTGTGTGCCAGGCACTTCCAGACGTCAGCGCCGGACAGCTCGTCCTCTTCCCGCCGCGCCCTGAGAGACAGGGGACCGGCCGGTGAGATTGGAAGAGCCTGGTCGGGAGCCCACGCCTCCCTCCTCCCAGACCCAGCCTCCCTCCTCCCGCCCTCCGGCCTCCCTCCTCCCAGACCCAGCCTCCCTCCTCCCGCCCTCCGGCCTCCCTCCTCCCAGACCCAGCCTCTCTCCTCCCACCCCCGGCCTCCCTCCTCCCACCCCCGGCCTCCCTCCTCCCACCCCCCAGCCTCCCTCCTCCCAGACCCAGCCTCTCTCCTCCCACCCCCGGCCTCCCTCCTCCCACCCCCCAGCCTCCCTCCTCCCAGCCACGGCCTCCCTCCTCCCACTCTCCGGCCTCCCTCCTCCCACCCCCCAGCCTCCCTCCTCCCAGCCACGGCCTCCCTCCTCCCACTCTCCGGCCTCCCTCCTCCCAGCCCACAGCCTCCCTCCTCTCACTCCAGGGCCTCCCTCCTCCCACCCCACGGCCTCCCTCCTCCCAGCCCACAGCCCGGCGCTGTGAGCTCAGCGAGACCCTGCCTCCCCCTCGTCCTCTGTGGCTGCACCCCGGGGCCACTCTCAGAAGCGCAGATGCCGCCCCCCGAGATCCTGACTTGTTGTTACTAACTCCAATCCTCTGGTCTGTCCATCCCCATCATACGTCCCGGGTGTAAAGCTACAGTGCCATGCTGCTGCTCCCAGAATGTGTTCACACCCACGCGGAAATGGTAAATGTGGGTTAAAACGCGCCAGTTAATTTTGAGGATTTACAGCGATCGATCTCCTTAGAGAATTCCTCCAGCTTCGGGGACTCCATGACGTGGGCAGATGACAGGAGCCGCATCCTCGGGGCCTCCCCGGACCCGCCGTCCCAAGAATCCCGAGGTCTGCTGAAGAGGCCGCAAACGTCCACGGCACCCCAGACCAGCGGCCAGTGAGGACAGAACTCCTACTCACCCCTCAAAACCTTTCAGCAAACACCCCCTTGCCCCTCCCACCTCTTCCTCCTGGGCCGGGTCCGTCCCTCACTGGACTAAGATTATGTGCAGTCATCCCCACCATCACAGGAGCCCCGCGTGCCCGGCCTGCAGCCCTGCACCGCGGTGCTCACCTCTGACCCCGAGAGCTGGGGCACCGCCTCCGATGCAAGTGGCGGACGTGATGAGAAGAGCAGGTGCTCGCCGCTCCCTCCGTTAGCTGAGCTTGGCCACACCACACCCCCCGTCCCCCACCGCACTGGACTGCATGGCCCTGTCCTAGTCCCTAAGCCTGTCCTAGCTACTGTCTGTCTGTCTGTCTGTCTGCCCGCCCGCTGGCCTGGAAGCTGCCACGCACCGGCAGACCTGTCCATCCGATTGGCTACCAGAGGGGCCCCCACAGCGGGCGCGGGATGGTGCTTGCGGGTGAAGGTGCACACACATCGAGCAAAGGGCAAGAACATGGCCTTGGCCTCTAGGAGTTTCGTCCCGAGAGTCGAGGTTCACACCTCTTACCTCTGCATCCCCAAGTTCAGTTCCCGTGGCTATGAGGGGTGGGCCCCGAGAGCCGCTCCCTCCGGGGGAGACGGAGAGGCCAGGAGCGTGGCTGGAGGCCCCTCCCGTGCAGGAGGGCCGGCGCAGGGGCCCGGGGCGTCCGGGAGGCCAGAGGCCTAGAAACGCGCATGCACCTCCCTGTTGTCAACAAAGCTGGCGGGAGCGGGTTTCAGCTCTGGAAAGCCAGCGCTCTATTTATAAACATGCCGCCCGCTGGGATTCTGCCGGCAGGAGGCCTGACTCGGCCCTTTCCCCAGAAGAGGTAAAGAGAAGCGAAAACAGCTAACCGCCAACAACCCCAGGCGGCTTCAGGCCCTCCGAACGTGAGGCTCAACACGCTTCCCACAGAGCCGCCTCTCCCGCGGTGTCCGCCTCTGCGGCCGGGCTCCCGCGGGACAGAGCGGGCCCGATCGCCCTCCTCGAGGGCTCCCCGGGGGTCCCACAGGCGGAGGGTCCTCTCACGGAGACCGGGCCCCCTTGGCGGGTGGCGCACAGGCCCGGGCACCGTTTGGAGCGGCTGTAGAGTGCCATCTGCCTCCCAGAGCCTCGCCCGCCCACCCACCGGCCGCCTGCCCGCTGCCGGGGAGCTACCCACAAGCTCCTGCGACGGAGGCGTCCGCGCCCCTGGGCCAGGCGGCAGGGCGGACAGAGACTTGGGAACCAGAGAGGAACACACACAGGGTGTCCTCCCCGGGACACAGCCGCCCACCTCGGGGCTATGGCCTCACGCCCCCACCAGGACCCACTCGGTGCAGCTGCCTGACAGGCAAGGCCTCCACGGGCTCAGTGCCTGCCCTCGCGCGCTGAGGCCTCACTCCCACCGCGGGCACAGGGACCCGGAGTCCTGGCTGTGAGCTGCCTGGTCGTCCAAGCAGAAAGGTGGGCTGGAACAGTGGTCGGCAAACTCATCAGTCCACAGAGCCAAATGTCGACAGGACGATTGAAATGTCTTTTGAGAAACAAAAATTTTAAACTAAAACTCCTTCTAATGCCACTTCTTCAAAATAGACTCGCCCAGGCCGTGGTATTTTGTGGAAAAGCCACACTCAAGGGGCCAAAAAGCCACACAGCAGTTTGCCGACCACGGGGCTAGAAGATCCAGTGGCCCTCACCCCTCTTCAGGCAAAGCCGCTCCCCCTCCCGGCATTGCCCTCTGAGGGGCCAGGAAGCCACCCTGCGCCCGCCCGGGACTGGCCCAAGCCTGTCCCGTGGCGAATGGGGCAGGAAGCAGAGCTCTCCCCCCTCCCTCCCTCGCTAGAATCTCTCCTCCCTCCCCATCACCCCCCTCCCATTCTGCAGGGCCCAGCAGAGGGCAGCCCCGCCCTCTGGGACCCGGGACTCGGCGGTGCTTCAGAAGGACGGCCCTGTGCCTCCCAGCAGCCGAGGGCCTGGCTGGGCTGTGTGCCATTGTTGGGGGGACGCAGGGTCGTGTGGCAGGAAGGCCGTGGCTGAGGCCTGGCCCGAACCATCCAGTGGACTCTGGGCAGCAGTACCTACCCCCCCCCCCCCCTACACCCCCAGGCACGCAGCGCTCAGCCAGATTCCTCAGGCCCGAACTCGTCCTTTTTCTCCTTTGGTGAGCGACCTGAGGGAGGGAGAGGAAGGGACCACTTAAACTCTTACGAAGGAAAACTAAGACTCTGCTAAGGAACTCACACTTACCAGCTCGCTCCCACGGCCAAGCCCTCCACTAGCACTCAGGCGACTGGGGCTGCCCGGAGGCGGCCGGAGCCCGGACGGCCCAGTTCTTTCCGAGCCGACAGCCAGGAAGGCCCATGACGCGGAAGCGGGTCTGGAAGGCCCATGACGCGGAAGCGGGTCCCAGAAGCCAGCCCTCCTCAGGGAGGCTCAGGGCCTCGTCGGCCACTGCGGCCCGTTTCAGAAAAACACCGGGATCACCGAACCCTTGGAACAGAGATGCTCCCACAGAAGCCACGAGCAGAGGGAAGCAGAGCGTGGTAAACGAACGTCGTCTGTTGGAGCAGCGTTCCCCTCTGACCGCGGCACTGAACGTTAGACACCACCAGGTCTGCTGCAGCTACCTGAGCCGATCACATCGAGAAAAGAAAAAGATGAAGGCCACGCAGTGAACAGACCATAACTTTATTGGAGATTTACTCGGCTACAATCATTACAAAAAGACAGGCTGGGAGGTAATGTGGCCGTGAGCGCAGACGGCAGCCTTCTGCGATGACTGGGAGCAGTTCCGTCTCGTTCCTTACACACAGCTGCAGCACGGGGTGGTCACGACTTTATTGTCAATCAAAGCACACGCGAGTCTGACTTGATTTTAGTCCCTTTCCTGCACATGCTGACCAGACACGCCAGCGATGTCACTCCTGTTCGCCTTCGCAGTTCTGCTGTGACCCACCGGCTGCAGCGGGGAATTCTGAGCGCACCTACAGAACTTAAGCCGTCTGGTTGATGTCCAAATAAAAACGGACTAGAAAAAAAGCAGTTAATGATTAAAATATATTTACAAGTCAGTTTCGCGAGACCATTTGCACTGCTGGTGGAAAACACGGAGTCTCAACGCAAGCTCCCTAGACATCGCTCCTGGCCAGCGTCTCCAACTCTTAAGATCATTTTAACATCTCGGACTTCCATGTGTCTTAAAAACATTTCATGTGCAATATAAAACAAAGGAATTCATTTGGAAACAATTAAACTCCCGAAAAGTAATCAGTGGTTGAGAAACACACCTACTTAAACGTCACTAACATAACCGTCTAGGTGGTAACGCAGCGCGGCCTCTCCTCCGCAGACAGAGCTGGTTAAGGACTCGACGTAATTCCAGACGCAGCTTAAATACACACACCACGGTCTCAGTCTGGTGGGTCACATTCTGAGCGAGTTAGATCCCCTCCCAGAGAGAGATGTGAAGTTTAAAGGCCTGGCCCGCGACTGAAGGCGGCGGGTGAGCTGGATTCCTCCGCCGGCCGCAGCCCCGCTGGCTCCAGGGCCCCCTGCAGGGCTGGCTGCCCGGGGCGGCCGGGTTATGAACTGAACCAGCAGAACCCAAGGAGCCCACGTCTCTTGCGATGTAGGCCGGGTTATCTGAATCTCTCTGAGAGCAAGCTACTAAGAAAATAAAATATTAGTACGTTCAAAAATAAGAATTACAGGAGTGTTAGAGGTCATTCTACATTTAATCACATCACAAAATATAAAGGGAAAAAGTAACAAACATTTTAAACATAAGTAAGAGTTCAGTTAACAAATCTTTGTCATACTTTCACAAACAGTAAAATGCCACAGACGAGAGTGATCCATTGAAGTTGTGCAAGTATACATGACACACTGCAGGCATCAGAACTATCTCTTTCAAATGCGGCAAATCAAAACAGCAGCAAGGCCAAACCACATTTTGCTCTCGGTTAAGCATATTTCCTTGAAATGAGGTAAAGCATGGTACCAAGTGCAATGCTCTCTGTGCTCATGCGGGCGGGTACAAGCGCAGCGGAGTGAGGGCGGCGGAGGTACGCACGACGTTACAGACGTTTACAATGAGGTCCGGCCCACTGCCTCCCCAGCGCCCGCTGCCTCCGCCTCCCGCCGCCATCACAGGACGGAGGGGTGGCACACGCGGTGGGACGGGGGGCGGGCAAAGCAGAGGATCTTTTTCCTTAATTAACAGCGGGAGACATGTCCACAAGCTCGGCGGGGGCCGTGACACACTGGATCAGCAGCACAGCGTTCACCACCATCTCACATGCCCAACGCATAGCTTTCCTTTCCTGGCGGAGCAGCAGGGGTCAGACTGCTTCCAAGTGGAGTCACCAATTACAATCAGCTCATTTTCTCCAGCAAAAAACAACAGAAACAGAAAGAGCCCAAGTTTGCTGTTGCTAAAACATTTTGAATGGTAGCGGGAAATCTGAACCCCTGAGAATGTATGACCTAATCATATCCAAGCCTGAACTTATAAAGTATTAACAAAAAATACTCTTAAGGTTACAAAATACATTGAGGCCTTTCCCCCAGCGGGAACTGTAACTGTGAGACAGCCGTGCGCTGATCAGCCGGAGGCCCGCACAGCCCTTGGCGCCCGCGGCAGGCCGCTGCGCTGTTCGGAGATTTGCGACGTGCCTTCACCACAAGGCCCCCGCAAGTACAATCACACCGGCCTTCTTGTTCACGGACACGGTTACAGTTCCGTAATTCAACAATCGCTTGGTTTTAACTCGCCACGAGACCTTATGTTATGATTTTTAAAAAGCGAAACAGAAATCTAAGGTTCCAAATCAGAATTCCATATTTTAAAAATGAGGCCACCCAAATTAATTTGTTCAGAAACGCAGTTAATCACCTGGATCCATCCCAATGTCAGACTGGGGACAAGTAAGGCCGGGGCTGGGGTCTCTCCAGGCCTCCTGCAAGCGAAGCAGCAGCCTCTGGCAGACACGTCAGAGCACTGCTGGGGGGGGGGGGGGGGGGGGCAGACAGCGGGAGGTACAGTATTCAACTGCAATTTACACAGAAATGCAGCACTGCGAGAAGATCAAGTTCAGAACGACGTGCTGGGGAACATCAGCCACCTCCGCTCAGCTTTCTTAACCTTCAAGCATAATTAATGGGCAAATTGCAGCAAACCTCCACTGGTATGCCGGTGGGAGGGCAAGACCAGCCCACAGCTCATATAAAGGTAAATTAAGAGGTATTACAGGTACAGTGCAAAAAAATTAAAACTTCAAGCATAATACATAAACATAGCACCAAACAGGGAACGCATGCAGAAGAAAGGAGAACTGAGGTATTTAGGTGGAGAGTGCTATGGGTCTAATTACAGAGACTCAGGCGAACGCCTAGCACGTCCATTCTGTTCCTTTTCCGGAGAGGGAAGTCATGCGCTAGGTGCCCTCCATGAACAAGCTAAGTCTGGGATGCATCACAACGCGGCAGTCTATCTCATCTAACTCCCACGGCCGGCACAGCTTTGGTAATGACACACGCAGCATGGCGGACAGTGCAGCAGACACTCACGGGAGAAGGCGAAGGGGGAAGGTGCTGGGTGACCAATGAGTTATAAAATCTGCAGCATATTTTAGGTGTGATATGTCTAAAGTTTATTCTGTTAGAGAAACAGCCTACGGGGCAAAATTATTTGCCACAAGCAATTCCTATCAGTGGAACTACCTAGCAGGAGGTGTGTTTGTTTTTTTAGTAAAACTGGGTATTTAGCCAAAGACCATATTTATTATGGTGTTTTTTAAAAATCCAGTCTACAGATTCTGGTTTTTAAAATGTCTTTAGTACACACGTGCCAGAAATCCAAATCTCCTGTTTTAAGTTACAACTACACTAGTGGGCTGTGAATCCCACAGTCTCAGCATCTAATGCACAATAAAATGCAGGGAATGTAAGATCAGTTTGTTCCAAAACGATCAGAAATTAAAGAGTATCCATGAGGACATTACTTTTAAGGCAAGAACCTTTGTCTCACGTGGCACGAGAAAACTGACATTGGATCCACCAGCTTGCCAGCCAGTGCCATCAACATCTGCCCCTCACTCTGAGGCGCAGTAGCGCTGGGAACACCATCTTCACGCAGGGCGTGGGCCCGGTCCTCTCGGCTCCCCAGGGCGGGCTGGCAGTTCCGCAGACGGAGGGGCACCAGGGCTCGAGCATCACTCGAGGGACGTGTGAGTGCTCAGCTCCCTGGCCTCCTGACACTAAGCGAAGGTGAGGAAATTATACTGAAAACAAAACAAACCGTCAGTAATTGTTCTGAACGCTTGCTAAATGTCGTCATTAAAGCACTCTTGTGGTTTAAACAAAGCAGAAGTGAGGAAAGAAGACAAGATTGTGTTTGCGCAAAAAACTAAAACTACAATTAGTTCCAAAATCTTTATACATATGTTAAAATGTTTTATTCTGTAATCTATCCTGTTATCAAACAAACTTTAAATTCTGCCTTCGATTCATTCCGCTCAGTATCAACTTTAAATCATCCTTTTCAATCTAAATATTTTCTACCGTATTCTGCTTTCTGTGTTTTAGTTTAAAAAGGGGCTTCAGCTGCTGGGACCCTGAGGTTGGTTGGCTTTGAGGCTGCGGAGGGCTCTCCTGGCCGCCGCGGACTTGGCGATCCTGTAGCTGCGGCCCACGCCTTTGAACTTGCCCTTCCCCACCACCTCCACGGTCACTCTGACCTTGCCGTCGTAGGTCCTCTCCGCCGGGCTGTGAAGAGGCCAGACAGCGTGATTAGGAGGCAGAGTGTTTATTATGACTGTCAATCAGCTCAGAGTGCGCGCCGGCCGGGAGCCCGCCCGGGCGGACGCCCACGAGGGACCGTGCACGGCGGCCACGCATGCGGCAGCGGCTGCCGGGGCTTCTAGCTCAGCGGCTCTTACGAAAACAGGAGAGAAGGCCATCAGACTCCGAGTGGAAACTGCGGAGCGCGAGCCCCAGTGTGAATACTTTCCGGAACCGTTCATTTATGGCATCTTTGAGAACATCCCCCTGGGTTTGAACTAAGTTAATATTTTCCATGCACTTTTTGCTTACCTAAATTTGGCGGTTTCTGGTTCCATTTCCAGCAATTCTCGCACAGGGGAACGGGGCACATTTGCAGAAAATTTCTCTGTAATCAGAGTGAAAGAATAATGTAAATGATACCCTCGCCGCTGCTGCTGACTCCGATTCCGGGTCTTCGGGGGGGAGCCGGCGTACCTATCAGCGGCCGCATCATGGGGTAGTACACCTGCCAAACCATCTCCAGCGACATCCCGCTGTCCATGTAAATGGCACCAGCAAGCGACTCGAAAATATCCCCCATGGCCTTGGGGACCTCAATGTCCTCCTCCTTCTCTTCGTCCTCCTCGGACCGCCTGAGCTGGTGAGAGAGAAGGGGCCTGTCGGCAGGAGGCCCGGGAGGCCGGCCAGGAGCAGGCTGCCTTTCCCGCGGGGACTCACCCCGTCGCTAACCAAGGACACGACACCCCTATCCCCGCAGCCTCCTGGCACCGGCTCCTCACAAACAGTATCTGACCTAAAAAGGAAGGGTTCCCAAATTTCTAAAACCAAAAATCCCCTCCCTTTTAATAGTCTATACCCAGCAAAGAAGAAAAGATATTTTTTCAATAAGAACTAAAATTTTAACACAAAATTGGAAGTCGTCAATAAATGAATGTATTTTAAAAACTTCACTCGTCATCAGAGAATGGCCCTCCGTGGGCGGTGCTGCCCAGCAGCTGCAGGGGGAGGGGCGGGGACAACTCGGGGCCAGCGGGGAGGACACGCTGTGAGGGACAGACGGCCGCTTCTGGGCAGGGGACCCCTGTTTGGAGATGTTTTCCTCCAAGCGCCTTTTATGAAACACGGAATACGTGTTCGCTGTGAAAGAGGGCCTGACACACAGCAGGCCGACGTCACAGAGTAAAAACGTCATATGCATCAAAAGCCTCTTAAAGGTTCGCAATTGTTGGACGCAGCAATCCCACCTCTGGGAACCCTACCGCCTGCCGGGAGGAGGGGGCTGGCATGTGAGCGCATTCATCACGTCCCCGCTTACTGAAGTCCTAACTAAAGCAGCTTAAACGTTAGCTGCAAAGGACAGCTAAGTGGCTCCCTGACAGCCGTGTACGGACCAGCACGCAATCCTGGAGTCACCACCACACTCCGTGAAAAGAGGGATGGAAAATCACGCAAAACAGACCCCTTTATAGGCACGTTCACAACTGCATGCATTAGCAATGGCGCACCCCAAAATGTTCATCTGGGTCTTTTCTCAAGCTGTGTGTTTGTGAACTTTAACTGGTTTTGCTTGTGTTTTCTAAAATAAACATAAACTACTTGTGAAAGAGAAATTAAAAGGAGGGCACAGTAATTTCTAAACAGTTTTTAGTGAAACAAAATTTTATATACAAATTATAATACTGGCTACTGGAAAAATAAGTCAGTTATTGTTCATATATGATGGTTTTGAGGTAGAGAGGAATTTAAAACATATAAAGTTTAATTTTCTCCCTTTACAGATGAGGAAACTGAGGCCTAAAAAAAGTGGAGAGAGTCTTAAGGTCAAATAGTAAATTAGAAAAGCCAGACCATGCCATTTCCAGTTAGTTCTTGTAACTTCTATACATGTTTACATAAACCAGGGAGAGGGAAAAGAATGAACACAGATTACAGAACTAGTCTGTCCCCTTGCATGTAAGAGAGAATTTAAACGTTGGGGAATTTCTCTAATTCCAAGCATACAGTTTGTGAGGATGAGAGCAGAAGTGTGCTGACTGCGAGATGGTTCTAGGTCCTAGTCTCCCTGCGGCCATGCTCGCCCTCACACTGCCCGAGGCCGCGCTGGGGAAAGAGCCTGTATCAGCTGCTGCCAGCCCCAGTGCCACCCCCCAGAGCCTGCCTGCCTGTGCCACCTGCCCAGAGCCTGCCTGCCTGCCTGTGCCACCCGCCCGCCCAGAGCCTGCCTGCCTGTGCCACCCGCCCGCCCAGAGCCTGCCTGCCTGCCTGCCTGCCTGCCTGCCTGCCTGCGGCTGATCCTTAGACATCCTTTGCTTCCAAGGAAGTCCCAGAAACTCATGAACGCCCAACAATGGTTTGACATTGAAAAAGAAACAAATAAAAAAAGAACCATGATAAGAGTGATCAGAGGAATTCATAAACAAGTTCTTTAACTCCTTATGAAAAACCTACAAAAATAAGGAAAACCGAGGCGTGAGCATGGGGAGGAGGAGGAGAGCCGTCTCCTGGCACACGGGGACGCCGATGTTGACATAAACCAGAACACCTGAGCAGCACGCTTCCCGGCAGCCGGAGCCACAGCATGGGAGCGCCCGCCGCCAAGGCTCCGGCTGAGCTTGGGGCAGAAGCCTCTCCGTTCCAGCGGCTACACGGTCTGGTTTGTAACCCAGATGCCCCGTGTCCAGCAGAAGCAGAGCGCATGTGTGCTGCTTACCTGAGACTGAGCAAGTATTTCGGACGCTTTGAACAGTGAGGCAGACTGAAGGAACGCGGCGGAGGCCGTCGGATTAAGGCCACCGTGGCGGAAGGGGGGTGGGTGCCACACTGGACTGCACTGGGCTCCCTCTCTCCGGGAATGGCCACCTGCCTAAAAGGCCCCCTCCCCCAAAGACTCCGGCCTGCCCAGCTCCCAGGACCGCACGGGGCGGGCACCCAGCCTGGCTCCGGCCGTGCCCTCACCCCCAGCACCCGCCGGGCTGCCCTCTGGCTCGCCCGCACTCGCAGCACTGACCTCGGAGTCCATCCCCTGCATCTCGTTCTTCTCGAGCTGGAACTGCACGAAGACATCGATGACCTGGAAGAGCTCGGGGGACACGGCCTTGAAGTACTTGTGGTAGTCGTACTTCACGGCCAAGGACGCGAAGATGGTGTTGTTGACCAGGGCGGAGCGCAGGTCGGTCAGGACGCCCGGGGAGTGCTGCCGCGGGTCTTCGTAAAGGTGCTTGGTTATGAGGTAGTCCAAGATGGCGTCTCCCAGGAACTCCAAGCGCTGGTAGCAATCTGCGGGGCGCAGGGAGCCGTGAGCCCGGGCAGCGCCCGACGTGAGCCCCCAGCCAGGCCAGAGACAGCCTTCTGGGCCCATTCATACACACTCTTCAAGGACAGCACTGACATCTCACACTGGCTGGCGCCTCTGGCGATGGCATTTTAACGGCAAATTGAGCACATTCTCACATACGGCGTCAGGGTCACAGAACCTCTAAGCGGCCGGAAGACAGATGCCTGCCGCGCAGGGCAGGCCGGTGCTGGGCCCCGTCCCCAGGTCCCCGTCACACATCCCCGCGGAGGCCAGCCCCCAGGCCCGCCTCCCCCGCGGCAGCTCACGCATCCGCTCCCTCACACGCGATGGGCGAGCAGCACCACCCTCGCCATCTCCGGGCTGCTCTGTCACACGAGGTGACGGTTAGCATAAGGAGACCCCCTTCTCCACCTGGACTAGAAATGGGGAACGGAGCCCTGGCTGGTGTGGCTCGGTTGGTGGGGCATCGTCCTGTGCCAGTCTGAGTCCCGGTCAGGGCGCATGCCCGGGTTACAAACTGTCTCACGCAGAAGGCGTGCAGGAGGCAGCTAGTCCATGTTTCACTCTCACATCGGGATGTTCCTCTCTCCCTCTCCCTCCCCACCTCCCTTCCTCTCCCTCTAAGAAAAAGATCAATTAAAAAAGTGTTGAGTTTTACACAAACCAAGAGATTGAGAAAAAAGTTGCGGGAGTGAGTGAAGATAGTCAAAATGTGGGAAGTTATCCATGTTAACCAGCACCTCCACTCTCTGTTACTAGAGTCCATGCAACTGAGGAAACTGAGGCAGGGACAGATGAAATGACTTGCCCGGCTGAGACCGGACAGAGCCCAGACCTCGCCGGGGACTGGGCAGCAGAGACCCAGGCCTCGTCATGCCCCCAGCCTTCAGAGCGGACTGGCCACGTCCTGCTTCTGGCTCCACGTTTCTCAGACATCTTAATCACATTCTCTTCTCACACAAGCTGCTGCTCTGCTCTGGTGTTGGATCCAAGCACTTGTCACTGTGATACAGCAGCACACTCAGACCTGACTGTCACCGGCTGACGCCGTGAGCTGTCAGGTGCCTGCTCTTCCCTCCAGGGCAGCGCCCACCAGCAGCGGAGAGGTCGGAGCGGCTGACACGGGAGCGCCGGGAGCTCAGGGCAGAGATGCCGGGCACGGGCATGGAGCCTCTGAGAAGCATTCCTTATCATCTGCTCATCTTTAGACTTAAAGAGGCTTCCGAGGGGCTCTTTTGTTCAGGAAGAATGCTACAGGATGTGAAGTCCATCCAGACACACACGTAAATCAGCAGCCCCTGAGCCTGAGCGGCAGAGCCAGGGGGCAGGCGAAGGCAGGAAAGGCCGCCACGGTGCGGCCGCTCCCGGGACCCGCAGCGCACGCAGCACATGTGAGAGGGCCCAGAGAGCAGAGCCTCCTCCCTCCTCCCTCCTCCCCCTCCTCCTCCCCCCTCATACACACACACACACACACACACACACACACACACACGTTAAGCACTGAGCCTGAACATGCATAGGTCATTTCTTCGTGAGGCCAAAGTAACAGGCTCAGCACACGCCGGCTTACCGGTGATGGTGTTGTAGTGGTAGGAGGCGTGAGTAAAAGCCTGCAGCAGGTAAGCCTTGTTCTTGAATCTGTAGTTGATTTTCTCTTCAAAGTTCTCAAAGCCCGATATGAGGTGCGTGAGCGTCTTGTCGGCATCCGGGTGGTCGAACATGCAGCGGGGCGGGATCTTGAGGCAGCCGTACTCCGGGGCCCTCCACGCGGCGGGCCGGGGGCTGCCGGCGGGGGCCCGGCTCCCGGCGAGGCCCCTCTGCTGGCTGCCGGCGGCGTCCCGGGCGGGGCCCTTCACCGGCAGCACCTTCAGGCCCAGCGAGCAGAGGAAGAGCTGGGCGGCCCGCTCGCCGCAGCTGGTCAGGTAGCAGCCCAGCAGGGCCTCCACGCAGTCGGCGATGCTCTTGTCGGCGATGCACTGCTCCGTGTGCAGGTCGTAAGAGATGGACTGCTTGCCCGTGTCCGCGCCGCAGTTCTCCTCGGACGGGTTCCAGAAGCCCACCACGAAGTCGTCCTCCTCCACGGCTTTGCTGGGATCCAGGTAGCACATGGCGTCCCAGGAGCTGTAGTCAAAGTCCTCAAAGTCTGCTGCGAACGGCACGCCGCCCACGGGGGCCTTCCTGGGCATTTTCCACTCGTAGGCGGCGTCGGCGGCCGAGAACGGCGAGAGCGGGATTTTCCTCACGAACGCGCCCGAGCCCATCAGCATGTTGTCTATGAACTGGATGTGCTCCTGGTCGTACTCCAGGAAGTCGTCCTCGTAGTCGGCGTCCTCCTTGGGGGCCCTCCACAGCAGGCCCTCCTCCTCCTCGTCCTCCTCGAAGTCGTCGTCCAGCTTGCCGTTAGCCAGCAGGCAGTCCTTTGTCTGCAGCGGGGGAATGGGGCAGGAGGGAGACATAGCCGCCGGTTTTAAAAGGCTTGAGACTCAATAAAAGCAAGGGTTATGGATAATTTCAAATGACAACCACAAATACTAAAAGGCAACTTTAAAATCACAGCCATTTGTTTTCAATTAACATAAAATAAGTTATTTAATCATATAAACAAAGTAAAACATGTTCTTTGAATGCTCGTTTTCTGAGTTATAAAATGACCTTTATCCTGCACGAAGCTTTCAGCTGAGGGTTTTATACATGGCATGTGAAGTTAAAGTTAATGGCCACACGGCAAACCTTCAGCTGAGAACTCTAATCTGGCAGAACACACAATGGAAGTCCTCATATGCCAGCCAGAGAGCTTCAGTTTTGCTGAGAAAGTTTCAAAAAAATTTTCAAATTAATAAAATTAAATTCCAGATGCAAAAAAAAGCATTATCTTTGCAATTAAGAGTATAACATAAAACAGATAGAATTATTTCTTAAGTCTTTATAACATTAAAAATGTGCAAAAGTTTCATGATGTAGTGTCTGTCCCTATTTCTACTTCAAATCAAAGTACATTTGCTATAATGTAAACCTAAATTGCTTTACTTTGAAAACTAAAAGTGATCACTGACCTAAGCTAAGAATTTGAGAAATTATGCTTTTCCCCTCCACAGAGCTACAGTAATCAGGGTAACTGATTATAGCATAACTGACAAAAATAGAAGAAAATTTAGACTAACATGAAACACAACAATCCAATTTCTGTCAGAGGATCTTTGCTAATTCCAATTTCTTTGGCAATAGCTTATTTGTGAATGACAACCTTAATAACGGGCTAGGCTTCAGTAATGATGTAACTTTTTTGCAATGCTAGGAAGATGCCAAATTTCTGTTGAGTAATAAAATTAAAAAAAACAAAACACCACAAACAAGAAAAACCACACACATCAAGACTTGACTTTGGGGGGAGAGGCAGCGGGCTGTGCTTCAATTTTGATAGTGACAACTTTCCAGAGTGTTCTGAAAGGTTTTCAAACTTTCTGTCAAACGCTTTTTAAATGCTGCAAATATTTTCATTTTAAGCCAGACTCAAGAGAGATACAGTCTGTAATTGTTTGAAAAGAAATAAGAGCGGTGAGCCAAGCCATATACCTTTAACTATGTGTATTTTTTAAAATAAAAAAAAAGTTTATAAAACGTTTTCAAGCATAAGGAAGAACCGAAAAGAAACTACAATGCAGACCTCGAGGAACTATTCCGTTAAAAATCCTATACTTTCCTGGTAACATGAGATTTCTTTTGACTAATTGTTTGGTCCTGAGAAGAAAGGGCCAAGTTACAGTTTCAAAAAAATGAAGACTGAATAATTTTTAATTAAAAACATCCATATATATTTTTATAGAGATGCTAACATAAGCTAAAATTAGTGGAGTGTAAGAAAAGCAAAAAGCAAAACAAAGGCCTGGGTTTTATCACCAAGAGGCGGGCTGACCTGGGGCGAAGTTCTCTAGGCCTCCGGGTTTCACTTTCTCGGAGAACAGTGGGATCCTACCCCACCAAGTGTTCCCAGGAGCACTGCGGGCTCTTTAAAAATAAGGGCCCGCATGCGGCTCTCCTCCGAGTCCCAGGCGCTACCTGAGCTACCGCCGCCATTGCCACCTGGCTGCGCGGGGCAGGCGGGTACAGCAGGAATGCAACTCGCATTCGCTCTCAATAGCAGGCAAGGGCCCGCGGCAACGGCACAAGCTCCTCGGTGGCAGGAGGAGCAGTGCTTAATGTTTTCCAGGAACCAAAGTGCCAGTCCAGCTGAAAACGTCAAGAAAAGGAACTGTGCGCTGTATCTTAAAAAAAACTTTTTTAATCAAGAGGACATGCCAACATCAACTTTATTATTCCATATTTGTGGTTTTTGTAAAGAGCCAATCATATTATAAAACAGTATTTACAAAGCAGGGTAACTGTTGCGGAATAATGTTTGTAAAAATGTAGTCTTTTCTCTAAAGTTCTCAGAGTCTACACATTTTTTCCTAAGGTTCTACCTATCTCTAAATGAATAACATGTGCTTTTCCTAACCCAATTCTTATTAAAAAGTTCTCCTAATGCTTCCCACATAAGTTTAATTCCTACACGAAGTCAAAAACTGCATGACTTAAAAACATACTCAATCCAGAGGTAAAACACAGACAGACAGTCACAGAGTGTGAACCGGAAACACACAGGACAGACGGCGGGGAGGACACACAGCGAGCGGCCGGCCTGGGCTGGGGAGGAACGCCGCCGCGCCGGCTCGCTGTCTCTGGGAGGTACGGGAAAGGGGAGCGCAGCGAACGGGCTCCGGAGCGGCCGCTCCCCTGGCAGAGGCGCCGGCGTTTCCCAGCCAAAGCCCCGCTCCCCCGGCGGGCGCAGGCCCGGCCTCCCAGGTGCCCTCTGGCGGCCTTCAAGACAAGATACCAGGAAGCAGCCGCTTCTGAAATCAGGCAACCTTTAAACCACTGCCAGAAACCTACAACCTTTCCGCCTGGCCATTTATTCACTCAGTACTGTTAGGCACAAAAGCAGAAACAGCCTGCACAGACCCTGAGCCGCAAAGGCCAGCTCTTACTGACATTTTATTATTTCACAG
Organism: Pipistrellus hanaki; assembly: GCF_964339955.1. Taxonomy (NCBI): domain Eukaryota; kingdom Metazoa; phylum Chordata; class Mammalia; order Chiroptera; family Vespertilionidae; genus Pipistrellus; species Pipistrellus hanaki. Next base: position 3,027,090 of record NC_140503.1, read on the forward strand.
ACTAGAAATCAGAGGTCACGGAACAGTCAATTAACTGAACAGCGCTAGGTAGGGATCTATGATAAACTGCAGCACCTAACAGTACAGTGAAACGTTGTAGGGTTTTATTTTTCTCCTTTTGAACACTAAATTAGCTCATCTTCTAACTTGCACAAAGGAAGAGAAATTGTCTTCTATCAAAACTGCAACATTGTTTCTGAATCCAATGAAAAGACAGTCTACTTAGAGAGCTATTAAGTCAATATATCCAATATAAGCTCCATTATAAACCCACCAGGGAAAAGAAACAAAAAATAGCATAAATTTCTCTCCTCGCCCAAAAAGAAATCCTCCCGTTGCCACAGCTTACCAGGTCGTCCTTCTCCCATTTGTCGGCGTTGCTTTTGTCCTGGTTCACCACGTAGCCGGGAGGAAGCCAGTTCACGGGGGGGTCGAATATGGACACCACCATGCGGCTGGGCAGCCCCTTCTTCTTCCCGAGCCGGTACAGGTTGCAGTTGCTGACCTTGGGCAGAAGCAGTTCACAGACACTTACTCTGCATGATCGCTGCTGTGACTCAGATGAGGCATGTTAGCATGTTTATACCCAAATTTCTGTCCTGGTCATCACTGTAACACTGCTGGGAAACAGGAAGTCCTATATCCTTTAGTGTTGGTAGAGGAGGATTTCTGTGAGTACTAAATGCAGATCTGAAAAACTGACATACACATGCAAATTCCTTATGAAGTCAGAAGAAACAGTTCAATTTCCACCTGCAGAGAGCAGGATCTGATTACATAAAATGAAAATTGCTAACTGTGAGATTTCTGAAAAAGAATCCACGTACGAAGTCCAGACGCCACAGCATTCTCCATGGAGCCGAGTGCAAGGAGCACTCCCGAGCTCCGCCGGCTTCCGAGGCCAGACCCAGAGCCGCCCCGAGGCGTTTCAAAGGGAGCGTTTTCCCCAGCCTCCGCCTCTGTTTGGAATGGTATTTCAAGACCGTGTTGTTCAATCATTTTAAACAGAGCAAAAAGCAGTAAGGAACAAACTCCATGTTTATTTGCATCCATAAAACCCTCATTTCTGTTTTCCCTAAGGCTTCCAACTCCTCAAATTACTGCCGTTCTGTCTCATTTTTACTTGGAAACTCGCTCTAGAACTGTCGCCTCATTTTTGTTGTCTAAACCCAGTTCCTCTTAAGTGCCTCCTGGGCCCTTCTTCCACGGAAGGCAATGCCCTGGAGCCAGCACCCAGAGAGAGGCGCTAGGCAGCGGGCAGGAGCGGGCTCTGCGGAGAACGGGCTTCCAAGCTGCCCGAACGTGCCAGCTCACATGCTACTCCCTCCTCCAGACCTCGAGGACCCGCTTCTAGGGTCCATGGGGAGAGCGAGGCGCAGCCGGGTTAGGGACAGGCCCACCTGGGGGTGAGCACCCTAGAGGGTCTCCCCAAAGGCGAAGGGAGGGAGAGCTGCTGCAGGAAACAGGAGTCGGCGCTCTCTGAGCAGATGAGTGGATGAATTTTTGAAATATAAAATCATGTCTTTCTTACCAAACAGGGTATCATTCTTAGCCTCTGACTTCCCAACCACGCCTGGGCAATCTCACTCGTCCTCAGAGCTTCAACTGTCACTCCTATAGAGACTATTCCCCAAACCGTACCTTAGCTAACTTCTCAATGATCTGAACATCCACTTCATATTCCATGAGGTCTGAAAACCCAACTGAACCCCGATTCCGACATTTCTCTCTACCTCACAACCAGCACCATTATCACCCAGCTCCGTGTGTGTGTGTGTGTGTGTGTGTGTGTGTGTGAGTGTGTGTGTGTGTGAGTGTGGGGGGGGGAGGGTGTATGGGTGTGTGTGTGGGTGGGTGTGAGTGTGTGTGTGTGTGTGTGTGGGTGGGGAGGGTGTGTGTGTGTGTGAGTGTGTGTGTGTGTGTGGGGGGAGGGTGTATGGGTGTGTGGGTGTGGGTGTGTGTGGGGGGGAGGGTGTATGGGTGGGTGGGTGTGAGTGTGTGTATGTGAGTGTGTGTGTGTGGGGGGAGGGTGTATGGGTGTGGGTGTGAGTGTGTGGGTATGAGTGTGTGTGGGTGTGAGTGTGTGTGGGTGAGTGTGTGTGTGGGTAAGTGTGTGTGAGTGTGGGCGTGGGTATGTGTGTGGGTGTGAGTGTATGTGGGTGTGTGTGGAGGGTGTGTGTGGGTGGGTGTGTGTGTATGGGTGGGGGGAGGGTGTATGGGTGTGTGGGTGTGTGTGTGGGGGGTGTATGGGTGTGGGTGTGAGTGTGTGTGGGTGTGTGTGTATGTGAGAGTGTGTGAGTGTGGGTGTGGGTGTGGGTGTGAGTGTATGTGGGTGTGTGTGGAGGGTGTGTGTGTGGGTGGGGGGAGGGTGTATGGGTGGGTGTGTGTGGGTGGGTGTGAGTGTGTGTATGTGGGTGTGTGTGTGGGGGGGGTGTATGGGTGTGGGTGTGAGTGTGTGGGTGTGAGTGTGTGTGGGTGTGGGTGTGTGTGTGAGAGAGAGTGTGTGAGTGTGGGTGTGGGTGTGTGTGTGGGTGTGAGTGTAGTGAGTGTATGTGTGTGTGTGTGAGTGTGTGTGTGGGTGTGAGTGTAGTGAGTGTATGTGGGTGTGTGTGGAGGGTGTGTGTGTGTGTGTGTGTGTGGTTGTCATCACTGCATCCCCCCCACGCTGGGACGCAGCAGAGACGATGTGAAGGGCATGGGCTCCAGCCTCAGAGGAATGCCTGACTCCCCGGGCCTAGCGAGATGGCCTCCATGAGCTGAGCTCTGAGCAGCTTTCTCGTCTGCAGAATGGAGGCGCTCACCGCCTCCCAGGGCTGAGGTTGCGGGAGAAGGGCTGGGAGAACCCACAGAGCCTGGAGCTGCAGGGCAGAGCGAGGTCTCCACGGCAGCTGGCTGCATCTACCTGCGTGTGGCCTCCGCTCCCCTCTGCCGCTCCGGCACCCGCATTGGGAAGACGGGAGGAGGCCAGCGGCTGGCTGGAGGAAGACCTCCTGAGTGTCGCTCGGCTAAGATTCCTTCCTCCGGAATAACACGCCCCAGACATCATTTCTGCTGAAGCACAGACTCCTCAAAGCCAGCGGCTGGCTCCGCAGGGCCGGTCCTGCTTCGGAACTCCCGCTCCTTCTGTCCAGACCCATCATTTACAGCCGCCGCTTTATGGCCGGCCACTCACAGCCCCTCCCGCAGAAAGTGCCTCCCCGTTCCAGGGACCTGCACGTTCCCAGTGCAGATTCCCTCGCCCCGGCAAAGACCCCACAGTGCAGCTTCGACCCTCTGCCTTTTCTGGTCTTTTCTCGGCAATTCCACCCTCCAACTCCCTGAGAGCGACACTCTGCCATCTGTCCACTTCACGGACGCACTGTGAACACACCCTTCCGTGAACACCACCTCTGACCGCGAGTGCTCCCCCCGCGCTGGGTGCTCCCCCCTCGCTGGGTGCTCAGGCTAACCAGCAGCTAAGTTATCTGCCAAACAGGCACACGCTGAGTGTGACACCTCTTTTCATCATTAAAGATTTCCCCTTCATTACTTTTCTTCCTGAAGTCTTGACTCCACACTAAATGCAAGAACAGCCTCCCTGTGATCAGGCCTCGGAGCCGGGAGGCGCTGCTCTTTCCCTCCCAGCACCCTGAGCCGGAGACAGGCCCGGGGAGCGGTCTTGGCCGTGTGTGCCTGTAGGCAGGGCAGCGCCTCCCCAGCAGACGCTTCAACCAGCTCAGTCAGGGAGAGCACGCTCTCACTCTGCCGCCTCTGAACTACATGCCCATCGGCGGGTCAGTCACATCACGTCAGCCAGCCCCCAGACCTGAGTGCGTCATCAGTGACAACCAGATCTGTGTCAGCTCCTGGCGCGCACGCCACAGGCTTTAGCTGCACATGCTTTCCTGATCCTCTGAAACTCCCCCACACTTGCCACCAATAGGCACCCTGAGGAACTGTTCCGGCGCACAAGGACCGCTTACCTTCTTGCTCCTCATGTAGGACAGGCGGCCCTCGTGTGCGTCTGGGTACGTGCAGAACAGGTACGTGGTGATGGCGTGCTTGAGGAAGGAGTCCCCCAGCATCTCGAGCCGCTCCAGGTTAAATCCATCGCTGGCGTTTGAAAGGGTCAGCGCCTGAAGGATGAGTCCGGGGTTCGGGCCCAGAGTCCGGGAGGAGTACCCAGGAGGGGGGCTCCGCGCAGAGCCCAGCCTGTCCTTGAGCGCGGCAACAGCTTCTGTGGTGCCGGGCACCGTGGCCCTCGCGGCACTGCCATCTGAGGTAGATGTGTTAGCGTTTCCATCAAGGTATGTATTACTCAGTAGAGTACATTCATCGCTGGGCGTGGGCTGGTTCTCATAATTGTATAAATTCTGAATGGGATATGAGGTAGTTGGTTGTACAGGTATTTCCCGCTTGTAGTAATTCAGCTGATTTCCTTGGCAAAAGTCTCTGTTAGCTAAATCATAACTGCCATTGGCAAGATTTCTATTGTAAGAAAGACCGTTAATCGCTGTGAGATCTGTGGGCACGTCAATGGGGAGCTTACCGGATGGCTCACTGAGCAGCGCTCGGCAGGTCACAGGCATTTGGTCATGACTTTCCAGAGAGGAGGTTCTATTAGCACCTTGGTGTGCAGCATGTTCAGGGACAATTGTGCTGTGCTTACAGTGAGCATCGTGTTCAGCTGAGGAGGAGTTAGCAATTGAGATGAAAGATTTGCTGTCGATAGATTTTTTCCACCCAAAGTCTAAGTTAGGGTATCTGCAAAGACATTTTTATAACTTTTCATCAGATCCTTCAAAAGGGCGAGGCTCAAAGCAAGAGTCACCTGAATATGAATAAATAAAGATCCCTATATCTATGCTCCTGCTTCAGAAGAGAAACCAGTTCCCCAGAGGAAGCCTGCACACTGCACCGGAGGGCGGGACACGGGGCGTGCGCCGTTGGTAATGGTGTGGCTGCCGGGCGCTGAAGCCTGGGCCAGTCCTCCGGGTAACCAGCTGGGAAACTTTGGGCAAGTCACACAACCTCTCTGTGCCTAAGCGTGCAGCGTGGGACAAGAGCTAACAACAGTTCCTACCATTCTATTCTGACATCCCTCACTCCCAGAACCATGTGGTCTTGCCAACTGGACAATCAAAATTAATTTGAGTGGTTAAACCAATAATTTTCAGAATGCGGAGACTTTGCTAGTGGGGAAATGAAGTGGGGAGAAAATGATGAAGACAAAGAAGACCCCCAAGGCACTGCTTTACCATGTAACTCAGACTTATCCGAGGAGGCAGGCCTGGCATGTCAGCACGGTGTGAGGACTGCTTCCAGGTCAGCTCCCACCGCTGAGGAGGGATGACTGCTTCGATCCTGGGGCCTCACCCCCCTCCGTACATTACAGGAGCGTGGGCCTCAACAAGTAGATTTTTCACTTAGGAACCAAAGGCTGCATTTATGTCACTTATTAGACATCCTTGCATTTTCAAGAAGCATTTCACATGAAATTAAAGCTTAGGTAACTCAGCTTTGGCGAGCAGGCATACCTGAAGTCCGCAGGGAGGGACCGGACCCCCACGCCGGCGTCGCTGGCCGTCTGGGCGCGGAGCTCCTCCGCGGTCAGCAGGCAGTGCAGGCGGTACAGCACGCTGGGCAGGCACACTGCCTTCCTCCACAGGGAGGCCGGGATCGGGTGGATAGCACAGAGCTCGGGGACCAGGATCTGGGAACACGAAGAGGGTGAACACTTCAGTCTAAAGCGCACACACAGGAGAATGGAAAGCAGACCTAAGGCCACTTCCACTACTGGCTAAGGACAAGAGCCGTAAGTGCCAGCAAAATCTCGTTTTAAAAAATACTTCTATACAAATCCTTGAAGGCCACAATGGGTGTATCCTAGGGTTTATAAGGATGATTTCATGGTATAATTGTGTCAATGGACCAATTTTAAGCTCAACTGATGGCTGCTAGGTGAGGAGGGGGAGGGCAGGGTGAAAGGGGAAGGGACCGGGAAGTACAGCACAGGGAATGCAGTCAATAGCATGGGATCACTGTGTGGTGTCGGGAGGTGTAAGACTTCCGGAGGGATTACGTGGGTAAAGCTGTACAATGTCTAACTCCTCTGCTGTACACCTGAAACTAAGGTCAGCTGTAATGGACGTAGTGAAAAAAAAATTTTTTTTTTTCAAATAATCCTTGAGGGACAAATGGGATTTATCCTAGAATTTATAAGGATGATTTCATGTATAATTGTACCACTGGTAAAAATTAAACTGTTCAGACTTATAAAAATAAAAACAAACAGTCAAATAAAAGTCAACACACAACACCAGTTAAACCAAAACAAAGCCTAAGGGTTGGGCAATTTCCAAAACATTGACCGGTCACTGAGTTCACTTGATAACACAGAATTCGAGCTTGTCTTTAAAAGCGTTAAACATCGTATAGCTAACGACATCACCTGTTTGTTCTGCAGACTTTCCCACTTAGCTTTCCTCTTCTCAGCACTGCTCAGGGGAAGGGCTTTCCCTTTCTGGTTCAGATGGCGAGGTGTCAGAAGGTTAAGTCTGCAAAAAAGGCAAAACGGTTTTACCAAACAGACCCACGTCCGCTCTCCAACTCCGGTGCCCCTGCCACCGGAGCTCACTGCCACGCAGGCCCCGGACCATCCCGGGCAATCGGGGTGCCCGGTGCCCGGTTTCGGAGCCCAGGGCCGGACACAGGAGCCTCTGTGGTGCGCACCCTTACCTGGAGGACGTGTGGTCCACATCCAGCAGCGGCTGGTTGAGATTGGTCAGGTCAAGGTTGTACTTGGTTTTGTAATACTCTGCAAAAGTCTCATACTCGGGGGAAGGAAATTTGCTCAGTGGGGTAAGGTCAGTGTACACGTCAGCAACATAAAACCGATGAGGTTGATCAAAATTTCGATACCTAAAAAAAATAAAATAAAAATAGTGACTTGTGGTTTAAATCAACTGTTCTCAAAACACAACTAACTTGTTTTTAATATGGAAATGGAAATATGATTGTAAAGTAAGAGTTCAAAAGGTTAAAAATAAATAACACTAATGAAAACTTTAATTCCAAATTACCTATTTCAAGTGGATTTGAAAAAAGCACCACGTTTGTATCGAGCCAAACCTACCTGACAACCCTCCTCCTTCCTTAGTGTCTTTCCCAGTAACAATGGGAGCTAACGGCATTGGGAAGCAACTCTCAGTTACACAGCTCAGGGAGCTCCCGACACCCACACTGCGCACACACTTGGACACGGCGAATGCGACCGGGACACATGGCCACCGGGACACACTCCATCGGGACACACCCCACCGGGACACACCCCACCGGGACACACCCACCGGGGTGGGCTGCTGCGCCATCACTGGTGCCGGCAGCGGAGGGCAGCTAACACTACATGTGGCTTTAAGGCGTCCAAAGAAAAAATCAGGCGAAGGACATTAGAGCCAGCGCTCCAACTCTGAAAGTGCCTAAAACTGCCATTCCCTAGATTTGTACAAAATAAGAAAATTTCAGATTATTCCTTTTGTACTAAATAGCATTATTCCTTATAAACACGTTAAGCAGAGTTATGCATGATCAAATTATAGAAGACTTTGGGATTGTAAGGAGGGCGGTCTTAGGAAGCAGCCTGTCACCATTAGATGACCTGATCTTCACAAAGTCAAGTCTCCTCAATGACAGGATGGGGTTTGGCTCTGTGAGGACGTCACTGGAGAAAACGATCCCCCACGAAGGGGAACAGCAATGCCCACCGCGGCGAACAGGTGGCTGTCCCCAAACACCGCTCCGCACCGCCAGCCCGCCCTCTCCCAGTGCTCACCGTGGAATGATAACTGCATCCTGGTAATCTTCCAATTGAAAAACAAAGGGCGTTTCTTTCGAATACTTTGTACTGGGAATGCCTATGCGAGCTTCTGATTTCTCAATATCTTCCATGAACTTAAAGTCAATGTCCAGAGTGCTGGAGTCATTAACTTAGGGGAGAAAAAGACTGTTAGCTTGTTAAAATACCAACCCGGAAAGACTGACGGAAGCTCTCTAGTCACAAGGTGCCTAACAGTCACCGCAGCGAGAGGTTTCTGTGTTATATGCAAAGCAGCTGCCAAGCCACACGCTCATTCTTGGGAGGCGGGTCCTTACCAACATTCAGAGGTAGAACACAGTATGCTGAGTCGGCGTCTGTGGGTTTGAATTCTAGCGCAGGCTTTTCGAGGCGGAGGATGTGGGAGAATATGTACTGGTGGAGCCTGGTAATCAGCTCGAGCATCTGGAGAGACAGCGTGAAGCCGGACTTCTTCAGCTCGATGGAGATGGTGACCTCTCCAGAGCGGGTGTACACCGGGAAGTGCGGGATCTGAGCACAGAGGGACAAAGCACCATGGTTAGCAGCTACTTTCCTCCTTTATATCTGTGTAACCTCAGGGGAGAAATGGTGCTTTCTCTCAGAGAACAGAGGAGACCGCTCCATTTGTAAATACTGGACATGCTGAGGGAACCAACGGCAGCCACCCTGAAGCCACACTTCCTTTTGGAAAGAAACGATGTCTTTCTAACATCGACAGTCCTTCTGCAGGCCTCACCTGAGGTATGGGTTTGGCTGTCAGTATTCCAAAGCATCTTGTGGTGTCCTCAGGGGGATAGAGCTTCCGCCTTCTGAAGTTGAGTTCATCAGGTAATGGGGTCGTGAGAACCATTCCTATCACATACAGGTAACAGGGCTGATCGGGTTTGGGGTAGCTATCCCTCAGACATTCTGGAATCTAGAATTGGAAAGAAAACCTCAGCATCGTGCTCAAATATAATGGCCTCTTTTCCAGGTGCTACCGAGGCCCAAGACCTCCCATTTATGACGTAGCCTGCTGGAGAGTAACTAAGCTTTTCCTCAGCCTGACAGGCATCCTTCTTCCCACGTGTCTATTTTATCATCCAGACCCTCTCTGTCTTAGCCCCACACAGGAGTGAAGCACCCCTCTGATCCCCGCGGGGGTAAAGCAGAAAGCACCTCTTCAAACGGAATAATCTTATTCTGGAGAGAACCTGAATTCTGGGGAGGCCAGGAAGCCTGTGCGCGGGGGCGGACCGAGAGAAGGTCGGTGGGGGAGGGAGGGAGGCCCAGAGGGGCCAGACGGCAGGGGGCTGGGAAGCCCAGCGAGGAGCTGGGATTTGGCGCAGGCAGCGGAGGAGAGTGGCAAAGGCTGGGTTCCGTCCGGCGCTGACCAATACTAACTGCTTTGGGGTAGCACTGTCTCCGCTTTGTGGAACCTGGTCGGCCGGGGACGCTGGTCTCCTCTTCATCATGCAAATCAAGCTCTTCTTCATACTTAACCGTTTCCTTGCCCACTGGCATCAAATGGTCGTCTAGCTCACCTACAAAACGGAAAGGGAACTGGCACCCAGTACAGACGATGCCTGGCTAATTAGCCAATTACACAGAGGAAGCAACCGGAAGAGCAATGACAACTAAAGCCTCTTTGCTCTGAATAAAAACGTAATTGAACTACGTGATACTAAGGCAGAGTCTACGCTGGACCCATCTATTCCACGAGCAGGAATTCACAAACAAAACCTCTGACCAGGAAAAGAGCCCACTGCCGTCACTTTACAAAAGCCACGGAGATAAAGTCGTCCCGTTTTTCAGAAAGTGGATTAATTTGTGCACCAATATGGATTAATGTGAGAGACTGATGTTCAAGGGCAAACATCCGTGACCCAGCACTACAGGACAACCTTCGTGTGTCTAAAAGGAGTCCATAAAGAAAGCGAAAAAGGACAGCCGCCTGCGGCTCAGTGGTGGGCACCAGGCCTGCTCCCCGCACACCCCCGGGCCCGGCACAGCTCACGGCTCCACAGACCCTGGACCCACTGGCATCAAGTCCTTGACATGCTTTTGCTTTCCAATGCTTTTAACTTTATCTGCACGTGCTTTTCCAATGCTTACCAATTTTGTGCAGTCTTTCACAGCAAATAAGCGCTACCACCCTTTCAGCCAATCGTATACAGCTCATTGGGGGACCCTGAAAGGAACAAGAACATTTCGTTGTGTTTGCCCGTAGCTATATTATCATCAGCACCTAAAATATCTACGCAACTTCTGCCCCAGTACCTTTCAAGTTGAAATTTACAGAGGAAAGTTCTTTATTTTGAAAAATGTCACAAGTTTAAGAATCCTATTCTCCATATTTAAAATAGCCAACTTTAAAAATCCTTCCTGAATGAATTGTAACTAGGATTTGACAATTTTGGTGAATTTAAATATATTTTATATCCATTAATCTGCAAACATGTAACCAAAAAAATAAAGATATATCAAGATGTGACTACAGCCAAAATTGGTTTGGCTCAGTGGCTAGAGCGTCGGTCTGTGAACTGAAAGTTCCCAGGTTCGATTCCGGTCAAGGGCATGTACATTGGTTGCGGGCACATCCCCAGTAGGGGGTGTGCAGGAGGCAACTGGTCGATGTTTCTCTCTCATGGACGTTTCTAGCTCTCTATCCCTCTCCCTTCCTCTCTGTGGAAAATCAATAAAATATATTAAAAAAAAGAAAGAAAAAAAAAGATGTGACTACAAAATACACAATCATTCTAACACTTTCAATGTGATATAGGAATTAGTCATCTTCAATATCCGGAAGTGAGCCCTGGGACCACGGACAGACTGTAGTTACGCAGAGACAGACTCTCAATTCAGGAGAGCAGCAGAGCGGCCAACCACAGCTCGAACCGGCGTCCCTGTGCGGATCTCAGCCCCAGGGGAGCGGGCGTCAGCAATGTCCACCCGAGTCGGATTCGGCGGAGACTCCAGAGGTCACATAGCCCAGTCCCGTGCGTCTGAGTGTGTGCAGGGATCCGTGAGGCACAGCCTCTCCTTCCTAAACTTACCACAATGGAGGCTCGAAGAGGTGAGTTGATTGGCAGGTAGAGAGTTGAGTAGAAGGTCCCGTCGGGCAGCTCTCGGGTTCTGCACTTAGGAGCGAGGTGCGTGAACGGGTCACTTGGTAACCTAGCGCAGTATCTGGGGAGAAAAGGACATGCTGATGCTCAATCTACAACTGAGAGACAGATGAGAACACGTGTACTGACAGTCCCGTCCTCAGGTGTGACTTTTCCTGTCCGGCTTCCCCTCTCCCGGAGCGGCATGTGCGTGTGGAGCGGGAGCCTCATTGCTTCACTGTCCACAGAAAGGGACAGCGTGTCTAATGGACTGCCTGCAACACTGCTCTGTAAGGGCGCTGCCCACCAGGCAGCCTCTGAGCCCGGAAAAGTGGAGAGGGCAGCCAGGGACTGAACTCTTTATCTTATTCATCTTAGTTAGAACTGAAATTTTGATTTAAACAGCCACATGTGTCCAGTGCCCGCCACGCTGGACAGTGCAGACTATGTTCCGGGTCTGTGATAAGAACACTGCCGGTGTTTGTTCCTAACCATCTGACATTTGCCAGACAAGCCCTCACTGAGAGACAGGCCACGGAGTGAGGCCTGTAACCTCCAAACGCTGCAGGCCACTGCGGCCGGAAGCCTGGGCACAGCTCCAGCTGGAGGAGAGAGGCGAGGAGCAGCACAGACAAACCCTCGCCCTCCGTGGGTTCTCTCACTGCCACGCACCCGTGGGACCCGGACAGCCTCTCTGGGTGAGGGGCATGGCGTTCTTACTAGTACTCTTGCAACATTTTAAAGTCTGTCTTTATTTCAAAATAAAAAGCTGAAAAGAAAATCTTCTGCTGGCTGCTCCTGTGTCTTACCTCTGCATAGAATTTGTCCTGATACATAATCTAGGCATGTGTCTGCTTTTCTTCGTTCTTAGAAATGTTATTACCAACTCAGGACAAAGTAAATTAGAACATACTCAACTATACAAGTTCATTCATCATCATCTTAAATCGCTGTCGATGAAATTTTCAATATCTCCCAACATTTGGGGCACAAAACAATAAATTTCAGAATTCAGAAAAATATTAGTGAGCATTATAAAATTAAATCTAAAATAAGCACACCTCCATGATGTCAACCTTGTCAATGGGAACTAAACATTTTCACTGCACACAACTGTTTGGCCTCTTGACCAAACAGAAGAAAGAATGAAAAAGAGCAGCTTCCCGTTTTTCTCTTATCCAAGCATTACCAGCCACACACGGGCAGACTGGTCGCTGGGTGCGGACAGACACCGCCAGCCTCAGAGCCCCGCCAGAGCGCAGGCGCACCTGTTGATGTGCCCGATGGCCGTGTTGATGGTGACGCGCGGGCCGCCGTCCTCGGGCCTCAGCACGTACGGCGGGAACACCTCGTCGTCGTCCACCACGGGCTCGAGGTCCGTCTCCCCAGTGTCAGCTGACTTGGAGCATTTGTTTCTCAGGATCTGAACATTAAACAGAGCCTGTGAGGGCAGCGCCTTCCCTGCCCGATGGGTGCTGTCCCTCTGCCCCTAAGCAAAGGCCTGCTGACGGGACACCCTCAGTGCTCCCACGTCACCCGCTGCAGACCCTTTCTCCCCATGCATCCTTCCAGCACCCATCACGGGAGACACTCATCATAAAGGTACAGGCTTACGGTGTACTGCGCGCGCGCGCGCACACACACACACACACACACACACACACACACACGCAATTACCCGTCTCCTTCATTAGTATAGGATAGGGGTGTCGAACTCAATCAGAGAAGGGGCCAAAATCTAAAATCCAGCCTAAATCGCGGGCTGAATGGTTTACTGAACAGTCATAAACTGACAATGTCATAAACTGACAGCGGAGTGCAGTGATGACAGCGCGGTGCGGGCCACATTGCAAGGCCTGGCGGGCTGGATTTGGCCCGCGGGCCTTGTGTTTGACACATGTGGTATAGGAGAATGCCATTCTTAAGTCACTCCACAACTCACACCATAAACTGTCACCACACTGCCCACACTAGCAGTATGCTTCCCAGGCATTCTCCCTGAATGATCCACGTGACCATTCCCACTATTTTATTGTCAGCTTTCCAGCGCTTTATGAAACGCTGCTGGCTCTTTGTAATTACAGGGGGGAGGGAGGAAAAGTAGGTTTACAGTGTGAGTACACAAAACAGTTTATTCTTATGTTGTGATTTAGTAATTACTGTATTATTTTCCATACAAACTGTAAACCTACTTTTGCCCCACCCTAACGTTCAACTTGCTTATGTACACACTGCACATGCCGATGGAGGCCATTCTGAGTGGATAAACCTGCTTTATCTATTTCTATGCACACAGAAATAGCTTTAATTTTTGGACCTTACCTTTTCAATAGCTTTGTATGTTTTAAGGTCCTCTTCAAAACCTTTGATTTTGTCCGTATCTGCTAACATGATATAATTGGAGATTGGGGCCCTTGCTCTTCCCTTAGATTGAACATAGGATCGATACTCTGTGGGTAAATCAAAACGGACCACCAAGTTGCATTTTGGTATATCAACACCCTCTTCCACAATACTTGTTGCAATAAGCAGGTTGGTCTCATGTGCTCGAAATTTCCTAAGTACCTGAAAAAAAATCCACCAAATAAAAGCAATTCTAAAAAATTTCCCCCGAAAAATGTAGTAAAAGTGACAACCGTCATTTCTGACATATACTCTGGGCCCGCTAAACTATTAAGACCAAGCTAAGGAAGATGACATCCAACAAAATTCATGCTGCATGAACACATGGGCAAAGAAATTCTGATTTAACAGGTTTTCAACTGAAGATGACTTGAGAAATCAAAGTGTCTTTCAACTTTACAGAGTGTCCATGCACAAATCACAGGAAGCCTCAGGGTGAAGGGGCTGGCTTCTTTAATGACCACAAAGAACCCTGCCCACAAGTAACCCACTGAATCCACTTCTGACCCCCCACAATGATATCATGTCTGTGAGACTGTGCCAACTTCCCTCCAAAGATGTCAAAATTCACTAAAATCCCTCAATCAGATGAAATTAAAAATTACAAGCAAGGCATTCTTTATTTTATGGAATCATGCAGAAATTAGAGTCCCATATAATAAAGAGCTAGTATGCTAATTAGACCAAACAGCAGAACAACTGTCCGGTCAACTGTCTGGATGACCTTCCAGAGGGCTGGCAGAGGCAGCCAGCTGCGAGGGCCAAGCCCCCTGCACAAATTTCGTGCACTAAGCCTCTAGTTAAAAAATAAAGTGAAAACTTTTTTCTTCTTAGATTTAAAATAACATCATTTCCCAATTCAGGATAAGTTAAATAATAAAGTAAATTGGGTTTTAGACAGATCTATCAGCCTCTGGCCATCGGACTTCCCAAATGCAATATTAGCAAAAAGCTATGACATAAAAAAGGCATCAATGTGAAAGTAAAATGGTTGACAGCAAATAAGACACAAACTGGTTTACAGGACAATTCTAATCCTGAGTTTGTGAGTCAGACACAACCGCCTCAGGAGAAGTCCTGCGGGCACAAGCTCCCTGTCTCCAGGGAAAGCCTGGGCGCATGCGGAGGGGCGTGCCTATGAGTGTGTGGTGTGCTCTGAGAACTGCCACCGGAGTTATGTTAACGTAAGTCACCTCTTCCTGCTTCCGGAATTCTGCTTCCATCTGCTTGTTGCGAGGCTGGTTCTTCCCGATGCCATGTCCGGTTATGAAGTTGCTGCTGATGTAAGCCAGCTCCGGGTCCTGTTTGCCAGCTTCCTTTATCAATCTAAAAAAATCATACACATGTTGAAGTTAAGCGTTGGCGAGAGGGAAATTTTAGACCTTGTTTGTAAGGTCTCCCTTAAAATGGAAATGCGTGTCTTTTTTGCCCATACACCTAACCAAGTGGCATCTTCCCGGGAGCTGACGGAGCCCTGCCACTCCTCACTGACAGGTCTGTGGGCCCAATTCATGTACCACAACCACAGGCCGCAACCGATGCAGCCTGAGGGACACAGTGGTCACAGCGCCTCCAACTCCCTCATCTGGGGATGACTGAACAGCGATGTGGCCGAAGGGCCAGGGCCAGAGCCGGGGGAGACAGCAGTTCCCCCTCCACCGCAGCTGCAGGCACATGCACCGCTCTGGGCGCGGGACACCTGGGGCGGCAGCCAGGCACTAGTGTCCGTGGCCACGCTCACCCTGCGCCACGGGAGAAGCTCACAGTGAAGGAGCCTGGGCAGGCCTCCCGTCTCCCCGCACCTTGCACCCTGGGAGCAGAGCTCCAGGAGAGGACACCTGCTCCTAAGCCCACTGTCTGGCCCCAGCATAGCAGCCAGACCGCATCCCACCCTCGGAGGAAGGAACACGCCCCGTGGCCTGCTCCTCGCATTCCCCCCGGGTGCCCATCCCCCCTGTGCCCCTCCCTCAGGCCGGCCTCCTGGCGGGCAGGGAAGAGCTGGGCGATCACATTACACGTACAGAAGGTGAGCAGTAAGCACGGCCATTACAGCTATTTTGAAATATCCACATCCAAAACTCAGCACAAGGATAAATGGTTCCACACCTGACGTAAGTGGTTCCACATGGTTCTTCTGAAGTCACACAACATAGCATAAATTCCTAGTAGAAATTGCATTTTTAAGTCGAACCATTCTTTTTTTCCTTTTCTAACTATCAATACATGAAACAGACTAATATCAAAGGGCTGGAGAAACTCGGAGGGCCATCTAGAATATCCCGCTGCTCCCATCAGCACAGCCTGGATGCCCAGTCAGTCTGGGAGCCTGCCCACAAGCCTAGCACTGAAATGTGCAGAATCAGAAACATTCTTAGCGCATCGAAGCTTTGTTCAGTTATTACAACTGATGACATCTGTAACAGAGAGCAAGGCCACGTGCACAAACAGCAGACCCACATCTAAAATATGACATTATCCTAGAAATGGGAGCTTCCAAATTGAAGCTTATGTACGCAAGCACCGACATGAACGTAACAGAGGCAGGAACAATGCTTTGCAAGTTACTCCGAGGAAGCGGAGTGCTTCCCTTCGCCAGGCCATCAGCCTGGCAGACTCCAAGGAGCTGCGGGACAGAGGCATGGTGAGTGGCCATTCCTCCGAACGACGCCCATCGATGCTGCAGAGAATAGGAGACACCGCATGCGCATTGAACAGCTCTCGGTGCGTAGCAATTAGAGGCTCTCTGCCTGGCCCGGGAGTCTAGAGAGAACACCTATTTCTCCCTCAGGTAAGTTGCCCAAGACGAAGCCATGGGTTTCAGAGCAACAACACAGGGCTGCTAGCAGGAGCGGGTGCAGACCAGCTGCGGAGATTCCCGGAGGAACTGGGATCACAGTCCTAGTGGCCTGCCGCCTCCTACACGGAGTCTATGCATGTAGTCCCACCAGCAAGCTGTGTGGTCAACTACACCGCCCTCCAGTGCTCAGAGCTTCGCAAACTCTCTCTAGCAAACTGGTTATTGTTTTAATTTCAAATCCACCAGAGACCAATGTTTTTGTAAAATTCCATGAAAATTGACAATTAACAAAATGAATCTGAGAAATCGTTCCTGTTGCACTACATCTGACAGACATTCTTACTACCCACACCAAGAGTCTCTTCCATTTCTTCCAAAGTGCTTCCACCTCTGCACCTCCCTCACCACGCGGGCACTGGCTGTGCAAACACCACCCTGTTGCAAATGCACTCGGCCTACCAATGGCACCGGAGGCAGCACAGCCCACAAGAACCACACAGCCACATTCTGACCACCAGGAGATGGATACACTTCTGCTGTGACCGAACATGCTAACTTACAGATAGCCAAAAGGGGAAGAATTTCATCTGAAATGTCTGCCGGGTATTGAAATATGTTATCAATAATCCTATATAATAAAAGGATAATATGAAAATTGACCCCAACAGCAGAATGATCAATCGCTATGACGCATACTGACCACCAGGGGGTAGACACTCCACACAGGAGCTGCCCCCTGGTGGTCAGTGCGCTTCCACAGGGGAGCGCCGCTCAGCCAGAAGCCGGCTCACGGCTGGCCAGTGCAGTGGCGGTGGTGGGAGGCTCTCCTGCCTCTGTGGCAGCGCTAAGGATGTCCGACTGCTGGCTTATGCCCGCTGCTCATGGGGAGTGGGCCTAAGCCGTCAGTCAGACATCCCCCGAGGGGTCCCTTACTGCGAGAGGGACAGGCTGGGCTGAGGGACCCCCCCCCCCCCGAGTGCATGAGTTTTCATGCACTGGGCCTCTAGTACCTTTGATACTATCCTTACTCTTTATATTTTCTTATCAAAGTGAGAAAATCAAATGTAACTCCTGTGTGATCTTACTAAAAACAATCACTGATAGTTATAACACAGTGACGCTGTATTCCCCAGGTGTATGCAGGAAGAGCATGAGGAATTAGCACCCACTGTGTATCAGGTGACAAAACAGCCATTTTACATACAATGTCCAACGGGGGAGAGAGCTATTGCTGCTATTGTACAGAGAAGGGGCTGAGGCACGAGAACTTTCACAAACACACAAACTCTGAGTGGGTAGAAAGGAGCAGAGCCCTCCGGGGAAGGATGTCTGTTCTGCAGGGAAAGCAGGGGCAGGACAGAGGTGGGCACGGAGGAGCGTCAGACACGAGGCTGTGCTCACACAGAGGCGGCGGCCCACCAAAGAACAGGAGCCACCCCCTGGGCGCGGACCACGTGAGCAAAATGAACGGCCTGCTGCTAGGTTACAGCCCGAAGCAGAGAACACACAAACGCGAGTCCATGCTGATTGAATAAACACAAACAGGCCAACAGGCGAACAGGGACCTGCTCTCCTGAGAGAATCCCAGTAACTGACAGAGAAGCCCTCTCCGGGCTGAGCTCAGCCCTCTCCCCGGAGAAACGGACGGGGGGAGTGCTTCCAAAGAATCACGGGAGAAAAGGCCAGAGACGGCCTGTGGTGAAGCCCGCAGACACCAGGGAGCCGGTGGCCAAGTCTCACATCACTGTGTGTTCATGCTGCCGCCACGAACCCCACGCAGGGGGAAGCACGTCATCTCTGGGGTGGCCTTCCACACCCTGAACCCGTCTGACACTGAGAACCAGGTCAGACAAATTCAGACTGAGAGGCATTCTACAAACGCCCCACTGGACTCTCCTCAGGACTGCCAAGGTCATCCAAAACCAGGGAAGACCGAGAAACCGGGACAGCCCAGACTGGGGAGACATAGCAAGTAAATGCATTAAAAAGAGGATATTCACAGGAAACCCGGTGAAATTCACATGAAGTCTGAGCTTCTGGGTGTGACAATGCACCATGATAACATAAGATGTTACTAGCATGAGGGAAAGCTGGGGGCGGGGGTGGTACAGGG
The DNA here is from genome assembly GCF_964339955.1 of Pipistrellus hanaki. Classification (NCBI taxonomy): domain Eukaryota; kingdom Metazoa; phylum Chordata; class Mammalia; order Chiroptera; family Vespertilionidae; genus Pipistrellus; species Pipistrellus hanaki. The sequence goes on from NC_140503.1 coordinate 3,045,323, forward strand.
GAACTCAGCACTGTCTTTGCCAACTTTTCTGTAAACAGGTTATTAGGGAAGGGGGGGGAGGGGTGTGTGTGTAAACCCAGGTCTGTCCGATGTCACGCAGGATTAGGAAGTTACCCCACAAGAGGCAGCTAACAGGTCTCTGTTCTCCTGTCTGCATTTCCTGAATCAGCGTGGACTCATGTTTGTTCCTGAGGCTGGACTGACTCTAGGCTATTCGCTGTGGTTCACAGGGAGGAGCGCACTGGGCGCAGAGCAGGGAAGCCGCCTCTGCACTTCCTGTCGGGGTCATTCCGGGAGAGCCACTGAGTCTGTCTCGTCTGTCCCATTCTCTACCTTCCCCTCCCCCGGTGCTGTGAAGGTGAAAAATACAGAGATATGGAGATAAATTGTAAACCCTACATATGAGGCAGAAGGAGAACTATGACCCAGACTGTGCAGACCCCCCTCTGCACGCGGAAGCGCTGTGCTTTATTCTCTAACAGGAGAGGGGAGAGCCGCCGTGTGCTCCAATCACTTCACCCCACGAACAGGCCACCGAAAACGGGCTTTCCCTCCCACAGGTCGAGGGGAGGGAAGGATCTGGGCTTCGGAAGTTTTTCCAGGCTTATTAAAAACTGGAACAAGCCCTCTATTGTACATTCAATTAGCCGCCCATAAGGTCAGCCCTCAAATTGCTCTTGATTCATCATCCGACACTACATTCCAGCCACACTTTATGAGAGCTGATCACAATTACCCCGATCCTCCCGGCAGGAGGAAGCCACGGCTGGTTGTGGATAAGCCTCCTCAGGGCCATGCCCCTGCAGTGAGGCCTGGCCCACCCCACACCTAACAACACATGCAGAGGAGGCCCCGTTTCTTCTCGCAGCCCCAGAAAACGTAAAAACCATCTTGCAAAAGGGGTGGGGGCTGTCTATACCCACTCAGAGCTGGGCCAGCAGCAACCCCTCCGCCCGCTGAAGGCCTTCCTCCCATCTGATCCCAGCAGCCGCCCTCCTGGCAGCCTGCCCGCCCGGGGCCAGGCCATCAGCCCAGCACGCTGGGGCGCCCGGGCCTGTGCCTGCAGAGGGAGCTGGAAACCAGCAGGCAGGACGTAGGCTCCTGGCATTGTCTGCCAGGGACCAGCAATGTAGCGCAGAGCAAACCCCCCCCCCCCCCCCCCCCCCCCCGAGGCCTTCTCTCTTTTACAGAAATAAGTGGCTGGAGTGGGTGGTCAGAAGGCCCTTCCCCACCTTAGCTCCTGGTTTGGTGCTCACTCCCTGAGCTGCTCTGCGGCTCCTTGCAGGATCGGCCCAATGACGCTGAGAATTACCAGACTGAGCAGCACCAGACGCGGCCCCGGGGGCCAATTGCTCCTTCCTCAGCTACGTTTTCAAAAACCCCACACCAGTCAGAAGCAGTTTGGAAAGAAAAGAATCCGAAATCGCCTTAGGAAACAGAGCTTAGTTTCTCCGCAGAGCTCACGGCCGGGGAAGGCTCTGAGGGACCGGCGTGGGCCAATTAAGGGAAGTCACAGGAAGGAGCTGTCTGGAGCACAGTCAGGGCCTGGCCCTCACAATACAGCACCGACCACAGAGGAGGAGACTGAGCCGTGCCCACCGGACCAGCGATGCCAGCGCCTGGGGGTGCGTGCGGGAGGCTCAGCTGCTCCCGAGGCGGGTGTAGGCCCGGGCCCGCCATCTCCTCTGCCATGTTCTCCCAGTGCTTCCCTGGCACCTTATCCTCTCCCGACTCAGGAAATTCACTAATAGTCCACGAACTAATCCACATGTGAGTCCAGTTGTTCCAAACCTTTTCCACTGGAAACGTGAACTAACACTCTACGGGGAAAAGCTAACATAAAATTAGACATTCACCCACAGATGCCCTTGGGGACAGAGCTGGCTGTGATTGCTGACCGCTGCCCTCACACCTGGCACAGGACAAGGACTGTCTGGACAGACCCACCAGCTGAAGCAAACCAGGAGGCCTTGTTTTAACTCAGCTTCCTGTGCCGCTCTCCACTCGGTTGGGGGGGAGAGGGGGGAGGTTTGCATCCTTTCGGAGAAACCCTCAGGGCTGGGAAATCGGCCTTTTGGGGAAGCTCTGGGCACGCATGCCCCCTGCCAGCCCTGCCAGGCACTGAGGTGAGCGGGCCGCGGGGATGGTGCCAGGGGGACATGGCCGTCGCCCCTGCAGCTCTGGCGGCCCCGCCTGGCTCCGCTCGGGGTGCTGGCATGGCACTCACCTGTTTAAGACGACCGCCGTGTATCTCCTCTCCACGAAGATGATCCCGCAGAGAATGTTGGTGAAGGGAGACGGGAAGTTGGTCTCCGGCTTCTCCTTCTCCTCAATCTCCTCGTCCTCGTCCTCGTCCTCGGAGTCGCTCCAGGACACGTAGTTGTCCTGGTTGCGGTTGTTGTACCACTCCACGCTCTCGAACTGCTGCCGCTCGTACGGCTTGTACTTGCGCAGGATCTCCAGCAGCTTGAGCACCTTGGGCGTCACGAACTTGAGGTCCAGGGAGGCGGGCGAGAAGTGCTCCTCGCACAGCGCGTGGATCTTCCGCAGGAACGTGTCCGTGAACAGCAGGAACTTCCTGTGCAGCTCCTCCTGCTCGTGCTTGATGTGCTTCTGCAGCTCCCTGACCATCATGCCGGCCACTTTGTCCGCACACCAGGGGCCCAGCACCACCAGCACCGCACGGCAGTCCGCCAGGATCTGCCAGAGAGCGTAGAGACCAACGTTACGCAGTGATCACGTAGCCGTCCCCTCGGAGGGTGAACTGGGGTTTACACCGTCTTCAAATAAACGTCCCCCACATATTCCTGTGAACACTCAGGTTAATGCCCTACAGTTGGGGCCAGGGCCTATCATCCTTCCAAGCTCTATTTTTCTCACACACACACACAATTTCATACGCACGCACATTTCATACACACACACATTTCATACACACACACATTTCATACACACACACATTTCACACACACACACGAACCATTATTTTGTTTTTCCCAGCAAAAATAATCAAATAATAGCCGAAAACCAGTTTGGCTCAGTGGATAGAGCGTCAGCCTGCGGACTGAAAGGTCCCAGGTTCCATTCCGGTCAAGGGCATGTACCTTGGTTGCGGGCACATCCTCAGTAGGGGGTGTGCAAGAGGCAGCTGATAGATGATTCTCTCTCATCGATGTTTCTAACTCTCTATCCCTCTCTCTTCCTCTCTGTAAAAAATCAATAAAATATATAAAAAAAATAATCAAATAATAGATATTAAAAGATGCAATTGTATAAAGAGAATGAAACTTTATTTTAGATCTTTGGTTAGCTAGGACAACTGAGTCACTTGTTTCCAGGGAACTATATAAGGCCTCCACAGGGAGCCATCTTACTTTAGGTATCAAAGAGCAGACGATTGTCCTGTAGCTCTATGCCAGGAAACCACCCGACAGCCCCAGCTCAGAGCAGAATGTCCGTCCACAGCGAGTGACTGGGGAGCCTCCGCAGGCGAGTAAAGGACAGACAGGGTGAACACGGACTTCGTGACAATGCAAGGGCTAAGGAGAGTCTGGGCGTTGCTGCTTCAGAAAAAACCAGCACGAGGAAAATTAAGATGCAGAGGTCGCAAAGTCCTAGAACAATGGTCCTCAAGTTTTAATGCATCAGGCTAACTGGATGGCCTGTCAAGCTCAGCCAGCTTGACCCACCCCATTAGACTCCGCAGGTCAAAGGTGAGCCCATAATGTGCATGTCTGACAGCTCCAGGGGGTGCTGGTCTGGGGTCCCTACTTTGAGAACCACTATCCTAAGGATCTCTTCTCAAAGCCGGGTCCCATTCAGAGATGGCGAGCTCATATCCAGTTACACACAGGGAACAGCAGAAGAATTTGTTTAGCCAAAGGGTCTGAGCAGTGCTAACTCATCTGAGCAAGAAATAAGAAAACTGGGCTCATTCCTTTATTCAACAGCCATGGCGTGAACCTCCTAAGTCATCTCTTACACCAGGGAGGGCTATACTTAACAGGAATGTCTGTCGGGTAGTAGTAAACTCAGCCAGGATGTGTTTGATACATGTCCAAAGAGATAAGGTCACGGCCTTAAATTAAAAGGTATAGAAACTATCCTCATTAGAAACATATTTTCCTTTCAATACTAAAAGCAAACAGAAGCCTTTTTTATATGTTCTATACTTACTCTGCATATGCTCACCTGTTTAGAAATTAAAGTAGAATCTCTTTCTTTTGAATGTGCAGATATGTTACAGTCATTGACAAAGTCAAGTGCTTCCTCTAACTCCATCAGCAGTCGCTCATAAAGCCCACTTCTGTCCACAAATGGCCCACAGTCCACCACAATCTCATACGGCTGAGACGTGTATCTTTAACGGGAGGAACAGAGGTTGTCAATGCCGCAGTAATGCATCACCGCACTATACCAAGCAAGAAACTCCCTGTGCTCAGCCTGCGCACCTACTGGGACAGCAGGCCGCTCACAGCCTCCTGGAGTGTACTCCCTGTGTCCATGCTGTGTGTTTGCCTGTCAGGGCTCAAGGAATGACTGCAGGAAGCTGACAGTCAAAGGATCTTGTAAATTCACTTTTATGCCAGGTTTTTTATTTTGTTTTCTTAGGTTTAGACTTTCATCTTTGCCCCCTTAGGAATAATGTTGGTCAAAATACTCAGAAACGCAACTCGGCACCTTTCAGAGGCAGAAGTGAGGGATGGAGGCTAGATGGTAGGGGGAGTGTTTATTAAATTGATCCAGTTCCACTCTAGTTGAAAGGCATAGCATTTGCAAATGTCAACTTTGCTTTTTATGTGTTTTTATTACACCTGATATAGGGAAAGCTTCCCTCAACTTCCAGTCAATTACAGCATCATTCACTGGATCTTTCATAACATGTGACAGAGTAGCACATACTATTCTAAAAGCACATATAATAATTAAGGAAAAAATATAGTAAAGCCATTTTTAAATCCTAGTTTTCATTATTCTTAACCAGAATTTATACCGAACCAAAGAGCCACATTTAGAAAAGTAGGCAATGCCAAACCCAACAGATTACCTATCAGTTTTCACTTAAAAGCTCTAATACCTCTACTCTCCTTGAAGGCTTTGTGGTACAGGCCTACCAATCTAATTGAAACTGGATAAAAGCAACTTCACTGCTACATCAAAGATCGCTTTAGCTCAGAGAAGTAAAAATTAACATCTCCTAAGATTATGAGGTCTGTATGGCATTTGGATACCTAAGTCCTATATAACCTGAAATGTTACCTTTTTATTCTCAGTCTACAAAGAGAATTTTCCAAAATTCTATTAAACGCCAGGCACACTGCAAGGTGTTTTCTAGGTGTCTACGTAACTAATCCTCCAAGGATCCCCTGAAACCACTGCCTATGCCATTTTACAGATGCAGGAACAGCAAGTGACCAGAAGTCACACAGCTTACAGTTAGTGGAGCCAGTATTCACAGCCCATGTTGGATTTAAATCCATAATCTGAGAATAATGAAAACGGTAGCACTTAAGTATGTCTTTACTTGTTAAAAGACTCTATCTGGCCGAAACCAGTTTGGCTCAGTGGTAGAGCGTCGCTCTGCGGACTGAAGGGTCCCAGGTTCGATTCCGGTCAAAGGCATGTACATCGGTTGCGGGCACATCCCCGGTAGGGGGTATGCAAGAGGCGGCTGGTCGATGTCTCTCATCGACGTTCCTAGCTATCTCTCTCTTTCCCTTCCTCTCTGTAAAAAAATCAATAAAATATATTTTTTTTTAAAAATAAAAGACTATCTGATAAGAATATAAAGGTATTTTAATATGAATAAAATTTGTCTCATTTACTTAAAAACCTTGTTTATACAGGCTCCCTTCCATAAACTTACATCAAAATTTGTTTGTGTGTGTGTGTGTGTGTGTATGTGTTTTAATGAAACTCAAAATAGCAACCTTCTCAAAGAGACGAGCCTAGAACTCATTAGCATCTTTCTTAGAAATACATCACCATTTTCAAAACCACAGGGAGCTTCCAATCATTTTAAAGCTTATTGCAAAATACTGGCTTCTCTAAGCAATGTTCTCGCAAACCATCACACGCGACATTTCGGTCAGAAGAACAAAGCGCACACGTTGATAGAAAAGAACAGAAATTCACTATCCCATCCCCATCAGCAGCTCTGGAGGGCCAAGGCTCACACCATCTTCTCTCTAAGGCAGGAGCCCTCCTCTGCCTCTCTGGGAGCGGTTACACCCTGCACTCTGAAGCACTGTCCTGGCAGAGAACTCTGTCTCTGACGCAGGCCCGTCCTGAGAGGCCCGGAGGCTTCCATTAGTGCTACCGGGTCTGACACACCGAGTCCGGGGAGGGCGTACCTGTCTAAGACCACCAAGTCAGTTGCAGTTTCCGCGTTACTCTTAAGAATTTTCTCCAGTTTCTGAATCTTTTCTTCTAATTCCTCTGGATCACATTTCCCATTTAAAATGGAAGCAGTTAGTCCCAAAATACGAGGGCATGATGGACAACTTTCACAGAGCTAACATGATACAAGATACTAACGGTAAGAAACTCATTTTGCAAGGCCATAACAAAAAAGGCATCACCATATTAAAACATGTCCAAAAAACTGACAAACCAAAAAATATTACTTACAGAATTATGGTAGCATGCTTAAAAGTTCCATTTATCACAAAGGCAGATTTGTTATGCTTAAATTTTAATTATAGATTTAGTTTCATTATAGATTATTTATTATAACTTATTATTAACTATAAATGTTAATGAACATTAATATTTATTCATACACTGGAACCAAGATCTCGAAATTAGTAACTAATTGCTTTGATATATAAAAACACTGCTTGTACTCATTAATTTGAACTAAATTATTAAAACTGATAAAATATAAAAACTTACCTTCATAATTTCTCGATATGGGTGGTCTAGGATTGCAAGGTGACATTCATCAAATACCAAAAGGTTAATGTCTGACAGTGACAAGTAACCATTTTTCAAAACAATCAAGGCGACATAGCAAGTCATAATGAGAACCTAAAATAAAATTGACATCACCGTGAACAAATGTACCATTCACCCAATGAGATGCACTTACGTGACAGGAGGTTATGTCCTGTAGGGGAGAACTAAGAAATCCGTAAGTCAAAATTAAACAAAAATTCTACATGTGCCAAAACGGGTTTGGTTCAGTGGTAGAGCGTTGGTCTGCGGACTGAAAGGTCCCAAGTTCGATTCCGGTCAAGGGCATGTACGTTGGTTGCGGGCACATCCCCTGTAGGGGGTGTGCAAGAGGCAGCTGGTCAATGTTTCTTTCTCATTGACGTTTCTAGCTCTCTCTCTCTCTCCCTTCCTCCTCTCTGTGAAATATCAATGAAATATATATTAAAAAATAAATAAATAAAATAAAATTAACAGGGTATTGATTTAAAAAAAAAATTTCTACATGTATGGGAGACTCATACTTTGGAACCAAGAAGTGGGATTAGGAAAACATGACACAGACTATGAAGAACAATTCTCCCACAGAGACCATGTTTTGATAACTCTCTTAAATCTACTTCAGGGCTTCAGGTCCCTACAGCTGTGTTTTGACTGAGACCTGCCAATTTAATCAAATCACAAAACAACTCAGTTTCCCCCCACCTCACTGAACTGACAAAGTTTTCCAGAAGATGACACACACAAAATGTGTTTTTTCCATTTAATTCATCCTATTTTATTTTTTCCGTCACCACGTATACCTCCAACCCTCCTCCACCTCCACCCACTTCTTCCCCGCAATCACCCCACGGCTGTCCTGTCCCTGAGCTTTCTGGCGTTTGCTCACCTCCCCCCAGTCGCCTCCCCCGCCCACCACCACCACTGGAGCGGTCTGCCTGCTCTCCGTCTGAGTCTGTCTCTATTTGCTTGTCAGTGCATTTTGTTAATCAGATTCCACATATGAGTGAGAGCACTGGTACTTGTTTTTCCGTGACTGGCTCACTTCACTTAGCATAACATCCTCTAGGTCCATCCATGCTATTGCAAAGGGTAAACTTTTCTCCTTTTTTACGGCTGTTAAATGTTCTTTTTATAGATTATCATTCTGTGGACACTGAAGTGCTTTTTCAATGTGGACTGAACCCAAAATGTGAGACACAGACTGTATGAAGGCTGCTAACGGTTAGGAAGCCGCTTTTGACCACTTTGTGCCGCACCAGCACGGCCAAGGGTGACCCCGAGGGGGCGGCTGAAAGGCCTAGAAAAGACAGAAAAGGGAATGGAAGCTGGGTCTCGGTCGGACGCTGCTTCTCTGACAGAGAGACAGCGCCAGCGCCCACCAGCCGTGTCTTTATTTTATAGCAGATGCCTAGAGCAGTGTTTCCCAAACTTCTCTCATGATGAGAATCACCTGGTGGACTTGTTAAAATACAGATTCCTGAATCCCAACTAAGTGCTAAACTAGAATTTTGGGGAACATACAGGTAAAACCGTACACTTAACTAGTGCTCTGGAGTTTTCTTTCCCGTAGAGCACTAGTTAAGTGTACAATTTTACCTGTATGTTCCCCAAAGTTCTAGCTTAGCACTTCTTAGTTGGGATTCAGGAATCTGTGTTTTAACAACTCCACCAGGTGATTCTCATCATGAGAGAAGTTTGGGAAACACTGGCCCAGAGGCAAAGGAAGCGCGTGGTCAAGATGTATACAACATTCATGTGGGTTTCGATCCTACTCAACTACATGCACCTGGGGCCACGTGTTGGGACCACAGGTTCCAGCTGACAACCACAGCTGCCGGCTATCGTGGTGTGGAGGCTCTGCCTCCAGGCTGGGACATGCACGTGGCCATGGAGGACCTTGCCCTCTCATCAGTCCGAGGCTGGAACCTGTCCAGACACGGTGGCCGCTCTCCACATCACTCAGATCCACCAACACGCTCAGCACAGAAGGCCCTCAGCACATGCTGGCGGAAGGCCACAGTGAGGAGAGGAAGTCCATCAAAGACCCAAAGAGCTCCACCGAGAAGGGGCTCCAGCCTCAGACACTCCGCTCAGAGCACATTTCCTGAAAGCCTCATCTGCGCGTTGGAGAGTGGGGATTGGCTCCCCCAGCAAGTAAACCACACTACGAGGTCAGAGCTACACCCCCAGCAGTTCATTCGGCTCTGGGGTGAGACCCAGAGACAAAGGTGCTGCTTTCTGGGCCAACAAGCACAGGGAGGAGGATTTTCAGACAACCAAGGCTGCAGGGCATCTTCTAAACCACAGCGGGGGCGTGTCGAGGGTTTACAGGTGAAATGTCTCCGCAAGTCTTACCTGGTGCTTAGTGAGCTCCTGGTTCCATCTCTCTTTAGTCCAAGAGGCATGTACTTCTAGGTGTGCGTATTCGCCAACTTTGAGGTCTGAATGAGTCCTGACAGCTGACACTTGCTGAGCAGCCTGGTTTGCTGGTTACAAACAGAAAGAGGAGAGTTGGCTCGAGTTGGTTGTTGGGCTGCTAATGGTTCAGACAGTGCCAGAAGCCCTTACTGTTCAGTATTACACCTAACCACCTGCATTTTAGTATTTCCAAAGTGTTCTTCTTAGACTCACCCCCTGACTGTCACTCACTTCTAAGACCCTGTATCACTTTATAGCCGATTTTCCCCAACCTAAAAATGTCACTTTTAGGCTAGAATGAGAACTACTCAACATCCACCCCTCCTGTTTTGGTCAATAAAATCAGACCGTTTCACAGACAGGCTACCGTGAATTTACACCAGTGAGAACATCCTACACCGAGGACATATAAAAAAGGAGGGGAATGACATGGTTGTATTAGGGCCCTAGCAGCTCAGGTTCACATTTTATACTTTTATTTTAATATATAATCCCAAACACACATAACTATTTTTAACTATTAAGAAGCAACTATTTAACTTTCTTTCTACGACTGGTAGAGCATAATCATAAATCAAAAAGTTACCTATGTCATAATCAAGCACCTTTGGACATGTTTTATGAATCAAAAACAAAATAACACAACTCAGATCATGTTACAATAGTCATCCATTCAAAAGAAATGCAGAATCAAAATTAAATGCAATTACATCTAAAAGAAAAGCTAAAGTTTTACACCTATGGAATAAAACAGCCAACATTTAAAAGAAATACCACAAAGTTAAGAAATAAGCAGCTCTGCTACCAGAATTTCAACAAGTACATTGTTTGTGAAACGCTCTACATTTTCAATAATTTAACCAATAATTTAACCAGTTTCCTCCATGCGATCTGAAAAAGCCTTTTGATTACCGGAGTTGACCAAGAACACCGTCCTTTTCCCATGTCGGCTGAAGTCGCCCCTGATCTGGTAGGACAGCTCTTTAGTGAGTAGTACTGCAATGAACGTCTTCCCTGAGCCAGTGTTCAAACAGACTATGGTGTTACGATCCAGAGCTGCTTCGAGCAGTTCAACCTGGAAACAGAGTGGGAAAGAAGATTACACACTTCTTATCGAAGTACAGAATTTAGAAAACGGGATTTTCTTTTAATTCAGGAAATTCCAGTATTCTAATATCTTCCTCCAAAGCATACTTTCTGCATCTGTATATATGAATAATAACCATTAAAATGCCTGTTATTCAGAGCTATACTGTATTATATAAACATATGTTGAAACGCATTTACAATATCCTTAAGATTTTTGCACGGACAGAATACTTCTCTAGAATTAGGTGAATGACTAAATTTATTGTAACCAGGATTCTGCCAGTTCATAGTTGTTCAAACCAATCTCAAGTCCTACCCAGCTCATGAAGACAGACACATCCAAATGGATATGAGGCTTTCAGAGGGGAGAAAATAAGGAACTTCACAAATAAAACGATCAAACCAATTACTCAGAAGATGTTAGAAAAGGATTATTAAGAACAAAGTATCTGGAATGCAAAAATTAATCAGAGGAGGAAAGCTTGAACAGGTAAAAAGTTATATTAAGTTGTGTCAACGAAACACTAATAAATTCTGTTTTAGTGAAAACGCTCCGGTATTAGTGTTCTCATTAGTACCTGATATTTTCTTGGCGTGTAAATGTTATCATGAATTGCTTCTTGTTGCCATGGCAGTCCAAAGAAAGGACCCATTGGTGAGGAAGCAGGGGTCATGAGCTGCAGGCCTGCCATGCTGAGGGGTTGCAAAGCAGGGCTTTTCATTCATCCAGTGTTTCTTTCATTGCATTTTGTTCTAGCACAGCTTACTACAAGAGGGAAAAAGAACACCATTACACACCCATGCAGGGTTAAAACAAGAGAGCACAGAAACAAGAGAGACATCAAGTATCACCCCACAGGCCTCAGACTCTTCTGTAACCGTTTGAGCTTATCCTGATCTAAGAGGACCGTTTTTTTAAAGTCAAACATTCTATTCCCTCCAACCCATCAACCCTATCCCTAGTAACTTGTCTGAAAGAATTAGACAACTGTACACACATGAAAGGACATCAATATTTATTGCTGCATTATTACTACAAACAAGAAATAATTTTAAATGTATTAATAAAAGTTTAGCTAAGCACATTATGGTATGCCTATAATAAAATACTCCGAGTCTATTAAGATAATACACATCTATGTTTACTGACACAGAACCCTGACCTTAATATGTATAACAACTCTCTTAAATATATGTACATATAAAACATGTAAGTATGCACATAAACATATTTCAAATGCTACTGTAAAGTGTATGATGCTATTATTGGTAAAATAATGAGAATGTGCGGAGGGCACTTAGCACTGTGGCTGCACAGGAAAAATCCAAATGCCTGTCCACAGTTATTTCATTTAAAGACCAAAACACAGGTCTTTTTCTCAAATAACAACCTAGCATAGATGCTCAACTATTTAAATATGTATTTTTAAAATTATACATATCCTACACATTTAAGTATCAAAAAAATAATACTGATGAAGTTAAATGAAATTATACATATCCTAGTGAGCTCAAACAAGGCACAGCACTCTGAGAAAGGATTGTTTTCCATTGTATCTAAGCACTCCTGTGGACCTCATGCCTTCTTCCTCAAAGGTAGATGTTTAGGTAAGTAAAACGACCAAATAAAAAGTGAGTCTTTCTAAAACACCCAGCTGCAGGCAGAAGGCTAGGGGTTCACATCTCTGGTCCGAGTCCAGCACTGGTCCTCCTGAGGGCAGCAGAAGGGCGTGCCCGCAGAAGGCGTGTTCTCCCTGTGGCTGGGGGTCCCCGCTAGTCCTTAGAAGCGGCTTTGTCCCTTGACAACCACACGCTGCCTCTCCTGACATCACAGGCTCAGCTGCTGCATGGAATCCAGCAACAAGTCTCAGACGTGGCCTTCACAGAGCACCGCCCAGATGCCCATCTCAGACCACTGCAGCTGGCCGGAGCCCACCACACAGGTGCCCATCTCAGACCACTGCAGCTGGCCGGAGCCCACCACACAGGTGCCCATCTCAGACCACTGCAGCTGGCCGGAGCCCACGCCCAGATGCCCATCTCAGACCACTGCAGCTGGCCGGAGCCCACGCCCAGATGCCCATCTCAGACGCTGCCGCTGGCCGGAGCCCACCACACAGGTGCCCATCTCAGACCACTGCAGCTGGCCGGAGCCCACGCCCAGATGCCCATCTCAGACGCTGCCGCTGGCCAGAGCCCTCCACCCCCCGGCACAGTGCGGGCCTGAGGAAGCGGGAAGGGGCGCTGGGCTGCGGGGCCAAGGACTCAGCACGGCTCGCGCCATCTGTGGACCAGACAGCACCACCATCTCATTGGCCTTCTGGCGAGCAGAGAACCGAGCACATCATGGAAAACTACCAGGCCATTCTTCTCCCGGATCAAAGGAGCACTCTGCTCGGCGCCGCTGAGCGAGCCGGCGCCCAGCAGCCACTCCGTGCCCCACTCCAGGCGCTCACTCCCTCAGTTCCGCAGGCCCAGCAGGCATACCCTCCGCTTCATCCTTCCCGCTTTTTACTCAGCACCGCTGCCAAGAATCCAACAGGAAAACCCACTTTACCCAACTTCCTGCGGCCCACAGGTCCCTCTGAAGGCCAAGGCTGAGCTCTGCGGGCACCGCCCACCGGGCTGCCTTCGTGGGATCCCCACACTCCTGCCTCCCGCAGGCAGGCCCTTCCTGTCTGAGGTTATGTGCGCTTAGGCCTGATACCCCCCTTCTCACCAGCCCAAATCACAGACTAGTAGGAAGTATCAGGAAACAAGACTAACCCCGGGGGAGGATGGGGAAAACAGGAAAAAGAGGACAATGTTTATGAAACCCCAAGTGCACCTTCCCACCAGTACAGCCAGGAACCCGCTGGGCCCTCCTCCCTACACAGCTGCATGCCACCGTTTCTTCTCAGATGACAGTCATTACAATTAATAACGCCAGGAAAAACTGTCCACAGACCAATGAGAAGAACGTTCCATTTCTTAAAAAGTGAGGTCTGTATTCATCAAAAATATATCATAAAATACAAGAAAAAAAATAAAGAAAATGTTCTGGATTAAAGAAGACTGCGAGAGACAGGACAGCTAACTGCAGACACGAATCTCCTGTGTCCATGGCAGATCACACACAGCACACTCCGGGCCGCGGGAGCAGCCGCAGGAGGCAGCATGACTCGCTGACGCTGGCGCTGCAGACGCTCTGGCTCCGTGCGGACGGCCTCACTCCCAGGAAGCACACTGCAGGCCTCGTGGTAAAGGCCAGGCTGTGTGCCACTCACCCTCCAATGGTTCGGAGAGAAACCAGGGGCAGATACAGAGTGTGCGCAACTGGTACAGCACACGGGCAAACGGGTAAAGCATGCCTCCTTTGTCCTGTTCTTATCCTGCAACTTCTCCGAGACTGAAATTATTTCCAAATAAAGAGTTGTAAAAAGCAAATAAATATGACCAACTAAGCCAGGATTTCCGTGAGTACAGGAGCCGTATGCCTCACCCCGTGCCAGCCACACAGCAAGCACACCAGCACCCGGCCCACAGAATGGAAACCCACCGGCCTCCGCCTTTTGTAACATGGACCACAGGGTGATGTGCAGACAGCTCGCACTCTTCCTCCTCCTGCTGGCACACGTGCTCCCAGAACGAGACGCTCAGCCACCCTCCGGAGCCCAGAACTCCCTGGTGCGTGACCCACGCACACAGGGAAGTGAATAAACATTCCATGAACCGACTCAGAGATGCATGATGTGCACACAGTAACCAGTAGAGAGAAGCACACACCGTATCTAGGTAGTTTGGAGAAACTACATCTATTTGGTTTGGAAATCCACACCCGCCCGTCCCTCCCGGCCCAGAAGGTGTAACGAGAAGAGATCTGCAAGGAAATGGAGGACAGCACTGAACCCTGCAGGTATAGTTTCCATGAGGTTATAACATGTACGTTAATTTCCATTCCTGTAGGACACAGGGCCCACCCAGCAATACACTTCCTAGATAGGGAAAGCAGAACCAAGATTTAAAAATTCACTGGGTAATCCAATCCTGCGGAGGCAGGAAAACCTGGGATTGTGCCGAGTTTGACTCCGGGGCATGTGGGAACACTTTCCCCTCACTGTCCTCGGTGGAACGCTCCGGGGCCTGCGTAGGCCGCGGTGCTCCGGCTCGGAGGAGCGGGCTGCAGGACTGCTCTAGCAGCGCCCGCAGGAACGCCACGTGACCGTTTCCAGTCAGATTCTACATGTCTGGTCAAACCATGTACACTCATGAAATCGGCGAGGCTGTTTCATGGTTTCCATACAATAAGACAACTTCGCACAACGCGCCATAAACTCTCCACTTCCCACAGGGTAAGTCACCGGTTACCGTTTCAATGTCTGATCTCTGTTGCTGTTGTCTGAACTGCATTTTGACATGTGACAGCAGTTTATTGGAAATCACAGCATGCCCATGCTTCCACTCTAAAAACAAAGGCAAAACAGCCCATTTTAAGATCCTGTACTTAAACTGAATATAAACACATCTATAAGAGCGTCTTATTGATATGAAGAGTTGAATAAAGACTATTATTTTTGTATTAAATTTTAAGCAAAAGACATTGGGTTATTTTAGGATACCAAGTTATTCTAAAACAAAGAGCAAAAGGAGGAACAATAGCAGGCCTAATTCCAAGAGATGTGGGGGAAAGAAAAACATTCAAGAAAAGATTCTAAAATGAATACAAGGAAATAAACCGAAGCAAATAAATTCTAAAGATGGAGACTAGAACAATGAAGAAATAAGAGTAAGTGTGTGTGATTTCCTAAATTCACATGCACTAAAGAAATAACGAAGGTCACCAGAAGAGGTAACTTTGCTGAAAAACCCAAATCATCTAGTAATAGGTCTTCAATGCGTTTATAAAATGTTACCAGCAATTGCAATTTCTCAAAATGAAACTGAAAACACAAATTCAAAACACAGTTAAGTCCACACTGTAAACTAGAACTCATTTATGAATAAAGGAACTCAGAAGCACAGGTCACCGGTACTGCAGAGACATGTAAATGGGGAGGCAGTCTCCATGGAGACTCTGGGTGAGGACCAGGGAGCAGGAGGGGCGTGAGCTGGGACCGGCACCGGGGGCTGCGGAGCCGCACCTGCTCGGGGAGGGCCGAGGGCAGTCTCCGCTCTGACCCCGCCAGGCCAGTGTCTAAAGGACATCGCTGTGGCGGTTACACGTGCTCATCGCACACACTGTGCCAGGAAGTTACCCACGCAGAATGGGGAACCTTAACGCTATTATGTACATATTTACCTCAAAATGCTGATTCTAAGTTCTTTCAGTTTCCAAGTCTGTATTAATTCATACCCTAGGTAACCTAAAAGCAATCAGAGAGAATATTTTAGAACGAAAAACTCAATTTTAAAAACCAAATTTAAGAAATTTCCTAATTAACAACATTTTCATGTTTAACTTATCAGAATAAGATCCCTGGTAAATAATTTAGATATCTATTGGGAGCCAAGAAAGCAGTTCCTGTCTGAGAGCTGTCCTCAGAATGTGTATTTCTGTTCTAACGCAGGTGGGAATGTGACAGCGGCTGTCAGCCTCTCAGGCCCACGGCGCGGCACGCCAGGGCCCTGCTGACGGGAGCACCGCTCACCGACCCCGTCCTCCCCTCCAGTGCCTTCCCACAGCCTCTCACCCGTTCACTGCGGTTCCAGGCTACGCTGCCTCCGAGTGAGACACAAATTCCACCCCCACATCTCTCCCCTCCTCTCTAATCCATATCCACCTTCTTTCTGGAAGCACCATAACCAAACAGTAAACCGATAATCCTTTAAAGTTCATCGCAGCCTCACTACCACTGCCGAGTTATCCACATCATTTCCCTAGACAGTCCTGTACAGGCAGCTGGAATTAACATGCCAAATACAATGAGTACTTACTTTATGTTCATAACACAGAGCCAACAGGTCACGTTTTCGCCTTTTAAGTGATGACCACAACTTAATGACAAACTTGCACACTCCTGTGTGACAGGCCCTTCGATAGCTATGAAGACAAGCCACATACAGACTGCCAAGTTTCAGAACAAAGCACACACTGAGCCACATGAGCCCTGACCCCTCTATGGCTGACCTTTCACCCCAAGGCCTGTCCCAACCCACACCCCTGCTCACCGAAGTCCAAAGGCGGACGTCACCCTCGTCACATTCAAAACTGTAACAGAAACCTTCCAGCTCATTCATTTCTTGCTGTGTGTCCCAGATTCCAATACTCTAACGGTACAAATATGAATGTCCAGATTCTATTCTTGCTCTTGTGAAACCCAAATGCACAGCTCCCATCAAGTCCCAGTGAACCAAGTGAAACACGAACACTGGCGGGAAAACACGGCCCCAAGTACTCTGTGAAGGAACAGAAAAAGCTAAGAAGCATTTGCAGAACTTTGGTCCTTAGTAACCGACCAGAAAACAAGCCTGAGATGTTCTAATTAAATTACACAGGCTGGCCGAAACCGGTTTGGCTCAGTGGATAGAGCATCAGCCTGCGGACTGCAGGGTCCCAGGTTCGATTCCGGTCAAGGGCATGTACCTTGGTTGCGGGCACATCCCCAATAGGGGGTGTGCAGGAGGCAGCTGATCGATGTTTCTCTCTCATCGATGTTTCTAACTCTCTATCTCTCTTCCTTCCTCTCTGTAAAAAATCAATAAAATATATTAAAAATAAATAAATAAGTAAATAAATTACAGAGGCTGGAGGAAGAGAAAAAGACGGAAGGCCTGTGAACAGCTCTGAGCTGGCTCTGGCAGGACCGCTCAGCCTCCTTGGCCCGCGCTGGGATTCGGATTGATTTCCAGGGGCCGTTTCCCCCTCCTTCCGAAGAGAGAGCCAGGCCCTCGGACCCCCGCGCCTGGGCTTCCCAAAGGTGCCCACAGCCTGCCCACGGCTCCCCTGGGCCCGGAGCCCCCTGGCAGCCTGGCCGGCGCCACCCTCTCCTGACCTCCGGGTAGAGCCTTCCAGAATG
Organism: Pipistrellus hanaki; assembly: GCF_964339955.1. Taxonomy (NCBI): domain Eukaryota; kingdom Metazoa; phylum Chordata; class Mammalia; order Chiroptera; family Vespertilionidae; genus Pipistrellus; species Pipistrellus hanaki. The sequence continues at coordinate 3,062,761 of NC_140503.1, forward strand.
GCTCCCGGCCTCCTCCCCTGCTTGGTGTGGGGAAACAGTGCAAAACCCTGGACCCCGAGCAGCTGGCTGTGCAGCCTGACCGGCTGCCGGGGGTGTGTTCGGACTCCAGGCACCAAGACGTCTTCTTCCCGCAGCACCGCCCAGGCACCTGGGAAGCCTCCCTCCACGGACGGCACATTTCTGTTTAACGGAACGAACACGCCGTGGCTTCCGAAGCGCGGTTTGAACCCCAGCCACGCCTAATGGCTACCGGCACCTGGGCTCTGACACAGTGACAGCTCTCTGTGGTCGCTGGTAGAAGGGAAAACGAAAAGGAAGAGGCTCCATTCTCCCAGGGAAATAAGACAAACGGAAGAGACTCCTTCCCCTCCCTTTTTACAGAATTCCTCAGCCCTTCTCGGATGTAGTGAGCCTTAAGCCTCCCTCTTCTCCCTGCTCCTCAGGAATGTTTCTAAGGCCTGAGCGCCCTCTCCGGGCGTGAACCCCAGCGCACGGCGAGGCTCAGAGACCAGAAGGGGAGCGCAGCCCTGGCCGGCGGTTCGGCCGGAGGTGTGATTCCCAGTCCGCGCAGGCCTAGGTTTGGGGCTGAGTCCCCGTCAGGACACTTGAAAGGAGGCAACCAATCGGTTTCTCTCTCACATTGGTTCTGTTTCTCTCTCTCCCCTCCTGTGCCCTCCCCTTGACACCTTCCTCTCTCTCTCAAATCAATAAACATGTCAAATCAATGAGCACGTCCTTGGGTGAGGATTTAAAATAAAGGAAGATAATGCCCAATCTATTGCAAAATAGACCTCCAGTGATAAAGATACAGGAACTAAGCGGTTTTCCTGACAGCACAGATGGAAGGGGCTTTGGCCACTGTCTTCTCGCTCGGTAGGGGCTGACCTGACCCATTCTGGTTCAATGTTCACGCATAATAAAACCCTCTTCTTTCCTTCTACCTTTTTGGAGAGATTTTCTGGGTTGCAGGAGATTTTGTTGCTAATTCTATTTTCACATCAGCCAAAAAAAACAAAAAAAACAACACAAAACACTTCCAGTTCTTAAATAGTATGCATGCCAAATAACAAAATTCTATTTCATGGAACTTCAACTATACTGGGGAAAAGTTTTAAAAAGAAGAGGGAGCTAAGTGAGCAAACAGCCTTATTTAAAAAGAAATCTGCGCATAGAAAGTTGATCCAAAGTCGTTCAACTGTTTTTAATATATAATAAGAGAGGAATATGCTAATTATCTGTGGGGCTGTGAGGGTGAGGCAGGAACTACAAGCGGGCAGCAGAGAGCTACAGGAGGGGGCAGGGCAGCAAGCTATGAGGAGAGGGGTGGGGGGAGCTACAGGAGTGTAGTTATGAGTATGAGTGTGTGTGTGTGTGTGTGTGTGTGTGTATTTATACACACATATATAATTATACACATATATACATAATTATGCACCTATATATACATACATATATATGTACAAGATATATATATATATATTGTATATATATATATACTGTATATATATGGCATACATCATTGACTTTAGAGAGATAGGGAGAGAGAGACAGAAACTCAGATGAGAGTGAAACATTGATGGGCCCGCTCCTGGGGATTGAGCCCAAAACCCTGGCATGTGCCCTGACCGGGGATCAAACTGGTGACGTACAGGTGCACTGGGTGACACTCAACCAACGGAGCCACTCTGGACCGGGCTCACTGTTGTAAGCTAGCTTCCTAAGTCCAGCTGCTGCTCTCACCTCCTAACAGGTCCTCATATACAGCGCCTCCCTCCTCAGAGGCCCTAGGCTGTAGGAGGGCACCTGGGAAGGCACCGGGAATATGTTATTGGTTTAAGTATTTTTTATTTAAAGTCCTCTGCATGCCAGCACGGGGTCCAGTGCCAGGAAGACCGAGGCTTTTCAGACCCCACTACCTCTCTCTAAGGTGGTTTCCTTACCCATAAGATAGGAATGCCTGACTATTATGAGGATCAAATGATACCAGGCATGCCTGTATGAAGGCTGGTGGAGAAAAAGTGTTTGCAACACAGAAAATGCTCACTAAGTGGCAGTTTCTTAAAAACCACACTCCCGTCTTTATCTAGAATCATGTTTTCAAACAATTCTTAAGACTATAAGGAATGTCTCAAAGAAAACCTAAAATATTTTATTAATTCTAAAATTTAGCATAGAAAATATATTCTCATATAAATTTAAAATATACAAGATTTTATACAGTATTTTAACCCAACAAACATGAAAATCCCCAAACTCTGAACCACCTAGACATGAATTTAGGGTAGGATAAAAATCAAATCTAAATCACAAACTATAGTATGTAGTGTGAAATAAAGTTACATAGCTTTCTATCCACCGATTTTATTTTAAAAGCAAAAAACAAAAACCAACCGAAGAACTTGTGTACATCCATATAGGTTCAACCAATGGACATGGAACTCTGGGGAGGGAGGGTATGTACGGGAGGAAGGGAGGGGGGGCAAAAAAAAAAATCAATAAAATAAAATATATTAAATAAATAAATAAATAAATAAATAAAATAAAATAAAATAAAAACAAAAAAAAAAAACCAAAAAGTACTATATATTATTTCTGTTGGCTCCACTGACATCACTGAAAATATTACTTCCCGTAACTGTTTCTTGGGCAATAAAATGGTGCAGATGGGCAAGAAGTTACCATCATCATCATCATCACCAAAATGGACAAGTTTTGAAAATATAAAGTGTGGGGGAAAAAACATACAAAAAGATGGGAAATATCCAAAATTTCTATAGTATACAAAATAAGTATTTCGAGGATTTATTAACTACTATTTGGAGAATATAGCTTATGAAAGGACTAAGGTCAAAGATTGAGACCAAAGAGAAGAGAAAAGGAATACAAACTTTAAGAATTTAAACACCAATATCGTTAGACACTTAATCACAGATTTCCATTTTTACTTGTCATTTCTGCATTAATTAGAAATCCTTGCATATTAATCTAACCTACCTTAACACACACAGAAACTTCATACAGAAATGTTCCTTCAACATTACCAATTACAACAGCAAAAAATGGCCCTCCCACTTCCACCCCCAAATGTAACTGTCTCCCAGTGAGTGAGGGGATGGTTTGGTAAGCCATGGTTCATTTTACAGGATGCATTCAATTGAGCCATTAAACATAATGAATTTATAATGAACAAAAATGCTTATGTTATGGCGTCCAATGAAAAAAAAAAACAGAACATTTTTATTTACAGTAAGATTAAGATTATGACTTCAAGTTAAAAACAAGGAAAAAAGAAAAGGGAGGATGGAGAGAAAACATTCACTCAGAATCTGAGGATATGATCACTACCAGAGTAATTTCTTTTCCTTAAAACTTTTCTGCATTTTAAAATTCCCTACAATTTTAGCACTTTATTACTTTTAGAACATGGTTTGTATAAAGACAACAGTTTAGAGATATATGATTCTGCTTTAGGAACCGGAAAAGAAAAACCTCTCCCTTCTGAAGCTATTAATTGTGGTAAATTTTACCCCCGTTTCTGTAAGTTAAACCACAAATGCAATAGCCTTCTTTTCTTGCACTACTCTACGAACCAAACAAATTTCTGGGTTTCTCTAAATCTGTAACATAAATATATTATGTTTACATTGCAATGTAATTATGCCTAAAACTAGATCTGTCAGAAATTGAAGCTGAATGCAGGTCAAATACCATTTTAACGAATTCCATCCATCAAATCTCCAGTCTCTCCAGGCTGCAGCAGATGGCCCTGCACTTGGGATACTTTTGAAAAAGACAACATTCCACTCAGACCCGACTGCCCCTCCAGCTCCCGGAAACGCCGTTTCCCTGCAGTCTGCTGCGAGAGAGGGAACAATGAACACGCCACGAGCTCCAAGGTGAGCTGTAAGGTTAAGGTTTGAGCCCAGGTTTCTGCCTTTGACTCAATAGAAACGCTGTTCAACAAGCACTAGAATTCACTCAGTTCTGCCTCTTTACCCCACAGGAGACCACCCTTGAGGTCAGGGGCCACTTCTATGTCAAGCGATTTTAACACAATATAACACACATTTTCTTTCTTCCTTTAATTATTTAGAGAGAGGATGGAGAGGGAGAGGAGAAACATCCATGTGAGAGTGAGACATGGATGGGCTGCCTCCTCCTCCAGGCCGCCTACCAGGGGTCCGGCCCACAACCCAATCCTGTGCTGATTGGGAACCGAACCGGCAACGTTCTGGTGCGTGGAACAACGCCCGCCAACCACCACACTGGGCAGGGCAGCATGACACTTAATGCTAAAGGCAGGCCTGGGCCTGAGCAGCATGAGCCTAACGGACTGTACAGATAGTGGACGGTGAGTCAAGGTGGAGTCAGAAACGAAAACACTGAGAGCTCCTGGCAAGGCGTGAGCGCCACCCCACTGCTGTGTGCACCCACCCCGCTCCCGCCACCTGCTCCCCAGCCACCCGCAGTGCCCTGCCCTCACTGTGCTGCCCTCCTGAGCGCCACCCCACTGCTGAGTGCACCCACCCCACTCCCGCCACCTGCTCCCCAGCCACCCGCAGTGCCCTGCCCTCACTGCGCTGCCCTCCAGACCGCACCCCTCTCCTCCCCAAGCCCCCCCCCGAGCTTCCTCACTGGACTCCCTGCGCAGCACATCAGGGCTCACTGGATCTCCTGTTCCCTACGAGGTGCCACTGCTCCCCCGCCCCCCCAGCCCCAAAACTGCTGACTCTGAAATGAAAGATAACCTCATACTTGGCTTACACTAAATTCAAGGAAAGCTGGAAATACCCATAAATACATTTTCTTTTTTTTTTTTTTTTTTTTTTTTTTTTTTTAAATATATTTTATTGATATTTCACAGAGAGGAGGAAGGGAGAGAGATAGAGAGCTAGAAACATCGATGAGAGAGAAACATCGACCAGCTGCCTCTTGCACACCCCCTACCGGGGATGTGCCCGCAACCAATGTACATGCCCTTAACCGGAATCGAACCTGGGACCTTTCAGTCCGCAGACGGACGCTCTACCACTGAGCCAAACCAGCCTCGGCCATAAATACATTTTCATTCATTAACACTATGTTGAGAATAAACTTTATTTCTCTAACCTTAAATTAACATGTGTCTTTATAGGTGAAAGAAAATTTCAACTTAGAGCCGAAACAGGGTGGCTCAGTGGATAGAGCGTCAGCCTGTGGACTGAAGGGCCCCGGGTTCGATTCCGGTCAAGGGCATGTACCTTGGTTGCGGGCACATCCCCAGTAGGGAGTGTGCAGGAGGCAGCTGATCGGTGTTTCTCTCTCATCGATGTTTCTAATTTTCTATCCCTCTCTCTTTCTCTCTGTAAAAAAAAATCAATAAAATATATTTTTTAAAAAAGAAAGAAAATTTCAGCATTGCTACTTCCCACTGTTTAAAGACTATCATAACCCAGTTATTTTAATAAGTTTAATGCCGCCATCCTTGCGCCTCTCCCTTAGAAAGCAGAGCTCAGGGCTGACCTGAACGTGCCACAGAGCAGCCCCGGTCTGCCGATGGCAATTCTGACATCAGACCGCTGTACGCACTCCCCTCCCACCCCCTCGGCGACCTCCCCACCACAGAACCGTCTGCTCCGTGGACGCAATCTGATCTGACACTGACCTTGAAAACGTCTCAGCACCAATGTAAAGCTCTATGGTTTCAAGTGCAACTGGGAAACCCAAAGATCAATAGTTCTCATTATTGTTTCTTGGGAACTATATTTTATTAGGTTTAAAATCCAGATAAAACTCTGTTCAATGTCAACTAGTAAGTACAGAAGGAATGACAGAAAAAATCATTTTAACCATCACAACTGAAAACCGAGGCAAGAGTCATTAATGGACACGAATGGGTGATGGTGACAAAGAACATCCTGTCACAATGGCTCTGCACAGATTACCCATGTGACATGGAAACTGAAATTTTTCACTAGAAGCACGGCCAGATGCTATGTAACTTAACTCAGTGGCACAGGTAGCATCGCCAACATTGGAACATGCACCGCCCCCACGGAGAGGAACTGAAGAGCCAAACCAGGGAGCCGCCTGAGCAATGCCACCCAGAGCCACAACGCATGCCCTCCACAGCCACAGATCAATGCCACACAGAGCCACAACACATGCCCTCCACACAGCCACATGAGCAATGCCACACAGAGCCACAACGCATGCCCTCCACACAGCCACAGAGCAATGCCACACAGAGCCACAACACATGCCCTCCACACAGCCACAGAGCAATGCCACCCAGAGCCACAACGCATGCCCTCCACAGCCACATGAGCAATGCCACACAGAGCCACAACGCATGCCCTCCACACAGCCACAGAGCAATGCCACACAGAGCCACAACGCATGCCCTCCACACAGCCACAGAGCAATGCCACACAGAGCCACAACGCATGCCCTCCACAGCCACATGAGCAATGCCACCCAGAGCCACAACGCATGCCCTCCACAGCCACATGAGCAATGCCACACAGAGCCACAAAGCATGCCCTCCACAGCCACAGAGCAATGCCACACAGAGCCATAACGTATGCCCTCCACACGGCCACAGAGCAATGCCACACAGAGCCACAACGCATGCCCTCCACGCAGCCACAGAGCAATGCCACACAGAGCTACAACGCATGCCCTCCACAGCCACATGAGCAATGCCACACAGAGCCACAACGCATGCCCTCCACACAGCCACAGAGCAATGCCACACAGAGCCACAACGCATGCCCTCCACACAGCCACAGAGCAATGCCACACAGAGCCACAACGCATGCCCTCCACAGCCACATGAGCAATGCCACCCAGAGCCACAACGCATGCCCTCCACAGCCACATGAGCAATGCCACACAGAGCCACAAAGCATGCCCTCCACAGCCACAGAGCAATGCCACACAGAGCCATAACGTATGCCCTCCACACGGCCACAGAGCAATGCCACACAGAGCCACAACGCATGCCCTCCACGCAGCCACAGAGCAATGCCACACAGAGCTACAACGCATGCCCTCCACAGCCACATGAGCAATGCCACACAGAGCCACAACGCATGCCCTCCACAGCCACATGAGCAATGCCACACAGAGCCACAACACATGCCCTCCACAGCCACAGAGCAATGCCACACAGAGCCACAAAGCATGCCCTCCACAGCCACATGAGCAATGCCACACAGAGCCACAACACATGCCCTCCACAGCCACATGAGCAATGCCACACAGAGCCACAAAGCATGCCCTCCACACGGCCACAGAGCAATGCCACACAGAGCCACAACGCATGCCCTCCACGCGGCCACACGAGCAATGCCACACAGAGCCACAATGCATGCCCTCCACCCAGCCGCCTGAGCAATGCCACACAGAGCTACAACGCATGCCCTCCACACAGCCGCCTGAGCAATGCCACACAGAGCCACAACCCATGCCCTCCACCTGGCCACACAAGCGATGCCACACAGAGCCACAAAGCACGCCCTCCACGCAGCCACAGAGCAATGCCACACAGAGCTACAACGCATGCCCTCCACACAGCCGCCTGAGCAATGCCACACAGAGCCACAACCCATGCCCTCCACCTGGCCACACAAGCGATGCCACACAGAGCCACAAAGCATGCCCTCCACGCGGCCACAGAGCAATGCCACACAGAGCCACAACGCATGCCCTCCACAGCCACATGAGCAATGCCACACAGAGCCACAGTGCATGCCCTCCACACGGCGCTCCTGTCCAAGGCGCACAGCCCGAACCTCATCACAAGGAAACGTGCCAACCAACTCTGAGATCACTCCACAAACAGCTGGCTGTGCTCTTCAGACATGCCAGACCACCAAAGTGACAGCTGAGAAACATCAGGTCAAAGAGTAAGGAGACATGACAGCCCTCGCCAGTTTGGCTCGGTGGATAGAGCGAAGGCCTGTGGACTGGAGGGTCCCTGGTTCGATTCCAGTCAAGGGCACATGCCCGGGTGAGGGTTCGATCCCCAGTGGGGAGCATGCAGGAGGCAGCTGATCACAGATTCTCTCTCATCACAGATGTTCCTATCTTTCCATCCCCATTCCTCTCTGAAACAAACAAAAAACTTATTAAAAAAGAGACATGACAATTAAACACAATGTATATAGTTGAGATTAAAGGGGATCAGACTATGCCACCTCAAAATGTGTCACTCCAGCATAAGGATTATTTCGAGCTGAAGACAAACAGCAGGCACAGGAGGGACTCCCTGCCCTCCGACTGGGCCTAATACAGGCCACGCATTCCCCACTGTCAGGGTCCTCTCCCCCACCCAGTGCCAGGAAGAGATGCCTCTCCTCCCTGCACCAACCCTTCCTCCCCGTGTCCCCCCCAGGCCTCCCTCCCCCACTCACCACCCTGACAAGTCCGACTCCCTCCCTTCGCTTGTCCCGTCTCCACAGTGAGACGGCATGTGCTCTCCAGCCTCACCTCTTCTTCGGGGTTATTTCCCCCTGGGAGCTCCTGTGGACATGAAAATAACCCTTTCTCCCGCTATCTGTCCCCTGTGGTCTAACTCCGTCCCATCCCGAGCCAGCACATATGGGGAAAGCTACCTGCCTCGCCTAGAGGAACCCTGGTGACACTCCAATGTCACAGCACCTGGATTTAACAACTGCGTGGCAAACATGTGAGAGAACACTCTTGTTCTGGGGAAAAGGCCTCAAATATCTAGCAGTGAAGAGCACAAAGCCTGGAATGCAAATGTACAAACTGGTAAGTGTTGGTAAATCTATGGCATTCCAATCCTGTCTCTGTACTTTTAAAACATGAAGTTAAAAATAAAACTCTACTAAATACCGATAAATGTATTTAGCTTTTAGAACACAGAAAATAGAACTCACATCCCATTTCATTTCAGAGTCGTATAAAGAGTAATACTTAAGGTGGTTTCCTCACTTAAAAACCTTTGTTTTACCTCCTGCCCCTTAGATTATTCATTCATTCAGCTCATAGTTACGGAGCAAGACACCCTGGTACAGTCTGAGGATGTTGGGTGAGAGCGGACTGGGTGCGGCTTCAGACGGAGAAACAGCATTGGGCAGCAGGGACAGTCAGGCCTCCTGGGAACAAGGCCCTGCAGGCCCAGTGGCAGAGACTGCGGGAGCACCTGCGGGAGCACCTGCGGGAGCAGTCACAGGGGAGCGGTGAGACCCTGAGACAGACGAGCAGGAGCCAGGTCACAGGATGCTCTGCGGCTGCGGGGTCTGAGCCTCGTCCTGTCCGCTGACGAGCCATTGGCCTCTGGTCTTCTCTTCCCAGTGTTCACCGGGCTCTCACCGCCCTCACCTCAGCCCGGACAGCTTTCCCAGGCCACAGACAAGGACAGCTCAGCACAGGGGAACTCCTGAGCCCGCCCTCTGTCCTCAGAGCAGACACTGCTTTTCCCGTTTCAAACATTTCCTCTCTCACACCGGTGCCTGCCTGGCCCTTATGCACTGAAAGTCCCTCGTAGCACAAACCTCCCCACCTGCCCCCCGGAAGAAGCAGGGCCTTCCGTGGCCCCATCTCCGGCTCCAATCCCCGACCCTTCCTGCCTGCTACACGCTTCCACTTGGAAAGCCACACTTAGCTGCTGTCCGAAAAATTAAATTAATCTAAAAAGAAAGATGAGGGTTCCCTATTGTTAAATACAAACAAAAACCCAATGTGTAAACCCTCCATTACGGGAATTCAAGAATTCTGGGAGAAAAACCCAGCAGCATCAGGATGAATGCAGCTCCTAAGCTCACAGGTCTGATTCCACTCAGCGAGTCAATGGAAGCCAATACATTACGGAGCAATCCCTGTGAGAGGGCAGGCCGCCGGTAAAGCCCAGTGCGGAATCCGCCTGCTGGGGCACTGCCCTCCCTCTGTCCCCGCCTCCTCTACAGGGATCTACAGCATGCCAGCCGGACTGCTCCGCTCCCCACACAGCCCACAGCACATACAGTCATTCATGAGCCAGGTCCCATGTGCAAAGCACTGAGAAATGCCCAGGAAGCTGAGCGAAGAGGAGAACTGCACGCACGCAGGAAGCTGACGCCACCTGAATACTGACTGTCCCTCCCAAATGTTTTTAAGAGGCTCCAGCCTTATACTTCACTTATTTTTATTTGTACTATGACTTAGAAACAATCCTTCAAAGAACAATAAAGCATATACTAAATTATAATTCAATGATTAGATTAATCAAAAGCGAATTTTGGTCAGATGAGAAATTTAGTTTCCAATCTAATTACAAATGTCACATACTAATCAAGAGCTTCTTTTTTTAAAAAAATTTATTGATTGATTTGAGAGAGAGAGAGAGAGAGAGAGAGAAACATTGATTTGTTGTTCCATGTTTTACTGGTTGATTCTCCTGCTACAGAATTTCCCTGGCGACCGGAAAACACACAGGCATCCTTGGAGACACAGGAAAACCCCTTATTTCCAGACGTTTCACATGATCCGGTACAGTGACTCCGGGGAGACTTTCTCTCCAAACCCTGAGCCCCGCAATATGAAGGAAGCTCTCCCTTTATCCCTTTGGTTTCTTTGTCCCCCAAATATGGATGGGACTTCCAGACCTTCCTCGGGCTTTGCAAAAAGGCCCGTGAGTTGGGGTGGGGGAAGATGAGACCACATCTCACCGCCTGGCCTGGTGCCAGCACTGGTAACTCCGTCTGGGGTTGTGTATTGTTCATGGTATACGGCCTCTCTAAAATGGGGGTGGTACTTAGGTAAACAGGTCCTACAGGACCAGATAATTAAAGGGGCAGTGACTAGACTACAGGCTAATAAGAATGTGCATTAGGTACTGGCACAGATTCAGATGGCTAGCCCCCCGAGTGTCTCCTTTTCTCCATCACTGGTATGTGCCCTGGCTTGGATCGAGCTCCCAACCTACCAATAGCTGTTGAATATCATTAGTTTTCAGGGAACTAACTTTGTCCACATAAATCACACTTGTGCCTAACTTCTAAGAATATATAAAACCTGACTGAAGTGTCATTAACTACTATTATTTCATGCACACAGCAAAGAATATTCTTTATATTACTTAATTATCTCTTAAAAAGTTGTAATTTTTCCAAATGAAGCAAAGTTTTATTTGGTTATTTTAGCATCAATTACCTTCTCATGGCCACTCAAGGAAATAACTTTAAAATATATTTTATTGATTTTTAACAGAGAGAAAGGGAGAGATAGAGAGCTAGAAAAGTCGATGAGAGAGAAACATCGACCAGCTGCCTCTTGCACACCCCCTACCGGGGATGCACCCGCAACCAATGTACATGCCTTCGACCGGAATCGAACCTGGGACCTTTCAGTCCGCAGACCGACGCTCTACCACTGAGCCAAACCGGCTTCGGCACTGAGCCAAACTGGCTTCGGCTCAAGGAAATAACTTTAGATGAAGTGGACAAATTCCTTGGAAAACACAATTTACCCAAGTTAACATCTGAAGAAACAAAAATTTGAAGAGGCCTATACCTTTTAAAGAAAATGGATTATTAGGTCTAGTAATAATTAATGTCGTTTTCTAATACTTTTTAAATCGAATTTATTTAAATAATACAACAAAATTTAATCAACAATATAGTTGCCGTTGTTTTCTACTACTTGTGCCCAACGCTCAGGAAGCATTTTAATCTCTCTGTTGTAAAATTCTTGTGATTTTGATGCAAAAAATTCGGTCAATGCATTTTTGAGGCATTCTTCATTATTAAATTTTTTTCCAAGAAGAAAGTTTTGCAAAGAACGAAACAAATGGTAATCGGAAGGGGCAATATCAGGAGAATATGCAGCTTGAGGGAGAACTTCCCATTCCAACTGGCGCAGTTTTTCAGCAGTGATTCTTGCAGTATGTGGTCGTGCGTTATCATGGTGAAGAATTACGCCCTTCCGATTAATCAGCGCGGGTTCTTTTTCTCTTAAAGCTTGGGCTAACCTTTCCAATTGGGCACTATACACTGCACTTGTAATGGTTTGGTTAGATGGTAAAAGTTCATAATGAAGAATTCCTTTAAAATTCCACCAAACACACAACCTCACTTTTTTCACATGCAAGTCAGGTTTTGGCGTGGGCTGCGGAGCCTCATTTTGTCCAACCATTGAGGCCGCCTTTTCAAATTAACATACAGCACCCATTCTTCATCTCCGGTAACAATTTGCTCTAAAAACGGCAAACGGTTTTGACGAGAGAGGAGCGAACTGCAAATTGTGACTCTTTGATTACGGTTGTTGTCGGTCAACTCATGAGGGACCCATTTTCCAAACTTTTGGACTTTGCCAAGTGCACGCAATTGATTGGAAATTGTTTTTTGTGAACAATTTAAAGTTGTCGCAAGCTCTTGTTGGGTAATTTGAGGATTTTGCACCAAAAGAGCTTGAAGAGCTTCTTGATCAAAATTGGACACACGGCCTCGAACACTCTTGTCATCTAACGAAAAATTTCCCTCGCGAAATTTCTCAAACCAAAGCTGGCATTTTCTGGCGCTAACTGCATCTTGACCAAGAGCACTACAGATGTTTTTTGCAGCCTCACTTGCTTTTCTTCCTAATTGGAACTCGTAAAGCATGCAGTGCCGAATATGCTCTTCATCCGCCATCTTCTTAGCCCTAGTTTTGCACAAAAATCAAACCAAACACAAACTTTTTCAAGCTAAACTTGTTAATTGCACTTCACACGTTCTGTAGATACCACGTGTTTGAAGGTTATGTCAATACAAGTCAACGCCAAGCAAGATTTTAAACGAATGTTTAAAAACGACATTAATTATTACTAGACCCGATATTTAAAAATGGATTATTAAAAACTCCAAGCCCAGATGGCTTTACCAGTGATTCTTCTAAATATTTAAAAGTAACTTCAATCTTAAAACCATACTCTTCCAGATAGAAGTAAGAGAGAATACTTCCCAACTCTTTCTATGATACCAGCATAAATTGCACACCAAAATCCAGTAACAGTAAAAGTACAGCTCCATCTCTCAAACAAAAAACATAAAGATGCTAAACAAAACCCTAGCAAACTGACTCCGGATATATATAAAAAGGAAAATGCATCTTGACCTGTTGTGTTTTGCCACAGGAATGCAAAGATAGCTTAATATTAAAATTAAAAAAAAATGATTTATTAGGACTTACTATAAAGCTACAGTAATTAAGGTAGTGTGGGTGCTGGCACAAAAATAGACAATGAAACAGAATAAAATATGGACTCACATATATAAGCTTATTTACTTAGTGACAAAAACAATACCATACTGAATAGAAGCTAGGTTGTATATCCAAGCAAAAAAAAGAATTTTGACTCCCACCTCATTATCACACACAAAATGCAATGCCAGTTAGATTATATATCTAAATGTACAAACTTGAACAATAAAGTTATTAGAAAAAAACTTAGGCGAATACGTCTTCATGTCCTTGGGGTGAGCAGAAATTTCTTAGACAAGCTCTAGAAAGCACCAATCAAACAGGAAAAACACTGACAAACTGGACTACATAAAATTAGAACTTGTGTTCATTAAATGATCTGATAAAGAGAGTGAAAAAGCAAGCCAGAGTAGGATATATAAACAACCCCTACAAATCAATAAGCAAAGGCAGACAAGAAAATTGAATAGGCAAAAAGGACTTCCCAGCACAGGGTATCAAAATGATCAGAGAGAAAAGCTAAACAATTTCTGTCAGGTTCTCATCCATTAACAAACATTTACTAAGCTGTCGTACATGGAGATATAGACGATGAAAAGACTCCATTGTCTCTGAAAGCTTCTGCCATCCATTCAAAGCAAAGATCTGACTTCATCTACTTCGTAAGACTATTTCCCAAAGTTCCCATCTTCCATTTCAGAGAGGAAAGGAGAGAAACATCAATGTGAGAGCAGCACATGGATCTGCTGCCTCCTGCACACAACCCCAGCACGTGCCCTGCGGAATGAAACCTGGAACCCTTCGGTGCCCTGGACAACACGCAACCAACTGAGCCACACCAACCAGGGCAGTAATAACCTTTTTAAAAACTTCATATAAAAGCAACGTTATCTCCATAAGGTGTTAGTTTCTAAATACTTCAAAAAGTAAAAACATTAATTTATTCACTGAACAAATGGGAGCAAATTCTGTATGCCAGGTACTGTTCTAGTCCATCCTTATTATTCTATAAACCTTAACCCAGACATTGATTGTCACTACAAGTCTCAAAAATCAAACACTAAGGCCAAATTTTAAGTATTTCATGTTTTGTCTCTAGTAAATTTTATAGACAACCTCAAACAATGCTTTCTTGTGGTCTTCCTAATCACATATTTAAATGATGCTAAGCTATCCTTGCCCTAAGCAACTGCACATATTAAGAGAACCAACAATTTACTGACAAGAATATGTTTTAACAAAGGGCGTTTTTACACTACTGAAAATTTTAATTTCATCAGCTAAACCTAAAAAATACAGTTGACCCTCGAACATCAAAATGAGGGTCCACTTATACACTGATCTTTATGCAATAAACTAGAGGCCTGGTGCATGAAATTCATGCAGGGGAGGGGTCCCTCAGCCAGGCCTGCACCCTATTTGGGGACCCTTTGGGCGATGTCCGACTGCCCTGTGGAATTGGGCCTAAACCAGCAGGACATCCCTCTCGAAATCCTGGACCGCTGGCTCCTAACTGCTCCTAACTGCTCACCTGCCTGCCTGCCTAATCGCCCCTAACCCTCCTGCCTGCCTGCCTGATTGCCCCTAGCCACCTCTGCCTGCCTGCTTGATGCCCCTAACCACTCTCCTCTGCCTGCCTGCCTGATCACCCTAACCGCCCTCTGCCTCGGCCCCCACCACCATGGCTTTGTCCGGAAGGACTTTCGGTCTATCCAGTCTAATTAGCATATTACCCTTTTATTAGTATAGATAGTATAGATACCTGTACTGTTTTTGATCCACGGTTGCAGAGAGTCATTACACATAGGGAACTTGAGCACCAAGGATTAGGTATTCGCAGCGGGGGTGGGGAAATCAGCGCCCTTTAAGCCCCACATTGTTCAAGGATCAAAGGTATCACTTCCTCTGCATTCATTCTGGGGATATAACACACGGAAAAAAGCAGCCCTACTTCTCAGGCCAACATTCCTAAAGCCTGGCAGCGGAAACGTGGAAAGCACTGACTGCCTCCACCGTCCAGAAATGAGTTCATTTGTAAATACTGTCACTCAGCATCTGTCAAAAGACAACTAACTGCATGAGACACTGATATTCAGGGAAGTCACCTGGAAATAAATTAACTAAACTCTAATAAATCACATCCCCAGGATGATGTTCACCGTATTACTAAAGCTTTTCTCGTCTGCTGAGTCTTTTACCTAGCTTCTCTACAACGGCATGTGAAAATGTTTCTCTATCACTCGTAAACATTTTGTCCACATGTTAATGTCATTTTATATATGAATTTAAACAATCACTTATTCTTCATACCAGAGAAAGGTCTGCTTCTCCTGGTTAATCGGTATACTTCCTTTCATTAATCAATGCCAACTATAATTAGTACTGCTTCCTCTTTCGCTTTGACTAATAATTTAAAATTTTAAAAAACCTTTAGCGACATGCCGATGCTGAGCGCTCCCTGCAAAACCATCCTAAATCCTCCTGAAGTAGACAAATAGTAAGGTATGTACATTCACTGACCTGCTAGAGTGACCTAAACTCTTGAATGTCCAAAAAGCAGAGCATAAGGTAAACAAGACCCATCACTGGGCTCCAACTTTCGATTTGCACAAGTTAGACACGGACCTTCCGTGGCCTCCTCCGGCAGCCTCGTGCTGACCAACCGAACCAGTTACTGGAATGTCCCTCGCCAGGAACTGAAACCACAAAAATGTCAGTCCTGGGTCTCAAGGAGATTAAAGTCTTTTCTTGACAAAGAGGAACCATTTGTGGGAAAGTGTAACTTTCGGGACAGCCCTGAGAAAGCTTCTATTGCGATAAAATCTGAGTCCAGCCCTCACCGGTCTGGCTCAGTGGATAGAACGTCGGCCCTGGAATGGAAGGGTTCCGAGTTCGATTCCAGTCAAAGGATGTACCTTGGTTGCGGGCACATCCCCAGTTGGGGGCATGCAGAGGCAGCTGATGGAAGTTTCTTTCTCACCAATGTTTCTAACTCTCTCTCTCTCTCCTTCCCTCTGTAAAAACCAATAAAATATATATTTTTTTAAAAATCTGAGTCCAGTAGTTTGATGATCTGGCCCAGCCAGAGTGACGATTGAGCATCATCCTATGCACTGAAAGGTACTTGAGTTGTGGGTTGGATCCCTGGTTGGGGCGTGTATGGAAAGCAACCAATTGATATATCTCACATCAATGTTTCTCTCTCTCTCCCTCCCTCCAAGCATGTCCTTGGGTTAAGGTTAAATACACACACACACACACACACACACACGAACTATTCATAAAGCCAAAATGCAGAAACAACCACCCAGGTGTCCACGGATGAATGGCTAAATAAAATGTGGTATATGCACACACAATGAACCATTATTCAGCCTTAAAAAGGAAACCCTGACACATGCTCCCACATAAATGAGCCCTGAAGGAGCTTAAGTGAAATACACCAGTCACTGAAGGACAAATACTGTAGAGGTTCCAGGAGTAGCCGCATTCACAGAGAAAACAGCACGGTGGCTGCCGGGGCTGGAAGTGGGTGGAGTGAGGGTTGGTGTTTAATGGAGACAGAGTTCCAGTTAAGGAAGAATAAAAAGTTCTGGAGATGATGGTGCTGATGGTGGCAAAACAAAGTGTGTGTACTTAATGCCATAAAACCATACACTTAAAACTGGTTAAAGTGATAAAATTAGTTTTATATATACACATATATTTAGCACAGAAGTCACCTGAATATTTCAGGTTGGAGAGCGTTTCCTTCATCCAACAAGCACCAGCCAAGGACTCCTGCACATGGCCCGGTGCTCCTCCACCCCCACTCACAGCACCGATGCTACCCAACGCCGAGCACAGGGCGGGCTCTGGCAGCACCATGCCAGTCCCGGCCGCCACTCCAGGCTCCGCACTCCGGGCCGTCGTCTCCCTCCGAGTCTTCCTCTCCTGCCGGCGAAGTCAGGACAGCGCCGCAGGGTCACTCTCCCCTTCGCCACAAGAATGGCCGCAGGGCAGCAAGGTCACAGGTGTCTCCTTTCTCAGGTGAGACCAGCATCCACACGTCAGACAGAGGCAGGGAAAACCATCTCAGTGCCGCGGCAGCCCCTCTGCCTAGAAGGTGACACTGAGCCCACTACCACCGCACGCCACCGCAAAATCACTGCCAAGCGAGGAGAGAGCACACGAAAATGAAATGCCTTCGAAAACCAAGATAACAACTCTCAGCAGCGGCAAAACACGTCACTGCAAAGCCCCACACAGAGCACAAGCAGGGTGTGGGAGACAGAACCGCCTGCGGGGCGGCGAGGGCGCGGGAAAAGCAAGCACCCCCAAAACACGGCCCGCAAAGTCTCTGCCCCAAATGAAAGGTGACTAACACGTCTTCTCCTCGGACGGCTCAGCGGGCAGTGAATAAACCCGCACCAACACTACCATCCCAGTGCTTCAAGCGGCCACATTAAAAGCAATCCTTAGTGTTTCTAATCTGTAGACAGTTTTATAAGATATGTCCCACAATCAAGTTTTGAAACAACTATGTGTGTACACAGATGTGGCACGTGTTACCTACACTGTCCACGTGCCACGTGTAGCTCCCTAGTTTTACAGACAACACACGGCGAGAAGGCGGGTTCCTCCAGAACCTGGTTCCTGCGGGCATCAGCACTGCGGAAGTTACCAGGCACAAGCCCCCTCCAGCACCCTGTGCCAGCATCCTTCCTGTACTAATGACGGGGGCTCTGTGGTAAGACGAATACTTTTACTTAGAAATGCCAATGTCCACAGCAATATGGTTTTCCACTGCGTTAACCTTGTAGTCAAGCGCATTAAAAAGAAATGCATCATTTCCAAGTCACCTAACTTCTGCCCTGTTCCATCGCTGGGTGCTGCCCTTTGGGCACCAGCAACGCGAAGACCACTGACAGTCAGGATGGTAACAATTCAGAACACGCCGAGGACCGAGGACCTCAAGAAGCGCCCTTCCAGGTAAGGGCCCTTGGATGAGAGGAATGCATGTTCTTAAACCGAATGCATATCCTTAAACGGAGCTGGTGGCAGGAACACTCAAAACTTCCGTGGATCGCCGAAACCAGTTTGGCTCAGTGGATAGAGCGTCAGCCTGCGGACTGAAGGGTCCCGGGTTCGATTCTAGCCAAGGGCATGTACCTTGGTTGCGGGCACACCCCCAGTAGGGGTGTGCAAGAGGCAGCTGATCGATGATTCTCTCTCTCATCGATATTTCTAACTCTCTATCCCTCTCTCTTCCTCTCTGTAAGAAAATCAATAAAATATATTTTTTTAAAAAAAAACTTCCGTGGATCGGTCACTCCGGCTTTTCCAGCATGACTTTCTCCACTCCCTGGCCACTCACCTCTGCTCCAGCACGGCTTCGGGCTAGGCAGACACTGCGGGTGTGTGGAGTCTGCGGGCAGAGCCTGGGCAGCGGGCGCTGCAGATCATGGGCACAAATCTGACGCAGCCTTAGACACCCTGACTGCCGGCGATGGCGGGCCCCAGGACAGGCTCCTGGGCAGCGGCCACAAGTCCTGGCGCAAAACCATGGGAGGCGAGGGGCGGGGATGGAAGACGGCCTGGGCCACGCGCCCCCGGACCCGGACCCGGCCACCCGCCAGGACCCGGGGACAATCCTCCCTTCCTGCCCGGCGCCCCGGGGGCTCGCGCTTCCTGCCCGCAGCACCGCAGCGGCGGCCGCCCCGCAGCCTCCGGCCCCCGCCGGGTCCGCCGGGACCGCCGCCGCCGCCGCGGCCCGGCCCGCACAGTGGGTGCGGCACCCGGACCTGTCAAACCCCGATCCGCATCCCCAACCGGAGCCGGAGGCCGCACAAAGTCCCCCGCAGCGGCCACGCGGGAGGGCGCCAGGGTGGCGGCGGCGCACAGCCCCGCAGGCCGCGCCGCCTGCCCGCGCCGCCCGCCAGGCCTGAGCGCGGGCCGGGCGCTCCCCCGCCCGGACACAAAGCGGCGCCGCGGGCCCGCCTCACCTGCAGCACGGGGCGCCGCGGGCCTTCGAGAACCATCGGACCCCTCTCGGGCGCGTGCGTCACAGCCCAGGCCTCCCGGTGCCGCCCGGCGCCGCCGCCGCCGCCGCCATTTCCTCCCGCTCGCCGCCGCCGGTCCCGCTGTCAGGCTACTCCATGCACCTGGGCCCTGCAGCCCGCGCCCGCGCGCTCCGCCTCGACCCCTCCCGCCGGCGCCTGCGGAGACTGCGCAGCGCCCGGCTCGCCCGCAGCCCGCGCACGGCCCGCGGCAACGGCGCACGGCCGCTTGGAGAATCCCACCGGCGCCCACGCCGCCCGGCCGCCCGCGCCGCGCCGCGCCCGCGCCGGCATGAGAGCCGGCCTGTGATTGGGCGGCGCGCGGCGGTGAAAGGTCAACCCCGGCCCCTCGGCCACTCAGCGGCGCGGAGACGGCGGGCGCGGCGCGGAGGCTGAGGCGGGGCCTGCGGCGGCCTAACGGCGGCGAGGCCCGGGCCGCCCCGTGCCCTCGTGGCCAGGCGGGTCCGAACCTCCTGGCGCTCGGAGCCCGCCCGCCGCCCGTGCGGCCCCGCGTGGCGGCCATCGCCCCTCAGCGTGGCCCTGCCCACGGCCGGAGGGCACAGCATCCTCTGCCCACTCCCCTCCACGTGTAGAGACCTCCCCCCTCCCTTGGCCTACACCCCGCTAGTGGCGCAGGGTCCTCAGCATTTGGGGGGGGGGGGGGGAATACAGACAGAAGCCACCTCCCACCCCAACCCCGGATCTGCGACAGCCACGGACAGATGGGACAGTGGTCCCACTATATAAAAGGTGCATTGCAGAGGTTGCTACCCGGCCCCATCCCTTGCAGCTGGCATTAAAAATATGAAGGCCCAGGGTCTGGCTTAAGGAAAACCCTATCAGTGCACCCCACCATGCAGACATCGCTTCCAGAGGCACCCCTAGGTGCACTCCAGAGGAATGCTTTCGTGCCCAAGAGCAGCACCTACTGTGTGCTGGGCGCTGTGTAGGTTCAAGACTGAGCTCTTGCAATACAGCTGCTCCCAGGCTGGCTGCAACTCAGATGCATGTGTTGGTTACCAAAGAAGGCTGTAACACATCTCCTTAGTCATGTGTATGCTTATTACATGCTGAAGTGGTAATACTTTTTGATAAGTTGGAATAACTATTCGTTTCATTTCTGTCTGTTTACAATGTGAGGGCCAGAAGGATGTTAACGCTTCCTGTGGCTCCCATGATGTTGCTCTTGGCCAGGCCGATGGAAGAGGGGGATCTTTATAGGACCCTGTGCGGTCTGGGCAGTAATTGTCCCCCACCCCCTGTCTATTAAGAGGAACAAAATAATAACCTCCAGCCACTGAGCAGGTCAGACGGGAACGACCGAGATGTGAGCCCGGGGTCTGGCTGGGAAGCCGGTGTGCTCATGGCTCCAGCACATCCAGGTACTGTAAGGTCACGGGAGCGCAGGCTGCTCCTGGGTGAGAGGAGGAAATGGAGTGCTCTGGGCAGACTTCCCTAAAAGGAACGCTTCCCATACGGCACACACTGTGGGCAGCACACCTCCCCGCCACACACGGAAGGCTGTGGGGACACCGTCCTTTATGGGAAGAACGGCATCCCGGGGTGGCATGGCCACGGGGCCCAGCAGTGGGAATTACTGCCAGCCCCTCCTGCTGTCCTCTCAGTCCCTCAAAACAAGCTGGGCTTGCCCTGACCGGTTTGGCTCAGTGGATAGAGCTAGGGCCTTAGGACTAAAAGGTCCCAGGTTCTATTCTGGTCAAGGCCATGTAACTTGGTTGTGGGCACATACCCAGCAGGGAGTGTGCAGGAGGCAGCTGATCCATGATGTTTCTCTCTCATGGATGTTTCTAACTCTCTATCCCACTCCCTTCCTCTCTGTAAAAAATAAAATAAAAAATAAATAAAATAAAATAAAACTAACTGGGCTTCATTAGCTGGCTTGTCTGATTTTCATCAATTAAAAAAATTATATATATATATTGTATATGGTTCATCCATCGGAAAGCATAAAAGGTTATACAGTTAAAAGAATCCCTCCCCCATACCTGTCTCCACACCCAAACATGTAACCACTATGCTTTGCTCCTTCCTCTAGGCAATCTTTTTGTGCCGGTAGAAGCCAAGACATTCCCCAATTTGCAAACATAGTTGCAGTCCATACACAATCATTACACTTTGCTTTTTATTACTTAATGTATCATAAATATGTCTGTAGCAGTATATACAGAGCTGCTCACTAATTTTTTTTCCAATTCCCATAACATTTTATTGTAGGAATATGCCGTACTTTATTTAGCCAATCCTCTATTGAGGGGCATTTACCAGGTAGACTTTTGTAATTAAGCATCATCGGTCCATTTGGAACTGACTCGGTATATGGGGTGAGGTATGGATCCAAATTAATATTTTTTCCAGACGGCCGCACAGCGTGCCATTATTGTCCATTTGTTGAAGAGCTCACTTCTAGACTATTGTGTCCCAGAGGTGTATCTATTCATCCTCCAGTTGCTCGTGTCTTAAAATCTGGAGAAGAAATCTCGTAAGGGGGAGTGTTTCATACTTGGTTGAGATCACTAAAAGCTTAGCGCTAATATTCCAGCCCATATTAAACAACAGCGCAGTACCATGTGGTAAGCATTTTCTGTGGGTTAATTTTCCCCCCTTGCCCTGACTATTCCACAGGGGTTTTTTTGTTTTGTTTTTTTCATAGAGCAAGGCAGGATATCAGTACACCTTTGTTCAAGCCCTAGCTGTTTGGCTCAGTGGAGAGAGCGTCGGCCTGGGGACCAAATGGTCCCAACTTAGATTCTGGTCAAGGTCATGTACCGTGGTGGCAGGCTCCTCCCGGGCCCAGGCCCCAGTCTGGGTATGTACAGGAGGCAACCAGTCGATGTGTTTCTTTCACATCAATGTTTCTCTCTGTCTTTCCCTCTCTCTTCCGCTCTCTCTCTCTAAACGACCAATGGAAAAATATTCTCAGGTGAGGATAAAAAAAATTAAAGATTCTCTGTTTGTATCAGAAACCAACCTGCAGTAGCTTAACCAAAAGGGAAGGATTTATCATTAGGATGCCAGGAACAGGAATACAGCGGCATCTCAGCACAGGATGCGGGTCAGGGTTAGGAAGTGTCCAGAAACCCAAAAGATACTCCTGGTGTCCTTCTCCTGTGATTTTCCCCCTGTGTGTCTGCTTCATCAGTGTATCTCTCTCTACTAATGTGTTCTCTCTGCTTCTCTGACTGCACAGGATGCTAGAGCCACGGCCATATTCAGCCAGGAAGTCGGGCCAGTGTGGAGGTCGGACCCCTAACAAGGAAGCGGGGCAGCCTCCAGAGGCGGGCGGCTGATCCCATGGGCGCTACAGAGAGGAAAACCACGTCGAGGAAAGCAGGAGCCAGACTCCTTCCCGGTGGAGAAGGGGTTGCAAACCCAGTAATGAGAAGAACAAGCAGGCTGTGTGACGGGATAGGAATTAGGGGCAGTGATGTGAATTCAAGGTTTGCAATACACGCAGCTATAACAATAAATGTAAATGTATTTTAAGTGCCATAGAGGTGAGTCTGGAACATCTTATTGTGTCAGAAAGTAGGAAATGCACGAGGAATGTTGGAGACGTTTCAAGAAGGCAAAGCAGTCATCTTGAAGGGGCCAAGTCTGGGACAATTTGAGCATCAAAATAAATTACAAAATAAATAGGAGAATATAGCCCATGTAATAAAGTATAATCCACGAGACCACACAGATATTTTTTAATTGAATAAACTAGAGGCCTGATGTATGAAAATTCATGTACTGGACGGGGGGCCCTAAGCCTGGCCTGCCCCCTTTCACAGTCTGGGAGCCCTCAGGGGTGGGAGGCAACACAGTGATCAGGGGAAGGCAATGCCCCCATCACACCTCTGCTGCTGCCACTGCTGGCAGCGCAAGTCTCAGCCTGAGGAGGCCCTGGGCGGCTGGGCAGATGCCATCAAAGGCTTGCCTGTGCCTTGGGCTGGCCCTGGGCAACTGGGGGACCAAGGGGACTGGGGGACTCCAGAGACAGGCACGCAGAATGGCCAGACCCACCTGGGGGCAACCCAGCCATGCCATGAGCCTGCCACTGTGGCAAGACTGAGGGTACTGGGTGCCACCATCTTGTGACTGTGGGCACCACCATCTTTGTGAGGGTGTTACAGTCAATTAGCACATTCCCTCTTTATTATTGTAGATAGGATAAATGGGGATAAGAGATAGCTCATACTTAGAGTAGAATGTAGGCAAAAAATAATGGAGTTAAAAAAAATCACCATTTGGCAATCATCAGGTAAGAAATATCAATATTTGCTCTATCCAGTGGATAAAAGTTGGACAAGCAATGAATATTTGCATAGGTCCAAAGCATCTCCCCATAAAATTCTTCTTTCAAAAATGAGAACTTTTTTTGCAAAAAAGAGCCAGAGCCGGAAGAAGTGGGCACCACCCCACGGGTGCTGCGTGTCTATATGCCGAGCACTTGGGGTAAGGGAACTGCTCGTGCCTCTAAACAGTAAGAAATAGACCGAGGCCCCTCGGGGAGTGGGCATCCTCAGGAAGAGGGCCGCTCCGAGGCCTTGGCCACCGCGAGCACTGACTGGCCCGGGGTTTCGTCTCTCCACCGACCTGCTCAGCCCCGGGGGGAGGCCGTGAGCTCGGCTATGGAAAGAGGGAAGGCGGTGCCTCCAGGACCATCCAGATTTGTCTCTGGTCACTGATGTCACTAGAGACCGAACAAACCAACATCAGGGGTGTTTCTGCCAAAAATGCGCATCTTATGAATTGGGAGGAAATGTCACACAAGCCCCCAAAGAGGCTGCTCCACAAGACGCCAGGCCTGTGATCCTCAAAGACGTTCCGACGATGAGTCAAAGGCAGACGGGAAACACAGCTTCAGGATGAAGGAGACGAGAGGAGCGCGACCGGTAAGCCAGGCGGGACCCTGGTTAGGAGTTCAGTGCCCTAAAGGCTTCATTGGTGTCGCCGCTGAGGAGTGAACCAAGTGAGTCTGGACGTTTTTCTAAAAATATATTTTATTGATTTTTTTTTTTTTTTTTTTTTTTTACAGAGCAGAAGGGAGAGGGAAAGTAAGAAACATCGATGAGAGAGAAACATGGATCAGCTGCCTCCTGCACCACCTCCCACTGGGGATGTCCCCGCAACCAATGTACATGCCCCTGACTGGAATCAAACCTGAGACCCTTCAGTCCTCAGGCCGACGCTCTATCCACTGAGCCAGACCGGCTAGGGCTGGGAGTTTTTGTGCGTGCCTATTAGTCAGGCTTCTCCAGAGAAACCAGTCGCCTGTGTCTGGGTAAATGCAAGAGGAGACTGATGACAGGAATCGCCGCAGGCCGGAGACAGGAATGTGGCACTCTGCCCCCTGCACCTGAAGAACCGGGAAAGGCAGGGCAGCATTCGGTCTGCGGCCCCGGGGAGACCACGGTGCTCCTCTCAGTCTGAGCTCAAGGCCCGGAACCAGCGGCCCATTTGTGTGAGTTGCAG
Source organism: Pipistrellus hanaki (assembly GCF_964339955.1). Taxonomy (NCBI): domain Eukaryota; kingdom Metazoa; phylum Chordata; class Mammalia; order Chiroptera; family Vespertilionidae; genus Pipistrellus; species Pipistrellus hanaki. The sequence goes on from NC_140503.1 coordinate 3,087,444, forward strand.
AGCCCGAAGGCCCACGCACCAGGAGCTCCGTCTGTTGAGGGAAGGAGAGGGACAGCCCAGCTCAGAGAGACTGTGCTCTCCCTGTGGTCGTCCCATCCGTGCCCCTGGAGGGACTACCCAGGCCGGCAGGAGAGAAGGTCAAACAGGAAGAAGCAGACGCTGCTCTGGTGGCAGATGACACAGATGGCTGTGGGGCCACGGGACAGCCTGAAAGTCCCGGGGCCCAGGGAGCTCTTCCTAAGAAAGAACTCACAGAAGCAGAAACCGGTTTGGCTCAGTGGATAGAGCGCCGGTCTGCAGACTGAAGGGTCCCAGGTTCGATTCCGGTCAAGGGCATGTATCTTGGTTGCGGGCACGTCCTCAGTGGGGGGTGTGCAGGAGGCAGCTCATGAATGTTTCTCTCTCATAGATGTTTCTAGCTCTCTATCCCTTTCCCTTCCTCTCTGTAAAAAATCAATAAAATATATTTAAAAAAGAAAAAGAAAAGAAAAGAAAAAGAACTCTTGTAAGCTGAGACCTGCATTGCTAGTAGCCAGAGAGAGTAGGAAGTGTTCTGAGGAGAGGGACCTGGGTCATTGGGAAGTTTCCAAGAAGGATACACATTCTAGTCAATCCAAAAGGAAGTAATTTTTTTAAAGAAGAGATTAGTGGTTTTTCTGGTCCACCCACCCTCCCATCCATTTACTCCTTCATCCTTGATCACAGGGCTCTGCAGCTCCGGCCCGGTCTGAGATCCCCCCGCAGACTGGGGCCTCCATGGCCAATGAGCCCCGACTGTGAGACAGAGGCCAACGTGGGTCGCCACAGCCTCACGCTTTGCAGCTGCTTCACAGGCAGCATTGATAGACGACATTCCAAAGGCTCTGATTTGAGGGGTCATGATCGTAAATGCAATAGCGCGGGTTTTCTAGTGGCCTCTGGCACTTTGCTTACTATAAAGAAACCCAATGATAGGGCTGTCCTAAAAATTGTCTATGAAGATGACTGCCTGAAAAAAATCACAAAATGACCTCACCTTTGAGATATATGAGTAGTAACAATAATAAATACCATGGGTAGAACACTTTTAAATATATATATATATATATATATATATATATATATATATATTTGTGTGTGTGTGTGTGTGTGTGTGTGTTTATTGATTTTTTTAGAGGAAGAGGATGAAGGAGGGGTCCAGAAATAGAAACATTGATGAGAGAGAAACATTGTCATCGGCTGCCTCTAGCACGGCCCCCACAGGGATTGAGTTCCCACCATGGGCATGTGCTCTGCCCAGGAATCAGACCAGTGGCCTCTGGGCTCCTGGGTGGATGCTCAACCACTGAGCCACATCAGCTGGGCTAGAACACTTCATATGTCATTTCCTGTGCCAACAGGTGGGTCAGATCAAATGCCTGGTTACTCCTCTGCCCGCCCTGTCCTGGTTTCGATGTCACTCCAGCCCAGCCAGCGGCCCCGTGCTGGCCATTCCAAAGGAGAATTTCAACTCCCTCTTGTGACTCTGTCTCCTCCTTTAGACGGTCCCTGCGCTGGTCCTGGTCTGGTTCTCTCTGACCACATTACAAGAGCTTCCTCCCCGCTCCCTGCCCTGCAGGCTCCGTGGCCGCAGTCCGCCTTCTGCTGTGTGTCCTCATTGTTCTCCCGTTTCCGCCCAGCCTCCGAGCTCCCCACAGCTCCCAGGTGTCTGCAGAGTTCAAGGAGTTCTGGAGTTCAAGGTCCCGCAGAAGCCGGTAGCTGCTTATGTAACTTCTTGCCCTGCCAGGTCCCTGAGCCTCAGCGGCAACCAGGCCGCCCGTTTCCTGACGCGGGATGGAATTCCACCCCTCCGCGCAGTCCTCCACGCTGTTCCCACGGCCTGAAATGCCCTTCCTCCTTCCGGGCCCGGAGACATCCTCCCCGTCTTCAGCGTTGTCTCCTCTCTCGTGAGGTCTTCCAGGATGAGACCTGGTGCCCCACTGCCCCAGCCCCTCCGAATGTCTTTCTTCTCTCTACCCTCAAGGCACGTGGCAAATACCTTGATCCTAGCATCTACCACAGGACACGGTTTTTACTGAGGCACCCTTTTCCTCACTAGCAGTAGCTGTCTGAGGCTTCTCCAGGTCAGCATGCCCTCCGGCCTGTGCTGGGCACAGAGCGGCTGTAGGCGAACCATCACTTTGACCATGACCTCTCCCTGTCTTGAAAGGCTGGTCAGCTCAGGGTCAATGAGACCCTCGTGGCCTCTCCTCAGCTTGCCTCTGCATTTCCATTTCTCTACCCACCTCCCGCCTCTTCCCAAAAGTCCTTCCCCCCTTGGTGTTAATCCCATCCCTCTCCCGGTTCGTTATGTTCACATCCCTCAGCGTCTAGCAACGTGCTCCAAGCGTGGTCCACGCACAACATCACTTACAAAATCCCCAAATTAAACTCATCATGAAAGCAAACATAATGTATGAAACCCAGAGGCAGCCAATTCAAAGTATTTACAGTAGATGGAGCTATACATTTCACTGTGCTCCACTCGGAATTTCATTGATCATGTGAAATTGCTAACATGTTGGCAGGTTTTTCATGATACTTCCTGCTTAAATATATGAAAAGTTATGGGGCCCACTTGACCTGCTTACCCTTGTTAGCTTGAAATTGTTAGACAATGTTATTAAAAGTGCTCCTGAAAATTGTACCGTGGTTAAAATCCATTGGTACAAATAATACACATCGTGGAAAGCCAGAGATAGCCCCCAACGCAAACCACTAAACTACTGGCTTTGGGTGATCACGGTGTACCAGTGTGTGTTCATCATTGCAACAAACACCCAGCTCTGGGTGGAGATGTTGGGGGTGCGGGGGGCTGTGCGGGTCTGGGGCAGCCGGTATGTGGGAAATCTGAATACTTTTCTCTTAGATTTGCTGTGAACCTAAAATTGCTCTAAAAAACGAAGACTTAAACGAAAGAGCCCGGATACAATGGCACCCTGAAGGCTCCATGACAAGAATTCTGTCCCCTCGGGCCAGAGAGCACCACAGTGCCGAACGCTGTCCGCCCAACAGCGGTGGGACCACAGAATTACCAACTTAAAAGCTAGCCTGCTTTTGCCCGCCGGTGAGGCTGTAGTTGAGCGTCGACCTATGAACCAGGAGGTCACAGTTTGATTCCTGGTCGGGCACAATCCTGGGCTGTGGGCTCCATCCCCAGAAGGGAGCAGGCAGCAGGCAGCCGATCAATGATTCGCTCTCATCATTGATGTTTTTATCTTTTCTCCCTCCCCCCTCCTCTCTGAGATCAATATATAGAAAAGGAGCTGCTATGTTTGGTCTAACATTTAATGAACTCACCTCTAACGCCTTGGCAGGGCCAGAACAAGGACTTTGCGGGCCTCATATGGCCCACAGGCCGGACGTTCCTCACCCCCAGAAACATTCAAGGCCGTCGGGACATTTCAAGGACTAGGGCAGCGGTAAATAAGTAAATAAATAAATAAATCTGCAAATGAGGGATATTGGGTAGGAGAGGGTTGAGTCCTGTAAAACAATAATTGGAGTTTTAAGATTCTAAGAGGCGAAGAGATAAGAATGCAATTCTAATCATACCATGAACGTCGGTGCTTGGATTGTTTCCTGGGAATTTTCAAAGACAGGAGCTCATTCCAAATCTCAGCCCGAGCAGTGTCAGCTCCACTCCACACTGGGAAAGCAGAGACTCACCGAGGCCCTGGACCTGCCGCCCATGCAGGTGCAGGGGGCGCTCACGTGGACCCCAGGCCCGGTCACCTTCTCTCCCCGCTCCTGGGCGCCCGGGGCAGCACATGAGCGAAGCGTTTCTTCCCAGCCCTGACCTCTCCCTGGCGGAGGAGGCGCCTCCTGGGCAGTGGCGGTTTGACGAGCCTCAGTGGGTCTCCGGTCCAGGGCCTGAGCGAGCTGGGGAAACGGTGGCTCCGCCCCATGTACACCGCCCCCCGTCCCCACGTGTGCCTTCAGAGGACGGACTTTATCTCATTCCTGTCTGTCCCCAGCTAAGACTACACACCCAGTAGGTCCTTTGTAAGAGTGTTGAATGCACAAGCTGCCTACCTCTGGCCCGACCTGCCAGCTAAGTGGGGCATGTGTCACCCAGGGGGCCAGCTGCCTGTGTCCCTCCCTCCTGATAGGGCACTGGTTGCCAGCAGCTGCGGTCAGGGACACGGTTCGGGCAGCGAGCTGACGGTGGGGTGTGTATGGTGGTTCTGCAAGTCCAAAGTCACGGGCGGCCCCTCCCGCCGCCTCTCCCGTTCCCGCACAGCACGTGGGCGGGAGCTTTAGAGGGACCGACGCCACACTGCGGAACCACCGGCTGTGTGGCCTCGCTCCTGAGAGACACAGCCAGACCTTGGTTGTGGTAAAGCCGTTGCTCGGTGGGTTCTTCTGTCGGAGGCAGGTGGCATCAATCCTAGATGCTGTGGCAGTGGGCAGTCACCCCATCTTCCCATGTGAGTCCTTCCCATGTGACCACCCTGCCCAAAGCGGGACGAAGCCGTGGCAACCAGGGTGAGCACACGCTGGCTCTCCAGTGGGTCCCAGCTCACAAGGTCCTCCACGGCCGACCCGCCCTGCCCAGGCACCCAAGCGGGAAGTCTAACTCCAGGGCGACTGTGACTGCCACTGTCACTGCTGCCACTGCCGTCGCTGTGACTGCTACCACACTCACCACCACCGCCACCGCCATCGCCACCACCACCATCGCCACCACCACCACCCCCGTCCGACCTCTACTGGTGCCGCTACTGCTACTGCACTATTACCACCACCACCACTCCTTCCAGTGTTTCCTATTGTTTCTTCTGGGAGCCTTCCATCAAAGCTCAGGCGAGGTGGACATTAGGAGGGGACAGTCCCTACAGTCCCTTACCAGTGCGCTTTGCCTTGACCCTGGCCACAGCCCTGTGTTGGGACGAAGGAAAGACCTTGTCATTTCCGCTCGGCAGACACACCAGTGCACATGGAAATCAAAGTCATCAACGCGAGTGTCGGTTCCTGAAATTTATACTCAAAAATTTTCGGAAGAATACGTGAATTTTACAAGACCCTTCATCATAGCACCAAGCCTAAAATTCCTTAATAGAAAACAGTCAACAAATACTCCAGTGAATTTCCCACAGGTATAAATTAGGCAAATATCATTAACATCCTCATTTACAATCATCAATAAATAAGTGTGCACATTCATACAATTGTTTGTACAAAGATCCCTTTTTACAAAGCTACAGCTGTGTGTACACTAAACAGACAAAATAAACCTCGTACTGCAAAACAGCATCTCTGTGTTCCATAGCTCTCCGTGAGCCCGCGGTGAGAACCCTCCCACCGCGCTGGGCACGCCGCCCTGCATGGCACCCCCAGCATGAGCCCCGCTCAACACACGCCTGAGCTGGAAGAGAGCAACGCCCACCACCACCCAACACAACGTCCTCTGCCCAAGTCCAGGCCTTTGTCCCGACCACGCACAGACGGCGGTTTTGCCAGCTTCCCTCCTCGGCTGATGTCTCAGCACCGCGAGGGACGCAGGCAGCCTCCTCAGGGGCAGTGTCAAGGGCAAAGGGCTCTGGAGACGCCCCTCCCCCACACCAACGTGCCAACCTTTGGCTTAGGCTTAAGGGATCCAATGCCAGCATGCACAGGCCCTGACTTCAGAGGCCTTTCTGTGCCCATGCCCTGAGTCTGCTGGGGGGGAGGGAACAAGGTGGGAGGAGGAGGCAGGGCTAGTGGGTAAAAGCTACTTATTCCTGCAGTGAACCTCTCACAGCGAAAGAAATTCCCCTGGGGAACCGCCCCCGATGCTGGCGTAGGAAACCCCATTGGAGGAGCCCTCGGAAGGAGAGCCCCACGTTCTCCTGCAAACGTCCATCCGCCCCTTTACCGTGAACTGCCCTGTATTTACTAACCCTTCCTGGGCACTGTCTCAGCACAGAGCAGGAGGCAATGCTAAAGCTTTGGCATTAGCTCGCCAATACAGAGGTACATTTATTTTAAGCAAAGAGCCACGCACTGAGCTTTTATAAAAATGAACTAAACTTGCTAAGGTTCAGATTTTAAAATCTAGGACTTTCCAAAGAAGTCTCCCGACGTCCAGCCAGAGAGGCGAGTGCACGGTTCCAGGTGTGGCCGCAGGGCAGCCGCGGCCAGGGTGCGGGTTCCTGGGCCTGGGCAGCTTGTCCTGGTTCGGAGCAGTCGGCGTTCCCTTTAAAAGTGCTTCCGCCTTGCAGGGCAGTTAGGAAAACTAACGTTCCGTGGCTGCCCTTTCCCCGCACACTTTGCTCAGACTGACCTGTGGGGTGGATAGAAGTGGCAGCTGTTGCAAAGGAATAAACTGATTACAAGACTGTTCGATGTGTTTTGCCAAGATCATGACTTTTAGACTTAAAGGGAAATTACGACCTATCTCAGCCCAACCATCATGACTTCGTCCAGGAAGCCCGTGTTCTCCATCTGTCCGTGCCGTCCATCCCACCAGGACGGTGCCTTCCGTCCCACAGGGACCGTGCCCCGCCCAGGCCGCCGAGAGCCCGTTCTCTCAGGAAGCCCGCCGCCCTGCTCTGAGAGCACCAGCCCGGGGCGGAGGAGCGATGAGGGGGAGGGACAGGCTGCACAGGTAACGGACGTCACTGACGCCTTCCAGGTCACACCCTGAGGGGTCACTACGAACAGCCCCTGAGGCACCTGACCTGACCCCGTGCCTCCGCGGGCACTGTGGCGAGGGCACAGGGGTGGAAGCGGCTTGGGGGGGCCCACACTTGGGAAGTAGGGGAAGGAGACGGTGTGAAGCTGACCACAGAGGCCCCCGAGGGAGGTCTCCCAGCAGACAGGAGAGGGCCCGTCTCGGGACTCTGGCGGGGTTTCCGGAGTCCTCCTGGATGTCTGAGAAAGCCTGAGCTTGACGGAGAGTTCCTATGACCGTGCTCCAGCCGCAGAACCAAAGGCAGACCACATTGCGGGGGGGGGGGGGGGGGGGGCGTTATTTCCCACCTGCAATTCTGCACCCAGCCACACTGGGGAAAGGCAGAATGAAGTTATGCAAAAATATCAGAATACTTACAGCCCAGCCGGCATGGCTCAGTGGTTGAGCATCGACCTATGAACCAGGAGGTCACGGTTCAATTCCAGGTCAGGGCACAGGCCCAGGTTGTGGGCTCAATCCCCAGTAGGGGGCGTGCAGGAGGCATCCGATCCATGATTCTCTCTCATCATTGATGTTTTTATCTCTTTCTCCTTCTCCCTTCCTCTCTGAAATCTATATATACACGTGTGTGTGTGTGTGTGTGTGTGTGTGTATAAAGTCACACACACACACACAAATCAAATCAACGGGAAATCTGACAGGAAGGAATAGGTAAGCACAGTACACTGCTTGGTTCAGGAGCAAAAACAGTCCTCACACAGCCACTCCGAACAGCGATGCGCAAACAGTATGATCTGGGTCCCTGGCAAGGCAGAGCGCGCGCCCCATCTGCCACCAAGCAAGCAGGCGATGCTTCTAGATTAATTAAAAAGCAGAAGCAGGAGCGTGCTCTGCAGACACGCAAAGCCAGCACGAGAGAGTCGAAAGCGTTCCTTCCAGAGAGCCAGACGGGGGGCGGGGGGGTTCCACTGGGAGCCCCACAGCCTGCGTTTCTTTTTAAACTACGAACATGGATTCCTTGGACTAGAGTCTAAAGTAAATTCTGTTTCTAAACATTAAACCCCCGGGGTGGCTTGTCCCGCAGGCTTCTCTAGCCACCTTTTATAGCCAGCGTTTCCCCTGTGGGCCTCTCCTCAAATGAGAAATGTTTTCTCCTTAAAAAAAGAAAGAGCTCAGTTGGCTGCCGACCTGAGCCAAACGACGTTTCGGCACCTGGCCAGGGGGCGGCTTTGGGCAATATGACACGTGAGGGGCGAGAGAAGCCATGAACAAGGTCCAGCCGTCCATGAAATGGTCTGACGCCTGAGCCAGCCCTTCCCCGGGCCTCGGAGCATCTGCATGGGGCGGGCGCTGTGGCACTCGGGGTTCTCACACCCCCGGCATCACCCTCATGGTCTGAGCCTGCGGGGAGGCCGGGCGCCCATCGCCAGCCCGTTTTCCACGGACACGAGCCTTCTGGGTGGACTGGCTCCAGCTCCCGCGGCTTCGGCTGAGACGGCGGGGTCGGCGCGCGGGGAGAAGGCGGCCGAGTCAGAGCGGCCGGAGGCAGGTGGGCTGCGGGTCCTGTGGCCACGCTGGGGCTCTGCCAGCCGGAGCCCCGCTGCCGGCACAGACGAGCCCGTGGCTGGGTAAGGGGCACGCGTGGTTCGTGGATGAGGTCACGGGTCCCCGACAGGAAGAGGGGGCGGGCTCCAGAGTGAATAGAGACATCCCAGCACGGAACGGAACTGCGGTTGGAAGTTGGCCTGGAAAATCTGGTTTTGCGTCCAATCAGGTCATTTTTATCTAATCACTCTCTCTCTTTTTAGGACATTCGTGGGCACAACCCCTGAGGTTTGTCCTGCAGGCTTCTCTACCTCCTTTCATATCCAGCGTTTTCCCTGGGAGCCTTTCCTCAATGAGAAGTTTCCCTAAAAGGGGTGACTCTCGGCTGGGTGTTGGGCGGCGTTGGCGAGTCTGCTCCTGGTGGGACGGGCGACCGTGGCCAATCCCCTCTGCCTCGCAGGGTTCAGCTGGACCAGATGCTGTCTGAGGGGCCCTCCTGACCGGACAGCTTGTTTACAAGTGTCACCTGACTTAAGCTCAATGGGGAGGAAGCCACACGGTCCCGGGACCTGCCTCTGCAGGAAGCAGGCGCAGAGGGGGCCCAGCTGGAGGGCGGGAGCAGCTGGTGCCTCTCTCTCCCCCAAACTGCCGGCCTTTTCAGGAAAACCGTCGCGAAGGACCACAGAGGAGGCCTGAGCCGAGACCGCAGGCCAGGCAGGTGCGCCCAGGCCGTTGGGGGCAGGAACCTGCCAAACCATGCCCAGCGGTGCCACCAGCGGAGCTGGCTCTGGGCCAGCCTCTCCGGTCGTCCTCCTCCGGCTTTCTCCAGGCTCCCGCAGTGCAGGTGGGGTCTTGGGGTTCGCACAGACCCCCCCGGAGCCCTCCATGGAAGCCAGGGGGCTGCCCAGGCAAAGTGGGAGGGGCCCAGGCCCGCCCCGTGTCGGCCAGAACTCAGCTTTTGATATATCATCAAGACCAGTGGTCGGCAAACTCATCAGTCAACAGAGCCAAATATCAACAGCACAACGACTAAAATTTCTTTTGAGAGCCACATTTTTTAAACTTAAACTATATAGATAGGTACACTGTTATTAACTTAATTAGGGGACTCCTAAGCTGACCTTGGCTAAGAACTCAAGGGGCCAAAGAGCCGCATGTGGCTCGAGAGCCGCAGTTTGCCGACCACTGATCTAGACTGCCCTCACTCCGCCCCAAGAATTCATTTGAAAGAAGGGTTCCAATGGTGGAAAAGATCTGAAAATCCAGTCCCGCCCCCCACCCCCCCCCCCACCCCCCCCCCGCCAGGTCAATCAATGCAGAGTGAATTTAAAATGCACCCTTACCGCTCGGAGACAAAAAATGTGCCCGCAGCTCACAGCGAGTGGCAGCTGTGGCCCCCGAATGTCCCCCACCGCCAGACCGCACAGGCGCACGTTACCAGGCACCTTTGCTCCAACACCCCCCCACCCCCCAGGAAGAGGCGGAGGCTCTGCCGGGGGCACCCACCCCCTTTCTCATCGGGAGCGGAGCGGACCTCGAGGCACCAGGACCGAAGGACCCCGTGTGGGGCAGGCTGAGACCGGCTATGGCTAGATTCCAACAGAGCAAGGCACGCAGAACCAGGCCCACGGGGGACCCGCACCCCCCACCCCCCACCCCCCACCTCCGAGGACGCGGCCTGAGAGGAGGAGGAGGAATGGTGAAGCAGCAGCAGCGAGCGCCCACGTCTGCTGGGAGACCCTCAGTGCCCGCGGGGGAGCCGCCCAGGCCGGGCGGGAAGGAGCACGCAGGCCCGCCGGTCCGGTCTCTGTCTTTATTGGCGGCGCTCAGAGCCGGTTCACGTCCAGCTGGGGGAAGAGCAGCAGGCAGTACACCAGCAGCCAGAGGAAGAGGAGGAAGTACATCATGTCGGGCTGCTGCACGAACTGCGCCAGGGCGTCGCTGGGCGGGCTCTGGCTCTCCCGCGGCGCGGCTTCGCCCGAGTGGTTGGCCTTCCTGCAGGAGGGAGACACGGCCGTTAAAAGAGGGGCCCCGGGCGGCGGGCCCCACCGGCTCCCCGGCTCCTACCCCACAGCCCAGCGGGAGAGCTGCGGGCAATGCAGGCTCACGGAGGGCGCTAGGGGCCAGGCGTCCACAGCACGAAGAGGGAAGAGCTGCTAGCCCATTGCACAGATGGGCACACTGAGGCTCGCTGGGGGACGGGGCTTGCCCGGGGCTACACAATGACTGTGATGGAGCCGGGCTCTGGCCCAGGTCTCACTCCCAGGCCAGGACACCTTCCTTTCCGCTCAGTGGCCCTCACACAGCTGGACACGGACAGTCCTGTGTTTAGGGACAGAGGGGCTGTCCTGGGTCATCGGAAGGAACAGAGCATTCCCTGATGTCAGATCACTTGAAAACAGCCACCAGAAACAAAAGCCCAAAACCAGAAACGACCACCAAGTTTGGCTTGGGGCTTTTAAAACAATGACTAGATTTGCTTTTGGTCAGATTAGTCTTTCTTTTTCTTCTTCTCTCCCCCCGCCCCCCGAAGATAGCATTAAAGTGACCTCTAGCTTTTGCCTGGTGCACAGAGCCCAGAAGTTCCGAATGTTCACCAAGGAAAGGGCCGGGGCCACCATCTGGCTGGAAGGGGTGCCGGGAGCCTCCGTGTGAAGCTCACTGGGATTCTGGGGGGGCTTGTGCCGGAGGTTCTGAGAGGGAACAGACACTCCTCCATCCGACTGTCTCCGCACAGGGACAGGCCCGGCCAGGCGGGGCTGACATCAGCCTCGGCCTAGGACAGTGGTCAGCTCGGCATTAGAACCACTTCTTCAAAACAGACTCGCCCAGGCCGACAACTGACGTCTGCGCACGGGCCACGAAGTTTCAATCGCAGTGTGCGTGGTATTTTGTGGGAGAGCCGCACTCAGGGGCCAAAGAGCCGCATGTGGTTACTGAGCCGCGGTTTGCCGACCACTGTCCTAGGAACCCAGTGATTCACAAGCAGAAAACGGACAACGGACAGGGTTGCTTTCTCTTTCTCAAAACTGTGTTTAGCGAAAATTTAAACTATATTCTTTATTGCAAAGGCAATAAATGTTCAAAAGTCATGGGAAACGGCCCTGCTGGTGTGGCTCGGTGGTTGAGCATCGACCTGTGAACAGGAAGTCACCGTTGGATTCCTGTTCAGAGCACAGGCCGGGTTGCGGGCTCGGTCCCCGGGAGGGGGCGTGCCGGAGGCAGCCGATGGTCCAGGATTCTCTCTCATCACGGATGTCTCTCTCCCTCTCCCTTCCTCTCTGAAATCAGTGAAAATGTATTTTTTTTTTTTTTTAAAAAAACGATGTGGAAAACTGACTGCACGTCCCCCCCTCACAGGTTCCAATTTCCTGCGTGACTCCCTCATAAAAGCTGAGTGCTGTTTCCCTGGGAACGTGTGGAGCCTCACGGAAAATGTGAGTTCACCTTCCCCTGCCAGGGCGGGAGAGCGGAGCGGGCCTGGCCTCGGGGAGGAGCCAGAGGTGGGATTCTGGGCCCCGCGCTCCTGGGTGTGGGGTCATGTTCAGGCAGAGGCTTTCCACTCCAATGATTAAGTCCTGTCAAGCCCGTTCAAATCCGCGGCAAACATTAAACACGATCAATAAAGTGGGGCAGTCGGCGCCTCAAACAGGCACGGGAGCAGTCTGCCCGGGTGCTAGAGGCGCCTCTGGCTCGCTGGGTGCTAAATGGGCAGCGGTCAGCGGTGGGCAGCCGAGCCCGGTCCTCCAGGGGGCAGATACTTTCATGGACATCCTGGCATGTTTGTACTCCCGCTTCATGTCTGCTCTGATGCCATAGAACTGTAAAATCAGCTCAGTGAGCCTCTGAGTATTGTACCTGCAGAGGCGACAGAAGGAACGGGGCCGTCAGGCGCGGCGGCCTGCCCCCGTGTCCCCTGCCTTCCTCTCCCGCCGGCTCTCCCCGGGGCCCACGGCCCACGCCTGTCTCTCGGCGCAGCAGCAGCAGCACGCTCCTTGCGTTCGGATCATGCTTCCCTCCCACTCATTCTCTCTGGAACCGGTCCGTTCCCGGGCATGCTCTCTGACTCAGCCTTGGGGCCGCCCACGCCTCGCTGGAGCGCAGCCACCCCCCATTAACACAGAAGAGGGTTTGGGAGACCCCCCCACCCTCGGAGGAGAGCCCCCCACCTGGTTAGCATGCGGTTCCTCCTGTCGTCCAGGTCGGCAGCATTCCTCAGCTGAACGAAGCTAGAGTGGTCCTGCAGTGAGATTCACAGACAAAGCCCGCAGCCCGGTTAGTAAAGACGCAATCTCCGGAGCGGAAAACAGAACGACATTCAACACACAAAGCCGAGCACGCCCTGCTTCTCTCAGTACTGTGAACACCTGGCTCCCAAGTCCAAGCGCTCAGCCATGTCCTTGTTCCTCCCCCTCTCTCCTGTCCCGCCCCCTCCCAACGGGGGGCCCCCTCCCCTGAATCAGGGCTGTGGACCGTGGTGCTTTGGGTCCCAACACACCCAGAGGTACGTTCTTGCAAGTGTCAGGGCCCTCGCTTCTGGTGCACCCCTCACGGAACTTCTCTTTCGGGGGCGGGGGGGGGGGCACTGGAGGCACTGCCTTATATCACAAAGAGACCTCTGGGCTTTAAAATCATCCTTTATTTACATCCCTTATGGCCCCAACGGGACATCCCACTGGGCTGTGCTTAACAACGAGATTCCGAGGTGCTTGCCTTCTATCCCCGCTGGCGCTGGGGAGGAGGAAGGATGGGAAGGAAGTGATTAGCAGTGGCGCTCAGAGGAAGAAGAAATTCGCATACTAACCGAATCCAAAGACCTATTAGTATGTCTCCGAATGTAAATGCTGGAGTCGCTGTGGCTAGTCCTGAAAAACAAACACACGTTTCGGATTGGGGCCGCCGGCGGCTCCTCGGGCTCGGCCACCTCCCGGCGCCTCTGCCTTCCAATTAGGCGAGCCGCGACCTTGGACCCCGCCCGGGGGGTGAGACCTCTGGCACAGGCTGGAGCACACTATGGATGCGGGGCGGATGGAGAGGCGGGGCCCTCGTCCACAGGAAGACACGGTGAGCAAGCTCTCCACGGAGAAGGCCAAGCACCGTTCGTGGGAGCCACGGGACTGCGCACAGGAAGCGCCCTCTCCCCAGCAGCCCGGAGGGGACCGGCCCGCCGCCCTCTGCGGGTCCACCCGCGGGCTGGGAGAGCGATGGACCTCCGCTTCTCATGGTCAGGCTGCTTTCCTGACCGTGGCTCTGAGGCTGCTGTGGGATAGACCTCTGACCTCCCACGGTCAGTCTTCCTCATCGCTGAAAAGGACCACCCGCTCTTCACAGAGCTGGGAGGGGGGTGGGGGGGAGGGGGAGGGTAACAGGGCCCTGCAGGCCAGAGGGGCCCGTCAGCTGCTCAGCAGGAAAACTAGGTGCTGGGTGTCACCGCGGCCGGCAGACAGTCATCTCGTGTGCTCCTGGGAGACCTACTGTGTGGCAGCCCGGGCCCAGAGACCAGGCATCTGATTCTAAAGGAACTCCCCAGCCCTTGTCCTTCACCCAAAGCCTGTGCTGGTCTGCCGGCCGGCGTCACGCACAGGGACAGAACAGCAGGTGCGCCCACGGAGAAAAAGAGCCGTGTCCTTGAGAGCGGCACAGCGCTAGGCCCGGGTGCAGGCCCTCTCCCGTATTTGTGGTTTTCTGGCAAAAAGCGCGTCCTCATAGGGAGGTCCCCATTCTCCCTCCACCCCGTGCCCACTCGCTTTCATCGAGACGGGCCGTGTGTGACAGCGCCATCCTCAGGGGACTAACGAGGTCCGCCCTGACTGTGTTCTCCCCGCAAGCACAGCACCCACTGCATGCCAGGCGCTGGGCCAGGCGCCGAGCCCCGGCTCTCCCCGGGAGCCGGCACTGCCTGTAACATACGTTCCTTCCTTTATTCGTCCACCTCCCGAATGCCAACTGCAGCCAGGCGGTGCCACGTGCCAGGGCAATGCTGGTGTGCCCCCCCCCCACCAGGATGCTTGCTGGCCTCCGGATGGCAGCCCCTGGCAAACATGCTCCTCCACAGAGGGTTAGAGAAACCTGCTTTGACAAGAGCAGGGGCCGTGAGACATAGAACGGCGGGCAAAAGGCAGCCTGGAGGAATCCCAGAGGGCTGCCTGGAGGAAGCGGTAGGGAAGCTGGGATGGACCCAAGGGAGCAGCATGGCAGGAGACAGGCAGGAGCAGAGGGTCCTCACAGGGGAAGGAACTGGGTGAGGGTGGGCATTCCAGGACCTCAACTAAAACCAGCTGGGGAGTGCTGGGAGGGGGGGGGGGGGTGCCTGAGGTGGACGGAGACAGGTCACCAGGTCCAGCAGGCTGGGGACAACGGGCCTTCCCGCCTTGACCAATAGGAAGCCAGAGGTGGTGACTGAGCCAAGAGCCAGTGGAAAAGCATCCTGGGAAGAGATGCATGTGCTCAGTCCCATGCCGTCGCCCGGGGCCAGGTCCTGCCTTAACCTCCGCACGTCCACACCAAGGGAGCAGCTGAGCTGGCCCGGCCCAGGAGGGCCCCGTGGTCCTCACTCAGTCACACCAGGAGCACATCCCTGCACACACCTCCAAGGGGCACACCCCTGCACACGCCTCCACAGGCACACCCTGCACACACCTCCACGGGGCACACCCCTGCACACGCCTCCACGGACACACCCCTGCACACACACCTCCACAGGCACATCCCTGCACACACCTCCACAGGACACACCCTGCACACACCTCCACAGGCACACCCCTGCACACACCTCCACAGGACACACCCTGCACACACCTCCACAGGCACACCCCTGCACACACCTCCACAGAACACACCCCTGCACACACCTCCACAGGCACACCCTGCACACACCTCCACAGGACACACCCCTGCACACACACACCTCCACAGGCACACCCCAGCACACACCTCCACAGGCACACCCTGCACACACCTCCACAGGCACACCCCTGCACACACCTCCACAGAACACACCCCTGCACACACCTCCACAGGCACACCCTGCACACACCTCCACAGGACACACCCCTGCACACACCTCCACAGGCACACCCTGCACACACCTCCACAGGACACACCCCTGCACACACCTCCACAGGACACACCCCTGCACACCTCCACAGGACACACCCCTGCACACACCTCCACAGGACACACCCCTGCACACACACGCCTCCACAGGCACACCTCTGCACACACACATGCCTCCACGGGGCACACCCTGCACACACACGCCTCCACAGGCACACCTCTGCACACACACATGCCTCCACGGGGCACACCCTGCACACACACGCCTCCACGAGCACACCTCTGCACACGCACGCCTCCACGGGCACACCTCTGCACATACACGCCTCCACGGGGCACACCCTGCACACACACGCCTCCATGGGGCACACCCTCCGGGCAGAGAGCAGTGGAACCGTTGCCATGAAGGTCACAGGCCTCTTCCTGCAGAGAAGTCCGCCCCCTCCCCCTCTCCGTGTGTCTCCCCCACAGCACGGGTTTTGCTGGAACCTCTGGACCCAGCATACAGCCCGCTGCTCCCTTTCCCACGGCCACCTCCCGCCCCCTCAGCTGCCACAGCATGTGCCGATGCCGCAGTGTGCCAGCTGCATGCCCAGCTGTTCCTTCACCGCAATGCCTTCCTCGCTCCCAGGGCCAATCCCACAGTCCTCAGCGCTCGCCGCACACGCAGGTCAGCCCCCCGCCATCCGAGCCTCCACCCGCCTCCGAGGCCTAATGTCCCCGCTTCCTCCTGGCGCCTGAGGTGTCCCCTCCAGTCCCAGTCCCTGGAGGCCGGGAGGAGCATCTTCTCTCTCTCTCTCTCTCTCTCTCTCTCTCTCTCTCTCTCTCTCTCTCTCTCTCTCGCTGGGAGGCCTGGGGGAACAGAGCTGAGCCTGAACCCGCTATGACTCACTTTGGCAGTCCCCAAGCCCAGCGGACACCGCACAGGGCGGCCGCCCACAGGTTCCTGAGAACTAACTCGCTCCGGGAGAAGCCAAGCGGCCTGGCGAGGGACCCCCGGACCCTCCCCGGGTTGTGATCAGGTAGGTTATAGCCGGGCCGTGCGTGTACAGTGTCAGCAGCATGCACAGCAGGTCCAGCTGCACACTAAGACACCCCCCCGCCCGCAGGCCCCCGGTCCCACAACCAGCCACACCTCGGCTCTCCGGGCTGGGCTGATCAGCACCCCAAATGCAAACCTCAACAACCCCCCTTGCAGCCAGGATGGCCCCCCTCACAGGCAGCGAGGGCAGCCCCACTCTGAGCCCGAGACCCCGTCTGCGGCATCCTGGGCGGAGGGCTGCAAGCCGCCATCCGCCATCGGGAGCCCAGGCCTAGCCCTCCTCCGGGAGTCAGGGAGGAGACGCAAGGGAGGTGCTGAGCACAGAGGGAAGACAGAGACACCAGGGCAGGGAGTGGCCTGGGGAGAGGCCAGGGCCCCTGAGTCAGCAGCTACGCATTCCCCGGGGACAGATCCGCCCACCGGAGGCCTCGGAGTGAGGCTAGAGGCCTGCTGCACACCGAGGGCTGATCAGCCCAAGTTCACGATCCTCCCTGAGATAGCGGAACCGTCCTGAGCTCTTTAGATCCAAACTCCCAGGTGAAGCCGCAGCACCAAAGTCCCAACGCCCTGTGACAGCTACGCAAGGTCTCCTCCGGCCCACCCGCTCGGCGCTTCCCAGTCTGGGGGACGCCGACCGTCAGCGAAGTTCCACTTCCAGCCGCCCAGCCCGCGACCGAGTCTCCGAGGCCACTGCTTTTCACACCCCACGCCCCCTGGGCAGCCACGCCGCTGCTCACCGCCACTGCCCGCTGCTCACCGCCACTGCCCGCTGCTCACCGCCACTGCCCGCTGCTCACCGCCACCGCCCGCTGCTCACCACCCGCTGCTCACCGCCACTGCCCGCTGCTCACCGCCACTGCCCGCTGCTCACCACCCGCTGCTCACCGCCACTGCCCGCTGCTCACCGCCACCGCCCGCTGCTCACCACCCGCTGCTCACCGCCACTGCCCGCTGCTCACCGCCACTGCCCGCTGCTCACCGCCACTGCCCGCTGCTCACCGCCACTGCCCGCTGCTCACCACCCGCTGCTCACCGCCACTGCCCGCTGCTCACCGCCACTGCCCGCTGCTCACCGCCACTGCCCGCTGCTCACCGCCACTGCCCGCTGCTCACCACCACTGCCCACTGCTCACCACCCGCTGCTCACCGCCACTGCCCCCTGCTCACCGCCACCGCCCGCTGCTCACCGCCCACTGCCCGCTGCTCACCGCCACCGCCCGCTGCTCACCGCCACTGCCCGCTGCTCACCACCACTGCCCACTGCTCACCACCCGCTGCTCACCGCCACTGCCCCCTGCTCACCGCCACCGCCCGCTGCTCACCGCCCACTGCCCGCTGCTCACCGCCACCACCCGCTGCTCACCGCCACCGCCCACTGCTCACCACCCGCTGCTCACCGCCACCGCCCGCTGCTCACCGCCACCGCCCGCTGCTCACCACCCGCTGCTCACCGCCACTGCCCACTGCTCACCGCCACTGCCCGCTGCTCACCGCCACTGCCCGCTGCTCACCACTACTGCCCTCGGGGACCCGGGAGGGAGGAGGCAGCCCCGTCCTCCCCATGCCACTTGGCAGCGGGCCGGTGACGGGGAGGGCAGGCGGGACCCCGGGCGGAGGCTGAGGCATCGGTTTCTGACTCTGGCAAAAGGCTGCCTTACCAGGCGAATTTGGTGTGGATAGGAAGAACCATCTTACGAAGGTTCCTTGCTGCCAGTCCCGCCCCCACAACCCCGCCCCATCAGGAACTAGTGACGTGCTGGGTTCGAGGCCCCGGCTCTCTAGTGCGTCTCCCAGCGTACCTGGAGGGGACTCGGTGGAAGCCCGGGGGGTCCTCCTCCAGCTCCTCCGAGGACCGCCCCGCCCCGGGGGCGAGCAAGATGGAGCTCTCCACGTCGTCCACGTGCTTCTTTTTCTCTTTCTTCTTGCTGCTGACCGACTCCTCCGCCGCCTTCTCTTCCGAAGGGCTTCCCACGTGCCCCGGGTCTGGGGAGTCCTGGGGTCAGGGACAAGACAACCAAACGGAAGTCAGCATCTCACGCCGAGACCCCGAGGGAGGGGCGCCGCCCAGCGCCCGGATTCCAAGGCCCAGTGGGGCCCCTCTCACCGCCTCTCCACGAGTTCCCTCCAGCCCAGCCTGCCGGGGAGGGGAGCCCTCAACACCCCCAACGCCTGTCCCGTACGAGTTCACATGCTCCAGACGGGCGAGGAGAAACGGCACGAGGTCTGGAGTCCCTAGCCTATAGTTTAAAGCCCTGACCAGGCCAGCTCTCTGACCCTGAGCGATGGACTTGACCTCTCTGACCCTCAGTCTCCTCGTCTGTCAAATGGGTATAATAATTACCAACCACTTCCCACAACACGCCTATAAAGGATGTCCCTCTCCAAGGGCGGGGGCAGGACCCTCCACACAACCATCACCCGCTTAAACAGACACCGGGGGGCCCAAGCGGGCACAGGTCGCCGAGTGTGGAGAGGCGCGCACGCGGACACGCGGACAGCCGGCAGCAGGGAGGCCAGTCCCGGTGCTCTCGGCCAGAGGTGGTGCTGGGGCACCGCCGATACGGAGCGCTCTGAGCAGCGGGCACAGCCGGCACCCTGACCCCCACCGCAGGCCCCGAGGGAAACCGAGAGGCATGGGAATGGCGGGAGCCTGGTCCGGAGAGGCCCTTCGGGCAGGCGGCGGACGGAGGGGCTGGCCTGGCCGGTGGAGCAGCCACAGAACAAAGAGCCACGGAGCAGAAAGGAAAACGCCCTCGGCAATGTGAACCGCCAGCCCCGCCTCCGGCATCAACGGCACCTTCCTGAGAGGTGAAATGAGGAGACACCTGCTTTCCTTTTAAAGACCAGAGGAACCTGCCATGGTCTGGTCTCTTTGGAAGGCACATTTTTCTTTTTTCCTGGAGGGAGGGCCAGGTCTGAGAGAAGTGCTCCCTCCTGCGCTGTCCTGGCTGCCAGGGAGCGAGGCTCACAGACCCCCCTGCCACTCCGAGATGCACCCCCCGTCCGCGGACCCACAGGGATCCAGGCCGGGGCTGCACTCGGGGCCAATGACAGTGGACACCTGCTCATGGGCAGGTGAGCGCCAGAGGGAGCGGGTCAGGACTGAGGCAGACCCGGCTCAGGATCAGAGCTCCAGTCCAGGCCTCTGGCTCCCCTCCCAGCCCCGCCCCGGTCACCTGGCCACTGGCGGGCACACGAGCGGTGTGCAACCTGCTTTTGGCAACGACAGCAAGGAATGTGGAAGAGAGAAGCGGCACCTCTGCGATGCCATTGGCCGGTTCACCGGCCGGGTGCGGGGTGCGGGGGCTGAGCCCCTAGTTAGCCATTTCCACCCTCCGAGGGGCGAAGGCCACACGGGCTTTCTTTCCACCCACACTCGGTCCCCCGCCTTTTGTCCTAAGAGAGACGTTTGGCTCATAACCGCCCAGAGAACAGCCCATTTGCTGCCCCGGCCCCCCAATCTGAGGACCCCAAGACCGGAGCTCCCTGGGGGGCACTTTTAGCCCCTGGATCTTGGGGTTTGTGGCGGGAAGAGCCTTCTGGGACGGGGCTGGCTTCCCACATGCCAGCAGACAGCAGGTAGGGGGGGCGGAGGACCGGGGTCGGGATCCTTCACGTGGGGGCAGACAGGAGATGGCAGTGGCCCCTGGGGACCCATCCAGCCCTCTTCTCCACCCCAAGACAGACAGAGTGAGACCCCCCACTCCAAGGGCCAATGGCCCTGCCACGCTCGCCTCCCCGGAGCTCCCCCTGCGCTCCTGGGGGCCGCGCCCCTGTGCAGAGCTGGCAAATCCATCAACGCCGCGACTGCGCCGGCCTCCGCCCTGAGTGCCTCACAAGGCTGTTCAGCCCCCTCCTCCCGAGGCCCCCCAGCAGGCCGGCTCGTTCCCCCGAGACCCCTGGGCCCTCCCTCCACCCTCCACTGCGTGGGCCAGAGCATCGTCATCTATCATGGGGTTCCGTGCACCCCACCTTCACCTTTCACCCCAAACTACCAAGCAAAACACACCTTTGTCTCCCGATTGCAGGCCCTGTTGGGGCGGGGAGGGGGGGGTCCCAAAACCCAAACCTTCATCGCAAACGCCCCTCTCTCCAGGGAGAGACCAGCCCAGCCCACCAGCCTGGCGGGCCCTGGAGGGGCTGTGCAGGGACAGGGGCTGAGCTCCGAGAGCCAGAACCCCCGGGGGCGGCCCCGTACCTGCCGGCTCTCTGCAGGGGCACAGGCCCTGGCCTCCCTCTGCTGGCGGTCCTCGGGGGCCGGGGCCGGGGCAGGGCCCGAGGCGGGCTTGGCTCCCGGGGCCCCCCGGTCCCGGTCGGGCTCCTGGATCGGGGAGTCCTCCCCCAGCCCCCCGAAGCTGCCGCTGCTCTCGGAGGCCTCGAGGTCGTCCTCGTCCTCCCTCTGCTCCAGGTCGGACAGGTAGTCCTCCGGGTCCTCGAAGTCCGTGTCCTCGGCTTTAAAGTCCTCCGGGCCCTCGGCGTAGGCCTCCAGGACGGCGGCCAGGGGCACCTCGTAATGCGGGTAGTAGAAGAGGTCGTGCGGGATGACGGAGACCTTGGAGAGCGGCGGCGAGCGCTTGAAGTCCAGGCCCTCCTCGCTGTGGCTGCCCAGCGTCTCCAGGCTGACCCGGCTGCTGGGCGGGTTGGAGGGCAGGTCCCCGTCCGGGTCCGGGGGGTCCTCAGCGTCCCCCTCCTCCTCCTCCTCCTCCTCCTCCCCGCGCGGGGGCCGCGGGGACTTACGCTTGGCCTTCTCGTACACCTCCGGCTTCCTGCCCGCCGGCTCCTCCCCGGGGGCCGGCTCCTGGCCGCGGTCCTCCTGCTCCGGCGTGCCCGGCGGGTCTTCGTCGTCGGGGGCTGCCATCCCATGGGGGGACTTGCTTCTCCTCTTGCCCGGCTTCTCGGCCTGCTCCTTGGGGGCCTGCTCCTCGGGGGCCTGCTCCTCCGGGGCCTGCTCCCCCGCGGCCTCCGCCTCGGCCTCCGCGGGCCCGTCCTCGGGCGTCGGCGGGTCCTCGCCGAAAGCCTGGCTGGTGGAGGCGAAGTCCACGAGGTCGCTGTTGAACTTGGAGGCTTTCAGGGGAATGCCTTCGAAGTCGTCCTCCTCGTCCGCCGCCTGCACGCCCTGCAGCCTCACCTCGATGATCTCCGAGAGAATGGCCGCCGCCATCTCCTCTCCCTCTTTGCCCGGGCAGGCCGGCCGCCCCGAGGCCCGGGTCCCTGGGGCAGCGCTCTGGGCAGTGGGAGCGGGCCTGACCTCGCTGTCCGGCGGGGACACGACCTCCAGGGCCCTGAGGGCACTCTGCCTCGCCTTTTCCTCGGCCATCTCCTCCGGGAGGCGCCCGTCCTGCTTCCACCAGCTGTCCTTGAAGCAGAAGTCTGGGCTGCGGGCGGGGTTCTTGCTGCAGGAGGCGTCCTTGTAGAGGTCCGTCTCGAAATGCACCGTCTTCTTGGCGGGCAGGGAGCTGGACCTCTGGTTGTCCTTCCTGGACAAGATGGAAGACTCCGTCGGCGGCGGCTCCATGAGGCTGCAGGACCTCTCGGAGGCCGTGTGGGTGTCCCAGTCCAGTGCGAGGCTGTCTGCGGGCCTGGGGCCAGGGCCGCCCCCGGGGCGGGCTTCCTTCCCGCTCTCGGGCTTGTCGAGGACAAAGACCTTGGAGGGGGGCGGGTGGCTGGTGTCGTGGTTGACGGTGTAGGCCCGCTCCCCGTGGTCAGTCAGGTAGCAGACGGTGCTCTCCTGCTCCGAGGGCGTCTCTTTAATGCGGACGAAGGTGGACTCGATGGGGGCGTCTTTATCGGGGTCCACGAAATCCTCCTGCGGAGACACACAGGGCAGCGTGAGGTCAGCAGCGCTGAAGCACCACGTGTCCCTTCCCCTCTCAAAGGGCAAACCCCAGCAGGAAGGGCCGCCTCCGATCTAATGCTCAGGGGTCTCACTAATTAGTGCAGGTCGTTGCCGAAGACTACTGCTGCTGCCAACGTATTTAACCAAGACTACACTTTCCCAGCTCTGGTATAAAGAAATCTCAATGAACTAAACTGTAAGTAGGATGAGCCCTCTAAGTGAGCAAAGATTTTCAGCTTCTTTTTTCCCCTAACATATTTTTATTGATTTCAAAGAGGGAAAGGGAGGGAGAGATAGATCAATGATTCTCTCCCATCGTCAATGTGAGAGAATCATTGATCAGCTGTCTCCTGCACATCCCCTACTGGGGACTGAACCCACAACCCGGGCATTGCCCTGACCGGGAATCCAATCGTGACCTCCTGTTCAAAGGATGATGTCCAACCTCTGAGCCACACAGGACAGGTGACTGTCAGCTTCTGTGTCTGCTGCCGAGTCTGGGGAAGCACAGGAGGAGCGCTGACCACCTGACATAGGAAAATCAGCCACCTCATCACTGATGGTGTGGGCAGGTAGGAATCGAAAAGGACTCCAAATGCAAAACTAAATCTCCTGACAGAATGATAATTCTCCCCCCACGAGGCCATTTGCTGAGCAAGAAAAAGCTGTGGGCAGGGCTGCAAAGCAGAGAGCAACCTAATGCAGTGGTTGGTCCCCAGTGCACTGGTGGAATCGGAGTGTTGACCTCACCTTAAAATTACATGAAACCAGAAAGCCAAAATTAAATAAAACCGCACCATATCCCTTCCTGAGTCCTGGGAAGGCCAAATTGCTTAGTTCCTCGTTGTAAATTCTTGCTTAGGAAAGGCCCACGTTCTTGGGTGGTGGGGGAAAGAGAGGGAAATGTTCATAAATATACACTAGGTCTGACACAAAAGAAACAATGTTAAGATACCAAGAAGCAGGGGAATGAGACCCATAATGAAGAGAAACAACAGTCATTAGAAGTAGACCCACCAAAGAGCCAGGGTTAGAACCCAGCAAATAAAGATGCTGAAACAGCTGTTTAACCTATACCTCAGGCAATAAATACACGGGCAGTTCTTCGGGCTAAAGAGAAGTGATCACAGAGGGAAGCCAGAATCTGAAGGAGGGAATGAAAAATGGCTGAAATAGTAAATATAGGGTCAATATAAAAAACTAGGAAGTTTTCCAAAAAAGCTTCCTAACTATTTAAAGCAAAAATGTTAGAACGTATTGGGATTAGAATATTGAGAGTGAGACAGATGACTAATAGCACAGAGGAATGGAAAGGACGTGAGTGGGATTAAATGTTTGCCTATATGAAACATACAAAAAGAGCATTCTACTGGAAGTGTTATAATAGGAATTCACCTTAGACTGAGGTATGTTCAAGGTGAGTATTACAGCCCCTGGAACAACTCCTAAGAAGATAGATAAAACCAGGAGATGCAGCTCAAAAGCCCACAGTGAGCTAAAATGGGGACAAAAGAATAACTCCATCACCCAGAAAAGGTCAGGCAGGGAGAACGAAGGAGCGCAGCCCAGGCAGCACCAGTGGGGAGCACGTCTAGCTGGCAGATGGAATCGCTTAAGTGGCAGCAAACACACTCATTCAATGACATGCTAATTCTTGTCAGAATGGCTAGAGAGCCGGACCTGATGATAAGATGTTTAAAAGAGACGTGTGTATTAGCACACACGCTGCAAAGAAAAAGAAGGAAAAAGACACAGCATGCAGCCCAGCCGGCATGGCTCAGTGGTAGCATCGACCTATGAACCAGGATGTCAGGGTTCGATTTCTTGTTGGGGCATATACCCAGGTTGTGGGCTTGATCCCCAGTACAAGAGGAGGCTGATCGGTGATTCTCTCTCATCATGGATGTTTCTATCTCTCTCTCCTCTCCCTTCCTCTCTGAAATCAACAGAAATATTTTCAAAAAAATAAAAAAGGTACAGCATGCAAACAGCATGAGAAAGCTGGCGTGGCTACATATTTCTATCTGACAAAGTACCCAGCAAGAGAAAGAAAGAACCTGAGTAAAACTGCAACCACTGGTCACCAGGATGATACAACCACCTAAATGTGTATGCGTTTACAGCATGGCTTCAGCATACACAGAGCAAAGACGGACAGAGCTAAGAAAAATAAACCCACCATCCTGAGCTGGAGATGTTAAACATTTCTCTCCTACACTCACTGATAGGAAAAGAAGAAAAAATAGCAGCATGCCTATAGAATAGGAGGACAGCACATTAACCAACTCGACCTAATTGATACTTAAAGAATGTGAATTCTTTCAGTGCATAAGACACCTTCTTTTCAAGCGCATATGGTGCATTTAACCCAAAATTAACCATATACTGGGGCATCAAGCCGGACACAGTATCTGGTACAGGGATGGCTAGGGCTTAAAGAATGTCTGTTGAGCCGAAACCGGTTTGGCTCAGTGGATAGAGCATCAGCCTGGGGACTGAAGGGTCCCTGGTTCGATTCCAGTCAAGGGCATGTACATTGGTTGCGGGCACATTCCCAGTAGGAGGTGTGCAAGAGGTTGCTGATTGGTTTCTCATTGATGTTTCTCTCTATCCCTCTCCCTTCCTCTCTGTAAAAAATCAATAAAAACTATTTTTTTAAAAATGCCTGTTGAAATGAACTAAGCTCAGCTGAACTGTCAAGGACAGTTCGACGGGTGCCTAGATCAGCTGGGACTTGTCATCTGCCATCCCCGGGGGATGTATGTGGACTGTTCTGCGGTGACGCACTATGTTCTGGGACTCAGGGGGACTTTCTCAGGTCCCCCCTCTCCTTCCCCTGCCCCAGTCTGCAGCCCTGGGGAGACCCAAGTGTCAGAATTGCGGAATCCTGGCTGTGATGCCTACAAATACCATAAGTTTGAGCTGATTTCAAACTTTGCCTACATCTCTAAGGGCTCAGGGTTAAATATCCCCAAGTTTAGTCATGGACTAGGAAATTTACAAAATATTATTTTTTGCCAAAACCGGTTTGGCTCAGCAGTAGAGCGTCGGTTTGCGGACTGAAAGGTCCCAGGTTTGATTCCGGTCAAGGGCATGTGTGTTGGTTGCGGGCACATCCCCGGTAGGGGGTGTGCAAGAAGCAGCTGGTTGATGTTTCTCTTTCATCGATGTTTCTAGCTCTCTAGCTCTCTCCCTTCCTCTCTGTAAAAAAAATCAATAAAATATACAAAAAGAGAGCCTCACAGAACCTTCTTTAAAAAAAAAAAAAAAAAAAAAAATATATATATATATATATATATATATATATATATATATATATATATATATAACTTTATCATACTAGAGGATCTGTGCACAGATTCGTGCACCAGTGGGGTCCCTTGGCCTGGCTGCACCCTCTCACAATCCAGGACCTCTCGGGGGATGTTGAACTGCTGGTTTCAGTCCAATCCCCACAGGCCAGGCTGCCGAACGCCATGGGTGCATGAATGCAAATTGTGTATTGTATAACGTATACAGCTACACCATTTAATGTATTAGACTGTATATTGTGCATGGCTAATATGCAAAGTGTCCCCACAGGAGTTCAACCAGGAGTTCTATCGCTCGCTATGATCACCAGGGAGCGGTGCGGAACGAAGGCCCTGGCCGGCAGCTGGCAGCCAGAAGGCCCTATCGCTGGCCAAATTTCGTGCACCAGGCTTCTAGTATTATTATAAAAATAACAGCCCTAGCCAGTTTGGCTCAGTGGATAGAGTGTTGGCCTGTGGACTGAAGGGTTCCAGGTTTGATTCCGGTCAAGGGCACCTGCCTGGGTTGTAAGCTTGATCCGGGGGCATGCAGGAGGCAATCAATGATTCTCTCTCGTCATTGATACTTCTATCTCTCTTCCCCTCTCCCTGCCTCTGTGAACTAAATAAAAATACATTTTAAAAAAACTGTTCAATGTGAGTTTTGAACACTGTCTTTTATAAATTTTCACCCTCTTGATAAAATCTGGTAGACTGCTAAAATGTTCTATCTGACATGGTCTATCTGACATCTAAAAAAACAGGAAAGTTACCCTTATTACAGGCGAGCATCTTCTATAAGCTTAGTACAGTCTGGCATGTGAAGGGGTTTGCCAGAGGCGTGGCTGCCTAACTTCCCGTCCCGCTTTTCACGTAATACACGTCACACGTGACTCTGACATTAACACGGGGCAGGGCAGCGCTCAAGGGGCCTGAGGTCACGTTTTGATGATTCCTGCTCCTCGAACCACACGGCCCAAGCCCGGGTCCAGCGGATGGAAATGAACAGTTTCAGAATTAAAGGCAAGGGAAACCAACATACGGCTTCCGGCTCCGGGAAATGTTCTAGAAACTGTGCCACGTATGTCACGATAGACTGCTCGTCTGGCGTGTCAACCATGATGTCTGTGGAGAGAGACACGGGCGTTAGGAGGACACACGGACACACAGCTTTCAGAGAGGATCGCGGGGCCTGGTGTGCAGGAGCCCTGGCCGCTGCGGTTTTCCTGTCCTGGCCGGAGGGGAAGAGGGCCGGGGGGGGCTGTGGGGCTGGGGCCTGTGAACGGGGCCGCGTGTAGAACCCAGGCTCCTCATCCCCAAGGTCACCCATCATCCCTCCGCCCTCCACCGGGAGCCGCGGGCTCACGGCAGCTGTCGGCGGGGCGGTGACCAGGACCCCCCCTTGCTGCCAGAGGGCGTCCCGCACTAGCCTGACCCACGGGGAAGCCACTTCAGTGACAGCCATGTGCATGGTGGGGGGGGGGGGGGCGGGGAAGGCATGTCCTTTCCGACGTGTGGCCACAGGGACGGGCCTGGGCCTGAGGGAGGAACTGAGAGGCACCGGGTTTCCTGCAGTGAGATGCAAACAGGACCGTTCCTAACAGCCCAGGGCGCCCCGGCGGCAGGAGAGCCTGCCTGATGGTCCGTGATGCAGCCAATCAAAACAGACAACGAGGACGTGCTAGCCACACGCAAAACACGGGTGTCAAACTTAAAATGTCAAAGGAGAGACAAAACTAGGCGTACACGGAATGCACGCAATGAAATGCATAGAAAAATACTGGAGAGCCGAAACCAGTTTGGCTCAGTGGATAGAGCATCAGCCTGTGGACTGAAATGTCCCGGGTTCGATTCCGGTCAAGGGCATGTACCTTTGGTTGCAGGCACATCCCCGGTAGGGGGTGTGCAGGAGGCAGCTGATCGATGATTCTCTCTCATTGATGTTTCTAACTCTCTATCCCTCTACCTTCCTCTCTGTAAAAAATCAATAAAATATATATATTTGGAAAATACTGGAGAAATGGCCCCAGCGGTAGGAACGTAGGCGTTATAAAACGTCCCCACTGGGTTTTTCTGTGTTTCCTCCCGGGACAGCCTGTGGGACGCGGGCAGTGAGACCCGGGAAGGAGGAAGAGAGCGAAGCCGCCGCTACCTTCCGGCTCCAGGAGCCTGGGGATGTGCAGGGCGTCCTGCGCGATGCGGAAAGCCTTCTCCAGGTTCTCCCGCATGGAGTCCTCCAGCGCCGCCTTCATGTCCACCAGGCTGGGGTCGATGGCCTTGATCACCGCCAGGAAGGCCAGCCCGCTCCGCCAGCTGCCTGCAAAGTCCTGCACCGCCACGCCGTACCTGCGGGAAGCAGCGGCCGGCGCTCAGGAGAGGGAGCCGCGGACGGGCCAGCGGGCAGCAGCCTCTAGGGCCTCCCTCCCTCCCTCCGAGTGCGGCCAGGCACCCTGAGCCCCGGAGAGCAGCAGGGAGCCTCACATTTCCCTCCGGACACGCGGAAGAGGAAGGCACGCGTCCTACAGGAGGCCACACATGCCAAAACCAGTTTGGCTCAGTGGATAGAGCCGTCGGTCTGCGGACTGAAAGGTCCCAGGTTCGATTCCGGTCAGGAGCATGTACATTAGTTGCGGGCATATCCCCGGTAGGGGTTGTGCAAGAGGCAGCTGGTCAATGTTTCTCTCTCATCGACGTTTCTGGCTCTCTATCTCTCTCCCTTCCTCTCTGAAAAAATCAATAAAATATATTAAAAAAAAAAAAAAAAAAAAAAGGAGGCCACACAGGACTCATGTTCCCCGAGGTCCACACAGACAGGGAGCAATGCTGTAATGCCATCTCACCAGGGACATTCCGGAACCAATGACATTCCGGACAGCAGACGGCGTGTGCTGTGATAACGTGGAGCCAGAAAGTCCCCATGTACCCCACTGGCCTTTCCTCCCCTTCCCCACCAACCCTGGCTTCCCAGGCCATGGCCTTGGGCAAGCCCTGCACCTGCCAGGCCTCAGGCTCCTCAGGGATAAACAGGGATCCCCACTGTGACCTCCCGGGGGGCAGCCGTAGAGAATACTAGCTTGAACCCCAAGAGCGGCCCCGGCAGGCGGACACCCAACGGGCCACGTAGGCAGCACCGGGAGTGGCAGCTGACGCCATCTGTGAGGGACGCAGAGAGCTGATCCTCCGGCATCCTGTCCGTTAGAAACCAGCCCGGGACCTGCCCGTTTCCCCACCGCGCACCGAGTCCTCGCGGAAACAAACCCACGGCCGACCCTTTGTGTTTAGGAACTAGAGGCCCCGTGCACGGATTCACGCACCGGTGGGTCCCTCAGCCTGGCCTGCCCCTCTCGCAATCCAGGACCCTCAGGGGATGTCTGCCTGCCTGTATGGGCCGATCCCCACAGGCCAGGGGATCAGGCCGAGACTGGCAGTCCGACATCCCCCCAGGGAAGCAGTAGTGCACAAAGCGCAGGCGGGGGGAGGAGCCCGAGCCCGGGCGGGGCACCGCACGGCTCTATCCATCCGGCTCCACGGTGCCTGCGGCCGCCATGGCTCAGTAACACTGCCACGGAGGCAGGAGAGGCAGGAGCGACATCCACCACTGCAGCTGCGTTCACCAGCTGTGAGTCTGGTGTCTGGTGCCCCTCTGTCAGCTGAGCAGCACTCCCCCTGTGGGTGCACATTGAGTGTCTGCCCCCTGGTGGTCAGTACATGTCATAGCTACTGGCTAGTCATCCGGTCGCCATTTGCTTAGGCTTTTATATATATAGATCATTAAGATTCACAGACACTGAAAAGCAGGAGCACCGTGGGTCTAAGCCAGGGCACCGATGCCAGGACAGGCGATCTATGAAGCTGCAGGCCTTGTGGGTCTCAGCAGCTTCTTTTTCACGGGGTGGTGTGTGCCCTGTGACATTCTGTCACAGGCACAGAGCCCTGGAGCCACGGCCTGACGCCATGGAGACTCAGAACTGCGGCATCACCCCAAGGTCCCCTCCCTTCCTCATCATCCCGGCTCTCTCTGGTTGATTTACTTTTATTAGAGAGAAAGGGAGAGGGAGAGAGAGAAACATGGATGAGAGAGAGAAATGCCGATCGGCTGCCTCCTGCACACCCCCACTGGGGATCGGGCCTGCAACGTGGACCTGACTGGGAATCGAACCACGATCTCCTAGCTCATAGGGCTGATTTCTTTTTAAACAACATGGAATGACTGTTCGCACACATCACCTCCACCGTGCTCTGCCCCTCAATCCAAACGCCAAACACCCAGCCTCACTCCCTCCTTCCTTCCGCCTTTCACCCTGCACACGGGGAGAGGGCCTGGACCTCTGTGATGCTTGTGTGTGCCGGACCACGCAGGCACTGTCCCGGGGTCTCTGTCCTCTCAGCCTGACCCCCTGCAGGGCAGCGGGGGAGAAGTTACTACCGTGAAGCTGTGGCCGGTGGGAACGCGGTTCACCAGGAGCTCACCGGCGTGTGCACAGGGTGGCCCTGAGCTGGTGTGGCTTGGCTCTCTCCCCAGCCTTGTCCACAGCCCAGAGGCTCTGGGGTAGCCGGCCACCGCCAGGTAAAGGCCCGACACCAACAGGGTCACACAGGAGGCCAGGAATGCACGGTGTGAGTTTTGGAAAGGCCAAACCTAACTCTGCTCAGCAATACCTTTCCTGTTACCGGCTTCTAAGTGGGTGCAGCCTGGCCGAACCTCGGCCTTCATAAGAAATGTGTGCATGCTACCAGGACCCAAGAGCCAGCCCGCTGTGGGACTGGACGTGGGGCAGGCCCTCTGCTCAGTATTCTCAGGAGCTTTCTGCAGACCGCATTCTGCACACAGTTCTCTGCGCACAAACCCTAACACCGCCCCGCAGCCTGCCCCGCCAGCTCCCTGCGGCCGCCGGCACGGAACCGGCCAGACCTCCTGGCCGCAGCCCCCCGCGCGGCGCCCACCCCGTCCTCTCCCCGGCCGGGCCGCGTCCACAGGGGCTCACTTGCGCGTTTTCCGCTGCACCCAGGCCAGCAGCGCCCGGATGGCCTTCCGCTGGTCTTTCACGGACAGCGCCGCGCTCCTCTCGCCGGTGGGCGTGGGCGGGAAGGAGGAGTCGGAGTCGGTGCCCCCGGAGCCGGGAGACAGGCTGTTCGGTGGAGAGCTCCTGCTGAGGTTCCCTGTGAGCTCCTTAATCTGGAAGGAAAAGAACATTTCAGCCCCGAGACAGACCCCGAGCAAACCCTCTCTGACTCCAGGGAGCCGAGTGGAGGAGCAGCTCATGCAGACAGGGGAGGCCCCTTCCCGATGCGGGGGCAGGGGGCAGGGCCGCGCATGGTGGCTGCCGGCTGTGTGTGCCTGGTCAGTGCTCGGGCAGTGACACAGTCCCAGGAGCCATCTCTCCCCGAGTCTCTCTACTGAGGCCACACTCCCACGAGGTCTTCCTGGCCGGACTCCCCTGTCCTCCCGCACCGTGGCCTATGGCTCCCAGAACGCAGCACACTCTCCCGAGCCCACGGCCCGTGCTCTCCCGGGTCCCGCTGCCTGGGTGTCCCTTCCTGCATCACGGAACCCCGGCCACCCAAGAGGCGGTTCCCATCCCGGGCACGTGTGAGAGGCGGACGCCCAGGCCCTGCCCCAGACCCACAGTCAGATCCGCGTTTCACCACCTCCTCCTCCCCCCAGCCCCTCCCACTCCCGCGATTCGTGTGCCCAGTCAAGTCTGAGGAGCACTGGGCTAGCACACTCCTACCCACCCGTCAGAACCCAGCCCTGATGCCCCTCCCTGTGGGCTGGCGTGACGGATGAGAGTGTGCGTCCTTGTCCTCATCCCTCCGGGAGAGCAGCCCCTGCTCGGGGCCCTTCCAGCTCTGCTCACACCCGGAGGCGGCCTGCCCAAGGAGCTGTGAACGATGCGGCAGCCTCACTGGTGATCCCAGAGGTCATGGCTGAGGCCTGGGCATGCCCGGAGCCTGGCAACTCGCAGAAACTCAACAGACAGGTACGAAACGAATGGGTGATGGTCTGGGGGCGTGGTCGGCAAACTGCAACTCACGAGCCACATGCGGCTCTTGGGCCCCTTGAGTGTGGCTCTTCCACAAAATACCACGGCCTGGGCGAGGCTATTTGGAAGGAGTAGCGTTAGAAGTTTAAAAAGTTTGGCTCTCAAAAGGAATTTCAGTCGTTGTACTGTTGAACTTTGGCTCTGTGGACTGAGGAGTTTGCCGACCACGGCCCTGGGGGACGGAAGGCCTTGACTTTGCACACACCTTCAGGGTGTTTCCGGAGCTCAGGGAGCAACGGCCTCTGCAGATAACAGAGCCCTGACCTGCTCGGCACGCATCACGGCCAGGCCCCCTTTGTCCTACGTGTGGACACTGAGGCTCAGAGAGAGTCTTTGGTTGTGGAAGTTCAAGGCTCACCTAGAGCTTCATCTGTCCCACCCAGACCTTGTCCCTCCCTGACACATAAGCGTGGAGCCCAGCCCCAGCCCATGGCCGCCATGGAGGGCACGGCGGCCCAGTGGTGCGCCCGCGTCCTCTTTCCAGCCAGGGCGTGAGAAGGTGAGCGGAGCTCCTTCTCCCGGGAGAGGCCGAGCGTGACCTCCACTGCCGCCCTCGCAGCGGCCCAGCCCGCCCCTCTCCCCGACGCCACGTTTCCAAGCAGAGGCTGCCGCTGCTATGGACGGAAAGGGCGTCTCCGCCCCCCGGGCCTCTTCCTACATGCACCTCTCCAGGCGGCCTTCCCTCCGCTGAGCCCGGCTCCCTCAGGAAGGAGCTCTCCCCGCCCCCTCTCCGGGAGCATTTCCCCGGCCCCGTGACGCTTTAGATACAGCTATTTTCTCGAGGCGAGTATTTAACCCTCCCATCCCCCAGAGGATGGACAGACTCCCCTGGGGAACAGAGCTCCCGCCGCTTTTAAAATCATGGGGGCTCCAATCTTTAGCCCTCGGTTCTTTTCCAGGGAACGGAGTAGCCAAACCTGCCGGGGACGGAATCACACTGTCCCCGAGCAGCCAGAGTAGCCACCGCGGCACAGACAGGCGGTGCTCGTACCTGGAAGAAGAGGATGATGTTCCATATCAGCCCCAGGACCAGCGAGGGGTTGCCGTCCGCTATCTCTGCCGCGTCGATGCTCACCAGCTTCACCTGCGGGGAAGCAATGGGGCAGCTTAGGGGGGCCACCGCGAGGGAAACGGGCGACTGCTGATGCCCCGGGGCCGCGGTCGGCACACTCATCCGTCCACAGAGCCAAACAGCAACAGCACGACGGACATTTCTTTGGAGAGCCACATTTTTTAAACGTAAGCTTCTTCTAACGCCACTTCTTCAACATAGACTCGCCCAGGCCGTGGTATTTTGTGGAAGAGCCACACTCCAGGGGCCAAAGAGCCGCATGTGGCTCGCGAGCCACAGTTTGCTGACCAGAGGTCTAGTGTAAGGTGACCAGACATCCCGCTTTTGACGGGACAGTCCCGATTTTTAACAATTGGTCCCGCGTCCCGCAGCCTTTTAAAAAGTCCCGATTTAATCGGGACAAATTGTTAAAAATCAGGACTGTCCCGCCAAAAGCAGGACGTCTGGTCACCATGGTAGTGGGCCTGTCTCTCTGTCACCTGTGCTGCTCAGCATTGCCCGAGGCTGCCTCTCAGGGCACAGCAGGCAGAGGTGTGCGAGGGGCGGTTCACCATCACCTACGTAGGACTCACCCCGCACAGGCACCCGCTTAGCTCCTTACAAGCGCCAGCCGCACCGTTAGTAATGCGGGTTCTTTTCCATCGATGGAGTCACCCACATGTGGATGTATGTGCGATTTGATATGGATGCTATTTTGTTGTATTGGTAGCAAGCTTCAAAACTATATGTGTTAAATGTGCTGAAGGTGTTAACATCATAGATATTTTTACTCTTAAAAATGCCGAATTTCGTGCCAAAAAAAAAAAAAAGAGCATTTACGAGAAGCTTTAATTCTTTATTTTGAAGAAAAAGTTATCATATACTTCGGGAAGCTTATGGTGAACATGCTCCATCTCAAGGAACTTGTGAACGCTGGCTTAAACGCTTTAAAAGTGGTGATTTCGATGTGAAAGACAGAGAATGTCCAGATCAACCGAAAAAGTTTGAAGACCGACAATTACGGGCATTACTGGATGAAGATGCGTGACAAACTCAAAAACAACTTGCAGAAAGATTAAACGTTGCTCAGCAAACAATTTCCGATCGTTTACAAGCAATGGGAAGGATTTTAAAGGAAGGAAAATGGGTGCCACATCCACTGAACGAAAGACAAATGGAAAACCGAAAAGTCATCAGTAAAATGTTGCTTCAGTGGCACAAAAAAAAAAGTATTTTTTGCATTGAATTGTGATTGGCAATGAAAAGTGGATTTATTCTGAGAATCCCAAACACACAGAATCATGGGTAAATCCAGGTCAACAATCAACATCGACTGCAAGGCCAAATCGCTTCGGAAAGAAGACAATGCTCTGCATTTGGTGGGATTTGGTGGTGTATTATGAGCTTCTAAAACCAGGTGAAACCAATACTGATCACTACCGACAACAAATAATCAACTTGAACCATGCTTTGATCCAGAAAAGGGCCAGAATGGGCCAGAAGACACGGCAAAGTAATTCTGCTTCATGATAACACACCATCACACACTTCAAAACCAGTTAAAGACACGTTAAAGATCTTGCCTGGGAAGCATGAACCCACCCCGTGTTCACCAGCCCTCGCTCCTTCAGATGACCACGTGTTCCGATCAATGGCACACGCACTTTCTGAGCAGCACTTCAACACGTGTAAACAAGTGGACAACTGGGTCTCTGAATGGTTTGCCTCACGACAAGAACAGTTCTATTGGACGGTGCCCACAAACTGCTGGCCGCCGGGGGCACCAGTGAACGGGCTTCTGACCAGGCCGCGGGGGGGCAGGCCGCGGGGGGGGGGGGGCAGGCAGGCCGCGGGGGGGCAGGCCGCGGGGGGGGGGGGCAGGCAGGCCGCGGGGGGGCAGGCTGCGGTGTCCCCCCGCCTGCTGTGGAGGCGACCTGAGGGCGCTCTGGACACCGCATCCCGCCAGGGCCACCCGTGCCCTCGCAGGACACGACGCAGCATCCAAACAGAAGCAGCGAATGGCCGTCTAGAAAGTTCCATCCCAGAGGGGAGAATCCTGCATGTTTTCCTGCTCCCCTCCCCTCTCCTCTCGCCCCACACGCCTCCCGGATGCGGGGTTCGCGGGGGGTGTGTGTGACCCTGCGCTGTTCACCGCGCTCTGACTCAGCGGAAGGGAATGTCCACCGACCCTGAGAGCTGGCCCGTCCGCCCCGTCCACGGACACCGGGGAGGGGCCGGGCCGCATCGCCCAGACCCGTAGCAGGTGCCGTGCACGTTGGACTTGGCTGCCTTTTCCCAGGCTCCCTCCTCGCCTCCCGTGGCCGGCGCTCCCTCCACGCTGTCCGGCCGCTGCGGGGAGGGGCCTGCTGGCCAGGCGGCCCCGTACTTACGTTGCTGTCTTCCAGAAACTTCAGGGCCTTCGCGATGTTGTTGAGCCGGAAGATGCGGTGGGAGGAGGACTTGTACTCGTGGAGCTGAAACAAACCAGATGGCGTCAGCCAGCGCGGCCGCCCGCCGCCCGCCGCTCACATCCATCTGGGGAAGTCGGGGTCCCAGCCGAGCCCACCCCTTATTTATGGGACCTGGGACTTCACAAGGCCGAGCCGGTGCGTGGGGGACCCTGGGGTTAAGCAGGGGACAGAGGAGCCGGGCTCTCTCTCTTGGACCCAGCTCCCGGCCTTTGATCGCCTCCCCCTCAGAGCCCCCGGCCGTGCTCTGCTCCCCCTGACGGTTTCCTGAGAGCAGAGCCTCAGCGGCAGCTGCTAAATCACCGCCAGCCCCGCCGGGGGGCAGATGTTCCCTTTGGCTGGCCTAGAGCTTCCTGAACAGCAATCCCAGGTCAGAGAGAGAAAGAGGAGGGGGGGAGGTGAGACAGAGACAGACAGAGAGGAGGAGGGAGGGGGCGGGACAGAAAGGGGCGAATACAGAGAGAGGGGGAGAGAAAGAGACAGAGAGAGAGAGGGAGAGAGACAGAGTCAGGGAGAGAGACAGGCAGACAGAGAAGAGGGAAGAGAGAGAGAGAGAGAGAGAGAGAGAGAGAGAGAGAGAGAGAGAGAGAAAGAGAGAGAGAAGAAGAAGAAGGAGGAGGAGGAGGAGGAGGAGGAGGAGGAGGAAACAGACAGGGAGGGAGGGGGAGGTACCTGCAGAAGCCCCAGCCCCAGTGATGCTGGCCACAGGGGAGCACCATCAGGATAAACATCTACATCTTGAGGGGGCAGGGCCAGCCTGGGGGGGTGGGGGGGCGGGGTTTGCCTCTTATCAAAGTGCAACAGCCTCAAGGTCAGCGGGTTCAATTCCGTTCTGGTCATACTTATAAGAAGGTTCTAGAAGCTGGCAGTTCGTTTCAGCCTTGGGATGGATGGTAGCATTTGGTTATAATATACCTGCCCATCATCCTGATTATTACTATTTTTTCAAATCTTCATTGTTGAAAGTATTTTTTTAAAATATATTTTTATTGATTTTTTACAGAGAGGAGAGGAGAGGGATAGATAGCTAGAAATGTCGATGAGAGAGAAACACCGACCAGCTGCCTCTTGCACACCCCCTACCGAGGATGCGCCCACAACCAACGTACATGCCCCTGACTGGAATCGAACCTGGGACCTTTCAGTCCACAGACCGACGCTCTACCACTGAGCCAAACCGGTTTCGGCGATTGTTGAAAGTATTACATGTCCTCCTGTCCCCTCCCCATTGACTGCTGCTAGCTCGCCCACCCCCCACCCCCCAGGCCTCCACCCACTACTGTCTGTGTCCATGGTGATGCAATGTGCACAAAGTCTTTGCTTCATCACGTCTCACCCCCCACCCCGCCTTCCCTCTGAGATTCTGCACTGGTCCATGCTGCTATGTCTCTGGACCTATTCTGTTCTTCACTTTAGTTTGTTCATTAGGTTCCACATATGAGTGCAGTCACATGACGCTGGTCTTTCTCCGACGGGCTTATTGCGCTTAGCACGATGCTCCCGGCCCCTCCGTGCTGTCTCCGGCGAGGAGGCTCTTTCTCCATGGCCACCACCCTGCTTCTTCGCTGTCGCTGTGGTCGTACAGGGCCAGCCAGCTCTTACTCTGCCTTATCATACTCACAGGAGACACTGGGCACGTGTTCATCTAACGCACATGTGTCAAACACAAGGCCTGCGGGCCAAATCCAGCCCGCCAGGCCTTGCAATGTGGCCCACACCGAGCTGTCATCACTGTACTCCGCTGTCAGTTTATGACATTGTCAGTTTATGACTGTTCAGTAAACCATTCGGCCCGCGATTTAGGCTGGATTTTAGATTTTGGCCCCTTCTCTGATTGAGTACGACACCCCTAATCTAACGACTAACGGATATTCGCTATAGGAAACGGAAAGAGGGGATACTGCCTGGTCCGGCGGGACCGTGTCAGTCTGATCTCCGAGGAAGGAACGTCGAACAACCCGCTCCCCCCGCGGTGCGCCGTGGGACGTGCGTGGGCCAGGACGCCCTCGGCGTGGGTCTGAGCTGGCCGAAGCCGCCAGCACCGCCTCCCTCGGCGTTAGCTTTCTCCCTGACCCTCCAGCGCCGTACGTACCAGGTTCCGCCCGGACAGGACCTCTAGCAGCGCCATCAGGATTCTGCCATCTTGGATGTCGAGGAATAAATCTTTAACTTCCAGAGGAGGGTCGCACTGCGCAAGGAGGGGGAGGAGACAGGCGATGAGAGACCAGTAACCCCAGAACCAGTTCCCTGTGCAGCTGTCACTCCGGAGAGAACTTCCCAACACCCACATCTGTCCACGGCAGTCAGGCCCACCCACCCACAGGGCACACACCCCCTCCCCGGGGGATGCCCGAGCAGCGGGTGGCCGGGAGCTGCGGGGAGACTGTGTCAGGGGCCCCATAGAGCGAGTGGCCCAGGGGGACCCTTCTAAGATGAGATCTCAGACCCCAATGTCCTATGACGCCCACGCTGCTCTTCGGGGCAGAAAGGAAAGGCATGCCAGAGGGATACAGCCTCCTGCTGGAAGAACTACCGTGTTTCCCCGAAACTAAGACATCCTCCGAAAATAAGACCTACTTACAGGTTTCCTTCTGAGTGAAATATAAGGCATCCCCCCAAAAATAAGGCCCCCCTCCTAGGCTAAACATGAGAGATTTGGTCCACTGATTCTGAAAGAAATGGAGTCACAAGAAATTCACCAGGAAGTTCAGGAATTGGATTGTTATGATGATGTTCCAGAAGATGATGACATGATTGTCATTGAATAAATGAGTAAATTCTTGATACTGTAGGATTCACAGTTTGTCTGGTTTGTGTTGACAACTACCGTACTACCGTACCGTATACAGGTAATAAATGTCCTTTATTTTCATTTAACAATAAATGTGTACCGTATTCTTCTTCATGGAAAAATAAGACATCCCCTGAAAATAAGACCTAGCGCATCTTTGGGAGCAAAAATTAATATAAGGCACTGTCTTATTTTCGGGGAAACAGGGTAATTCTAGAAGCAGGCTCGCATCCAACGCCCTGGGGCAAGCTCTCCACCTCCGCTGAGGGGGCCCGAGGCTCCAAGAGGCTGAGCGACATGCCTGGTTTGGGCGACTCGGCTCCTTGGTGCAGCCCTGCTCCTCACAGGTCACACGGGCTGACACAGTGCCGCCGGCACCCACCCCGAGAGGGCGTGACCCCGGGTCAGCGACCCTTGGGCTTCGGTCCCGATGTCGGCAGGGCTCCCTGGTCCCAGCATCACGTCTCCCTGAGGGGCCCGTGGTCACATCCATGTGCAGTCCTAGTCTGGAGGTGGGCCCCCCGCAGAGGGACCCGGGAGGAGGCTGGTGCTGATGGACACACAGCCGGACACACAGCTGGACACACAGCTGGCCCAATGGCTGCTGGCAGTTGGGTGAGGGGAGATGCTGGGATCTCAGCGTCTGAGAAGCTGAATTAGATGCACATCTACATGGTTAGCTAGACAACGTGCCACATGCCCATTAGAGCAGACTGAGCTAATTAAAATCGTATTAAAAGTTAACCAGTGGCCGAGACCGGTTTGGCTCAATGGACAGAGTGTCGGCTTGGGGACAGAAGGGTCCCAGGTTCGATTCCGGTCAAGGGCATGTACCTTGGTTGCGGGCATATCCTCAGTAGGGGGTGTGCAAGAGGCAGCTGATCGATGACTCTCTCTCATCGATGTTTCTAACTCTCTATCTCTCTCCCTTCCTCTCTGTACAAAATCAATAAAATATATTTAAAAAAAAAAAAAAAGTTAACCAGTGGATGGTGCCTGCCTCTTCCCTCCACCACCCAGGCCTCCTAAGACACACTGTTCTCTCAGGATGCACCTTCCGCCCGTCCCACTCAGAGGCAAGGGGCCAGACACTCCTGAGTTCAAATCCAGGTCTACCCGCAACTGAACTTGGCCTTGGGCACGTTCCTTCAGCTCCCTGGGCCTGAGCACCCTTGGCTCCAAGGTCGGGATTGGGATGTGACCCGCCCCAGGGGACAGAGCTGCAGTGAGTACAAGTCCTGTCCTCCGCACAGCACCTGTGCCCAGACCAACCCCACCGGGCAAACCAGGTTCCTGCGGAGTGGCTTCCTCCTGCGGTCTCGGGTGCCAGGCACGGATGCCTCAGGGCTGAGTCCTGCAGGAGGAGCCACCCTAGAAGCACCGTCTCTGCGCACCACTGCTTCTCGCTCTGGGCTCCCGGGCCAGTAAATGGCCCCTGGGCCCTAGCTCACCAGGCCTCCCTGCTGCCCGGAGGAAGGCTCCTCTCCGCACGGGACCTGGGGGGGGAGGGCCTGGCCGGGAGGAGGCAGACACCCCCCTCCCAGCCCGGCCTTCTCCTCTGAGCCCTGACTGGGGGCCTGCTGTCTGGTGTGCTGCGCCCACCGAGGGTTTGGCTTCACGCGGCCCGGAGTCCACAGGCCGCTGGAACTGTGGGTCGGATGCTCCAGCGCAGGGATCTGCACACCGGGCTTCCCGGGCCAGCAGGTGCCCTCTGGGGGCTGGGGGCCGAGAAGGAGGCTGAGCCATTGTGCCCCCTTCATCCGAGAGGCCCCGCTCCTAGGGGCTTTGTTCAGGGCTCATGTGAGGCTTTGCTTAGACTTGGCACATGTGTCAAACACAAGACCCGCGGGCCAAATCCGGCCGGCCAGGCCTTGCAATGTGGCCCGCACCGCGCTGTCATCACTGCACTCCGCTGTCAGTTTATGACATTGTCAGTTTATGACTGTTCAGTAAACCATTCGGCCCGCGATTTAGGCTGGATTTTAGATTTTGGCCCCTTCTCTGATTGAGTTCGACACCCCTAGTAGAGAAAGGTCTCTGTGAACTAACGTTTTCATGCTGCCTGGTGAAGAGCTACCGCAACAGACCCTCAGGGAACAGAATCCACAAACTGCATGCTAATGAGCCCACCCAATGCTAATGAGCCCCACTCCATGCTAATGGCCCCATCCAATGCTAACAAGCCCACCCCATGCTAATGAACCCCACCCCATGCTAATGAGCTCCCACCCCATGCTAATGAGCCCCATCACACGCTAATGAGCCCCACCTAATGCTAATGAGCCCCCACCTGATGCTAATGAGCCCCACCCAATGCTAATGAGCCCCCACCTGATACTAATGAGCCCCCCAAGCTAATGAGCCCCACCCCATGCTAATGAGCTCCCACCTGATGCTAATGAGCTCCCACCTGATGCTAATGAGCCCCCACCCAATGCTAATAAGCCTCACCCAATGCTAACGAGCCCCACCCAGCACAGATTCCCCCTGCCTTTCACTGTGGGGGCCTCTGGCGACACTGACTGGCTAGGCTGGTGCTCTCTGCTCCTGGGGACAACGGCAGGTGCTGTCCACAGAGGAGAGGAGGACACGTGTAAGGGGGGGCAGCTGTGACCCGGAGACCCACGGTGGAGCTGGGGCCAAGGCACCCTTTCCTCCGGAAGGCTCCTCCCCGGCCAGCCTGGAGGCCTGTGGTGTCTGTCCTGTGAGGGGCGGGGGGTCCAACACGGCGATCCGACCCACAGGTGCTCAGCAAAGGGCAATAGGACGGACTCTGAGCCGCAGGCCGTTCTTTCCCTCAGACTCCCGCAGCCCCGGGGGCCGGTCCAGGCCGAGCACGGGCATCGGCGTGTGGAGCCTCCAGGAGATGTTTCTCCTGCTAAGGGGAGGCGGCCATGGAGAGACCGAACCAACACCCCTGACGGACGGACAAACAACTCTCCAGCGAGCAGCCCGCTGTGGCCGAGCCGTGTGCGAGCACAACTGGGAGCGGCGGCAGCGCAGGGCCTTGGCCGCCGTCCACCCGCAGGAAGGCGGGGGCGGGAACGGCTCCAGGACAAACACGCCGGGCCCAGCGCTCCGAGGGCTTCATGGGATCGGTATGGCCGCGCAGACAGCACCCCCAGGGCTTTCCTCATGACCTAACCCTCCGGTAAATGAGGGCCTTTCTCCAGGAGCCGGCCGCGGTAAATATTCCTGACAGCCTTCAAATTGCAGGTAAGCCCCGCTCCCCGCGGAGGCCTGGGTTTCCTGCACATGAAAGGCCCTCTTGAAGGCCCCGGGGTTGGAAGCGGGGCTGTTAATTTCGCCCCGTTTATTAGGCCTCAGTTCCAGGTGCTGCCTGATTTATCCCCCGAGCGGGCGCGGCCACCTGCCCGCCGACGGCCGGGCCGGCCAGGCCGGGAGAAGCCCCCGCAGGACAGACGCTGACGGGGCGAGTGGGGGGGGGGTGAGCCAGTGCGCGGGGACTGGCTCTGTTCCCCTCTGTGCCTCCCTAGACTGATTTTTTAATTAAATGCAAAAACAAAACAAAACAAAAAACACACCAAAAAAAAACCCACAACAGAAGGGAAGAAAGCCGCCTGGCTGCCCTCACACACACTGGGAATCGGGGTTCAGTGAACTGGGGGGACTGGGGCTTCTTCCCAGAAACCCTCTTCTCTCTCTGAGCCGGAAACGCACCCCCGTCACACAACCACCACTTCACCCACAACAGGGAGTCCCTCCCCTGCAGAGGTCAGGACCCCCGGGGTCAGGTGTACCCCACCCTACAGCGGGGGACAGAGGTGTGGGTGGCCGGGTGCTGCGGGGAAAACACCCCGGGCTGTGAAAACCAACTCCGTGAAGGAGAATTTCGGCCAAGAGCCCCGCGCCCCACACACCCCGTGGGGGTTCTGTCCGGGACAGTCAGCAGTTCCTCTCGCCCTGCGGGGGGCGCCAGCGAAGGAGACACGCCTGCCTGACCACCACGTGGGCCACGGGCGCTGGGCGGCCTGTGTGGAGGCCGGAGGGTGGGGTGTCCGGAGGAAGAGGGGATGTGAGTGGGGGAGTCCCGGTAAGGCAGCTTTCTGATAAAACAGCGTGGCCGGCGTGGCTCAGTGGTTGAGCATCGACCTATGAACCAAGAGGTGGCCCTCGTTCGATTCCCGGTCAGGGCTGCGGGCTGGATCCCCAGCGGGGGCGTGCAGGAGGCAGCCGGTCCTCACTGATGTTTCTCTCTCTCCCTCTGCCTTCCTCTCTCAAAGCAATCAATAAATATAAGTAAAAAGGCCGACCTTTCCTTCCCCAGCTGCACTGACGGCGCCAGGACAGGACCGAGCCTTACATGCCCGTTCCCGGCCCGAGCGCGATGCCAGGCGTGAGCACACACTCGGCGGGGGGTTAAATGAGTAAATGACAACAGGGACAACAACGGAAGACCCTCGGCCCTGCGCCTCTCACCCCCTCACCGGGCTGTGAGCTGCACTGGGTTACGGGTGAGCCCCCGTTCCCCACACCCAGGGGCCCGCTCACCTTCTCCAGATGCAGGTTTATCCACCGGGTGAAGGTCCTCTTCTGGACATCTTCCCGCTCCACTGAGGACAAAGGAACACGTCAGCCGCACGAACACGCACAGGGCCCTCCTGCTCCTCCCCCGGGCGTGTGGGCGGACGGCAGGCAGCCCGGAGGGTCCCCCGAGGGTCCCCGGACGACCCAGGGGGGCTGGCGAGGGGTTAGGTGGCACCTCACAGCCACCATCCCCAGCACATCCCGTCGACGAAGCACCCACAGAATGAGACGCACAGAACAAAATGCTCTCCACGACCTCGCCTGAGCATCGGGGCCTTGGACGCTGCAGCTTCAGAGGTGCTGGGGTGGCTCAGTGGTTGAGCGCCAGCCTATGAACCAGGAGGTCACAGTTTGATTCCCGGTCAGGGCACAGGCCCGGGTTGTGGCTCGATCTCCAGTAGGGGGCGTGCAGGAGGCAGCTGACCCATGATTACTTCTCATAATGGATGTTTCTCTCTCCTTTCCTTTCTGAAATGAATTAAAAAAAAAAAAAAAAAAAAAAATATATATATATATATATATATATATATATATATATATATATATATATAAATTTGTTTTTAAAAGAAGTGCTGGTGGTAAGATACAAATTACCTACAGGTGATGGCACTGCCCACCGCCTGGGCCAGAGCCATGGGGCTGAGGAGCGGGGCCCAGGAGAGACGGGCAGGCGGCGGCCAGGGATGAGGGACTGGGAGGCAGGCTAAGGGTTGAAGTGTGTGACAGTCCCGGGTGTGGACGCTCACTCGGCCCTGTCCCCTCCCAATGTGGTGATGTTGGCCGGCCACCGTCCCCATGTCAGACCCGCTCACTCCCAGGCTGCCCGAGAGACCCGCAATGCCACAGTCAATGCAACACAGCAACCGGAACAACGGCTGCGCGTTACTTTACTTTTTTTTTTTTTAAATATATTTTATTGATTTTTTACAGAGAGGGAGAGAGAGGGAGAGAGTCAGAAACATCAATCAGCTGCCTCCTGCACACCCCCCCACTGGGGATGTGCCTGCAACCAAGGTACATGCCCTTGACCGGAATCGAATCCAGGACCCAATGCTCTATCCACTGAGCCAAACCGGTTTTGGCACTTTACTTATTTCGTGTTATTCTCTCTAGAGCCAGAAACAGGTGCCCTCCTCCCGGGAGGAGGGACCGGCAGGAGCCACAGAGGCCGGAGGACGGAACCAGACGGCGCCTCCCTCACGACAGCACCCGCCCAGGCTTCTCGGGAAAGAGCTCCCCTTTCCGGGGTCCCCGCATCAGCTGTGTTCCCGTTCACCCCGACACCTGGCAGCACCGCCTGCGTGGGGAGACTATTCCCCAGACGAACCAAACGGGGCCCAGACAGGCACCTGCCGGAGAGGCAGGACTGGGCATCACCCTCAGGCCTGTCTGCCCCCTCTGGGCTCTGGGAACCAGAGGGAGAGGGGTCTGGGTTCAAATCCCAGGTCTTTCGACCACGGGCAGAAACATCGGCAATAATGACGACGGGGACTGGAAAATATTCACCAAGTGCTCGCTCTGGGGCAGGGACCCAGCTAGGCCCTGCATCCCCGTTCACCGTTCCAACCCTTCCTGCCACGCCTGGAGGCGGAGGGGGACCTGGGCCACCTGCCAAGGTCACAGGAGGACACAGGTCAAGGCCACAGGATGGCTGAGGTCACTGCTCCTAGCGTGCAGATGAGGAAACGAAGGGTCAGTCACGAATAAGCAGCAGCGGTGGGACTGGGAGCCGAGGCTGCGCTCCCCACCCCTCCCCAGCGCTGCGGGTCCCTGGCCCGGCGCTGGCCCGGGGGTGGTTGGGGATGTGGGGGTCTGGGTCCCGGGCCCGGGGGTGGTTGGGGATGTGGGGGTCTGG
Organism: Pipistrellus hanaki; assembly: GCF_964339955.1. Taxonomy (NCBI): domain Eukaryota; kingdom Metazoa; phylum Chordata; class Mammalia; order Chiroptera; family Vespertilionidae; genus Pipistrellus; species Pipistrellus hanaki. The sequence continues at coordinate 3,131,604 of NC_140503.1, forward strand.
GTTCCGGGCCCGGGGGTGGTTGGGGATGTGGGGGTCTGGGTCCCGGGCCCGGGGGTGGTTGGGGATGTGGGGGTCTGGGTCCCGGGCCCGGGGGTGGTTGGGGATGTGGGGGTCTGGGTCCGGGCCCCGGGAGTGGTTGGGGATGTGGGGGTCTGGGTCCGGGCCCCGGGGGTGGTTGGGGATGTGGGGGTCTGGGTCCGGGCCTCGGGAGTGGTTGGGGATGTGGGGGTCTGGGTCCCGGGCCCCGGGGGTGGTTGGGGATGTGGGGGTCTGGGTCCCGGGCCCCGGGGGTGGTTGGGGATGTGGGGGTCTGGGTCCCGGGCCCCGGGGGTGGTTGGGGATGTGGGGGTCTGGGTCCCGGGCCCCGGGGGTGGTTGGGGATGTGGGGGTCTGGGTCCCGGGGCTGGGCCCGCCACAGCCCCGCCAGCTCCAGCCGCGACGCCTCTCAGGAAGCGGACTCTCTAGTCACCGAGTGCTGGGTTTCACCAGGCCGCGGACACATCACACGTACTTAAGGCCATGCCTCGTTTCTTCAGAAAACATTTCACAGCAAACGGGAGGCCGTTTGTCTCCTACGGGAGAAAGGCACCGGTTTTCTCCAGTGACTGCGGCTCTCTTTCTCCCCCGGCTTCATTACTGGGCAGATAGTGTGCCCATAAATCAGATTTTAATATTGTGCCCTTCAATCTTCCTAATTGAAGGCCGGCAGACAGTAATTATGCTTTATGAGGCCGCCTTTCCTCTCGCTTTCCTCCTTTCCTAGAAGGGAAGGCTGCTGGCGAGGAGGCCTAGGGATTAAATGTCTCGTTCAGGTAACTGGTGCAGAGGAAGAGGAGGGAGAAAGGAAGCTGAGAGAAATGAGGTAGGAAGGGGAGGGGGGGCATGTGCTGAGGGCATGAGCATCAGAGTCTTGGAGCTTTCCAGAAGGTCGGAGACGCCCTCCCCAAATCCCACCAGAGACCTCGGTGCCTCCGCAGCCTTGTCTACAGGCGGCATCCCGGAGTTCCAGGACCATCTCTCTGCCGAAAGGCACTTCACTGCTTCCCGCTCTCACCGCCCCGAGCACCCTGTGTCAGCACCGCGTGCGGCTCTTTGTGCACAGCCTGTGCCTGCGTGTCTGTGCTGGACCACTAAACGGGAAACTGCAGGGTCTTGTGGTAGGCACATTTAAAGTTTTAATAGCTACTTCCAAACCGCCCTCCCAAAAGGCTGCCCCAGTTTATACTTTCGCCCCCAACTGTCTTTAAACAAGTTTATGGGATTGTAAAGTATTTACACACACGTCCTAGCACTCAAGCCGGCTTCTCCACATGGCGGCAGGGAGAGCGGAGTATGGAACAGGAGTGCATTCAGTGGGGGCTGGGAGGACCTGGGTGAGGCTGCTGGTTTCACTGTGCAGAAAGGCGTGAATGAGGAAGCGGTGTCCGTTAGTCTGTACGTGCCTCATCCATCCACCCCACCATCTTTCCTTCCAACCATGTATCATCATCCATCCATCCACCCATCCAACCACCCATCTTTCCTTCCATACATCTATCCATCCATCCACCCATCCATCCATCCATCCAACCACCCATCTTTCCTTCCATCCATCTTTCCATCCATTCATCCATCCATCCATCCTCCCACCCAGCCAACCACCCATCTTTCCTTCCATCCATCCAACCATCTTTCCATCCATCCATCCACCCACCCATCCACCCATCCACCCATTCTCCCAGCTGATACTTATTCAATGAACTATGCCAGACCCTGCAGGTAAAATCAGATAAAGAATTAAGTATTCACAGAATCAGCACTCCAAGCATTCACAGCCAAGCAGGAGAGAAAACACAGACAGCACGGAGCGCACATGGAAGGAGAAGTGAATTAGGAGTTTCCAGGTGAGGGCACGGTTTCAGACCCCAGAGGGCGCCCCTCCAGGAACGGGAGGATACCACGGTACAAGTGGGACAGGTCAGGGCTCCTGAAGACACGGACATGGTCTCACTCTGCCCCGACTCAGAGCCAAGCCCGGGGGGCTGTCCTTCCATCCCGGCCACGGCCAGTGGGCAAACGTGAGCACACACAGTTCAGCGTGGACAGCAAAGCTGACCCACAGGAGCGCAAGGTGGTGACTGAAGCTATGAGGGGACCGTAAGGCTAAACCACAGCCTGGCCGGTGTAGCTCAGCGGTTGAGCGTTGACCCAGGAACCAAAAGGCCACCAGTTCAATTCCCGGACAGGGCACATGCCTGGGTTATGGGCTCCATCCCCTTGGGGAGGGGTGGGGGGTGCAGTAGGCAGACTATCAATGTTTCTTTCTCATCAATGTTTCTTCTAACCCTCCCTCTCTCTCTCTAAAAAGCCAATAAAAACATTAAAAAAAGAAAAAAGAAAAAAGATGAAACCACGAATAACAGATGAGTCCCAGACTGAAACTGGGTGCAGAGACCATATTTGTTGGGCCTGAAACTGGGACACATCACTCAGTACACAGCAGAGAGGGTGTGAATGTAGAACATCCACGTGCGAGCCATTCACATCAGAGCCATCCACGTGGGCGACCTTGGCAAGCTCATTGCTCTCAGAAACCTTCGCCTCGGCCTCCCTCTGCAGAAGGAAGGTGACTGGGCCGCTCACACGGACTTCACCGGACCACCTCCGCTTTCCGGCCTGCTCCCGCCCGGCCCGGCCTCGGGCGAGGGTGTCTGGTGTCCCACACAAAGGTCCCGGCTCTTTCACGGCTTTCTCTGCCGCCCAGGCCCCGCCCCCACCCGCAGGCCCTCGCTCCCTCTGGCCTGCCAAGACTCCATAAACTTTATATAGTTTCCATAAACCCAACGGCCCCTTTTTTCCACCGCCTGATCACGTTGTAAAGGTGCAGGAAACCGGTGCCCGGGAAGGTCTGGCCTTCTCACACGGCGTCTGTGGGGCCCTCTGGGGTTTCCTGGGCAACAGGAGTAGTAACGGAGGTGTAAAATGCCATCCCGGCTCTGCCTGGCTGGCCGGGGTGCCCGGTGCCGGCCAGCGTGGGCGAGGAGCTCACCAGCCCCAGGACTCCGCGGACGGAGACGGGAAGGGAGGCCCAGCCTTCGGGCTCACCCACAAGCACCACCACCAGGCGGGAGCGGGTCCAGACACAGACGGCGTGGAAATGAGAAGCCACCGAGGGGGACACAGCTCTGAGCGCAAGCACTGTCATTTACACAGAAGTCGTGGCCTTCTCTCCCTCTGCCCACAGCCCCTCACACCCACATCCCATGTCATACTCCATAAAATTTCTGCTCTTTCTGCCCATGAGGAAGGCTCGGTGGCTGTATCCTATATAATAAAAGATAATATGCAAAGTGACCTAACAGTGGAAAGACTGGTAGCTATGACATGCACTGACCACCAGGGGGTAGACATTCAACACAGGAGCTGCCCCCTGGTGGTCAGTGCACTCCAGGGTGGGCGAGGTGAGCCAGAAGCTGGGCTCATGGCTGGTGAGCGGAGCGGCAGTGGTGGGAGCCTAAGGATGCAGCACTAAGGATGTCTGACTGCCTCTTCCCCTGGGGGAGCGGGCCTAAGCCATCAGTCAGACATCCCCCAAGGGCTCCCAGGCTGTGAAAGGGCTCAGGCTGGGCTGAGGGACCCTCCCCCCACCCCGAGTGCACAAATATCATGCACTGGGCCTCTAGTCTGTTTACAAAAACTATATACTGATTACAAACAATTAAAGCCATTAGGAAAGTATATAGAAATATACCTAAAATACCTTGAACTCTCATCATACCCAGAGATCACCACGATTGGCATTTTAGTGCCTATCAGCTGAGGTTGGAGAGAGACGTTACTACGCACCATTTCGATGTGATCGGTGAACGGCGTTTCCCGAAACAGCCCACCAATCACAGCATCAACGGCTGACAGGCTAATGCCCCCCTCAAACCTCCCATGACCTCCTGACTCCCTCCCTCTTCCGGGAGGCGTGTTAACCAGCCTGGGGTGACGGCGGAGCACAGTGTGAGAAGCGGGTAGTAGCTGGGAGGAGACAAGTGCCCCAGCTCGTGGTCCCCCTGGGGCGGAGCAGGGGACGCAGTGGCACACCCCGTGGCCCAGGAGAAGCAGCAGGCAGCACGGGCCCACACAGACCCGGGACGGGGAGGGACCCGACTCCCCCTCCCCCCCGGCTGGCCACGGGCCCACACAGACCCGGGACAGGGAGGGACCCGACCCCCCTTCCCCCCCGGCTGGCCACGGTTCCGGCGCCATCGCTTAGGCAGGGGCCTCCTGCCTTTCCCTCTGTGGCCAGAGCAGCCCAGGCCGTGCCCATGTAGGAACACTCTGCAGGTCAGCAGGGTTCAACCAGGGGACTCTGCGCCCAGGGGACATCGCGGGGGCTGGGGACACTTTGGATGGTCACCGCTGAGGGGCATTCTGTGGCATCTACTGGGCAGAGGCCAGGATGCTCTCCACACCCTCCAGGGCCCAGGACGGCGGAACCGTTATAGGGACTCAGCGGTTTTGAGGATCAAATGCATCCCAGCTGCCTCACCACACCACCCCAAAGCCTACACTAGCCATACATGGCACCACGGCCGCGGACAGTGCCCAGGCCAGCCTGCCGGCGGCCCCTGCCTGTGCCCTCCAGCCGTGGTGCCAGGGACTCCCGGGTCCAGGGCGGCTCGGGGGAGAGGCCACCCCGTCCGGACGCGGCCAGGCCTGCCCGGGGGTTCCGCTCCTTCCCCATCTTTCAACACCTCCCCGAAGCACAGCCTCATTACCCGGCCCCACGCTGGCTCACGTGAGAAATAAAACTCAGAAACAAATTAAACGGCAATTGCTTTTCAAACAGGAGAGGGGCCAGGCTGCAGAGCCCCGGGCCGGCGGCCTTTGGTTCCGACTCCCGGGGGCCGCTCCCCGCCGGCGCTGGCGGCCCTAACACCGGGCTCCATGTGGTCTGCGCCAGCGGCCAGCTTTGCATTTAATTTCCTTTGTTTTTCCTCCTCCGGTGTTTGCTCTGACCCACGTCGCTTTTATCGAGGCTTTGGTAATAAAATGTAAAACCTTCCCTGGGACCGCAGGCAGAGCAGCAGGCACTGCCTACACACAGTGCGCAGAGTCCTGGGGCCCAGCGGGTCCTGGCGGCCATGGGGGCAGCGCCCCCTCTGCAGCAGCGCCCCCTCTGCAGGCAGCCCCTCCTCTGCGGCTCCTTTGTCCCCTGTCCAGGCCGGGGATGCGTGGATCCTGGGCCCCGGGACAAAGAGAGAGCAGCCTGCTGGGGCCGGCACAGACCGGGGCCCCAATCCTCGCCCCCCACCGACACCAATAAAACTGCCAAATGCACTCTAACCGGGGACTTACATCCAGTTCCCTCCCGGGTCCCCGAGGCCGCCAATTAGCAGGCCCGCTCCGACCGGCTCTGCCGGCCTCTCCCTGCTCCAAAGCACAGAGCGCAGGGCTCCGGAGGGCGAGGCCCAATTACACAGCAAATTAAGTTTTAAGCTCTCTGGACGCATGTGGGGCTGGTGCCGGGACCCAAAATAAAAAGCCTGCTCTAGTTTTTCCCCCGAGAGCGACTCCAACCTCAGCGCTAACCCTCAGCCCGCCCTGATTTACGACGGACGACGCCGGCCATAAAAACCCCGGCTTAGGGGAAGGGGCCTCAGCGTCCCCCCAGATGGGGCGGCCGCGCACCCCAGCCCCGCTGCCTTCCCTGACGGGAGCAGCTGGAGTCAAGACCGGGCTTCGTGGCAAGAGTCGAGACGGCAACCTCGGCGGGCAGGAACGACGGGAAATATCGCAGAGAGGAAGGCAGGGGCCCAGCGTTCGGTGGAAAAACTCGGCCAAGAATCCAACATGGTCACTGCGGGCCGAGCCCCTCTCCCGGCACCACGAGGGGAAGGCTGAGCCCCGGCAAAGCAAACCTTCCTGAAGAGCCTTCCAGAAGAATCTGCCAGCGCAGGGTGGCTCCCCTGCAGAGCGGAGGCTGAGCTGGGGCGTCCCCGGGCACAGAGCTTCACAGGCCATTAGCGCCTGCCGGCCCCGGGGCTCAGCGGGTGAGCATCACCTACGAACCAGGAGGGCCCGGTTTGATTCCATTCAGGGCACAGGCCTGGGCTGTGGGCTCGGTCCCCCGAGTGGAGTGTACAGGAGGCGGCCGATCAAGGGTTCTCTCTCATCATGGATGCTTCTCTCTCTCTCCCTCTCCCTTCCTCTCTGCAATCAATAAAAATATATTTCTAACAACCTAAAATAGAAGGATTAGCTCAACCTCTTGGATTCAGCTTTTTTTTTTTTTTAAAGGACATCAGAAACACTCACTTCATACAAATGACCTTGATTCGCATTTTCAAGGGCATGTCTTAAAAACACACACGCCCCTCACCCTTGGAATACCAACATTTTTATGTACATGCAACGGCCAGTCAGCTGTGTGAACCAACCGCCCCAACCGCCCCAACTGGCCCAACTGGCCCGGGTGTTCAGTGCTCAAACTGGGGCGGTCCCATGCAAACCAGGCTGAGCCGGTCACTCTGGCTAACAGACCTGGGCGCTCCGGGGAGCAGGCCGCTAGGGACAGAGCAGGGAGGGCGGAGGCCCGGGGAGCTCCTGGGAGAGAAGACAGGAAGGCCACGTGGTTAATACTGCGCGGCGTGAATGTCTGTGCGGCGGTGAATGTCCGCGAGGCGGTTAATGTCTGCGAGGGATAAAGCAAACTGTGAATTCCCATTTACAACGTCTACCTGCCAACAAAAAGTGACACCGGCGTTTCAATCCTCTGCTGAGCGGAGAGGCCGCTGGAACTGTGATGGGGAAAGGCGGGAGGTGTCACATTCTCCCGAGCTCCACGCGTCACCAAAGTTTCATGTTAATTAACAGGAGAGAACAGAGGGGGCCAGGCCGGGGCCAGGGCCCGAGCTGTGCCAAGACGGCACACACGAGCGCTGCACACACCCCTGGGGCCTCGGTGAGACACGTTTGTTTGAAAGCAGATGAAAGTTATTACTTACGTAAATCATCCAAATGTACACACTCATGTGTGCACACACACACACACACACACACACACACACACACAGAGTCCCTGTGCCTCAACGGGCTCACCTCCAGCCCTCTTCAGGAGAGACTCATCAGGACAAGGTCTCCCTTACGCCAGAGCACAGTGGGTCAGCCTCAAGGGCTGCACTCCGACCTTGAGGTCAAGGTCAGATCATTGTCCATGAGGGGGAATCTTAGAATGGCACATTCCAGCTCTGACATCTTAAAAGAAAACCACCGGGACTAGACTTGGGGTTCTCAGTGGCTGCACATGACTGTCACCGGGGAAATGTTAACGCATCGGCCTGGGCCCACTCCAGACGGAGAGAGTCTGGGCCGGCGTGGCCGGGGCCTCTGCGTTATGTGAGGGCTCCGCTGCGGTTCTGACAAGGAGCTGCCATGGGGAACCACGGCTCTGGGCCAGGAGTCGGCCACATTTTCCTGCCAAGGGTCATGGGTCAGGCAGTAGATGTTTTATACTCTGTGGGCCACTCGGTCTCCGACCGCTGGTCAACTCTGCAGCATGGTCGGAAGCAGAGAGACAACACATAAACGGGCATGGCCGTGTTCCAATAAAACTTTATTTAGAAGAGCAGGCGAGGGCTGCAGGTGGATCTAAGCAGCCTTTCCAGAGCTTCCTGGTGGCTGTGCCCGGCTCAGCCCGGCTGTGAATATGCGGGTGCAGGCCTCAGGAGTGGGTCTGTTTGCATGACAAGCACTGTCATGAGAAAACCGAAGAGCAGAGATGGACGGAGGGGGCAGCAGGGGTGTGTGGGAAACAGACGCTGCCAGTCTGAGAAATCCACTCGGGTTTCTCCTCCACCGCCGAACCCAGTAAGAAAAGTCAAAGCTGGCAACCAGACTTCTCAGAACTTCCTGCCTTTGCTCTCCTTCCTCCGCAACCGAAACTCACCCCAGCGAGCTAGTCACACCACCCACCCCCGTCCCTCCGCGCTCCCCACCGAGCACCCCTTGTCTGGAGAGTCCAAGGGGCACATGGGCAGGAAAAATGACTCCAAATAATCACACTTGATATTTTTTCTTCTTTTATAAAATTTAAGTTGAAACAGGTTTAAAAAAAAAAAAAAATTCAAACAAGGCCACTTGGGCGGTAAAATTGCCCAGAAGATCAAATTTTGTCCAAGGACAGTCATCGCCCCCAATTCCTCAGCCACAAGAGGAACCCAGAATGATTCTGCCTCTCAGAGCACGTGGTGGTCAGTCTTCTGGCTGAGGGGTCATTGCTCCCATCCAGCACGGCCATCGAGGCAGCAGTCATCCAGCATCTGCTTGAATGCCTCCCAGGATGAGGGGCTCAGTACCTACCCCAAACCAGGCTCCCTATGAACCAGACAGAAGGTCACAGTTCCATTCCCGGTTGGGGTCCAGGCCCAGGTTGGGGGCTTGATCCCCGGGGTGGGGTGTGAAGGAGGCAGCTGATCCACGATTCTCTCTCATTATTGATGTTTCTCTCTCCCTCTCCTTCCCTCTCTCTCCCCCTCCCTCTCTGAGGTCAATAAAAATACAAAGAGAAAAAAGAAAAGAAAAGTGGGCTGGACAGTGAGACCCTGAAAGGCATCAGGAGAGGCTGTGCTCGGCGAAGACACAGGGCGTCTGCTCGGGGGCCACCTGGACCGGCACCCGTACCTGCTGGCTTCCGGAGCCGTTTGATTGCCCAGGCGTCCCCACGTGGCGTCTGAACACAGCGGCCGGGGGGGTGGGGGGGGTGGGGGAGGGCTGAGGGCCACAGACGACACCCACCTTCTTAGCTCGGAGACAACGCGGGTCCAGCCGCCACCCGCCACCCCTCATCCTGAGAAACGCGGGGGCCCTGCCCTGGTGTCAGTTTTGCGATGGGTCCAGCCTCCTGGCTACACAGCGAGCCCGGTGTTCTCGCTGACCGACCCTGGAAGCCCAGAGCGTGGCCTCCGTGCGGGCTCAGGCACACCGGCTCCCCGCCCGTCCGTTCGGAGCGTCGCCCAGTCCGTCACGGAGCTCACTGATCGGAGAGCAGGGCACGGCTGTCACAGGCCCGCAGGCCGGCGTGGCCTGGGCTGGGAGACAGGCCGTGGTTACTCAGTGCTGGCGCCCGTGAGGCGGCGTCAGGATCTCCGCTCACATGTGCGGGAGCAGAGGCGCAGGCAGGCGGGGGGGATGCGGGGCCCGATCACACGGAAGGAAAGAGAATCCGCCCGCCCGGCCGGCCGGGTGGCTCGGGGGCTGAGCCGACCTATGAGCCACGAGGTCCCAGTTTGAGTCCCGGTCAGGGCACAGGCCCAGGCTGTGGGCTCCATCCCCAGGGTGGGGCATGCAGGAGGCAGCCGATCCATGATTCTCATCTATAATGTTTCTCTCTCTCTTCCTTCGTCCCTAAAACCAATAAAAATATATTAACGCAATAAAAAGAACTCCAAGTGTCTCCGGTAGGTTAGCCTTGACTCCTGGAGCGAGGGAGTCTCGGAGGGAGTTGGGGGGCCATTGTGAGGACCCCCTCCTCCCGTGCTCAGTCGCTGTTCCCCTGAGCAGCAGCGGGACCCCGGGCCTGCGTTTGGCTGGGACACGTGCCTTCGCGTCTGCTTCTTGCACAGCGGAGGCCGGGTCTGCACTGGCCGCGGCCGGAGCCAGGCCCGGGCCTCCTCGCAGGGGGCTCCTCCTCGCAGGGGTCCTGCCTCGGCCGGCGGCCCGCGGAGCGGGATTGGCCAGCAAAGCCGGACTTGATTGGAAGGGGCTCCCCGCCGGGCTGCGCCAGGCCGGCCTGCCCCTCCTGCTCCCGCCGCGGGCCCCGCCGAGGACGGGTGGTCCTTTCTCCCTGGGCCGGAAACCACGGAGCACGGGGCGCGGAGCAGGCGGTGACGGAGCAGCCCCTCACTAATTAGAAAGCCAGACGACACGGCCCAAGCCCCCCGGGAGGGGTCCAGTGCGGGCTCCGCGCCTGCCGCTCTGACGGGAGTGCTTCCCGCGCTGTCCCTCCGGCCAGGTGCGGGAGGGGCAGGCCAGGGCACCGCAGGGCTGGCCGAGCCAAACAGAGTCCCGGGGGACACGCAAACACACACGCACGTGGCATGTGTGTGGGCACCTCAAACACCTGCCGGCTCCCGTGGGTCACCACATCGCGAAAAGTCACGCCATCCAACTCACCAGGGGCTGACCGTGTCCCCGCCACAGTCCTGGGCGGAAGCCCGCCCCCGCCCTCCGAGGCGCTAGAGGGGAGTGAGCCGAGCCGGGCTGCTGCGGGCGGCAGCTGACGTGTCCTCAGAAGAGGGAGTGTGGACGGAAGGACCCAGACCATGCGCACACAGAGGAGACCGGGAGGACACGCAAGAGCGAGGACAGAGGCCCAGGGGAACCAGCCCCGCCAGCACGTCCGTCCGGGACTTCAGCCTCGGACCCTGAGCAACGCGGTCCCGCTGCCGGAGGCCGGCCTGTGGGAGCCCGTCCCAGCGCCAGGACTGACAGACGGGTCCCCATGTGGGTGATGCAGGGCGCAGGCCGCCCCAGAGCACACCCTGCACTCCAAGCACGGCACGTGGGAGGGCTTTCCCCCTGGATTCCTCACCCTGCGAGGCAGGTGCCTCACCCCACTGTAAACATGCGGACGCTGCTGCGGCACAGAGAGGCTAGTGAACTCGCCTGCAGTCACACAGCCCACCGCCATGTGCTGTGGTCACATGGGGACCCGAGGGAACAGCCCCATGCTCCCTCCACCCGAGATGGTCCCTCCACCCGGGATGCTCCCTCCACCCGGGATGGTCCCTCCACCTGGGATGCTCCCTCCTCCCTGGATGCTCCCTCCACCCGCCATGCTCCCTCCACCCGCATGCTCCCTCCACCGGGATGGTCCCTCCACCTGGGATGGTCCCTCCACCCAGGATGCTCCCTCCACCGGGATGCTCCCTCCACCGGGATGGTCCCTCCACCCGGGATGGTCCCTCCACCTGGGATGCTCCCTCCTCCCTGGATGCTCCCTCCTCCCGGGATGGTCCCTCCACCTGGGATGCTCCCTCCTCCCTGGATGCTCCCTCCACCCGCCATGCTCCCTCCACCTGGGATGCTCCCTCCTCCCTGGATGCTCCCTCCACCCGGGATGCTCCCTCCACCCGGGATGCTCCCTCCACCTGGGATGCTCCCTCCTCCCTGGATGCTCCCTCCACCCGCCATGCTCCCTCCACCCGCCATGCTCCCTCCACCCGCTATGCTCCCTCCACCGGGGATGCTCTCTCCACCTGGGATGCTCCCTCCACCGGGGATGCTCCCTCCACCTGGGATGCTCCCTCCACCGGGGATGCTCCCTCCACCTGGGATGCTCCCTCCTCCCGGGATGGTCCCTCCACCTGGGATGCTCCCTCCTCCCTGGATGCTCCCTCCACCCGCCATGCTCCCTCCACCCGCCATGCTCCCTCCACCGGGATGGTCCCTCCACCGGGGATGCTCCCTCCATTCGGAATGCTCCCTCCACCCGCCATGCTCCCTCCTCCGGGAATGCTCCCCTCACCCTGTGAGGCCCTGCGGGCTGCTGCCTGCAGACGAGGCCCTGCCTGTGACGTGCTTAGTCCCCTCCATCCTCCACAGACTGGGCTGGCAGTCGCTCTCCTGGACACGAAGGAGCCAACGTAAAGGAAAGAGCTCTCCATGGCCAAGCGCCCGCCGCAACCTGCACAGTACTGTCAGGGGGGCCTCCATGTGCTCAGTGTCAGAAATACTCCGCCTGCACCTCATTAATCCACATTAATCTCCTTTAATTAACTCGCATCGCACAGGGGAGGGGAGAGAGGAGAGGGGAGAGGGGGGCTAGCATGTCGGAGGCCGGCTGTCGGCTAAGCACCTCAGGAACACCATCTTGATTAATTCTCCCAAGGACAGCGCAGACTCCCGCCAGAGGCTGCCTCCCCGTGCCCTGCCCTGCCCTGCCCCACCCTGCCCTGCCCTGCCCTGCCCCACCCTGCCTGCCCTGCCCCACTCTGCCCTGCCCTGCCCTGCCCTGCCCCCACCCTGCCTGCCCTGCCCCACTCTGCCCTGCCCTGCCCTGCCCCACTCTGCCCTGCCCTGCCCCGCCCTGCCCTGCCCGTGGCGGTGAGGGGACGGAGCCCTCCTGCCTCACCGTGGCTCCCCAGGTCTAGGCCAGGACCCTGCCTGGCTCAGAACCCCCCATTGTCACCCCCGTCGTCACAGCCGGGCTGGCCGAGAGGACATGAGCCCAGCTGGGCCGTGAGCCGCTCCCCGGAGCTGGGACCTGGAGGGACAGAGACCCGTGGGGAGACTGTGCTCTGACCTCCACTCCGCGGAGAAAGTCAGTCCAGACGCTAGAGGATGAGAGTGGATGAGAGCGGAGGAGGGACGCAGCTGGGGATGCCCAATCTGGTCTCGTGCCTTCGGCTCCGCTGGTCCCTGCCTGCCAGGTGCTTGCTCCCACCTCATCCAGGAACCCCAGGGCGGTGGGTCACCTCTTGTGCCTGGTGCTCCCGTTAGATTTCTGCCCGTTGCCACCAGGAGTCCAGCAGGCAGGGACTATGGCCACCTCAGCCATGGCGAAGTGAGCCTGGGGGCCCGTGCCAAGGCCACGCTGCCAGAAAGTTTCAGAACTAGAATTGGACCCCAAATCTCCTTTTCAGCGTACCTGGGGCATGTGCACTAGACAGACAATCTCTGGGATTGACACTGTATCCCGGAGTCAGGGACACAAAGGGAGGCTGGGGTCTCCCACTCTCCTCCAGCCCTTCCCCGGAGGCCCCACCCCCACCCCACAGAGCAGAGGGCCGGGGACGCCTCTGAGGTGGCTGCCCCCTCTGGGGTCCAGCACAATGGGGGTCCTCTCTTAGACCGTCACCGGCTGCATGCTCGGGGGTGGGGGTGCTTCTCTCAGGGGCTGCACTGTGTCCCTCAAAATTCACATGTTGGCATCCTGACTGCCAGTGCTCAGAACTGACCCTCTTTGGTAACAAGTCAGAGGAGGCCATGGAGGGAGGCTAACCCGGTGTGACCGGGTCCTTAAACACCCAGAGAGCACAGCTGGCGTGGCTCAGAAGCTGAGCATGTGACCAGGAGGTCACAGTTCAGTTCCCGGTCAGGGCACAGGCCTGGGTGGCGGGCTCGATCCCCAGTGTGGGCAATGATTCTCTCTCATCATTGAAGTATCTCTCCCTCCCTCTCTGAAATCAATAAAAATATTTTTAACAAACAAACAAGTGCACACATAGAGATGGTGTGAAGACACAGGGAAAGACGGCATCTGCGAGCCATGGTGGGAGGCCCGGCACAGACAGCTGCTCCCTCAGGGCCCTCAGAAGAGACCAACCCGGATGAACTTGACCTTGGACCTCTGGACTCCAGAGCTGTGAGGAAACAGACTCCTGTTGTTGAAGACCAGTTGTGGTTCTTTGTCCTGGCGGCCCCAGCACACTAGCAGGCTCTGTGCATTCACTCCTCCCCCCTGTGAAGTGAAATGGCTGATGGGCACCTGGGACCCCGGAGGGCGTGGTAAGAATGAGAGATTACACACACAAGGCCCAGTGCCATCGGCAGGCCTTCAGTGTGGCTGCTCTTCATCTGTATAAAAACCCCAGTGGTCGTAACGACCAAAGACCAGTCACCAGGAGGCTGCGGGCAAGGGAGGCATGCATGGGTGGGCGGGCTGTGTGACTTCCCGCACTGGGTTTCTAGTCCTATATGATAAAAGCCTAATATGCTAAGTGTCCAGTCGTCCAGTCAACCAATCAAAGCGTATTATGCTAATGATATGCTAAGGCTGTTCAATTGCTCGCTATGATGTGCACTGACCACCAGGGGGCAGATGCTCCAACTGGTAGGTTAGCTGGCTGCTGGGATCCTACTGATTGGGACTGAGTGAGACAGGCCAGACATGCGCACAGCTCTCTCCGGAAGGCACAGGGCGGCTCTCGGGCTGTCAGCGCTGCACGGAGTGACGGGCAAGCTCACCGACCAAATGCACAGCGTGCTCCTCTGGCGCCAAACCTCGGACAGGACACTCGTCACAGAGCGAGAGCCGCCCCAGGAGCCGGACTGCCGCCCGTCCCACAGCGGCTGGGACACAGGCAGCCGATGGTGCGGAGGCCGCCCCTCTGTGCGTGTCTGCGGGTGGCCTGTGGGGTCACGGCTGGTTTTAGCGAGCAGGGGAGCGGCAGATACGGAATCGGTAAACTACAAGCACTGACTGTAATGGACAGCAGCCTCTGGCCCACCTTCTTTGTCTTTTAATACATTTTTACTGATTCGGAGAGGAGGGGAGAGGGGGAGGAGAGGGAAACATCAGTGATGAGAGAGCATCATTGATTGGCTGCCTCCTGCACACCCCTTACTGGAGAATGGAGCCCAAAATCAGGGCACGTGCCCTGACCAGGACTCAGACGTGGCCTCCTGGCTCCCAGGTGGACGCTCAGCCACGGAGCCCGCGGCCGGGCTCAGCTCACTTCCAACAGTCCGAGTCCCCCGGACCTGAGCCTCTGCGGGGGCCGCAGAGCACACTATTGCTCTTGGGGGGCTCTTCCGACCCCGCCTTAATCCTCAGAGCCTGCAGGTGTGCCGGCTCCGCCCGCCCCTGCGCCCCAGACAGCAGCACGGGTCCCCACGGCCCGCCTCCCGCCGCAGCAAGGACCTGGAAACCATCACTGTCCTCTCACCGCCGCCTGAGAGCATCCATCACGGCTGCTCTGAGAGGAGGGATCCTGACGACCTGCAGGCAGCTTCCCCCCTGACACCGCCCTGCCCCCCTTTCCCAGGAATCCCTCCTCCGAGCAGCTCAGGGCTCAGGGCTCAGGAGAGCCAGCATCCAGGGCCGGCTGACAGGCACGGGCTGGGCCAGCATCCGCACCTCCGCGCCCTAACGTCCGGGCTTCGCCTGACCCCCGGCCTGTGGTGTCGGCACCCGTGTCACCGCCTGCTGCGCGGCATCACAGCGTCCTCAGTGCCGGGGCCGGCCCGTTCCCGGAGCGACATTCCCTCAGAGCCCCGCCCGCCCGCCGGGTGAGCCGGAGCCCGGCCTGGCTGCTGAGCACCAGCTCGGCCCGGCTGGTCTGCTCCCAGAACACCACCCCGGCTCCCGCCACGAGAGACACACGTTCCAGTGACCAGGGCACAGCCCAGCCAGCTCAGGCCTGACCACCGTCAGCACAGTGCAGTCAGACAGGTGCCGTGGCACTGGGTGGTGACCGAGAACGGCGGAGGCCGGTGGCCGCTGAGAGCGTGCTGCGTGCCGGGCGGGCACTGCGCCATGCGCTCGCGCTTTGCCGGGATTGCCGAATCGTGCTGCACTTTCGGTACGGGCTTTTTAAAAATATCTATCTTTATTGATCTCAGAGAGGAAGGGCGAGGGGGAGAGACAAAAACATCAGTGATGAGAGAATCATGGATCGGCTGCCTCCTGCACACCTCACACTGGGGATCCAGCCTGCAACCTGGGCCTGTGCCCTGACCGGGAATTGAACTGTGACCTCCTGGTTCATGGGGCGATGCCCAACCACTGAGCCACGCCGGCCGCACCAACAGGCCACGCGTCCCCCACTTTCCTGCTGAGGCGGGAGGGGGAGGACTCGGGCAGTGCTCCAGGTCACGCCGTGTCCCAGAGGCGGATGTGAAGACAGGCCGGGCCGCCACTCTGGGTGAGGACAGCGGCGGCCGAACCCATTGCCTGGCGGGTACGAGGCTCACCTGGGCCAGGAGCCCTGCAGGCCGGAGCGGCCCGGACACCGCCGTCCAGAGAGGGGCTCCCTGCCCAGGAGGAGGCTGCAGAGTCAGCTCTCTTCGCCCCAAACGTGGAACTGCAGCCAGGAAGCCGGGACGCCTACTCGGCGTGTGAACACACACGTGGACGATCGGCTCTCTGAGCCGGGAGGGAGGGGACAGCACTGCGGACCGAATGTCTGTGTCTCCCCCAAACTCAAACGCTGAGCCCTAACTCCGAGTGTGATGGTGCTAGGGGTGGGGGGGCGTGGAGAGGAGGCCGGGACTGAGGGTGGGGTCCTCGGTGCCTGATCATTAAGGGGGGCAGAGGGCTTCCTGGTGAGGTCACAGGGACGGGATATCATCAGCGAGGAGCCGTGGGTCCTGGGCAGGCACCGAGCCTGCCGCAGTCCTGCCGTGGACCAGCCCCCAGCACTGGAGGAACACCCTTCTGCTGTTTATAACGCCCCCGACACCTTCCTACGGCAGCCGACCGGCTGAGACAGAGGCGCTCCGAGCCAGGAGCCAGGAGGTGCGGGGGGAGAAATGAGATGTTGGGGACAGGTCACAGCCGCGGGGCCTCTCTCCTGGGAGGCGGGGAGCTGCCAGGCCGCCTCTGGGTGGCATGAGGCCGACCGGGGTGGCGCCCCTGAAGATTGGACAAGTGGCCGGCACGAAAAGGTCCGGGCAGCGCTGGCTGTCACCGTCATGGCCCCCACCATCACGGCCGGAGGGTCTGCAGGTCCGGATGGAGCCACCGTTCCCATCGGGCCGGGCCCGCACCTCATTCTAACGGGCCCTCGCCCGCTGGGTGCGCAGCGCGGGGAGCCTGTGACCTCCGGGCCAGACTGGACCCCGGGCCCGGGCTCCCACTCCGCGGCGGTGCAACCCGGGTCGTCCCTTCCAACGCCCGGCCTTGAACTTGGAGAGAACAGGGAACGCCGTGCTCGGTCGGAGGAGGGGCGGGATGAAGGGCCCGGAGGCCCGGAGGTCGGCACGCTGTGCCCAGGCTCGCACCCTGGCCCGTCTGCCGCCGCTGTGAGCGTGTCTGAACACACGCCATCTGCTCTCTGGTGTCACGTGTGGGTGTGCCTGGGCCACGCACCCGGGTCGCCAGTCACACGTTATTCCGGGTGTTTCTAGGGAGGTGTGCTCAGAGGAGGTGAACGTGGAGGTCCGTGGACTCTGAGTACGGCAGGCCGCCCTGCAGACGTGGGTGGGCCTCCCCCCATCAGCTGAAGGTCTGAGTAAAACAAAACCGAGCTCCCGCAGCAAGGAGGGTTCTGCCCGCAGGGCCTCTGACCTGGAACGGAGACCCTCCCTGAACCTCAGGTGCCCTCCTCTTGGGTTCTGGACTCTCCAGCCTCCATGACCACATGAGTCAATTCCTAAAGCTATTATACATCTCTCTCTGCCCATCCTGGTGGCGGGCTCCGAGACCCTGCCTGACGCACACGGGTGGCACCGTGGCAAGAGCCGGGCAGACAGGGGCGGGGGAGGCGCCACGGGGACGGGCCCTCCTGGTGCGGGCTGGAGGGGGGAGGCGGGCCTTCCCCTGCCTTCAGGATTTAATTCTGATTTAATGAGTCCAAGTCTGCAGATAACCAGGCGTTCTCTATAGCAACAGCCCCACACACAGCTTCTTGGCGGCAGCCTGCAGCCAGCGGGCATCTCCTGGTGGAGCCCTGCCTGCACGGCCACGGGAGGGCTGCCACGGACACACGAGGCGCCACATTGAGACGAGACGCAGTGGGACAAGCAGGAAGGTCACAGCCGCCATGAGGAGTGTGAGGTGTTTGTGTAAAGTCCCGCCTCCCTGAGAAACGGCCGGCGCCGGGCCGAGCGGACACACCGTGGAGCTCACATCCGCCTTCCAGCGCCTCCGAGGCCGGCCGCCTGGGCCTGGGCGAACCGCGTGGCCTCCTGCTGTGGCCACGGGCTCTGCCCACCTGCAGGCGGGTCCGGAGAGGCCGGCATCGCCGGATAAACACGGACACTGTCTAGTCTGTTGGCTGGGCATGAGGGCTAAGAGGAAGGGAGAAGGTGGTGGTGGGGGGGGTTGGGTAGGAAAGGGGGATTTTTATTTTCCCCAATTTAAACGTAAACGTGTCCTTAGCCTGTGCCAATTTGCCGCCAGGGGACACCTGGCAATGCCGAGGCTGGGTCTGGAGCGCACCAGGGGGAGGGTGCTGCTGGCCTCCAGGGGGCAGGGACCAGGGACCCAGGGGCAGCTCCACCCGGCGGGGCGCAGGCAGCCCGGACACAGGGTCCCCGGCCCCGCAGGCCCACAGGGCGGGTCCAGAGCCCAGGCCTACGGTCAGTGGCGGGGAAGGCCATGCTGAAAAGGCGACATCGGATTCAGCAAGTCCCTCTCTGAGTTATCTACCGGGTTTACCTGCCAAACAGTGTGAGCGCCTCCCTGCATCCCCACCGAATAAATGTTTACACGCGCAGAACACGGGAAACCCAGCAGCCGAGGCCTGGACGCCTCGAAGGCGGAGCTTCGGTCTCTGGGGACCATCTCTCAGGGATGAGAGCTCAGCCTCTCCTTAAAGAGACATCGCCTCGGTCCTAGCTGTTCTCGCGCTGTCGCTGTAAACACTCCTCTGCCTCCCGGCAAACAGGCTGCCTCTGGCCCCAGGGGGCGCCCCCAAGACACCCCATGTCCTCAGGGAGCTCTCTCTCTCCTGTCCTCCCCGCGCTCTCTCTCTCTCTCTCTCTCTCTCTCTCTCTCTCTCTCTCTCTCTCCCTCCCTCCCTCTGGCGTCATGGCGGGCACATATCCTGCTGGCAAACAGCACTCCCGCACGCCTCCCTGCACGCCTGCAGCGCCCCAAGGTGCGCACGGCGTCCACGGCGGGGGCATAGAGCTTCGCCCTGACCGTGACCGGGGTCAGCGCCGCGTACCGGTGCCTTCCGGCTGATCACGCTCAGCGGTTTTCTCTGGAACCTTCCAGGAGGCCACAGCCCTGCTGTCCTGGCCTGAGGCTGTAGCAGCCCGTGACGGCGTGTAGGGGTGACGGCGTGCAGGGGTGCAGGGTGCGGTTCGAAAACACCGGGTCTGTGCTCACTTGTTCCCGCAGCCACAGCAAACGGACACCTGCCGCATCGCCCGCGAGCACCGAGCGCAGACACCCTTGCTGCTCACAGAATGCCCCCCGTCTCTGCCCCCCCACCCCCACCCCTGGGTTGGGCCCACAGCGGCTCGCCCTCAACGCGGGATGTGCGAAGGGAGCAGGCGGTGGCGGCTGGAAGCTCAGGTCAGGGGACAGACAGACAGACCTCCGTGTCCTGCGGGGGAGCAGGTGCTGTGTGGCCGGCCTTGGTCTGGCTCCATTTTGCTCGGGTTCTAAGAGCTCCGGAGGGGACTCGGCAAGGGGCCCAGGAGTCTCAGCAGCCCGGGGACCGGCAACAGGGACGAGAGACACGGGGCCCTGAGGCCGTGGCGCCCGGGCTCCCAGCAGAGGCCGCACGGAGACACGCTGGAGCGCACTGGGCCCCGGATGATGCTCTGGTTTTCATTGTTGTCACTATCCTCCAAGCCACCTGCCAGCCACGCCCCTGACCAAGTGTCCACCCACCACGGAAGGGTCCTGGGTTTGATTCTGCTCAAGGGCATGCACCCCCGCTGCAGGCTTGATCCCTGGCACTGGTTGGGGCTCATGCCAATCAATCAATCAATCAATCAAACAATCAATGTGTCTCTTTCACATGGATGTTTCTCTCTCTGTGTCATTCCCCCTCCCTTGCACTCTCTCTAAAAAAATCACTGGAAAGATATCCTTGGGTGGATATTAACAAAAAGAAGGAAGAAGAAGGAGGGAGGGAGGGAAGGAGGAAGGGAGAGAGGGAGGGAGGGGAAAGAAAAAAGAAAAGGAACCGCCTGGGAAAAGGCTGCAGCGCTGGAAGGGCCCGGGCTGCGACAGTGTCCTTGGTTACAGATGACAACACCCCGGGCTGAGCGGGAGGCGTGGCACTTCCTGTCTGCGGGCTTGGCCCGCCCTCCAGGGAGCCCAGCAGCCTGGAGCTGTGTAAACAGCTCCCGCCTCCTGCCCATGCCAGTCTGCAGCCCACAGCCCTGCACGCCGCCCTCAGAGCTGAGACAGGGACCGCCAGCTGCCTGTGCCAGGCACAAGCCCAGGCCCAGGCACCTCCCTGGGAACGCCAGGAGGGGGCGCCTCTCCCCCCGGAGGCTCCCAGGTCCGCATGGCCAGCTGGGGCCCCTCTGCAAAGCAGCATCCGCCCCACCAGCCTGTGGGCGATGGTTCTGGCTGAGTGCGAAGCAGCACCTCCCTCCTGAAAGCACCCGTCTCACGTGACCCGGCGCCCCAGAAACGAATTCCCATCGCCCGTGACCCATATGCTCACATCCGGGACTGGCCCTCTCCAGTCGTCAGGAACGGGGACATCAGAGGATGGTGAGCAAGGAGGTCCCGGGAGCAGGACGTGGCGCACACGGCGAGAGCCGCGCCAGGGGCGCACAGCGGCCACGGAACCGCAGGGCGACTCCCACGCGGCCACAGGAAGGGCCTGTGGCCACCCACCGTGGAAGGCTGGGGAGACTCTGAGCTCAGAATGCAAAAGGGAAGAGGAGGAGACCCTGATCCCGTCACCCACGATCCAGAGATGGCTGATGGCATGACAGGCAATCTATCTAATGAGCGCTCACCGGGCGCCTGGCACTGCCAGGCTCGACTTCCAATCACGGGACGTCTTCTAGTTCCATTGCCAGCCGTGAGGAAGTCCAGTATCAGGAGGAGGAGGAGGAGAAGGAGGGAGGAGGCGCGAAGTCTGGCCCTGAAGGGCTGCCCCCACACCCCCAGCAGCCAGGGGAGCGTGGTCAGCCTGCCTGCTGAAGAACCTAGAAGGGACAGACAGCGCTCTCCTGTAGCTCTAGAGGTGTTTGCTGAGCATCTACTATGTGCCAGGCCCTGGACGAGGCGACAATCCTGAGCAAAATGCAGGTCCCCGCTCGCCCTGGGCAAGCAGGCGTTCCCCGGGTCAGCGCAGCCGCAGCATTACACACGCGACTGCTGCAGTGAGAGGAGAAAGCACGCTGGGCTCTGGGAGGTAAACCCCAGCATGCCTCCGGAAGGAGGGCTGGTGCCCCTCAGTGTGCTGGGCAGGCTGTGCACACAGTGGGCGCTCAGGGGGCAGGCCGTGCACACAGTGGGTGCTAAGGGGGCAGGCTGTGCACACAGTGGGCGCTCAGGGGGCAGGCCGTGTGCAAACAGTGGGCGCTCAGGGGGCAGGCCGTGCGCACAGTGGGCGCTCAGGGGGCAGGTCGTGTGTACACAGTGGGTGCTCAGGGGGCAGGCCGTGCACACAGTGGGTGCTCAGGGGGCAGGCCGTGCGCACAGTGGGTGGTCAGGGGGCAGGCCGTGCGCACAGTGGGCGCTCAGGGGGCAGGCCGTGCGCGCAGTGGGCGCTCAGGGGGCAGGCCGTGTGCAAACAGTGGGCGCTCAGGGGGCAGGCCGTATGCAAACAGTGGGCGCTCAGGGGGCAGGCCATGCACACAGTGGGCGCTCAGGGGGCAGGCCGTGTGCAAACAGTGGGCGCTCAGGGGGCAGGCCGTGCACACAGTGGGCGCTCAGGGGGCAGGCCGTGCGCACAGTGGGCGCTCAGGGGGCAGGCCGTGCGCACAGTGGGCGCTCAGGGGGCAGGCCGTGCGCACAGTGGGCGTTCAGGGGGCAGGCCGTGCGCACAGTGGGCGCTCAGGGGGCAGGCCGTGCGCACAGTGGGCGCTCAGGGGGCAGGCCGTGCGCACAGTGGGCGTTCAGGGGGCAGGCCGTGCGCACAGTGGGCGCTCAGGGGGCAGGCCGTGCGCACAGTGGGCGCTCAGGGGGCAGGCCGTGTGCAAACAGTGGGTGCTCAGGGGGCAGGCCATGCACACAGTGGGCGCTCAGGGGGCAGGCCGTGCGCACAGTGGGCGCTCAGGGGGCAGGCCGTGCGCACAGTGGGCGCTCAGGGGGCAGGCCGTGCGCACAGTGGGTGCTCAGGGGGCAGGCCGTGCGCACAGTGGGCGCTCAGGGGGCAGGCCGTGCGCACAGTGGGCGCTCAGGGGGCAGGCCGTGCGCACAGTGGGCGCTCAGGGGGCAGGCCGTGCGCACAGTGGGCGCTCAGGGGGCAGGCCGTGCGCACAGTGGGTGCTCAGGGGGCAGGCCGTGCGCACAGTGGGCGCTCAGGGGGCAGGCCGTGCGCACAGTGGGCGCTCAGGGGGCAGGCCGTGCGCACAGTGGGCGCTCAGGGGGCAGGCCGTGCGCGCAGTGGGCGCTCAGGGGGCAGGCCGTGTGCAAACAGTGGGCGCTCAGGGGGCAGGCCGTGAGCACAGTGGGCGCTCAGGGGGCAGGCCGTGTGCAAACAGTGGGCGCTCAGGGGGCAGGCCGTGCGCACAGTGGGTGCTCAGGGGGCAGGCCGTGAGCACAGTGGGCGCTCAGGGGGCAGGCCGTGCGCGCAGTGGGCGCTCAGGGGGCAGGCCGTGTGCAAACAGTGGGCGCTCAGGGGGCAGGCCATGCACACAGTGGGCGCTCAGGGGGCAGGCCGTGTGCAAACAGTGGGCGCTCAGGGGGCAGGCCATGCATACAGTGGGCGCTCAGGGGGCAGGCCGTGCGCACAGTTGGCGCTCAGGGGGCAGGCCGTGCGCACAGTGGGCGCTCAGGGGGCAGGCCGTGCGCACAGTGGGCGCTCAGGGGGCAGGCCGTGCGCACAGTGGGCGTTCAGGGGGCAGGCCGTGCGCACAGTGGGCACTCAGGGGGCAGGCCGTGCGCACAGTGGGCGCTCAGGGGGCAGGCCGTGCGCACAGTGGGCGTTCAGGGGGCAGGCCGTGCGCACAGTGGGCGCTCAGGGGGCAGGCCGTGCGCACAGTGGGCGCTCAGGGGGCAGGCCGTGTGCAAACAGTGGGTGCTCAGGGGGCAGGCCATGCACACAGTGGGCGCTCAGGGGGCAGGCCGTGCGCACAGTGGGTGCTCAGGGGGCAGGCCGTGCGCACAGTGGGTGCTCAGGGGGCAGGCCGTGAGCACAGTGGGCGCTCAGGGGGCAGGCCGTGCGCACAGTGGGCGCTCAGGGGGCAGGCCGTGTGCAAACAGTGGGCGCTCAGGGGGCAGGCCGTGCGCACAGTGGGCGCTCAGGGGGCAGGCCGTGTGTACACAGTGGGTGCTCAGGGGGCAGGCCATGCACACAGTGGGTGCTCAGGGGGCAGGCCGTGCACACAGTGGGTGCTCAGGGGGCAGGCTGTGCACACAGTGGGTGCTCAGGGCCCTGTGAAGGCTGAGGCCAGCCCACTGGGATCTGCATGGAAGCAGCACAAAGGCCTTGGAGACAGACCTGCCCCACCTTCCAGCACCTCCCTCTCCTGCCCCTTCCTCGCAGCGTGGCTTGGGCAAGGCAGATCCTTCTTCTGAAGCGCTGGGTGAGGACTAAGTCCTGTGGCCTTCATTCTCCGTTCGCACACCCTCCCACCTTCTGTTCCCGCTGGGAGGCTGAACCCCTACAGCACATGTGTCAAACACAAGGCCCGCGGGCCAAATCCAGCCCGCCAGGCCTTGCAATGTGGCCCGCACCGCGCTGTCATCACTGCACTCCGCTGTCAGTTTATGACATTGTCAGTTTATGACTGTTCAGTAAACCATTCGGCCCGTGATTTAGGCTGGATTTTAGATTTTGGCCCCTTCTCTGATTGAGTTCGACACCCTTACGGGCCTACAGGCTGCATCACTGGGCACCCCTGTCCCTCGCCACCTGCCGGGCTCAGAGGCAGTAGCTGGCCCTGGCCAGTTTAGCTCAGCATCAGCCTGTGGACTGAAGGGTCCCGGGTTCGATTCAGGTCCAGGGCACATGTCTGGGTTGTGGCTCGATCTTCATTAGGGGGCGTGCAGGAGGCAGCTGATCAATGTTTCTCTCTCATCTTTGATGTTTTTATCTCTCTCCCTCTCCTGTCCTCTCTGAAATCAATAAAAAATAAAAAAAATAAAAATTAAAAAAAGGCACTAACAAGGGAGCCAAGAGAGGCCAGCACTGCCCCGCCCCCTGACCTGGTCGGGCTCCTGCCTCACAGGGTCACATCAGCACCCATGGTAGAACAGCCGCCCTCCCACCCGCGGAGGAGGTCACGGTGAGGGTCACTGCGCAGGGAGGCGCCCCCCCGAGCTGAGGGCTGGAGGGTGAGGAGCCGCCGGTGGGTGAGGCCTGGGCGGGTGGATAGAGGGCAGGCGCTTCAAAGGGAGGTGCCATCAAACGCCAGGCCCAGGTGCTCCAGGCAGAGGAGGGGCCGGGCAGGCAGGGAGCAGGAGGAACTCTCATCTGAGGGCCTGGGCAGCAGCTCCTGGGGGGGCCGCTTAGCCGCCCCGCCAGGGCCAGTTCCGGGGTGCCCGGGCTCCCCAACAATGCGGCCGGCCTGGGCACCGCTCACGCTGGGCTCTGCCATGAGCTGGCCCTGCCTGGGCAGAGGCCTTCCTGCCCAGGAACACTCCCAACCTGCGCCTGGCAGACACCGCCATCCAGCCTGCTCCCACGCCATGGCTGGGGCCTGGGCCTAGGCAGCCAGCCAAGTGCAGCCATTCTCTGCCTGGGGAGGAGGCAGGGCCAGGTAGGTGACCTGCTGAGGGCCCCCCGGGGCATGAAACCCCCCCACACTCCGTCCCCCCCACCCCCAACTCCCTTCGGGTAACTGGAGGGTAGCCAGCGCTCCTCTGGAATAGGAATTATTCGTGCATTTCCCTAAGTTCCGCTGCCATTTGGAGGTTAAATGGAGATGCAGAATCGCCGGTGTGCTGAGCCACGGGTGAGGCGGGCCAAGGAGGGCTCCGACCCCAAGAGCTCCGACCCCGAGGGCCGCCCCGGCACCAGGCCGAGCCCGGGAGCACGTCCTTCCCAGCCTGCTGTCTGCAGCACAGCGCGGCCTGGGCTGCAGGGACACAGGCCCTGCACGGAGTGCGACAGGGACCAGCAGGCGCCACTGAGGGCGCCGGGCGTGGGGCAGCCGTCCGTCCGTCCATCAGGGGCTCTCCACACAGCCATCGGTCCTGCCCCGAGGGCGGGGACTGCAGGGAAAGGCACCCCGGAGTCAGAGGGGACAGTGCCGGCTGGGCCCCTCCTCCCGCCCTGGGCCTGGCTGCCCGGCTCTGACCCCTGGCATGGTGGGCCGTTCGGAGGCAGGACAAGGCCTTGCTGTGGACTCCGGGAACGGGCACCGTGGGCCCCAGCCTGGGTGCAGAGGAGGCCGCAGAGCCCCGGGAGAGGGGGGACAGGATGGGGGAACGGGGACAGGCTGCTGCCACGGGGTGCCAGGCGCCTCCCCAGCGTGCCTGTGCGTCCACGCCTGGCGCCCGGCCTGCGATGGGGAAACAAAGCCGGAGCTCAGAGGCCGTGCAGCTGGCGGGCGGCAGGCCCGGCTCCCCTCGGCCCGCACCCCGGCCAATGGCACCCCCGCAGTGCGTACTTGGTCCGGGGGTTCAGGGGACCTCGGAGGAGATCGCCTGGCCCTCCTGGCCGTCCCCATGGGCACACCCCTCTCCATCACCCCCTTTCCCAGGGCGGGGGCTCCCCTCCCGCCTCCGGCTCTCTGCCGGGATGCTCTTCCTTCAGAGGCACTTCCATTGGGGGTCCCACTGCCCATGGGATGCACCTGCCCTCTGCCCGCTGTCCTGCCCTCGTGTGCAGTCTGTCCCCGCATGAGGCTGCGGGCGTGTGCAGACCAGGCAGGAGCCCGGGCCCGCACGGCCTGGCCTCAAACCCGCCGCTCACTGGCCATCGGGCCTCGGACAGGCACCTAACTGCTCAGCGCGCAGGCTCCCTCTGCCAAGCGGGGACGGTCACGTCATAGGGGCGGTCACATGTCGGGGGCAGTCACATGTCGGGAATGGTCACATGTCAGGGGCAGTCACATGTCAGGAATGGTCACATGTCAGGGGCAGTCACATGTCAGGGGCAGTCACATGTCAGAGACGGTCACGTCATCGGTGCCGCGCACCGAAAGGCACGGAGCTCAGTGCTCCGGGAGCGGTCAGCGGCGGTGCCAGGGATTCATTAGGGGCCTGGCCACGGGCCTGTCCGAGCCGAGGGGGAGTAAGCCCGGCTGCGTGACTGGACCGTGGGTGACTCTATGGCATTGCCGCTCAGCCGAGACATGGAGAGCAGAGGCCACGGACAGGAGTCCTGGACACGGTCCTCCTGGGGAGACTGAGCGCCGGAGGGTCAGGGCCACATTCTCCCGTTTAAGGTCCACAACAAGCTAGAGAGGAAGGCGTCGCTGTGCCCATTTCCCAGGCAGGAAAACTAAGACTAAAGAGGTTGGAGACGGGTCCAAGGCTCCAGAGCACAAGCCTGGCAGAGCTGGGGTTACAGAGGAGGCTGCGGGCTGTCTTCCCCACCCGAAGGCCTGCTCTCTCTTCCCTCCACGGGAGGAACACCGCCTGGCCTTAGCGGGCCCTGCAGACTGCTTCTCAGCCTCCCGAACAGTTATCCGCAGTCTACAGCCCAGCGCTGGCCAACAAGTGCACACAGACATGCCGCCGGCATCAGCAGAGCCAGCATCCGCCCCGGACCTCCTTCACTGCCCCTTCCTCACCCCGCTGCCTGGAACTAATGAGATGGCTGGAGCTGGAGCACTCGCAGCCCTCCTGGGCCACGCGGCCACAGTACGGGGGTGGGGCAGAAGTACTCTGAGCTAGGGAACCGGGGGCCCTCCCACTTTCGGTGCACAGCTGCCATACCAGCTTGGAACTGCTGTACAGACATGCACATGTTTGGGCACCGCTACCTGGGACTTTCTGTAACTCCCAGTTACCGTAACTCTAATCAAGACTGAGTCCGGGTTCCCCAGGCCGGCCTCTCAGAGGGGGAGAAGGTAGAGGCAGCCAGCTGGTGCGCTCCGGGGTGTGGGAGGGGGGCTCTGGGATCGGTGCCCACGGGGTCCACGGGGCCAGAGTGAAAGGGTGGCGGTCCCACTCCACCTTGTACCCCCTCCCCCCCAGCAGGTCTCACTTTACTGGGCTTGAAAGCAACCTGCAGAGTCTCATTTACAAGGGAAATCTGTGCCTGGGGCTCAGAGGGACTCCGTGGCTTTCACGGGGCAGAGATTGCAGAGATCAGCGGGGAGACGCGGACTGGCATCAGCGGCCACAGGCCCGAAGAAAAGCCCCTTTGTGCAGGCCGCTTCAATGGGCCCGAGCGGCCCCCACAGGCTCACAGGCGGCCTCGGCCCCGCGGCCCTCCCGGGTCGCCTCAGGTTCACACGGAGTGAACCTCACCCTGCCTTCGTTCGCTGTGCGCTTTGAGGAATAAAAAGTCACGGGACCACCACATTCAAGATGGAGGATATTTTATCACCCCAGACGGCCAGCTGAATCTCTACCAAATTACTGACTCCCCTCCCACTCCATGTGTTTATGTTGCTAATCCTCACCCAAGGATTTTTCCCATTGATTTTTAGAAAGAGTGGGCAGAGAGGAGGAGAGACTGGCAGGCAGAACGGTTAGGGGCAATCAGGCAGGCAGGCAGGCAGACGAACAGTTAGGAGCCAGCAGTCCTGGATTGTAAGAGGGATGTCAGACTGCTCGTTTAGGCTCGATCCTACTGGGATGGGGCCTAAACGGGCAGTTGGACATCCCTTGAAGGGTCCCAGATTGGAGAGGGTGCAGGCTGGGCTTTGGGACACACACCTCTGTGCACGAATTTCATGCGCTGGGCCTCTAGTATGTGTGTGTATACACACACACACACACACACACACACTCTCTCTGCTGGCCCGAAACTCCCTACCCCTGCACGTAAAGTCTGCGGTACCCATTTTAGTCCCCAACTCTAAACACTAGCGGACAGCCCAGGACTATGAAACAGTAAAGAGAGAGAAGTCTCCACCATGACCGCTCCAGGCCAAGCGCACGTGCACAGAGCGAGAGGCCCTCGCACACCCAGCGGGGGCCCACCGGGCCAGGCCATCCCTTGCACAGCGCCTGTGCCGTCACAGCCCCGGAGGCAGAGCTCAGCACGATCCCTCTCCTTCGACAGACGCGGTGTCTGAAGAACATCGAGGCCAAACAACTCGCCCGAAGTCACAAAGCCAGTAAGAGGCAGAGCCGGGGTTCCAACCAGGCCACGGGGTCCACGCTCTCCGCCGCGCGCTTGCCATAGTGTCCCCGAGTCCTGCCCGCAAGAACCCGGCAGGCCATCGCCAGGCCTGCCCGTGCCCCCTCCAAGGCCCGGGCCCTCCACTGTGATGTGAGAGGTATCACGTCTTGTTTCGTTTCAGATCAGAGTCCAGCTCAAAGGCCCGCCGGCTGGCTGTGCCGAGGAGCCCGCACAGTCCCTGCTCGAGAAGGAAAGTGAGCCCCTTACCGACGGGCCAGCAGGTGCCAGGGTGTGGGGGCCGGGGCTCCCAGATGCCAGCGTGCGGCACGAAACCACAGGTGTCCGCTCACCGGCTGCGGGACAGGGCAGCGTGGCTGAGCTCTGCGGGCCTCGGTGTCCCTGTCTGCAAGGGGGGACACGCCAGCCGCCGCAGAGGGTCACGGGAGCACCCAATAACATATGGAGACGGCGTGGGCCCAGGACAAGGACCACAGCAGAGGCTGGGTCCTGGGGCATTGGCTCCGGCTGTTCCCCGCCCTGCGTGTGTCTCAGGCCACGCTCCGCTGCATCTGGACTCCTGGACCAGGAGTCTCTGCTGACCCGGCCGGCCCCCTTGCCTGTCCCCCAGCCCTGCTCTCCTGCCCCTGGCCAGGCAGCCTCCCCAGGTCTCCGCATGCCCAGCTCAGGCTCAGTGCCACCACCCTGGTGCCCACCAGCCTCCCACGGAACCTAAAGGGCCATCCAGCCCCGCCACTGCCTCCCAGATGTGTCTCCCGTGGGAAGGCGAGGGCTGTTGGTGATTCACAGTGGTTCCCTGTCGCCGTGGTGACACAGGACCGCATCCTCGGTGGCTTAAAGCAACAAGAGCTGATCATCTCGTAGCCCAGACGCCCTCCACGGGTTTGACGGGCTAACACCGACGCTGCAGGCAGAGCCGCGTGTTCTGGGGCCTCCAGAAGAGCATCCTTCTTCCTCTCTCCTGGCAGGAAATGGCCGGCCCGCCTGGGCGCACGGCCTCCTCCCGCAGCAGCCCTCCGCCCAGTTTCCCTCCTCCCACCGCCCAGCCCTCCCTCCCCGCCCCGCTGCCCCTCCTGCCTCGCTCTTCCAGGGGGGCTTGTATCAGCCTAGCAGCTGGGTCATCCAAGGTCGTCCCTCCTGTCCACATCGCTCCCTTACCTACATCTGCAAAGCCCCTCTGGCCAAGCCAGCTACCGTATTCCTGGGTTCTGGGCATTCGGCCTGGACATCGGTGGGGGCACAGTTTTGGCCCACAGTTGAGAAGACCTACTTGGTCTTCTCTTGGGCCCCACAGAACCCAGGGGAGGCGGCTATGAAATCCACCCACCGGGAGCAGGCGGGGTCTGGGAGACCACCCTAGGTGAGGTCATGGCCCCTCCCTGCAGGGAGAGCCTTGTAGACAAAGGGACTGAGGCGCGGGGAGGGGGAGGAGGGCACGGCCTGGGGGAGATGGAGATGCTGGGTGCAGCTGGGACTGGTTCATTCCAGGAAGCCTGGAGAAGTGAGGGGCCAGAGCACACAGTAGGTTTCTTCCTGAGCCACGGAGAGAGGAAGCTCTCTAGGCTGCAGGGCTGACGCAGGGGCGGGGCACGGAGGCGGGAAAACAGGTCCCAGCCATGATGGTAGGGTGCTCACAAGAGCGGGCAAAGCGGACGGGCACATGCACACAAGAGACTTGGGGCCAGGCCTGGCGGGGCAGAGGGCGGGGGTGAAGGGAGGAGGAGGCCAGACCTGGCGGGCGGAGGGCAGGGTGAGGGGAGGGCGCCCTCTGAGGTTCCGTCACTTCACCACCCGCCTGGCAGGTCACCGCCGCGCCCCTCCCCACCCCTCGCCCCAGTTCTCCACCTGAAGGCCCCAAGCGCCGTGTTTGAAGTGTGTCACCCCAAAGAAGATTAAAAATAGTCCAAACAGGAGAGGGATATAAATATCGCACAGGACCCGCCCGCTGGAGAGCCCTGTGAGGGCAGCAGGAGGGGGCGTGATGTCATCAGAGCCCCCCAGGCCCCCACGTGGACCCGCAGTGACCCCCGGCTCCTGCACATCCCAGGTCCCGCCTGGCCCTCCCCACCCCGGGGCTGTGACCTATCACCCCCACGGAGCGGGCATGCAGGGCTCAGGGGGGCTCAGGGAGGGCTCAGGGAGGGCGAGGAGGAGGGGAGATGCCAAGGGCACGGCCGCCTGTGGGACCACCTCCAGGCACTGCCCATCCTGGCACAGGCCACCACACACTGCCTGCCCCCTGCTTTCCCGCCGCCGGCCCAGGTGACTTCAGGTGTTTTCCTGCCCTAGTCCCGCCCTGAAAGCTGGACTGGGCCGCCCCTCCCTCCCCTGCAGCACCCACCGGTGGCCCCCTCAGTCTCAGCACCCGCCCCACAGCCTCACGGTGCAGCGGCCTCTGTGTCCCGGGACCCGAGGGTCCCACTCAGTCCTCCGTCCCGGCGCCCAGCATTCTGGGGAGACTCCGGAGCGGCTGCTGATGGACTGGCCAGGCTTCAGGTGGGCGAGTCCATTTCTAAACCCGGGACGGGGCCACCCACGCAGGCGCCAGCCCTCCGGAAACAAGCTGGCCTGTGGCGCGGGCGGCAAGCGTGCTCCACTCTCGTCACCACAAGGCCTCCTCCGTGTCCCGTGTCCTGATGGGGTCCAGCACACCAGGTCTCTGCCATCCCACCGGAGCTCCCCGGTGCCCGCACTCACTAAGGCCAGAGAGGAAGTGTTTCTGACTTTGTGGGTACTTCTCCGTCACGGCGGAACTGCCACTGTGGTGCAAATGCAGCCCTGGACGGCGTGCAAACGGGTGGACACAGCTGTGTCTCAATAAAACTTTATTAAAAACAAAACAAAACAGGTAGTGGGCCCAATTTGGCCTACAAACCAGTTTGTCAATCCCTGCTCTGATGAGGGAAGGAAGGAAGGAAGAAAGGAAGGAAGGAAGGAAGGAAGGAAGGAAGGAAGGAAGAGAAGAAGGAAAGGGGAAGGAGACAGAGCAGTGGGGTGGGGGGGAGGAGGGATGGCAAATTTCCCCCCCCAATATACTTTTATTGATTTCAGAGGAGAGAGAGACTCATTGATGGCTGCTTCCGCACGCCCCCTACTGGGGATCAAGCCCACAACCCGGGCATGTGCCCCTGATCAGAATCGAACCAGGACTCTTGAGTCCACAGGCCGACGCTCTATCCCCTGAGCCACACCAGCTAGGGCGCGGCAAACATTCTTTAAAGCCAGACGTGTGACCTTGGACGCTGCCTCTAAGTCCTTCTGTGATGGACACGGTTTTCAAGCAGAGGTGCAGAATGGGCGGGAGCGATCAGAAAAGGTTGCTATGGGAACAGGGAGTTTACTTTTAATGGTTCAACCACCAAAAAGACAATGACTTTATTTTTCTCTCTCCCTGGGAGACAGAGCAGGCCTGACCTTCGGCCGGTCGGGCAGGAGGACTCTGGCCAGGGCCTCAGCTGTTCAGTGAAAAATTAAATGCCAGAGAGTCCCGGGTCAGGGAGGGCCGTGAGCAGCATCTGGGCTCTTCTTCCTGCTCCTCCCCCCGCCCCTGGGCCGGGGCTGCTCCGAAGTCCCGCTCCCCCACCAGGCTGCTGGAGGCCAGGCCAGCACCAGCTCCACCGCGAACCAGTGGTTTCTGGGGAAACCTCTTCCTAGGCCTGCCGCCCCGGACCGCGGACGCCGCTCAATACCGATCGTCCGTCCGTCCGACCGACCGACCGTCCCAGCTCCTGCTTCACCTGAGCCCAGGCACCTCCTCCTGTCAATGTGCGCGGTGGAGGCCGTGACCCGCCCCGGCACCTCCATGGTGAAGGCAGGGACCCCATGTCCCGGGGCACCTCCCACTGTGCCCAGCGAGGTCAGGGCAGGGTACCACTCCTTCCCCCGGCTTCCCCAGAAACCGTCTGACCCAGAGCGAACCCAGAATGCTCCTCGTTTACCCGCAGCAAAGGGGTGTGCACCGGTTCCAGTTTACCCGGAGCGTAGGAGCGTTTACCGGTCATAGTTTACCTGAGCATAGGAGCGTTACTGGTTATAGTTTACTCGGAGTGTAGGAGTGTTTGCCGGTTATAGTTAACCGGAGCACAGGAACATTACCGGTTATAGTTTATTCAAAGCGTAGGCACATCTACTGGTTATAGTTTACCTGGAGCACAGGAGCGTTACTGGTTATAGTTTACTCAGAGCGTAGGCACATTTACCGGTTATAGTTTACTCAGAGCGTAGGCACATTTACCGGTTATAGTTAACCAGAGCACAGGAGCGTTACCGGTTACAGTTTACTCAGAGCGTAGGCACATTTACCGGTTATAGTTAACCAGAGCACAGGAGCGTTACCAGTTATAGTTTACTCAGAGCGTAGGCACATTTACCGGTTATAGTTAACCAGAGCACAGGAGCATTACTGGTTATAGTTAACCAGAGCACAGGAGCATTACCGGTTATAGTTAACCAGAGCACAGGAGCGTTACCGGTTATAGTTTACTCAGAGCGTAGGCACATTTACCGGTTATAGTTAACCAGAGCACAGGAGCATTACCAGTTATAGTTAACCAGAGCACAGGAGCGTTACCGGTTATAGTTTACTCAGAGCGTAGGCACATTTACCGGTTATAGTTAACCAGAGCCCAGGAGCGTTACCGGTTATAGTTTACTCAGAGCGTAGGCACATTTACCGGTTATAGTTAACCAGAGCCCAGGAGCGTTACCGGTTATAGTTTACTCAGAGCGTAGGCACATTTACCGGTTATAGTTAACCGGAGCACAGGAGCGTTACCGGTTATAGTTAACCAGAGCGTAGGCACATTTACCGGTTATAGTTAACCAGAGCACAGGAGCGTTACCGGTTATAGTTAACCAGAGCACAGGAGCGTTATGGTTCGTGTCCTGGGCGCGGGCGCAGGCCCTGGTGGAGGAGGCTCGGCACTGACAGGGACAGAATCCAGGCACACGGCCAGCAGCGCTCACAGTGCCAGCAGCCCACGCTGCCGCCCCTGTGTACCAGGCATTACTGGGCACGCTCTGTCCTGTGCGCCTTCCGGGGGCCACTGGAGCCTGAGAGCCCAACCCCCTCATCCTGTAGACGGGGAAACTGAGGCCCAGCGCATGGAAAAGGCTTCCCAGGATCCCACAGCAAGTCAGCAACAAGCCAGGGCCAGACCCAGGACTGAAACTGCGCCCTGGCTGTGCGTCCCCCCAACCCTCACCCCCACAGACACACACACACACATGTACACACACACACACACACACACACAACCTGCCCGTGGTTAGGGATGAGCCGCCGGGAACATGGCTTGTGAGGGCAGAATCCAGAGCCAGCTCAGCCCGCTGACTCACCCCCAGGCAGACAGAAGTGCTCCCCTGGGTGACTCATCCTGGGAGCCGAGCACACAGCCTGGGGCAGGGCGCTGCGGGCAGCCAGTTCCTGGAGGGCATGAAGCCTCTACACTAGATTTTCTGTGGTTTTTATCCAGAAACCTCCAGCACACCCACCGTGCCCCCCAAGCGCCCTTGCTGTGCCCCAGGAGCCAGGGTGTCGGAGGCAGCCAGCAGCCTCCTGGACGCCTCTGCTCTGGGTGCAGGGTCCGAGGCCTCAGATGCCACCGGGAGGGACGAGGTGGAACCTGAGGGCAGGGTGCTGGGTGGGGGGTGTCTGTGGGAGAGGGGGCTGGGGTAGCGCAGAGGGCCCAGCGCCAGGCTGATGGCCGTGGACTTGACCCTGTAAGCCAGTGCAGCCCAATCCTTTGCCCATCACGATTCACGGGCGATGCCATTGGTCGGGGGGGGGGAGGGGGTGGTGGTGGTGGAGGGGCCCGGGGCTGCCCACGGTGGGCCACGGAGACCCAGTGGAGGGGATGGGCAGGGACGCGTGGTGAGTGCTGGTAGAGGGTAGGCTGGCGGAGGTGACACAAGGCCCCAGCCCTCAGAGGCCCCTAGGGAGCAGGGTAAGCACCCCGAGGGCCTGCAGGGGCTCTGAGCCAGTGGGCATGGGAAGAACATGGCGAGGGCTGGCCATTCGCCCACACGGGCACTGCTCTGCCCTGAGCTGCCTCGGGGCTGCCCACCACGTCCCTTCCTTCTCCGCAGATGCCGGTGCTCAGCCAGGCTGTGCTAGCCCGGAGGCCCGGCCTCACAGCCTCCCGGAGGCTCCCGCCCCAGCCGGGCTGGCAGCACTCCTTGGCTTCGCGGAGCGTGTGTGCAGGATGCGTGGGCTCCGTCTGACCTGGTTTCACATCCCGGTTCCACTTAAAGTCCATGACCTTGGGCAAGTCCCATCACCTGTCCACGCCCGCAGCTCACACCTCATGGAAAGGCGCCTGAGCAGCGGGCAGGGCTCAGACGGGGCCTGCCCACCTCTGTCTGGTCAGCTCCAAGTGCCCCCACATGGTCCCCGTCTGCTACCCCGCGGTGCTGCTTCCTGAAAGTTCTAAAGGAGACACTGAGG
This sequence comes from Pipistrellus hanaki, assembly GCF_964339955.1. NCBI lineage: Eukaryota > Metazoa > Chordata > Mammalia > Chiroptera > Vespertilionidae > Pipistrellus > Pipistrellus hanaki. The sequence goes on from NC_140503.1 coordinate 3,165,810, forward strand.
CAGGGCCAGGAGGCTCAGCAGCAGAGGTGAGCTCCGGCCCTGGCTCCCCAGAGCCTAGTGCCCCCCATCCCCTCCCACTCTCCATCCACCTCCAGCTCTGGGTGCTGGGGAACAAGGAGGTCAGAGTTCACAGCATCCGACCCAGCAGGCACCAGGGCAACAGGAGACAGCCCCAAGCTGAACTGCCGTGGGCGCTGCCGGAGCAGAAAATCCCAGCCCGGTCTGGCTGGGCGCCCGCGCTCGGCTCCTAAGGGGCTGGGAGGGGCCTGCCTGCACCCTGGTCCCAGGGCTGCGCTCGGGCACGCTGGCCAGGTGCCCAGAGAAGGGCAGCGAGCGTCGGGGGTGGAGGAGCTTTCCCAGGAACTGGAGCACCGGCCCCATCCCGACCGGACACCGCCCTCTGACCCCAGAAGCACTGGCGCTTCAGCTGGACCCAAAGCCGGAGCGCCTGGTCATCAGAAAGGCCACCGACCACCAGTGGCCGCCATCCCACCCCACGTGGTCCAGGGCGGGGGGCGCCATCCCATCCCAGGTGGTCCAGGGCGGGGGCGCCATCCCACCCCACGTGGTCCAGGGCGGGGGCGCCATCCCACCCCAGGTGGTCCAGGGCGGGGGGACCGCCAGGTGGAGGCTGCCCACATCCTGCAATTCCGTTTTCTCCTTAATGGAAGGTCAACCGCATGGGCCACCCCGCCCCCCTTGCTTCCTTGCAAGGGACACTGGGGGGCGGCAGGGCAGCCTCTGCCCGGAGGGACCCCCAGTGGGCTCTGCAGAGAGTCCTTCCTTCACAGCCTTTCCATGAGCCGCCCAGTGGACACAGCCACAGGGAGCCTGCGTCTGCCCAGGTGTCAGACTGCCAGGGCCGTGACCCGCCCCCGGGGAGGCCAAACTCTCTGCCCGGCTCACCTGACCTCAAAGGCAGCCAGAGGTCTTCCTTCCACCCCGCTCCCCGGGGGGGATCTGGCGATGCACAACCGTACCCACGTGCATGGCAGACGGCACAGCTCAGGGCGTGGAAAACAATCGGATGACTGATTAAGCAGAGGTCAGCATGCCTCCACGTGGAGGTAAACATAGAGCTACAGAGGAAGAGGTGGCCCAACCGGCGTGGCTCCATGGTTGAGTGTCAACCAACGAACCAGGAGGTCTCGGTTTGATTTCCAATCAGGGCACATGTCTGGGTTATGGTCTCAGTCACCAGCAGGGGGCGCGCAGGAGGCAGCCGATCCATGATTCTCCCTCATCATTGATGTTTCTCTCTCTCTCTCCCTCTCTGAAATCAATAAAATATATATTTTTTTTAAAAGAGAAAGAGGTAAAGATGTCCGTGTATTCCTGAACCATTTTTCTTGACATGCAAGGTCCCCATGCCTGCCCCTACAGCAGCTGGTCCCCGGACGGGTGAGGGAAGCTTTCTGAAAAGAAGCAGGATTGTCTGGCCAGGACAGCAGCTACTGCCGGCACATGGAGGCCCTCTGCTACAGGCTCATGAACTCCCTCTGTGCCCACCTTCCCATCACCATGACAACTGCGACCACCGGTGCTCCAGGCAACACACAGCTTACAAGACAGACACCCTCCTGCCTGGACTCGGGCTCCAGGGCCACTCCCACCCACGGCCGCGCCCACCGCCCGCAGAGCGGATCACCCGGACCATCCAGCACCTGCTGACACCCAGCAGCTGGTCTGGGCAGACGCTCTAGGCACCGCGTGGGTGCCTTCTGGGCGTGGCCCTTTGGCTGGGACTTCCTGAGTACCACCGAGATAAGGAGAGAACCTGTCTGCTAACACCCAATCAAGAGACAGGGAGGCCCAGGGGAAAACGGAGACAGAGAAGACAGATCCCTGCTGCCACCCCTCTCCCAGCCCCTTCGCAGGGTGCTGGGCAGAGCGGCAATGCTGGGTGCCCGGGCCTGGCAGCCTCTTTCCCTCGCAGGAGCCCGAACTGCAGGCAGCCCGAATGTCCCCCATCGAGGGCTGTGCACAGGGTGGACCGGTCCTCAGCAACAGCAGCAGGACCTGCGCACTGCCTGCCAGGGCCGGGAGCGGGAGGAATGAAACTGTGCCCAAGCTGGGTGCTGTGATGTTTGCACAGCACTGCAGAGTCCCTACACATGACTGAAACGTAAACTTAGAACAGGTGCGTGTCATGATGTGTACATCACACCTCAGCAAAGTAGTCCCACAATCTCCCCCTCCCAAACAAGCCAGCAAGTGGACCCATTGCTCCAACAGAACGGGGAACGGGAAGGCCAGCTTCAATGAGCACCCACCGCCCAGCCCACTGGAATAGGAAGTTCCAGAGGCAAAGCGATAATAGTGAGATCAGAGCAATGTTGCTCTGTGTGCCTTTGGGATTGCTACGGACTGGAGAGGGTGAGGAGGCCCCACCCAGGATGGTGGAACTCTCCTGCATCTGGATCTGGGGGTGGTGTATCCATATGTAAAAGTTTGTCGGGCTCAGCCTTAAGGTTAATGCATTTTATATAAATATAGATAGTCTATATAGATAAAAGGCTAAGTGTCTGCCCTTCCCTCTGACCAGTAGCTATGATGTGCACTGACCACCAGGGGGCAGATGCTCGACGCAGGAGCTGCCATGATGTGCACTGGCCATTTAAAAAGAAACAGCACCATGACCTGGCGGGGACAAACCAATAATAGGCTTCCCCCAAGTGGGACACAGGCCCCGCTACCACCCCAGAGCAACACCCCACAAATCACAGCTGATGAGACCCCATGGTGCAAAATGCGGCCCACAGCCCAGCCCAGCCCAGAAACGGTCGCTGTGGGCACCGGGTAATGATGCCTACATAGCAACGCCCAGCTTCCTCTCCCTAGCGTCTAGCCTCCTTGCAGTTTTTCACCCCAGGAACACAACTTGTTTTACAGCAGGTGCAAACATTTTACAGTTTAACCAAATGTTTGTGAAGTGTTTTCCGTGCCTCATTCTCATTTGATTCCTGGAGTAGGTAGACTCTGAGTTAAAATTCTATGTCCTTTTCATTAGCCAGAAAACTGGAGATTTAGAAAATTTAGAAACTTGGCCTGACTGAAAAGAAGTAAGAAATGGTGGACCTTGAAAATGACTTCAGGCTTTCTCACTACGTAAAATATAGTCAAACATTGCTGTAGTTAAATATTTCACCCTTTGTTCTCCCTGCGTGATCTACAATAATAATCTGCTTCGTGTTGATATTTACTGCTGTGTTGCTGACAATTACCTGAAAGAGAAGTTGGGGTGCTTCACTGGGATGGAAAAGTTTAGCTAAATTAGAAAGCAGGTCTAATTAAGAAAGTTTATCTATACATATAAAAGGCTAAGTTGACTTGAACATGCGGGATACATATAAAGCTCTCGCTGGCACCAATCGCACACATGTGTATTGATATGTTATTGGTTGACACTTCTATTACTGACAAAGGGCAAATAGCGATCTTAAAATAATTCTTCTAATTAACTTCCTTTCCATGTACACAAATCCATGCACAAGGACACTAGTCATATATAAGATGTGTATAAAGTATCAACATAAGTTTAAAGTTTATTATTTTTTAATGGCAAAGGTTTGGATGCTCAAATTGTAACTGGCATTGCCTAAAAGTGAGGACAGTTCACTGGGAACTGAGAGACAGGAGCCCACTCAGGGAACTCCTACCCAACCTTCAGGACCCATATCAAATTGTCCCCATTTGGCAAAGCCTTCTCCCACAGTTCCAGGTGTACCTGACTGCTCACATTGCTGAACATCCCTCACCCGGGAGCTGATCCTGGAGGAATGCAGGAAGCTGCTCCAAGGATCGATCAGAAGGTGTTTACTAAACACCCACCCACACACAGACACACAGACACACACACACACCCTGACAGCCCAAACCAGATGCCATCTCAGAGATAGTAACGCCAGCCCCCTGAATAGGATGTCGGCTCTGGGGCAGCAGGATCCAGGCCAGCGGCTCATTATCCAAAGGAATCATTTTCAGCATCTCCGGCCGATCCTTCTTTACACACATCACAGCCCACAGCCAGAGGGACCGGGAGCTCAGAGCAAACCCTTCCCACTGGCCGGCTCCCTCCCGCTCCGGGTCACCTCTGCCCGCTGCTGTCCTTGCCCAACCTAGGGGTGGAGCTGGCCCCCGTGGGCCCGGAAACATTCCTCCGGGTGTAATGTTTAAACTTGACTGCCCAGCCCAGCCACCCCCCAGCTGGGGCTCCCCGCCCCCAAGCCATAAAGTCATGCCACCTGCTGGGGGCAGGGGCAACAGCCGCCCCCAAACTCTGGGTCCCCGCCTCCCCACTCCCTCTGCGCCACCTCCAGCTGTGGAATCCCTGAAACCCCAAGTCTGCGGAACCGACTCAAGCGCCTCCCCCTGCCCAGGTCCATGTGCACCCAGAGAGGCCGGAAGTGGAACTCTGTCCGGTTCTGCGAAGTTCACATGAGAGAGAGAGGAGAGAGAGGAGAGAGAGGAGAGAAAGGAGAGAGAGGAGAGAGGCTGGAAATGCGCCTCCAGGCACAGCAGCTTTGTGGAGCGGTGGTTGGGAGGTGAATGTGGGTGACTTTTGCCTGTTTTGTGCTCAGTTTCCAGGGAACACACTCCTCTGGAGGGCAGACAAGCCTCCCCCGAGGCCGCTCCGAGGCGCTGCCCGGGTTCTCCTTCACCCCTTCCTCGGAGGACGCCCCTTCCTAGGGGGACGCGGTCAGGCCCCCGGGGGCGGGGCCTCTCGCCCTCTGGAGCCGAGCGCGGGGCCAGGGGAGGGGCGGCTCCGGAGGGCGATCTGAACCCCCAGATCGGGCCCGGCCCTCTGTTTCTCCCCGGCCCCGGCGCCCCTGTTCCTCCCCGGCCCCGGCCCCCCCGTTCCTCCCCGGCCCCGGCGCCCCTCGGGGGAGGGAGTTCACACGGGGGCGCGCGCCCCGCCCCCGCTGACCGGCCGCCCCGCGCCCCGCAAACTTCTCCAAACTCCCCGCGGCGGCCGGAGGGGGCTCGCGACGCCCCGCAGAGGAAAAGGGGGACCCCCCCCAACAACAAACACACGCACGTGGGCCGCCCCGCCCCCGGGCCGGCGATGCCGGTTTGGGGCGGGCGCTTCTCCCCTCCTCCCCGCGGGGCGGGCGCCGGGTCAGGACGGCGGGGCGCGGGGCGCCGCGGGGACGGGGGCGGGAGCGGGGGCGGCGGGAACCGGGCGGGAACCGGAGCGGGGGCGGCGGGAACCGGGGCCCCAGCGCCCCCCGGCGGCGGGGCCGCGCTTACCTTGCAGGTTCTGGACGCGGATGTCGCTGATCTGCCCGATGAGCCCCTCGCGCTGGAACCAGTCCCACTCCGGAGCGGCCATGGGCGCGGGCGCCGGGCGCGGGGAGCGGCGGGCGGCGCGCACCGGAGGCGCCGGAGCGCAGCGGCGGGCGGGGCGGGGCTGGGGCCGCCCCCGCCGCGGGCGGGCGGGCAGCGGGCGGCGGGCGGTGCGGGCGCCCTGGTCGCGCTCACTCCCCCATGCGGGGCGGGGGCCCCGGGGGGCTGGCGGGCGGAGGTGGAGCCGGCGGGCGGCGTCCTCGCCCCGGTGTGTGTGTGTCGCTGGATTGTTGGGTGGCAGGCGGGGGCGGCGGGCGGGCGGCGCGGGGTCCCGGCCCCTGGATTGTGATCTCAGGGGGCGGGGGGCCGGTGACGCAGGCGCGGGGAGCGCCCGAGCCCGCGGGGCCTGGGCCTCTGCCACCCCCGCGCCCTCCGGCCCGGCCCGCGCTGACCCCTGCCCGCCCCGGCAGGTCCGCCCGGCATCGGGAGGGGGGACTCACCTGGGGAGGTGAGGGGGCATCTGGGGAGGGAGGGGCCGGGGCGGGGGTGAAGAGTGTGGAAATGGGGTTGGGAGCTCTCTTCTATCTCCACATCAGATGGTGGGGGGAGCATGATCAGAGGACGCTCCTGGTTTGCATTTGGGGGACCTTTCTGGGGGCACCCAGGCCAGGCAGGGCCTGGGTCTGGGGGGAGGGAGAAGCGGTGAACGCTGGGCTGCGGGCTGCCTGGGGCAGTCCTGGCCGCTCTGGGGCTCTGGGGAAGCTGAGTGCCTGCCTGGCCCTCCTGTTGCTGTGTTCTTTAAGGCTGAGTCCCAGGATCTTATCTTGTTTGGGGCTCACAGCACTCAGGCCGCTCTTTATTGGGTTACAGGCTGGAAGGCAGGCGACTGTCTGGAGCCCTGGAATTTGCCGGGGGCTGGGAGTGAGTTGGGGGCAGGAGGGCCGTGACCCTTTCCCGAGCATGCGCATGTGCACACACACTCACACACGCGCACTCGCATGGCTTATACATGGGATGTTCCGGGGGTCGGGGGGACGCCAGGCTTCACTGAGCACTAAGCCTGGGCGGTTCACGGCTGTGTTTATTCCGCTGAGCCGCGGGCAGCAGGCCGGCCTCCTCCCTCGCTGACAGCCGCCTGGAGCGGATGGTGAGCCCACCGGGGCCCTGAGGCCCCACTCTTGCAGGCGAGTCTCCCCGCAGGCAGATTGCTGGGGAGCCAGGGGATGGACAGACAGCAAACAAGGACACGAGATCATTACAGTGGCAGAGGCTCCAGAAAGGAGAAAGTCAACTGGGGGGGTCCCTGGGATGGGGTCAGGGGTCAGGAGAAGTATCTGAGGACCAGCCTTGGGGCTGACCACTGACACAGCCTGGGTCCGGGGTCAGGGGTCAGTGGAAGCGGGGCCTTGGCTCCCTGTGGCTTCGCTCTTCTGGGTGCCAGGGCACAGCCGGGACAGGCAGCGGGTCCGAGCTGACCCCGGTGGGGAGTCGCTCACAGGATGGAGGCGGGGAAGGGCAAGAGGCAGAGCTGGGGTGGCTTTTTCTTCCCTCTGCTCTCCACGGCCCACGTGGCCCACACCTTTACCATCAGACAGAGAACCAGCACGTTCTCTTCAACCTCCCGGGCCTTTCCGGGAGCCACCAGCCTGCCCCTCGGCCTTTCTGTGCAGGCCGGAGGCTAATGGAGGCCCCGTGGTGCCAATGGGGCTCACGGGCGCCAGGGAGGCCCATGGGTGTCTGGGCTCATTGGTGCCAGTAAGGCTCCTGGGTGCCAGGGAGACAGACCATGGGTGTCTGGGCTCATTGGTGCCAATAAGGCACCTGGGTGCCAGGGAGGCCCATGGCTGTCTGGGCTCATTGGTGCCAGTGGGGCTCACAGGTGCCAGGGAGACACATGGGTGTCTGGGCACATGCCCCGGGTTAGAGGCGGGAGCTGCCCCCTCCCCCACTGGATTGGAAAGCGCAGGTCACCTCACGCTCCAAGGAACAGGGTCTGCTCCTCTGTCTGGAGGGCAGGGTGCGGGGATCTGGCGGCACCTGGTTTTGCCCCAGCTGCTGGTCAGCTCTTGTTCTTTACGCTTTATCTCCCCTGATTGCCATGGGGAGAAAATACGTTCCTTCCAAAGAGCCGGAGAGCTCAGCCTCCCCTCCATCCGGAGGCGGGTCTGGGGACAGAGGCTCCGAGCGGCGCGGTGCGGGCGGCAGCTGCGGGCTGTGCCGTCTCTCACGGCACAAGGATGCCTGCTCCTATGAACGGGTTCTCCACTGCGTCTCTGGGGAACACGGCTGAGGCAGGGAGGGGCCTGGCCACCATGGCCACCATGGCCTGAGCACCCACTGTGTGCCCGACCTTAGCCCAGCAGCAGAGACCTGGTCCTACAGCAGAAACAGGAACACTGCAGAGGGAACGTTAGGTGGTGTGTGACGCGGACTGGGGGCCTGAGCCAGCCCGGAGCATCAGGCTGGCCTCCGAAAGGTCCTCCTAGCCAGGGCTCTGACGTGTCCACATCACCTCTTCCCGCAGTCTCTGAGCTCGGACCTCCCTCGTTGGTCTCTGTGCCACCACCTTGCCCATCGGTTCCGGTTTACACTTTTGGATCCAGTGCTGACGAAATGCTGTCAGTCCTGGCCACGCCCAACACTCCCCGGCCTCTGCTCACTCTGTTCCCTTAAAACGCCTGCCCTCCCCTGCTCCCCAGTCTTCACCTCCACCTCAAGTAGATTATGGGGGGGGGATGGATAGCCAGTAAGCAAGGACACGAGACCCTTACAGTGGCAGGTGGTCCCAGAAAGGAGAAAATCACCTTTGGGGTCAGCAAAGGTCTCTGAGGCCCGGCCTTGGCGCTGAGCAGAGGGATGAGGGGAGCCACCATGGAGACAGCGGGGTCAGGGGTCCATGGGAACAGGGCCGCCGGCTGCATCGAGTCCACCTTCAGATAACCTCCTCCGCCCGTGACACTGAGCACAGTCTCCTCATAGCCACGACCCCCACGCTCTGTGTCTAGGGCGGCCCCCCAGAAACAGAGCAGGGGCTGTGTGCGGTTCGTTTCTCTGTCCGCACACTCAGCACAGAGCCCGCAGGGAGCGCCTCCGTACTGAGCGGAGGATGGGGCGCCGCTGGGGACCGGCCTGGACTCAGAAAGCAGGGGCCACACAGCAGGCCGGGCCCTTGGCCGGGCCCAGGAAGGGCTGAGGGGGCGATCACAGGTTCGCGTACGGGCACCAGGCAGCGCGCACTGCGGGCGCCGGGCGGCGCCAGGCCGCGTGCCGCTGCCTCCTGGGGCGGCGCAGCCTCCGGGGCCTGCCTGCCCGCTGGGCAGGGGCGTGCGGCCTCCCGGGGTAGGTACGGGCAGTGCTCGTTTTCTTGGCCTTTATTCGGGGGAAGAACAAGTTCTCTGTCTGAGGCTTGGCTTCCGGGAGTTTCTAGAAGCGGTTTTCTTGAAGTTGCCCAGTTCTGCTGGAATCCTGGTCTTTGTTTGGCACGGAGCCCTGCCAGAGGAGAAGGACGAGACTCAGAGAATGCCGGGCCTGCACCTCAGGGTCAAGTCCAGCTTCCCTCCCCGTGGAAGGCTCCCGAGCGGTGGTGTCCTCCGGCCTCTGGCGGGGACCGGGCACTGAGGCCCAGGCGCCCGGCAGGTTTTCCTCTCAGCGCCCCCTCCCCCCGCCTTTGGCCAGAATAAGAACAACAAAGACAAGCCCAGCGTACACGCCGGCCACTGCCAGGAGAGGGGTGTGAGGGCTCCCCACGAGGGAGCTGCCCGCTCTGCACTGCCGTGGCCGCTGTGTGCCAGCCCCTTCGGGTCAGACAGCCTTCCACTGCCAGGGCTGCGCTGGGCTTCCCAGCAGCCACGTTAGGCCACGGGGCAGGGATCATTTTTAAGTTTTTTTTTTTTTTTTAAATATATATTATTATTAATTTCAGAGAGGAAGGGAGAGGGACAGAGAGATAGAAACATCAATGAGAGAATCATGGATCAGCTGCCTCCTGCACACCCCACACTGGGGATCAAGCCTGCAACCCAGGCCTGTGCCTTTGACCAGAATCGAACTGTGACCTCCTGGTTCCTAGATCGATGCTCAGCCCCTGAGCCACGCCGGCAGGGCAGCAGGGGCCATTGTTAGATGGAGCTTAAAGCTGCTGAGTCAACTGCTCCAGATCACAGAGTTGGCCCAACCAGACTCGGGCCTGCGGTCTCACTGCCGTCCCGCTGCAGTCCCCCTACGGCTGGCCTTACGCTGTAGGCAAGGCTAGCGCACAGTTGGGTACCAGCCATTCCTGCCTGTGTCATGTCTGTATAGCATTTTTCAGTCTGAGCTCCATTAAAACCATAGCTGTCATCTGCATGGAAACACGGATAGGACTTTCCCATTAACCCCCGTTACAAGGTTATCCTGTACACAGACCAAGGTGCCCTCTCCTGGGCGGGGTCTGCATTATGATGTCATAAGGCCCCACTGTAGGGGAGAGACCCACCCCCACCCTGGCCTCGTATAGTCACTTAACAAGCATTGATTGAATGGCGGCCCGTGGCCTGGTCCTTCCGAGGACCCAACGGTGGGCAAGACCCGGACCCGCCTGCAGGGCGGGGCCTCGGCTCAGGCGTTTGGACTTGGTGGTGAGGACAGAGAGGAGCTGCGGAAGATGAATGGTCCGATGGTCCCTTCAGTGGTAGCGCAGAGGAGGCCACAAGTGTAGGCAGAGCTCGGGAGGCCTCGCTGGCCCAGGACACGGTGTGAGCTGGCGGTGGCCTACACAGAGCGGAAGTCACGGACACGGATTCTCCCGTTGTGCAGACCGTGGCACTGGCAGTACCTGGCAGCCGGCCACGGCGCCGTGCAACCCCGGTCCCTCTGCTTCTGCATCCAGTTTCGTGCATGTTTCTGTGGTGGCGGCCTGGACCCCAGCCAGTGGCCATGGAGACAGAATGCCTGGCAAGCAGGGCTGCCTAAGTCAGCTTTGTATCCCCAGAGCCCAGTACCATGCTGGACACATAGTAAGTGTCCCATACATGTTAGCTACACGTATGAATAAATTATACATATGCATCACCAAGCAGTGATCCTAAAAACTCTTTGAGCCCAGATTCCTTCCATGCCTCAGGAATGCCAGGGTCTGCCGCTCTGCTGATGGTTTCTTCCCGGTAAATCCTCCCCTTTGATTGCTCCCTGTCTCCAGGGATCCTGCAGGACATGATGCAAAGGCTGGTGTTGTTACAGAAAACTGAAGAAGAACCAAGCAATATTTAGAGAGATGGAGTTACATTTATTATGCACGGGTCCATAGGAAAATGTCTAAAATTCTGGGTCCCAACATGCAGGAATGTTCCTTATTTATATGTTTCCACCTTCTTTGTCTCCCAAATATGAAGTGTTTCCGGCCCCTTTTGCAAGTTCTTAAAGAGCCCGTATGTGCTGGGCCTTGAGACCTCAACCAGAGGTCTAGCCTGGCGCCAGCACTGATAACCTTGTCTGGGGAAGGTTTAATGGCCTCTCTGAAGTGGGAGTAGTCTTAGCATGCAAGAATTTACAGAAGCCAAGTAGCAGGGTTAAAGTTTCAAACAGCAGTTTTCACACAAGATGGATGCTTCAGCGTCAGTGGGACAGGCTAACGCAGAAGGACTCCAGGCTCCAGCAAACGGAAGGAGAACGTGGTGTGCTGGGCAGTGTGCAGACAGTGGAGGTAGAAGCTGTGTGGCCTTATGCACGTTCTTAACCTCACAAGTTCCTCTGTGAAATGAGGCCCAGAATCGCTGCCTGTCAGCATGCCGCGAGATCAGAGATCTACATGTAGAGAAGAAATACTTCCAGAAGATTCTCCAGGAAGATGCGGATCATTGGGCTGGCATAAGTGAACCCCACTCAGAAGGAAAACTACGCCCTGAATTGGGGAGATGGCCTGTCATGTGAAATGTGAATGTGTCCTCTGGGGTTTTTAGTACTTTCCCAGGGTGTGGGGGTGTCGGTGGGTGGATTGAAAAGCTCCAAAGTAGACAGCTCCGGTGGCCCATTTCCATAAATAAACCCTCCCTCCCTTCCAGGTTCCGCTAGTCAGAGGCGGCTCCCCTGGAGACAGCCCTGCTAACCCGCTTGCTTTTCTGCTGGTATCAGAACTCTGGCTGAGGTGTACACTTTGCGGTAGAACAAGTCGTAAGAGATGCTTTCCCCACAAAGTGAGAGGTTGACCACGTGGACATGTGGGGGGAGACCAGATGCAGCAAGGGAGAGGAAACACCAGCCTGATGTGTTTGTGATAGCACTGCAGAAATATAATAATATAATATAATATAATATAATATAATATAATATAATATAATACTGAGTGGCCAGATTATGATGATCTCTGAATGCATAATAATCTGGCCACTCAGTGTATATGTGTGTGTGTGTGTGTGTGTGTGTGTGTATATATATATTAGAGGCCCGGTGCATGAATTCATGCATGGGTGGGCTCTGGCCAGCCTGGCCAGCCTGCCTGCTGGTCGCACTCCTGGTCGAGGGGACAATTTGCCTATTAGCCTTTTATTATATAGGATACACACTGAGTGGCCAGATTATTATGTGTTCAGAGATCATAATAATCTGACCACTCAGTGTATATAACTTTTAAAAACATTTTGGATTCAAAAGTAAACTTTGCTGCTATAATCCCAGGAAGGGTGCTTGGAAAGCCATAGCTTGGTGCAAACAAACAAACAAACCCCGGGGCCAGTCCCCGGGCTGCCATTCCCTGCGCAGGCAGGTCCAGCTCGGCAGGTGAGGGCGGGTGAGGTCTGCCGCGCAGGCAGCATTCCCGAGCTCACTCTGTGCTGAGGAGGGTGTCCAGGGCTTTGCTTCATCTCATCTCATCTCATCTCATCTCATCTCATCTCAGCAGCAGCCCTTTGAAGGCAGCTCTATCATCATCCCGATCTCACTGCCTAGGAAACTAGGGACAAAGAGTTCAGTACCATCCCTGAGGCCATGGGGTCACAGGTGGGCAGAGGAGGACGTGGTGCAGAAACGAGGTCTGATCTTTCCTGCACGAGGCTGGCCGTGGGCCTTTGGGCCCTGGCCCCGGCTGCTGAGTGGAGCAGGCCATGCGGGAGGCAGACTCGCTGCGGAGAAAGTGCAGGTTGACCACAGGGGCGTGTGCCCTCGGGGTCAGGAAGGAAAGCCTCTCTCCTTTCCCTCCTCGGGGAGGTCCTGAGGTCTGTGTGCGGTGCTGGGCGGGTCTCTGACCCCGAGTACCTCATAGGAATCAGAGACCGTGAAGAACCCTGGGCGTGGCTCTGCTGGAAACGTATGTATGTGTGTATGTTTGCATGTATGTGTGCATGTATGTTTGTGCTGTTCAAATGGATTCTAAACACATAGGTTCCCAGCCAGCAGCAGGTCCTGTCACTTTTATCTGGTCTCCAATCCCATCCTGGGGAGCCAGTGCCTCCAAGGCCGTCATCAACCCTCCCTCCCGTGTGTGGGCGCTGCTCCTCACGTGAAGAGTCGAGGCTGACCCCCTTCCCAGAACCGAGGCTGGACTCCATGGCTTGCTTGACCCAGAGAATGTGGCGGGAGCGGAGTGCTGAGAGCTCTGAGGCTGGGTCCCGAGAGCCCTTGTGGCCTCTTCCAACGCCTGCTCTGGGGAGAGCCAGGGGCGTGCCATCTGAGCGGCCATGGGGGAGCCCAAGCTGGCCATGGGGGAGGGGCGCGGGTAGAGAGAGAGAGAAAGAGAGAGAGAGCCCAGCCCAGCCCAGGCACCAGGCAAGCCACCTTGAACAAAAGCTCATCTTCCGTCCAGTGGAACTTGAATGACTCCGGGCCCTGCGACCCCCTGACTTTAGCTGCAGGAGACCCCACGTGAGAACCGCCAGGCAGAGCCCAGTCCACCCCAAATCGTGGGAGAAGAGGTGCTGTTTTTTGTAGCATTCCCCCCCATCTCCATCTCCACTGGCCTGGGTCCAGGCCACCACTGTCTGCACCGCCCGCCCCCCTGCTGCTCTGAGTGTCCAGCCTCACACCCAGCCTGTGCCCCAGCCCGCCCTCCCTGGTCTCCCAGGGCCAGCCTCCTCCCACACTCCCACAGAGCTCACTTCCCCCCCCCCCCCCGTCACTCGCCCCCACTCAAGGCCCCGCTCCCTTCAGTTCTCCAGACGCAAACCCCACAACCCAGCGACTTCACCGTTTTCAGGGTGTCCCCCAAAATGTACACACACACTTTGAATAGTTATAAAGGCAGTTTCTTAGAATATATTTCATTTTCAAAACTGAGCTATCAGCTATTAAAATGTATATACAATTTTGGGGGGACACCCTTGTATAATTCCTGAAGTAATGTGTTCGAGTATTCATAGCAGTGTTATTCTTTTTTAAAAAAAAAATTATTGATTTCAGATAGGGAGGGAGAAGTAGAGGGAGAGAGAGATAGAAACATCAATGATGAGAGAGAACCATGGATCGGCTGCCTCCTCCACACCCCACACTAGGGATCAAGGGCGCAACCCAGGCCTGTGCCCTGACCGGGAATTGAACCAAGACCTCCTGTTCGTAAGTCCACGCTCGACCACTGAGCCACACTGGCCGGGCAGCCGTATCATTTTTAATGGCCAACACAACCCAAATCCATCAGGGAAGAACGTGTCAATGACGGAATTTATCAATGAGAATGGAAGAGCAACACAGATGCATCTCAAAGCCATCATGTGGAGTAAGAGCCAGCCACAGGAGAGAGCCAGCCACGGGTTCTGCCCGTAAAAAGCTAAAACCTATGGAGTCCCAAACTGAGAAGTTCAAAGGCACGTCTCTGTGGGGATGGAATTCAGGGCAGCGGGCCGCCCTGGGGGAGGTGAGGGTGGGGAAAGGTCTGAGGGTCACCGTCTGTCCCTCCTGTGGGCCTGGTTACACACGTGCTCCTTCATGATGTTACAGCTCACCAATCTGAGCCTCATGTGCAGTGTTCGAACGAAAAGCACCACGCCGCCTCCTGTCCCACGGCTTTCACACACACCCTTTGCGCCCCCTGCAGCTCTCCATGCGTCCTCAGTCCTTCCCTGCTTACTTCCTGCCGGCTGTTCGGATCTGGTGCAGACCTGCCTGTGTTGTATCAGTCAGTGTTGGCTGTGTAACAAACCACCCAATGTGGTGACTCAGAGCACCAGCCACTGGTTAGCCCACGACTGTGGCTGCTGACGCAGGTGTGTCCTGGGCTGGTCTCACCTGGGTGCGCCCACATATCTGCAGTCAGCTGGCACCGAGCTGGCGGGAGACTTGAGGATGGCCTCTGGCGTGTGCCACTTGGTGCCCTGTGGATGGGATGTCTGGGTCCTGTTCCCTATGATCCTGCAGGAGACTAGCCTGGGTCCATCACATCATGGTCTCAGGATGCCAGGGCCACGGAGCAGGCAGCCTCAATGCACCATGCTGCTTACGCCCCTGCTGGTGTCTCTTTTGCTCAAGTCCATTGGCTGAAGCCAGTCACGTGGCCAAGTTCAGATTCCAGCCCAGAAGACGTGAACCCCGCCCCTGGGTGGGAGGAATCCTTATGGCCTCGTCCTCAGAACAATCTGCCTCCCTGCCCTGCCCCGCCCACAGAGGAGAGCAGCCCTGTTACCCCCACTCACACCCCGGAACGTCCCTCCCTCCAGGCACACCCCGAGGCAACAGGCTGCTGTCCAGGGAGCTGCCCCGCCTCTCCCGCTCTGCTTCCCTGTAACCCCCACAGGCGCTGGTGTGGACACACAGGGCCAGCACGGGGGCGGGGAGCTGTATCACTGATACAGATCTGGAGAAGGAAGTAGAAGAGAAAGGGAAAAAGAAGGGAGGGAGGTGAGGAGGGGAGAGAGGGAGGGAGGAAAGGAGGTGGAAGGGAGGGAGGGGAGGAGATGGGGAGAAGGAGGCTTTTCCTTGGCAGAGGGCCGCTGGCCATCTCTGGGAAGTGGTCCCTCCTTCCCCGGCCCTCGCCGTTCCCATTGTGGCCTCTGCAGGTGGCTCCCGTCCCTCCCACCCGGCTGCCCTCCCAGCCTCCCTCTCTGCCTGCTCCGCTCTTGGGTGCCTGGGGCGGGGGGCGGGGGGGGGGGGTGTGTGTGTGTGGTGGCTCCAGGTTCCCATGTAACCTTTGCCTCCATCCCTCCCTCCAGATGCCCACCCGGCTCAGCCATCCCGGCCTCACTGCCCCCGTGGACGGAAGGGACCAGTGCAGACCCGACAGCTCAGGGGAGGCCTGCGTGGTGGCCTTGCAGACTCAGACCCAAAGCCACCACAAGGAGGGTCTGAAATTAAACTTTAACTAAAGCAGTGATGGTGGGCAGTTACCTTCTAAGCCGGTATCTTCACTGACCAGGTCAACCGTCACCTTACCTGAGCCTGTCTGTCTTTTGCATCTGTGATAACACACCCTTGAAATGTCTGGGTAACTGGTAACCTCCCTTTTTCTGGAGCCCCTGGGGGCACAGCCTGCTGTGCTGGGCGCCAGGACAGAGACCACAAATTCCTTCATTGTCATGCTAACTGTCCCTGCACCCACCTGAGTGTGTGTCCATCATTTTACCTTTTATCCAACCCCAGGGGGTCCCCCACCCCACCCCGCTTTGCTTTATCCCACTTCCTTAACCCATCACCAATGAATTTCATGTACCCACCTCAGTCCCCTCCTTTGATGGCAATGCAATGGCAGATGTAACTGCCATTCTGGGGAGCATCATCTCAATCCACTGAGGTTCTGCTTCCTGGCATGTGTCCACAGTTTGGCTCAAATAAGCTCACAGAAATTCCTTACAGGTTTCAATGGTTTTGTTACGCATGAACATGCCCTCTCCCAATCTCGAACACCCCGCAGCCCGTGAGGAATTGGGGTGAGGAGTACCCACATTTCTATTGGAGGGGCGGGAGCAGGGCTGAGGGAAACTTTGTGGCCTTGATCACCCACCAGCAGAATGTGGCGCCGAGCTCCTTGGGCTCAGAGGCCCCAGACCACGCTGCCACAGGGCAGTCAGTGCCCGGAAGGCAGGGCCCCCTCCTCGGTCCAGTGGACGTGGCTGCTCCGTGGGGGGGTGGGGGGGAGGGAGCGGAAGCGGCCCTGGAGCTGGGGCCCAGGCCTGACCTCTGGACAGGAGCCGGCAGAGGGCAGCTGGGGGCGGAGGAGCCTGCTGCCCTGGCGCCAGGGGCTGTCCGGAGGGACCGGCCTGGTGACGCTCCCTCCCGTGGGTGGTGAGGGCCATGTCGCCCCCGGAACAAACCCCCCCTGGGCTCTCACTTGCTCCCAGAACAGATGAGCCCGGTTCTCACGAGGGGAAGGCCGTGACCTTTGGGTCACTCCCTGTCCTTCCTGCCTCCTCCCGGCCCTTCCTTCCACCTCCACGCCCAGCTTCCTGGGCTCGGCTCCTGACCTGCTCAGGGGAGAGACCAGTGATTGAGAAGGTGGGCGGGCTCCCCAAGCCCAGGAGAGAGGAGCCAGCCCGAGAGCCGCCCCCTAATGACCTGCACATCTGCGGACTGCGCTGCAGGGGAGAGGCAGGAGGTGGTGGGCGGGTCTGCGGCGGCAGGAGGCACCTAGCGCTGCCCGTGCTGCTGGCGGCCGCCCAGGGCCAGGGCCTAGCGGAGCAGGAGGTACAGACACTTCCTGTGCCAGAAACGTGTGCAGCCACGGAGACTTCGCAGGTCCTTCCTGTCTGCGTGGCCCAAGGTCAAGGGTGCTGTGGCCCAGGGCTCATGCCTCCAGAGGCTCATGCAGGTCACAGCTCCGCCTGGACCCAGCTCACCCCCTGCCTCCCGGCCCGGCCCTGGCTCAGGGTCCGGCCTCACTCACTCAGGGGCTGCCCTCGCTCAGCTGCCCAGTGGAACTGGACTCCACACACACGCATCTCTGTCCATGTAACATCCATGTGCCTTCACCTGCAACAGGAAGTCCATCACTGCCTCACTACCCTGGATCTTTCCTCTCACAAGCTGGCATTGTTATCATTATATGACATTACTTTTTGCTTCCTCAGTTTGTGCGTCGTTATGGCCTTGTCTATTTGCTTCTCCTCCTCTCTTCTGTCCTCCCTGCCCTGGTGCCGCACGCCCTGAGGCCCTGAGGTACAGTTCCTTGGGGACAGGGCCTTGTCTGTCCTCATTGCGGGATGACAGTGCTTCCAGGACAGCACGGGGCTTAGTAGGCCCTCAGGTAAGCTGCTGGGGGACATGCACGAGTGGCTGATGAGTGGCTGAGCTTCCTCTTGCTCCTGCATTCCTCTCACTTCTCAGTCTGTCCCACCCCCAGCTCTCAGCACCGTGACCGGCATGGCGTGCAGCTCGGGCTGTAGGATGAATCCCCTCACCGATACCTTGTCTCTGCGCTCACAAAGCTCAGCAATAAAACCAGCGCCGGGATGGACACGCTGGGCGCTGTGGCCAGGGCTCCCTCCTCCCTCGCTGGCAGAAAGCCTCCCGTCTTCCCCAGCCTCAGCCAGTCCACGGTAAAGAGGCTGCAGAGAGCATGCAGCCTGAGGGGCCGGGGCCAGCTCGGATGCTCGGCTTCTCTTTGCTTTTAGGGGTGCAGCTTGCAGGCACCCCGCTGTGTGTGGCTGTGGGACAGGCACACAGTCGGGAAGTAGCCCACGGGGAACCTCACCAGAGGGGGCAGTGTGGTTGGGGAGGGGTTATCCCATTTCCCGGAGTGCCCAGGGGAGGCCTGGGGACAGAAGCTTCGGTAACCGCTCCCGGCCCACAGCCCGGACAGAGGACCCTCCTGGCCCGGGGCGTCTCTGCCAGGAGGACACAGCCTGTGACGTGCCCGAGGCGGCCACATCGGGGCAGGCGCTCCTCCCACACGCCGCGCCAAAGTCTGAGAAAGGTGCCCTTTGCGGCGAGGCCATGTGGCCACATCGGTGACACCTTCCCCTTGAAATTGATGTTCCTTTTACCCAGCAGTGATGGGGGATTATTTCTTAAAAGCCGCTCAACCCAGGGCCGTGTGGTGAGCGGCCTGGTTCCGGCTAATTCTCCTGCCGGATGCCGCAGCCCCTGCCGAGAGGGGCCGGGGGCCGCCGCCGGCATCTGGAAACCGGGAGCTGTCTGCTCGCCGCCTGCGATTCCCTTTGATTTCCCATCCCCAGCGCCGTGATCGGCCAGAAAAGCGCCAATTAAAGCCTCTCACCTCTCAGGGAGAGCTGGGGAGGCCGGTGCCAGCATCTGGCAACGCGTTCACCCCCACAGTGGCTCCAAGGGAATCCAAGCACCGCGCTCTCGGAGGAAAAGTAGAACCATCTGTGGGCCCGGCGGGAGGCTCACGGAGGAATGCCCCCCGGCCCCCGGGGTGTGGTGCCCCGGAGCCAGGATGCTCTCTCCGGCCCCGCAGCACGCCCGCGCTGGGGCGGCCACCGTGCCCGGCGCCGCAGACCTGCGTGGGACCAGCGCTGCCCGTGGCGAGTGCATGGCGAGCGGCTCTGCAGCTCGGCTCCCCGCTGTGAGCAGGAGCGTGAACGCCCGCCCGTAGGACCCTCCCTGTCCTCCTGGAGGAGACGCCGTGGAGCTCCAGCCCTGTTGTCGGCAGAGGGGTGGCCTCTATATCCTGTACCACCCGTGGGCAGGACACCCACAGCTGCTGTCTGCCCTGCGCCAGGCCCACACGGGGCCCTGCCGCGTACCCCCTGCCAGTAGCTGGATGTCACTGTCCCCATTTTACAGAAGGGGAAGCTGAGCCTCCGAAGGGGGAAGGGCGGTAGACATGGTTCGTTTTTCCTGTCCCACACGGACTCCTCTCCTCCTGATGGTACCGCCCAGCTCCACTGGGGGAGTGACCTTCTTCCCAGGAGGGGCTGGCTGGTGGGGTTGTCAATCGAGGTGCCACATCCTTCTGCCAAGGGACCCGGCTCAGCCCGTCAGAGGTTCCATCTCCAGCAAAGGGCCAACAGCAATAACAATGACTGGAGCTGATTGGCCACGGGGAAGCGGGGGGCGGGAGTACCGGGCTGAAGAGACGGGTCCACCCCAGCCCACCACACCCCCAGCAGCCTCATCCCATCTGCCTGCTCCTCACTCTTCGTCCCAGTCTGAGCGCCTCGGGCCTGCCCTTGCCTCAGGCAGCAGGTGGGTTTCTGCCCGTGGCTGAGCTCTGACACAGGAAGAGGCTCCTCGAGGTCACCCGGCTTAGGAGTGGCAGAGTCAAGATGAGGACCCACATCCCCCGGCTGCCCGGCCAGCGCCCTGCCCCCTCGCCACATGCTGGCCTCGGTGTGGTCCTGCCAGCTGCAGGGCCTTCTAACGGTGGGGGGGGGGGGGGGCGCGCAGCATCAGCAAAGGCTGTTGAGGGCAGCTGGCCTCGTTGTCACCGCGCTCCACGGAGGCCGATGTGCTGGAGCAGAGCTCTGAAGACGTGCGGCAGGGGCAGCACCTGGTCGGGGAGGCATCCGATGGATGTGGCAGCCTGAAAGCCTCCCTAGCCATGCACATAGTGGGGCCTCACATTCTCTTTTGTTTTATTTTTTTTATTAAATACATTTATTGATTTCATAGAGGAAGGGAGAGGTAGAAACATTAATGATGAGAGAATCGTGGATTGGCTGCCTCCTGCACACCCCCCACTGGGGGTCAAGCCCATAACCCAGGCCTGTGCCCTGACTGGGAATCGAACCGTGACCTCCTGGTTTGTAGGTCAACGCTCAACCACTGAGCCACACCAGCCGGGCCCTCTTTTGCTGTGTTTACGGGATATCTTCATTGTTCCTGGCAGCGAACTGTGTGTTGTTCAAGTCCTCAGCTCATCACCTATTTTGAAAAGCCAAAGTGGAGACCTGCCTGAAACAGGTTTCCACATGTGACTTATTGATGGTGCAGTAGGGACCCTTCCTGCAAAGAGCTAAGCGATACAGAGTGAAAAGGATGCCAGCCTGGCTGGGAGTCCTGCCCCCCCAGCATCCCTACAGGCAAGTATCCAAACTGTCCCATCCTCAGTGTGCACGGGGCTGGATGAGGGCCGTGGCCAGGTTTGCAGGTTAGATGATCCATGTTCACTGAACTCACTCTCGTGTGGCCCAGGACAGCCGTCTAAGCTGGGGGTCCTTGTTTCCAAATCTGCAAAAAGTGGGTGAGCACCGCCCCCCGGCAGCCTGGGGCCAGGGTGAAATGCGTTGTGTCCTAGAACCTCATGCACGGTGCTTCCTGGCCCCCCCTCTGCAGGCCAGAGGACCTAACCTCCTTCCGGCTGCTGACCGTGGCCTCAGAGGTCGGATGGCAGGAGCCGGCTTTGAGGAGCAGGTCCCATCCTGCTCTGCAGCCTCTGCTGATTGCGGACACCAGCAACTCTCCGCTGGTGGGAGCCAAGATTTCTTAAAACAGCAGCACCTGACTCTTTAGTCAGGGCACCGACCTTTTCCCCTTAGATTGTCAAATCAAAAAAAGACAACAGCCCCTAACCAGTTTGGCTCAGTAGATAGAGCATCGGCCTGTGGACTGAAGGGTCCCAGGTTCGATTCCGGTCAAGGGCATGTACCTTGGTTGCAGGCACATCCCCAGTGGGGGGTGTTCAGGAGGCAATTGAGCAATGTTTCTCTCTCATTGATGTTTCTAACTCTCTATCCCCCTCGCTTCCTCTGTGTAAAAAATCAGTAAAAATATATTTTTTTAAAAATGACAGCCAATACGACAACAGCCATCTGGTGTGAATGAGTCAAAAGTACACCTTTTTTAAAGTCACATGTGCTGAATTGTTCTGGGGAGCTGCAGAATTTCAGTAACTAGTTCATGTGTGCTGTGAGACAAAAAGGGCTGCGAGCCTCTGGTCTACATAGCATCTATTGCCAGCTTCTTCTTCACCCACCTCTTCCGACAGAAGCTCAAAACTCTAGCTACCCCTGTTCCCAGAGTCCTTTGTAGCTCTCAGTAGCCACATGACCCCATTGGACCAATGAGATGATAGTGAAAATGCGAAAAAGAGTGAGAGGCTGTGGGTAAAGCCTCCTTTCCACCTACCTGTGGGGAGAGAGGCCGGGGTAGGGGGGTGGGGAGAGAGGCCGGGGTAGGGGGGTGGGGAGAGGGGCCGGGGTAGGGGGGTGGGGAGAGGGGCCGGGGTAGGGGGTGGGGAGAGGGCCGGGGTAGGGGGGTGGGGAGAGGGCCGGGGTAGGGGGGTGGGGAGAGGGCCGGGGTAGGGGGTGGGGAGAGGGCCGGGGTAGGGGGTGGGGAGAGCGCTGGGCTTGCGTCACGGACGGGCGGCCGGGGCAGTGGCTCCGAGGGGCCCAGGCGTGAGAGTTGATGCTGCGTGGCCGCTGAGTAGAGTTCCAAACCACGTGGCCGGAGACCCTCAGCACCCGCGCCCGTCCTGCGGGGCCGCTGTCGGGGGCGCTCGGCCGTGTTTGGAAGAAGCCAGGCTGCCCTTCAGGGTAATGGCCGTAACTGCAGCCAATTTTCGGTAATTGGTGGCATTTGCCAGGGAATGCCTGCCTGTCGCAGCAGCTCCTTCCTGCTGCCTTTGATCTCCAACAGCCTCCCTGAGACGCAAAATACCCTTGTCATCCTCAATTACTCCAAAGGCTGCGTGGCCTTGACCCTGCCACCACACGTCCCCGGCCCACCGAGGCCGCATCCGTCATGGGGAAGGCCAGGCAGCGGGCAAGGGCGGCCCCAGGCCCATTGCTGGAATCTAACGGAAACTAGGCGTGGAAATTGGGCTCCGGGCTCCGGGAGGGGGACATGCCAGCAAACAGGTACAGGCTGCGAGCACCCTGCGTGCCAGGCACACCTTTTCTCTAAAGCTCTCCGCATCTTCTCTGCCACGGGGTATCACTGTCCCCTTTCACAGAGGAGACAGCTGAGGCCCAGAGATGGTCCTACCACAGGGAAAGGCTCGGCGGCAGCAGTAGCGGCGGGCAGCAGTGGGAGGGCCGGTGGTGGGGAGGGTGCAGCCCAGGTTTGCCCTGCTAGATACCTAGGCTCCGTGGGTGAGATGGAGCTCCAGCTTCCCTGCTGGGCTCTGAGCCTCATGAGGTCCAAACTGGGTCCCATCCAAATCCGCCCCCACCCTCCCCACAGCTCCTGGCCCAGAGCTGGCCAGTGCAAGCGCTCAGCCGCATCCCCAAGCCGGGACTAGCTCCTTGGTCTTCCTCCATCTTGCTTACTCCCCCAACACCCCCAGTCTTCCAGATCTCAGTATTTGGGTACCCTGTCTTTGCCTAGGACATCCTATCCATTTTACCTAATTAAAAAACAAACAAACAGTGTAACCAACCATTCTTCCCACCTTCACTACCACCACCCTCTCTCCCTCTCTTATTTAAAAGTATATATTTTTTTCAAAAGTATATTTTTTACTGATTTTAGAGAGAAAGGGAGAAGGAGGGAGAGATAGAAACATCAATGATGAAGAGAATCATCGATTGGCTGCCTCCTGCACGCCCCCCACAACCCAGGCACGTGCCCTGACTGGAAGTCAAACCCTGACCTCCTGGCTCGGATGGAGGTGGACACTCCCCCCTGAGCCGTGCCGGCGGCCGTCTGGCCAAGATTCCTGTGGCTGCTTCCCGACTGGTCTCCTGCTCTGCCCTCGTCCCCAAGGCGGCCGGCTCAGCCCAGTCAGCAGGCGGACCCTGGAAACACTTGATTCACTTTTTTATTTTTTATTGGTTCGTTCATGTTGTCATTTTATTTAACCATATTGTATTTCAATGTGCCACAAGAATTAACATCTTAAAAGTATACAGCGAAGTCTCAGGTAAGGCTGATATCCACCCTCTACGTTTCTGTCTTTTCTGAGCCTCCTTTGGAAACCAAGTTTAGTTGTACACAAAGGGGTTCTCATGAGTAAGACAAAATGGTGACTGGGAAGAGTTAATTTCCAATGATTTTTAAAGAACAATTTTCCCTGGCCGGTTTGGCTCAGTGGATAGAATGCCAGCCTGCAGGCGGAGGGGTCCTGGGTTTGACTCTGGTCAGGGGCACATGCCCTGGGTTGTGGGCTCGAACCCAGCGGTGGAAACATGTAATTCAGATGGCATTGCCGTCCTGTGGACTCACTCCCAGGGACACCCGGGGGTCCTGAGCTCGCCCCGCCACAAACAGGGGACAGTAGAGCCACGTCATGGGCCATGAAAGCCGGGGCGGGGTGCCATTGGTGCTCAGCTGTGAGCCCTGAGTCTCTCTCTCTGTGTTCTCTGAGGGGCTGGACATGTGCCAATGGCAGCACCCGCACGGCTGCCAGCTGGCCAGTGTGTCCACTGAGGGCTGAGCCCACCGCTGACCCGGCCGCTGGACATACACGTGTTTGCGCCAACAAGCCTCTGCTGCGCTCCTCCCGTGAGCCAGCTCTGGGCAGACTCAGGACAGAGCCCAGGACCCCACACCCTCCCGCACCAGCCTTCTGACTCACACCCGCCCAGACGGACAGTGAACCACTCCCCCACCAGAAGGCCCAGGGCGGCAGCCACTGCTCAGGCCTCTGCCCGTGGGGGGCAGGCCAGGGTGCCTGTCTCCACAGCACCCGCTCTTCCCATGACCCTGGGCCGCCAGCCTGGGGCCTGCAGAGCCACAGGATCCGGTGGGGGGTTCCTATTCCAGGGCTGATCCAGGACCCGCCGCCTTCCACCTTCCAGGCCGGAGCACTGACCTGAGCTGCCTGTTCCCAGTGTGTCCTGCCCTCCTCTGCCCCCCATCCCTGCCCACTCCACTCCCCTCTGGGCTGAGGTGCTGGGCACACATCCCGAGACCTTTGCGCTCAGTCAGGAGCCACTTAACCAAACGCCTGCCTCTGTCCACATCGCTCTGCGGGTGCCGTGCTGGCCGCCAGGTGACTGACGGTCTCTGTCCTCCTGGGTGGGTCGTTCCCTCTCAGTGGCTCCAGGCCACTTTCTCCTCTCCTCCCCACACTCCCTGTCTCTACAGCTGTGTCTGCGCCTGTGCTCATGGTGCCCGTGGTGCCTTCCCCTGCCTCTAGTTAAGCATCTCAAGAGGAGGCTGGGGTCCAAGCTACAGGTGAGAACTATCTGCTTATCCACCAAGTCCTGGAGACTCCGTCCCAGGGAGCAGGTCCGCTCACACCCAGTGCGACGCTTCCCCAGAGCCAAGCTCCAGCCCCGGGAACGGATCCCGAGAAGCCTGGTGCTGGCTCTGAGGCGGCGGGGCTCCCAGCTGGCTGGCGCTGGCCAGCTTGCTCATGGGCTGGGCAGAGCCGCTGTGACACAGGCTTGGGCACCATAGGACTGCCCGTGGCCTGGGCGGTCTCCAGGCTCTTTAGCCTCCTGCCTGCAGCCTCCTCGGTAACAGTGACGATGATGGTGATGTCTGTCCGGCAAGGTCTGGGAGGGCTGGTTCAGAAAGCCCACAGAGGACTGCGGTGTTTCTGGAAAGCTCGGGCAGTGGGGCGGTCCCCAGCGCAGCAGCGCGGACGGTGGCTGCCTGGGGCGTGTTCTCTGCTGTGAGCCCGAAGGGCCCGGGAGGGAGTGAACCGGGAAAGTGTGCTTTATGGGCGCCCTGACTCACCCGCCACCACCCACACGGGCGTTCCCCTAGGGCAGAGGGACCGCACCCCCCAGCGTCTTTGTTTCCGTGTTTCCCTTCCAGTAGCGATTCGATGGCGCTGCCTGAGTTGATTCACCCACGTTAGGGCTGAGCGACATTTGGGAAGTTTCCAAGTTGGGGTTATTCCTAAGAACCCTGCTCGTAATGGTTTTGTTCCGGGTTTTCCCACACACGGATGCAAGCATTCCCGTTAGGCACACACCGAGGAGCGTGAGTGTGTATGTTCCTCGGATCTGTGCAGTCAGCTCAGTAGATGCAGCCAAACATGTGGGTGCTGGGTACATGTCAATAACTAGATCTTT
The DNA here is from genome assembly GCF_964339955.1 of Pipistrellus hanaki. Taxonomy (NCBI): domain Eukaryota; kingdom Metazoa; phylum Chordata; class Mammalia; order Chiroptera; family Vespertilionidae; genus Pipistrellus; species Pipistrellus hanaki. The sequence continues at coordinate 3,190,856 of NC_140503.1, forward strand.
CCCGCGCCGTGGTGTAAAATCGTATTTCATGCCTTGGGAATGGACAGGCCCTGAGGCGGCGACGGGAGGAAGAGGGAGAAGAGAGGAAAGGGAAGGAGGTGATGGGAGGACAGAGGAGGACGGGTCCGGGATGAGCCACCAGCTAAGCCAGAGGAAATCAGGAACCTGTGCCCCAGAAAGGAAGTGAAGGAAGCGTTTCATGGCGGAGGCAGCCTTGTGACATGGCGGCAGGAAGGTGAGGGTGCGGACCGGCCATCGGGTTTGGCAAACGGGAAGTCTACAGACCGGTGACACCCAGTGAGACCGGCCACATGCCTTCCTGCGTAAGCTGAAGGGCAGGGCTGGTCCCACGGAACCTGGGCACAGGGAACAGGCCCCGTCGCCCCCGGGTCCCGGGAATGGGGACCCAGTGAAGAGCGACGGGCAGCCGTCACCAAGCTAAGCATGGCCTGGGGGCTGGTCAGGCACTCGGACGCGTTGCCCTAAGACTTGAAGTGACCACCTTCTTGCCACCGCTCACTGGTTTCTATCTGCATGTGAAGAGGTAGAACAATCTAGATAATTTTTTTTTTATGCAGAGAAGATCCAGAGATTAATTTTGTTTTATCTATTTCTTTTTGTTGGTAGGGTGTTTTTAAAATTATTTTTCAATTACAATTGACATACAATATTACATTAGTTTCAGGTACAACATACTAATTCATATAACTTACAAAGTGACCATCCCCCTACGCCTGCTTCCCCCCTGACCCATCCATGGCCATGAGCCATTGGCCATCCATTGACCATGTCCTCTGTGCTGGACTTTACCCACCGAGGTCTCGTTTACAAGCCCGGCTGAGGCAGTGACTTGGGCAAGAGTCCCTGCGAGGATTGCACTTCCCTTTCTCGCACATTGATTGGTTAATTACTTGATTGGTTGATTTTTAAATTCCCTGATGCATCCATTCACTCATTCACTCATCGGTTATTCATTCAACCATCCTTGCCGACTACAGGCACTCTCGGGCTGATTCAACATTGTGTGCGCACACGTGTACGGGTACGGGGACATGGCAGCAGGCGAAGGCCACACGGCGGGCGGGCTAGCGCTGGGAGGAGGCAGGGCGGACGCGATGGTGCGGGAGCATCAGAGCCAGAGAGGGCCCAGCTTTGGGGGGGGGCGGGGGGGCGCACGGAGCCTGCTGCTGTGGCCACGCGATGCCGGAGGGAGCAGTGCGGTCGCCTGGGGCGGGCAGGCACGGGGGCAGGTGAAACGGCCGCCCAGGTGCCCCCAGGCGCTGGGAGAGTTCCGCCCGGACCGAACCGCAGAGCGGACGGAGGCTGAGCCCGCCCGCCCGGGAGCGGTGCTGAGCGGGGTGGTGAGAGCCTGGGCCCGCGGTCTGCAGAGACACGGACTGCGCGTTGCTGTGTGCTGGGCCCTCTCCCTGAAGAGAGCGTTGTGTGCTGTGTTTAGGCGGAACGATCTCACTCTGTTTTATGCTTAAGGACGGCCCCCGCCTTCCGGAGGCGCCAGGCGCCAGGGGAACTGGCAAAGCGGGAGGCTGGCGCTGGTTTTCTGGCTCCTTCCTCCTCCCAGAGGAGCAGGCCTGGTGCGGCCCCTGAGCCTCCGGGCCGTCCTGAATCTTCTCGCTCCGGAGGAGGGCAGTGCTTTCTCTCCTCCAACGCTCCAGGGGAGCTTTCCAGGGACCTCGGAGAGACCAGGCCAGCAGCCGTCCTGGGCGGGTCCGGGTGCGAGGCCTGTGCTTGGGATGGCGGCGCCGGAAGAGCTCAGGAGACAGAAAGGTCTGGAAGGCGCCCCAGAGCGGGGCTGGGGAGAGGAGGCTGCAGGGAGAGGTCCCTGTTTCTGCTCCCAAAACAAGCAAGTTCCTGGAGAGAAAAAGCCCAACCCCAGGTGTCAGGAAGCCCAGAGACCCCAGGGGAGGGGGGCGGAGAAGGCAGCCAGGAACTCAGCCTGGGAAGTGTGGCCTGACACCTCTGCCATCTGCGGGGACTGAAGGGTCAGGGCCAGGAGCTGGGGGACACGGCACATGGGGGGAACCGAGCCCAGAACAGTTCTCAGCGCCCCTTCTCTCGGGACAAGCTGCCTCCCGCACCTCCTGCACCCGGCTGTCCCCTGGGAATGGCGTAGCCTTGGACACCTCCCGTGTTTACAGGGTTTGAAGAGAAACCCAAGGCCCATCCCTAAGGTCTCGCCCCCTTTACAGCCGGAGGGGCGCCTCCTCCCCGGCCCCTCCCCTCGCCACCTAGCCTGCTTGGCCCGGGCTCCAGGAAGTGGCCAGAGAAAGTCCAGCCTGAGAGATAGCTCTTATTTGCTTAATTTACGGCCCCACCTGGCCCCGGCGCTATTTGCACTCCTCCATGATGTGGCGGGCTCGCCCCGCCACACCCCGCTCCCCGACAACTCCACCCGTCTGAGCCCCAGCTCCTCGTTGCGGACCCTGGCCAGCCAACTTCCCCTTGAGAACAGTTTTCCCTTCTGTGAAATGGGCGTGCGATTCCTACCCTGCGAAGGCCCTCAGACGGTGGTGGTGAAGATCAAATGGGATAAGAGGCGGCTTCACCAGGGGTACATTGCACGCACAGGGAAAGGCATGGATTTCATCCCAAACCTACAAGGAGCTCCTTCTCCCCTTTATAAATATATTAATTATTATTATTTCAGAGAGGAAGGGAGACGGAGAGAGCGATGGAAACAGCAATGAGAATCATCAATAGGCTGCTTCCTGCATGTCCCCCACTGGAGATGGAACCTGCACCCCAACCGTGTGCCCTGACCAGGAGTGGCACCGTGACCTCCTGGATCACAGGTCGATGCTCACTGAGCCACACCAGCTGCTCCTCCTCTTAACATCTTACCGTGGTCCTTGGGGCAGGAGGAATGAGTCGTGCGCTGTGTGTGGGTGTGGGTGTGGGACCAGAGCCCAGTAGGGAGGTGCTTTCGGGGCCCTGCTAGCTGCGCTGGTGCCCAGGGGCTAGGTCAGAGAAGGGGCCAGGTCAGCATAAACCACACTCAGGCCAGGCCTGACCGCATGTTCCCTGCAATTCTCACACACACACACACACACACACACACACACACCAAGGGGGCTCTGATTGCTAAATGCCTTCTCCAGCGGCGAGCTGTGAAAACTGCTCGCTGAGGACCCACGCTCTCTCCTCGGTCTACCCCTTGCCCTCCCAGCACCCACCACATCCCCACTCCCCGGCATCGGGGTGCAGATCGGCGCCACAGCACAGACCACGTGGCCGTGGCAAAGCAGAAGCACACTGTTCTAGAACCGGCCTCCTGGTGCTGACACAGGCTTGGGGAGAAACCAGAGGCCCATCCCTAAGGTCTCCCCTCATTTCTCAGACCGCTGCCAGCGCTTTCAAATCCTTGGCCACCTTTTCTGTCTTCGTGGTTAAAGAAACAAACAAACAACTTTCTAGATCGTATCCTGCATGCCTCTCCTGCCTCAGTAGAATGCAGACAACCCTCAAGGCTATAATGAACCTGATTTCCAATGCAAAGATCCTGCACAGGAAGAGCATCAGCCAGATCTAATGTCTCCATAGAAACAAAGGCATGAGCCGAAGCCGGTTTGGCTCAGTGGTAGAGCGTCGGTCTGTGGACTGAAAGGTCCCAGGTTTGATTCCGGTCAAGGGCATGTACCTTGGTTGCGGGCACATCCCCGGTAGGGGGTGTGCAAGAGGCAGCTGGTCGATGTTTCTCTCTCATCAACATTTCTAGTTCTCTATCTCTCTCCCTTCCTCTCTGTAAAAAATCAATAAAATATATTTTAAAAAAAGAAAGAAAGAAAGAAAGAAAGAAAGAAAGAAAGAAAGAAAGAAAGAAAGAAAGAAAGGCATGACGGACTGGGTTCCTCACCAAGAATCCAAGGCCCAAGTTTTAATAAGAATAAGCATGGATGATTGGGTTTAATTGCCCGTTAACTAGTACGAGGAGCTGTTATAGGTCTAATACCCAACACAGGCCTGACACCCAGGAGATGTTCACTCAGCCTTTGCTGAATTAATCAGAGGATGAATCTACACTGGGTGACATCTATATACTTTATATAGAAGCCTGAGCGATGCAGTGTGTGTGTGTGTGTGTGTGTGTGTGTGTTTCTTTCACATTTTTCTTCCTCAATATATATTTTGTTAATCTGTTCATCTTTTTTGGAGGAGGGGTTTAATCCTCATCCAAGTATATTTTTCCGTTGGTTTTTAGAGAGAGTGGAAGAGAGAGGAAAAGTCAGAGAGAAACATGGATGTGAGAGAAACACACCAATTGGTTGCCTCCTGCTGGAGCCCTGACCAGGGCTGGGATGGGGCGGAGCCTGAAACCAAGATACAGACCAGAATCGAACCTGGGACCCTTCAGTCCACAAGCTGATGCTCTATCCACTGAGCCAAACTGGTTAGGGCTAAATGTTGTTGTTAAACTTTTGTCCTTGCCAGTTTTTCCTATTGTTTGCTTCCTAATTCATTGATTTCTACTTCTCTTTATAACCAACTTTGTGTTAGCAAAAGTTAAATTTTGCTCTTTTTCTCCTTGCTTAAAACACGAAAGCTTAGATCATTGATTTTAAAACGTCATTTTTAAAAATAATACAAGCATTGAAAGGCATACATTTTCTCATGGAAGTGTCTTAGCTACATCCCACATATAGTGCTGTTCTGCATTCATTACCGTTCAGTTTCGAATGCCTTCCCATTCCCCTGCGGCCGTTTGGTGACGCGGGCAGAAGTGCTACGGGAAACATGAAGGTGTTAATAAAAAGGGTCAGTAACGGTGCTCGTCTCACCCATGCTGCCGCCTGAAGCAGAAGGAAAAGGCGGCCATCCTGATCCTGTCGGTGTTTAAAGTGCTGATGTTTTGCTCCTGCTGGGTTTTGTGCATTAATTTTAATTTTAAAAAATATTGTCTTAAAACAGTATTTATCTTGATGATGGAGTTTCTCGGTGTTGTTTAACTTTTGCACCAACTGCTTCACTTGCCTGACCCAAGCCCTGGCCCTGGTTCTACTGGGGCCTGATAGAGGGATTGTTACAATCCCCAACTATGACTGTGGGTTTTCCCACTTCTCCCCCTAATTCTGGGCATGTCTGCTTCCCTGGTTTCGAAGCTCTATTATTCACACACATGCACGTAGGGTTACTAGGATTTCTCTTCATGAATTGACCCTTTTCACATTCTGGAATAGTCCTCCTTTCCTCTGGCTCTGCTATGAGTATAGCTGCACTAGCTTTTTCATGCTAGTGTTTTCATGTACCATGTGTTTCTGTCCTTTGATTTTTCAGATGTTTTCATTACATTGAAAATTTTCTGTTGTCAACACAGAAGTGAATCTCACTTTAATTGTTTATGGCTCACTCTTCCATCCAGCCTGGCAACTGCCGTCTTGTCGTCAGAGTGTTTATTTTCTACTAGAGGCCCGATGCACGAAGATTCGTGCAAGAATGGGCCTTCCTTCCCCTGGCTGCCAGCACCGCCTTCGCCCAGGTCCTGAGCCGCCTTTCCACTTCCCACACTGCCCAGAGGCCCAGATCTGCCAGGGCAGCGCAGAATGCCTGCGTTGTCACCATGGCAAGGACGCAAGCATCCCGCCCCACTCCCTAGGTGCCCATGTATGCAAATTAACCCACCATCTTTTTTGGTTAATTTGCATACTCACTCCTGATTGGCTGGTGGGTGTCTCAAAAAGTACGGTCAATTTGCATCTTACTCTTTTATTAGTGTAGATGTGGTTATTGATATGGTTGGGTGAAAGCCTTCATTTTCTTACTTGTTTTCTTTTCCTTGTTTTTTCTGTTTCTTTATTTTTTCTTCCTGGCTTTCTTTTGGGATAGCAGAATCATTTTAGTATTTTTTTTTCTCTTTAGCATTTGTATTATTTTTAGGGGTTACTTTAGGTATTATAATAGAAGCTCTAAATTTATCACAGTTTACATTGAATTAATATTTTACAAGTTTATGTAAAATGTAAGCATGACAATGCCATAAATCCATGTTTTCTTCTATGGTATTTTGTGTTTTTCTTGTCATATATTTTACCTCTACATAAATTATAAACCCTACATACTGTACTTTTGTGCCTTAAATGTTTACTCATATTTTAAATAAATTAAGAAACGATAGCCATTCATATTGAGTATTCCCAGTACTTTTCTTTCCTTCCTTTGATCGGTATGCCTATGTAGCAGTCCCTTTAGGTGGAAGGATCTATAATAATAAAAGCATAATATGCTAATTAGACTGGAGTCCTTCCAGACAAAGCTGGGGCTGTGAGGGAAGCCCAGGTCCTGGGTGGCCACCGTGTGTTCATTAGGTGGATGGACACGTGCACGGATGTCCCAGGGAACGGTCTGGAAAGCTCAATGCCATCCCCGTTCAGTGGAACATGAACCCGGGCCCTGGCGTGGAGTCCGTTCTGCCCTGGCTTCCTGGTCACTGTGGCTCGGCTTCTCTTGGTAGTTGTGCGGTTGCCCTCTGACCTCTGAGAGCTAGTAGCCGGGGCTGCTGGGTGCCTTTGTCAAGGGCAGAGAGAAGCTGGGACGGTTTCCTCTGGGGACGTCCCCGTAGCCTGGGCCCTGGAGACACGCACAGAGGGCGCACACCGCCCACCCCAGCCCAGCCCCACCCCGGAGGGACCTGACGGAAGGACCTTCGCCGTGGCTGCGTGGGCTCCACACAATGAACAATGCGGTGCCACAGCCTCCACAGCCAGCGGTGGACCCTGGAGGGGGGAGGGTGCTGTGAGGACTCTTTGTTCAGGGGCTCAGGGCAGGGAGGAGGGAGCTAAGGAGCTGCCCACACAAGTATGCAAAGCCTCCTAACCCTGGCCTCGGAGAAAGCCCACCGGCCACCCGAGAACCACACCCAGTGGGCGCTCCCAAGGAGAGGTCTGGGGAGTGGGCAGATCCCCTTGTCTCCACGTGATGCTCAGTCCTCGGAGGCCCAAGAGGTGCAGATACACCCCCACTTCACGTCCTGTCGGCATGGGTGTGAGCCCCGAATGAAGGAGCTGGCCTAGGCGCCCGTGTCCCACGCAGAATGAATGACATTCAGCCTGGAGAACCCATGGGCTGGGGCCACTGGGAGGGGGCTGGGCTCCGGAGAAGGAGATGGAGTTGGCCCGCTCCCACCTGCACTCAGTACACTCACCAGGGACCAGGCCATCTGCATGTGTTACCTCTCTCTCTCTCTCTCTCTCTCTCTCTCTCTCTGGCCTCGGTGGATTTGCAAGTTAAATGAATGCAGGCTACAGCTGCAACAGGTAGGCAGCCGCCCCGATGCATGAAATTCCTGCAAGCCTAGGCCTCCTTCCCCACTGCCAGCACCAGCGTCCCTCTGGCGCCCGGGACCCAGGCTCCCCTCGCAGCCCCGGCTTCGGCTGGAAGCACGTGCGGTCTAACTAGCATATTCCGCTTTTATTAGTGTAGATATGACGCGACCTAATAGTGATGACCAATGTACCTAACAGAAGCGTTTTTGCCTCGTTACCACACACCCCTCCTATTAGTCTGGGATCTTGTTCCACTCTAATGGGGACGCTCATGCACACACAGGGCTGACCAGGTAAAATACAGGACACACGTGACACTTGAATTTCAGATCAACGAAGAATAATTTTCCTGTCTCTGTCCCACACAATATCTGGGAATGTTTATACCAAAAAAGTATTGTCTGGGTCTAAATTTCAAATGCACCTGGGCACGCTGTATGTTTATTTGTCACGTCTGGCAGCCCTGTGCACATGCCTCACACATGCCTGCCCCGGCCTCCACAGGCACACGCCGCACACAGACACACTCGGCACAGGAAGGGCTGCGTGTCCAGGCGCCCCATGAGCACAGGAGACATCTCACCCCCGCTGTCCCCGAGCACAGCTGGGTCCCAAGTGCCTCGGGGTTGCGTCTACACCCCAGGGTCTGGGCTGCTCCTCCCCATTCCTCTGGGAACCTGCCACTGCCGGCGGCCTGGTTGGGGAGCAGAGGCCTGGGCTGTGGCTTCCCCTCCCCAGCCGGCCACAGCCCCCTCTCCCCGGGGCCTCCCTCTCCCCAGGGCCTCCCTGTCCCCCACAGCGTCTCTGCTGCCGGCGGCCGGCTGGTGGCCTTCCTCGGAGCAGGCCTCTTCCCTCCGGCTCCCTGGCTGCTCATATCCTGGTTTACGGCCCCCAACAGTGCGAGGGGCCTGCAGGCGGGATGTCCTGAGGTTTTTATTGGCACCTCCGTCAAGATGGGGCGGGGTCCTTTGGGCCTTCTGGAGACGCTTTATTGGGGCCGGCCCTCCAGACGGCCCCCTGACGGCCCCTGACAGCCCCCGACGGGCCGGGCGCGATTTCCAGGGGAATCTGGTTTCTCGGCCCGGCCTGTTTGGCTTGGCAGTGTCTCGGCCCGCTCGCTGCTCCCCTCGGGGCGTGCGTGGCCTGCGGGCGGAGAGGTGGCGGAGCCGTCCCCGGCGGCCGCGGGGACAAGCGCGCTTTGTGTCTGGGAGCAGGTGGAGGGGAGAGAGCCGGGCCTCGGTGCTCGGGGGACCGCTCTGGAGCCGGAGGACGTTAAAATGCAAATGAAAACCACGCGGCCGCGTCGGCTACGCCTCGGGAACCGGGCTCACTGGCCGGTGAGACGATTGGATGCTGGCGCTCAATTACCCAGCTCCCCGGGGACCGGGGCGGAGAGGCAGGTGGGACTAACATTCTGCACCGGGGCTTACAGTTCGAAAGCCGTGGGGTCAAGGTCACTCTCAGCTCAGAACAGCACGTGGCAGGAGCGGCCCCGGCGCCTGAGGCAGGGAAGGAAGTGGCGCCCCGGTCCCTGCGGCGTGGGGGGCCCCTCCTCCACAGGGTCTCCCTAAGCCACCCCAACCTCCACCCTGCCCCTTATTAAAGATGCATGGCTTTTACTGCTTCTTAGAGAGGGAGGGAGAAAGAGGGGGAGGGGGAGAAACATCCACGACGAGAGAGAACCATCGATCTGCTGCCGCCTGCACGCCCTGCACTGGCGATCGAGCTGCAGCCCAGGCCTGTGCCCTGGCCGGGGCCGTGGCCACCTCTTGGTTCATAGGTCAACGCTCACCCTGAGGCCCGCGGCAGGGCCATCAGCCTGTTCTCAGTCAAAGACTCAGGCTAGTGTGATGGACACATCCACAGGCTGACCCCTGACCTCCCCCCTCTCCCGCGAAGGTGCCTGCATTTGGAGACGGTTTGTAAAGGGGGGATCAGGTTACAGTGAGGCCACGAGGGCGGCTCCCGGTCACTGTGGCAGTGTCCTTAGCAGAGGCGTTAGGACACACAGCAAGGAGGAAGGCCCGGGAGAAGCAGGAGGGAGGCGGGGGCTGAAGCAGGGGAGAGAGGCCGCAGAGGAAACCAACCCCGCCGAAGCCCTGAGTTTGGACTGCAGCCTCCCGGCTGTGGCCCCCGGCCCCCGGTGCTGTGTGCTGGCCCCAGCGGACTGACACAGTTCACAGTGAGAAGCAGCGCCCAGACCAGCGGCGTGGCTCAGTGGTGAATGCTGACCAGGAGGCTTGATTCCCGGTCAGGGCACAGGCCGAGGTGTCAGGCTCCATTCCCAGTAGCAGGCGAGCAGGAGGCAGCCGAACCATTATCCTCTCTCATCCTGGATGTGTCTGTCTCTCTCTCCCGCTCCCTTCCTCTCTCTGAAATCAATACAAATATATATATTTAAAATAATAATAAATTTTAAAAAAGAAGCCAGAGAGAAGTCTACTCTCATTTTCTCTGCAGGACCTTGTGGGATTGAGTTTCTGGCAGGTGGGGGGAGGCAGGGGTGGGGGCGGGGGGCAGGGGGGGTGGGGTTGCTTTGCAGGGGACTGAGCGCTCCCTCTGAAGCGCTGTCTCCAGTGGCCCCGTTATCTCTGGCTTCTGAGCAGACGCGCTGTGCTCCGGGCGGGCGGCCACGCTGGGCCTGGCCCTCCTGAGCTGCGATAAGTGGGGCCTGGGTGCCCCCCCCTGTAGCGGGAGCTTCACAGGAAAAGCACCGCCCCCTGGGAGTGGCTGGCGGAGGGGACAGGGCTATCGCACACAGTCTCTGGGGTGCCCAACAATTAGGGGGGCAGAGGCTCCACAATAGGGTCATTCCACACTCTAGCCTGAGCCCGGCCTGTGTGGCGCCTCTGGCGGTTTGTGCCCCGAGTCCAGGAACCCCCGGTGCCGGCGCCAGGCTGCCCTCCCCGCGCCCAGGCAGCCCAGCTTGGCAGCAGGCGGAGGGGCACGGGCAGTCGCTGACCGTGGGCCTCAAGGCCTCGAAGTGACCCCAGAACCACCCAGGCGGGGGAGCTCCCGGGGCCGCCCCAGGTGCAGCAGGCCCGGCCGTCTGCCCAGCTCCGAGCCCCCCGGAGGCGGCCTGGGCAGGGGAGCCGGCCGTCTCCTCAGTCCACTGACCCCGGAAGTGCTGGGCAGTGACGGCCCCAGCAGACCGTGTCTCTGGTGGACGGAGTCCGAACCAGCCGACCGTTTCCCCGAAACTCAAATAAACTGAAGTGGGGGGGAGAGGGGTGTGGATCGCTCTGCAGCAAAGGGCGGAGAGGGCCGCCACGGGTGAGCACACGCTGGGTGAGAGAGAAGTGTATCCGGGGTGCCCAGAGGGCCGGACGTCCCGCTCAAGGCGTTGGCAGGGCTGGTTTCTCCTGAGGGCTGGGGGCTGGGGCTGGGGCTGGGGCTGGGGCTGGGGGCTGGGGCTGGGGCTGGGGCTGGGGGCTGGGGCTGGGGCTGGGGCTGAGGGCTGGGGGATGGGGGCTGGGGCTGGGGCTGGGGCTGGGGCTGGGGCTGGGGCTGGGGCTGAGGTTGAGGTTGAGGGCTGGGGACTAGGGGCTGGGGCTGGGGCTGGGGCTGGGGGCTGGGGGCTGGGGCTGAGGGCTGGGGACTAGGGGCTGGGGGCTGGGGGCTGGGGCTGGGGCTGGGGCTGGGGCTGGGGCTGGGGCTGGGGCTGGGGCTGGGGCTGGGGCTGGGGCTGGGGCTGGGGGCTGGGGCTGGGGGCTGGGGGCTGGGGGCTGGGGCTGGGGCTGGGGGCTGGGGCTGGGGCTGGGGCTGGGGCTGGGGGCTGGGGCTGGGGCTGGGGGCTGGGGCTGGGGCTGGGGCTGGGGCTGAGGGCTGGGGCTGGGGGCTGGGGCTGGGGGCTGGGGCTGGGGCTGGGGCTGGGGCTGGGGCTGGGGCTGAGGTTGAGGGCTGGGGACTAGGGGCTGGGGCTGGGGCTGAGGGCTGGGGCTGGGGCTGGGGCTGGGGCTGAGAGCTGGGGGCTGGGGGCTGGGGGCTGGGGCTGGGGCTGAGGGCTGGGGCTGGGGCTGGGGCTGGGGGTGAGGGCTGGGGCTGGGGCTGGGGCTGAGGGCTGGGGCTGGGTGGGAGGCGGGGGGCTGGGGGTTGAAGGCTGGGGGCTGGGGGCTGGGGGCTGGGGCTGGAGCTGGAGCTGGGGCTGGGGCTGAGGTTGAGGGCTGGGGACTAGGGGCTGGGGCTGGGGCTGGAGCTGGGGCTGGGGCTGGGGCTGAGGTTGAGGGCTGGGGGCTGGGGCTGGGGCTGGGGGCTGGGGCTGGGGCTGAGGGCTGGGGGCTGGGGGCTGAGGGCTGAGGGCTGGGGGCTGGGGCTGGGGGCTGGGGCTGGGGGCTGGGGCTGGGGCTGGGGCTGGGGCTGAGGGCTGGGGGTTGGGGGCTGAGGGCTGGGGGCTGGGGGCTGAGGGCTGGGGGCTGGGGGCTGGGGCTGGGGGCTGGGGCTGGGGGCTGGGGGCTGGGGGCTGGGGGCTGAGGGCTGGGGGCTGGGGCTGAGGGCTGGGGCTGGGGGCTAGGGGCTGGGGCTGGGGCTGAGGGCTGGGGGCTGGGGCTGAGGGCTGGGGGCTGGGGGCTGGGGGCTGGGGGCTGGGGCTGAGGGCTGGGGACTAGGGGCTGGGGGCTGGGGCTGAGGGCTGGGGGCTGGGGGCTGGGGCTGGGGCTGGGGCTGGGGCTGGGGCTGGGGCTGGGGGCTGGGGCTGGGGCTGGGGCTGGGGCTGGGGGCTGGGGCTGGGGCTGGGGCTGGGGCTGGGGCTGAGGGCTGGGGGCTGGGGCTGGGGCTGGGGCTGAGGGCTGGGGCTGGGGCTGGGGCTGGGGCTGGGGCTGGGGCTGGGGCTGAGGGCTGGGGACTAGGGGCTGGGGCTGGGGCTGAGGGCTGGGGACTAGGGGCTGGGGGCTGGGGCTGAGGGCTGGGGCTGGGGCTGGGGCTGGGGCTGGGGCTGGGGCTGGGGCTGGGGCTGAGGGCTGGGGACTAGGGGCTGGGGCTGGGGCTGAGGGCTGGGGCTGGGGCTGGGGCTGAGGGCTGGGGCTGGGGCTGGGGGCTGGGGCTGGGGCTGGGGCTGGGGCTGAGGGCTGGGGCTGGGGGCTGGGGCTGGGGGCTGGGGCTGGGGCTGGGGCTGGGGCTGAGGTTGAGGGCTGGGGACTAGGGGCTGGGGCTGGGGGTGAGGGCTGGGGCTGGGGCTGGGGCTGGGGGTGAGGGCTGGGGCTGGGGCTGAGGGCTGGGGCTGGGTGGGAGGCGGGGGGCTGGGGGTTGAAGGCTGGGGGCTGGGGGCTGGGGGCTGGGGCTGGAGCTGGAGCTGGGGCTGGGGCTGAGGTTGAGGGCTGGGGACTAGGGGCTGGGGCTGGGGCTGAGGGCTGGGGCTGGGGCTGGGGCTGGGGCTGAGGGCTGGGGCTGGGGGCTGGGGCTGGGGGCTGGGGCTGGGGCTGGGGGCTGGGGCTGGGGCTGAGGGCTGGGGGCTGGGGGCTGAGGGCTGAGGGCTGGGGGCTGGGGCTGGGGGCTGGGGCTGGGGCTGGGGCTGGGGCTGAGGGCTGGGGGTTGGGGGCTGAGGGCTGGGGGCTGGGGGCTGAGGGCTGGGGGCTGGGGGCTGGGGCTGGGGGCTGGGGCTGGGGGCTGGGGGCTGGGGGCTGGGGGCTGAGGGCTGGGGCTGAGGGCTGGGGCTGGGGGCTAGGGGCTGGGGCTGGGGCTGAGGGCTGGGGGCTGGGGCTGAGGGCTGGGGGCTGGGGGCTGGGGGCTGGGGGCTGGGGCTGAGGGCTGGGGACTAGGGGCTGGGGGCTGGGGCTGAGGGCTGGGGGCTGGGGGCTGGGGCTGAGGGCTGGGGACTAGGGGCTGGGGGCTGGGGCTGAGGGCTGGGGGCTGGGGCTGAGGGCTGGGGCTGGGGCTGAGGCTGGGGGCTGAGGGCTGGGGGCTGGGGCTGGGGCTGGGGCTGGGGGCTGAGCGGCCAGAAGCCACGGCACCCTCTCCAAGCGGCCAGAAGCCACGGCACCCTGAGCTCGCAGCCGGATGACCAACCTGCACAGCCACGTCCCACCCGGAGTGTCCGTGTCACCTCCAGGTCCCCCAGGCTGGCGGAGACCTGCTTCCAAAGCGCTTTCCCCCCAGGGCGGCGGGAGCCCTGACCCGTGGGCGGGTGAGGGGGCCCCTGCTCTCACACCCACACCCTCCCCTCCTCCCCCCCCCCCCCCCGCCCTTGCCCAGGCCCAGAGCCGGAGCTCCGGGGGCCCCGCTGAGAGCTGTCCTGGTCCACCGAGGAGAAAGGCTCCCGCGTGTCTGCTCGTTGCCATGGCGTTGTGTGTGCGTCAGGCGCTGTCAGCCCTGACAATGCTGGGTGTTTATTTTTAGGCGCGGGTCACCGGCTCTTTTCACTCCGCCCGGGCTCCCCGCTCCGGACTCCGGGAGCCGGCTCTGTCTTCCGGGAGCGAATGGCCTGGCCGGACACGGGGCCGGGTGCTCGGAGGGGACACTGTGTCCCCGAGCGAGAAGCCTCTTGTCCGCGGGGCTCTGTCCACGCCTTGGCAGAGCACGGGGGTGGCCGCTGGGCTTGGTCCAGGCCTGGGCACAGCCACGCCCACGTGGCAAGGCTGGCAGCATGGAGGGGGGTGGCGGGGGACCGGCTGCAGGCGTGGGAGGACGTCTGTGTGGTCAGCGGCCAGGGGGACGGGGGCAGGTGGCCGCGCGGGCAGGGAGTGAGGGTCAGTGAGAACACGGGGGTGGGCGGCAGGGGTGGGCGGGGAGAGACCACCAGTGAACGTGTCTGCATACGGTGTGCGCAACACCGTGGACGGTGGGTGTTGAGGGCCTGGGGGGCGTGTGGGAGCGGCTGTGAGAGGTTAACGGGGAAAAGGAGGACAGAGGTGATACGCTCAGCGATAAAGGTTGTTGTAAGAGGGCAGCACAGAGTGGAGCCAGCAAGGCGCTCTCACGGGCTGACCAAAGGGGGTTTGGACACGAGGCCCTCATTCTCGGATGAGCTACAAGTCTCGGAGCTGAGCCCGCCTCCTGGCACTGTTTGCAGCCGGATGGCACTTGCGGGGCTGCTCTGTGCTGTTGGGTGCCAGCCTCCCGCCTCTGCCCATGAGGCACCCACGATGCTCCCTCCGCAGGTGCAACAACCGGAAATATCCCCAGACGTTGCCAAAGGCCCGGGCAAGAGGGCAGAGTGTCCCTGGCGGAGGCTTAGAGGGACCGGAGGCCGAGTAGGCGTGGGGTTTGGGGCGAGACAGATAAACAAAGACCCAGTCACTGGGACGGAGGGCGGCTCCTCGGCTGGCTGCATGTGGGGCGGGGCCTGTGGTGGCCGCCACAGACGTCCATTCCGGCTAACGTGGCCCAAGGGAGCAGAGAAGGGGACGGGGGAGGAGGGGGACAAAGGAGGAGGGGAACAGTAGAGGAGAGGGACAGTCCTCACAACCAGCCAGAGGTGGGGAGACTTGGCTGGGGACGGGCAGGACCGCGGCAGCCTCAGTTTCCCGGCCTGTACAATGGGGCGGTGACAGTGCCGCTTCCTAGAGGGGCCGCTGGGACTCGGAATCGGGGCCCAGGCCTGCCACCTGAACCGCTCAGGGCAAGACCCACGACAACAGCTGTGCCTGTGTTTGACCTTCGTGACGTCCCTGTCCGTGACCTCCACACCTGCCAGCCTCCCGGCCCTACACCAGCCCTCCCCGGGCAACGCCGGCCTCGGACGCCGAGCGGTTCGCAGGTGCACGAGCTGAAGAAACCGCACCGAGTTTGTTTCAAGTTCTGACGACGTTTCTTTCCAGCTCCACACGGACGTCGTGGTCCCCTGAGTCCTTCTCGAAGGAGCTGATGAAGGGTTAAAGGTCAGCTTTCCCGAGAAGAAGGGGCCGCTGCCACGGGCGATGTGGTGGGCCAGGGACGGCCTTGGGGAGAAGGGGGCCTGGCCCTGCTCACCCGGGGCGGCCCCAGCACGGCCCTGGTCACTCTGGGCGGCCCCAGCATGGCGCTGGTCACCCAGGGTGGGCCCACCATGGCAGGCAGAGAGGAGCCAGCCCTTGAGCACAAGCACAGCTCGTTTCATGCTCACAGGAGATGGGGTTAGGCTTCTGTTGCTGTGGTAAGAAATACATGGCTTTGTTCTTGGAGTGTGAGAGGTTAGAAGTCCAAAAGTGGGGCTAAAATCAAGGTGTCAGTAGAGCTGTGCTCCTCCGGGAGGTGCTCGGGAGCCATTCCTGCCCTTTTCTAGCTTCCAGAGGCCGCGGGCATCTGTTGGCCTGTGGCCCTCCCTGCAATGGGGATAAAGGGATGGATGGATGGATGGGTGGGTGGATGAATGGGTGGATAATGGATGGATGGGTGGATAATGGATGGATGAATGAGTGGGTGGATGGATGGATGAGTGGATGGATAGGTGGGTGGGTGAATGGATGGGTGGATGAATGGATGGGTGGATGAATGGATGGATGGATGGATGGATGGGTGGATGGATGGATGTGTGGGTGGGTAGATGGATGCATGATGGATTAATGGATGGAAGAGTAGGTAGGTGGGTGGATAGACTGATGGATGGTGGAAATCCAGAAAGTCTTCTGTCCCCTCTAGGTTTCCATCTCCATGCCTGAGACCCTTACGAAGCATCTCTCTGTCCCACCCCCTTCCCTAGAGCTGCCATGTTTTCTCCTTCCATCAACACCAGGATGGGGGAGCCTCTTCTCGTGCAAGAGTTGGCCCTCACAGCCCCGGCTTCGTCTGGTCGATCATCCAAACCACTGCTCCCAACCCTCGCACTATTTGCATAGTACGCTTTAATTATTATAGATATTTGTATTGATTTCAGAGAGGCAGGGAGAGGTAAAGAGAGACTGAAAGATCAATGATGAGAAAGAATCATTGGTGGCTGCCTCCTACACACCCCCTACTGGGGATCGATCCCACAACCCGGGCCTGTGCCCTGACAGGGAATTGAACCGTGACCTCCTGGCCCACAGGTCAATGCTCAACCACTGAGCCACACCAGCCAGGCAAGAGCCTATATTCTTTTTATCATCTCCCCCTCCCCCCCTGCAGAAACAGCCCCTCCAGTTATGAGAAGAGAACTCGGTTTAATCCCCAGTGATCCAGTGATGCCGGTTATCAGCCTGTAACAAAGACGTCAATGCTGCTGTGTCTGTGGGTACAATGCAGAGCATGAAATATTCAACAGCACGGAAACGCGGGACAGATGGGGAAGACACCGCCTTCTGGCCTGTCCCTCCCCCACCTCCCACCAGCAGCAGAAGCCCGGGGCCCTTTAGGACAGAGTATGGGCGGGAAGGCAGCCAGGGCCCTGCTTGCCCAGAGCCCCGGGCCCCACCCAGCCCCGATAACCCTGCTGGTCACTCACTGGAGAGGATCAGGTCATGTCCTCCCGCCCCTGGACAGGCCACCGCAGAGCCAGCAGGACCGCGGGCGGCTCATGCCCTCCCTGCTCCATGCAGGTATCTGTGTTTGGAGAGTGTTTCTCCACTGGTGCCGAGTATGTCATGGAATCCCACCCACCAAGCCCAGAAGCTTGGAAAATCAGGAGGACATTTTGGTCTGGTTCTGTGCCAGTGTCTACAGTCCAGCAGCCCGACTCGCCTGTCCTCGCTCTCCTCCCACCTCCGTGGGCAAACCCCTTTCTCTCCTAAAGAAAAAAAAAAATTCCAAACCACACTCTTTCCTAGACCAAAATAGAGATTTATTCGCACATGTAGAGCAGATACACTTTCACAAACGTGAAGCAACAAGGAAAGCCTCCTGAGAGCACCGACTTCCAACGTGGGAGTGGGGGTGGGGTGGGGGGGTCACCTGCCACAGGAGCAGAGCGGCGTCTCCAGCCCGGCCCCAGGGAGTTCCCGGAGGCAGAGGTCTCGGGGTCAGTCCCATCGGAGGCAGGACACCTGGAATTGGGAGCCCGTGGGTCCGGTGGGTGCTCCCCAGGTTCCCAGGGACCAGGGGCTGGCGGTGTGCTGTTGGGAAGCCCAGGGCTGCACACAGGGGCTGCCACTCGCGCTTCTGGATGGAGCTGTGCATGTAGTGCACACACACACACACACACACACACACACACACACACAACTTCCTCTGTCACCTCTTTGTCAATGAAACTTCTAGAACAGCCAGTAGGAGGAGTCGGAGCTGCCCTAGAGCAGCTGCTCACACAGCCCTCTCTGGCCTCCCTCTCTGGCCTCCCCTAACCCCCCCTCCACCCCCCACCACCAGCGAGGGGTGGTCTCTCTCCGGGGAAGCTAAGCACCAGCCTCCATCCCACCGAGCAGAGGAGATGCCTGGCCGTGACCCCAGCCCTGTGACCCCAGCCTGGGTCTGTAGAGGCTGCGCCTGGAGAACCCTCCACTCAGCATGGCTTGGGCAGGCTGACCTGCTCAAACCCTCTCCTGCCGGGGCCAGCAGCTGTGAGCCTTTAAGCCCCAGCTTTCTCCCCTTAAACACGGAGGGAAGGAATGCCAGCCCTGAGCGTGTGGGGATGGAAGCCAAGGTGGCGCATGAACCCACAGCACCGACAGGAAGGCCGTCGTCACCCCTCTGCCTGGGCCTGAGCACCCAAATCCCTGGCCTGGTCTGCCCACACTTCCCATCGTCTCCACAGACACCCTCCCCACACCTCCCATCGTCCTCACACACACCCTCTGTCCACGTATCTGTCTCACTGGGAAAGCCCAGCACCGGGCAGGGACAGGAGGCCGCTAAGCAGGTGGCCAGCAGCCTGGACCATGGACTGCTCACCTGTGCTCTCCCCCT
This sequence comes from Pipistrellus hanaki, assembly GCF_964339955.1. NCBI lineage: Eukaryota > Metazoa > Chordata > Mammalia > Chiroptera > Vespertilionidae > Pipistrellus > Pipistrellus hanaki. Next base: position 3,208,858 of record NC_140503.1, read on the forward strand.
TCTCTTCCTCCTGCTCTTCTCTCCCACTCCCTTCTACTTCCCTCTACCTCTCCCTCTCCCTCTCCTTCTCCCTCTCTCTTTCCCTCTTCCTCTCCTTTTCCCTTTCCCTCTCCCTCCCTGTCTTCCTCTGCCACCCCCCCCCCCACACGCGCGTGCGCACGCGTGCACACACACACAGGCACACACACAGGCACATACACACACAGGCACACACACAGGTGCACACACACAGGCGCACACTCACACACAGGCACACACACAGGCACACACACGCACACACATCTGGGCTGGCAGTGACACTCCCTCCCCCACCCCTCGCCCTGGGACGGGAAAACCCCAGGCTCCCTGCGCACGGCAGCTCTTGGCGGCTCTGGTTCAGGAAGCGGACGGCATCAAACCCGCACGCACGCACTTAAGCGAAGAGAGGACACTTAAGAGCACTAGCAAACGGGCTGAGAGATCGCAGTACAACTGCGTTTATATAAAGTAATAAAAATACCAGTTCTCTTTTTAAAAAACAGTTATGCAAACAAGCAGACTATGGCATCAAAAGTTTAAAAAATACACAGACACCTCCCCCCTCCTGCCAGCCAGCAGGCTCCGCACGGGCCCGCATACCTGCCCAGCGGCTCCTGCACCTGGAGGGGACTGACAAGCCGGCGGAGGGTGCCCCCTAGGGGCGGGTGACCTTGCCCCCTTGCTGTGCGCCCACGGGCCAGTCACGTGCCCCCTCTGGGCCTCAGCCTTCCCCCTGGGAAGGGGGCGGGGGGAGACACTGAAGGCCTTGCCAGCTCTGACCTTCTAGGGTGGCACACAGGCCCCCTGCACCTGGGTGGCTGCCTGGGCCGGGACTCTCCAGCAGGGGTGGCCTGCGGGGTCTCTCAGTGCCGGGAGGGCGGGCTTTCTGAGTGACGCCACACGGTCCCAGCAGCACCGCTCTCCTGCGCCCCAATGTCCACTTCCTTTTGGTTCCGGGAGGCCCGGGTCCCGGTGACGAGAGCTGTGCCCGGGCTGGGCCTGCGTGAGAAAGGGAGGGGCGGTGTGCCAGGGCAGGGGGAGGGCATCGCGCTGGGTCAGGGCCCTCCCGTGCCTCAGTTTCCCCTCTGCTTCCAGTATCCGTCACCTTTCTGGTCCCACGGCCCTGGGAGCCGCTCTGGGTCTGCCGGTAAGTGAGCAGCCGCGGGTGTGTGAGAGGCACTGACATCTTTAAAAGGAAATGCCGTGCTGACGTAGGGAATGTGGTCCAGTTAGAAAGCAGGTCGGCTCCTGGGCAGGAGGTCGCCCCAGGCGACACGCTGCGTTTCCAGGGCCGCCCCGTCCCCTCCTCAAACAGATGCACCTCCACCACCATGCCCACCGCGCCGTCCCGCAGAGCACACGGAGTCCTGTCCATCGGTCCTGGACACGCAGTCCACGCGCTGTGTAAACAGACGAGGCGACGCCGCAGAAAAGGCCGCTCTGTGCCGGGAGCATCCGTGCAGTCTCTGTCCCGGCAGCTCTGCCGCCCGCCGGCCCGTGTCCAGGGCCCCGTGGCCCGAGGGGGAGCCGGGCTGACGGAGGTCGGAGGAGCAGGTCCGCCGTGTGCCCTGGCTAGGTGGGCGGGGGGCCGCTGTAGCGGAGCATGAGCCGGAAGGAGCGGGCGAAGGTGTTGGCCAGCGAGCAGCTGCGGGCCTCCTGGCCCACGGGCAGCAGGAACAGCAGGAGCAGCAACAGCAGCAGCAGCAGCTGCAGGGGCAGCGCCACGCAGCACACCCTCCGGAGGAAGCCGCACGGTCCCCGCCACTGCTGGGCCTGCGGGCAGAGCGGGTGGGAGTGGGCGAGGCTGTGAGCAGGAGGCGGAGGGGTGGGAGGACACGGGGGGGTGGGGGGGAGCCCTGGACCTGGGCCAACCCTCTGACCGCACGGGGCTCAGCCTTCCCCTCTGTGAAGGGGGCCTCACGCCAGTTTCGCCAGAAACAGAGATGGCTAGTTTTCCCAAACCATTCCAGGCCTGAGAGGAAGAGCAAGCCCATAGAGGTACAGGCCCTGCCAGTTAGTATGTAGATCTTTGCCTGGTTAGGAGTCCTAGGTGTGACTCTTGAGGAGGTCACTCAACTTCTCTAAACTTCAAGTCTCTCATCTATAAAAAGGGGTAAGTAACCATGATACCCACCCAGCAGAGCTGTTGTGAGAAATAAACAAGACAGGGCCTGCAACAGAGTGGGTACCTAAAACTGCTGTCATCATCATCATCATCATCATTATGCATCACTAATATCATCATCTAAACCAGTCACCACAACCACCATCACCATTAGCTTCCTATCATCACCATCTCCGTCACCTTGACTTTATCCTCCTCCTTCATCACCATCTTCATCATCAGCACCATCAATCCTACAGAAGGTCCGTCTCACGAGCCCAAATGCCTAATGCACTTTGCTGCGTGTCCACGAACGTGGCCGAAGGACTCTAAACCCTAGCGGGCCGGCCGGCTGAGCCTCCGTGGGAGTGCGGGCCGGGGCTGGCAGCGCAGGAGAGCGAAGGCCCCACAGCCGAGAGGCAGCTGTGCAGGGCAGGCCCAGCTCCCGGGAGCCTGGCTGACTAGGCCAGTTATGGGACCTTCAGCGAGTTAATTTCTCTGAGCATCTGTTTCCTTCTCTGCAAACTGGGATAAAACAATGACACAGACACCCATTTGCGGGGTTGTGGGGAGGACTCACAGTATATTTACACACCAATTGAAAAGTAAGCAGGCCCTTAGTAGTAGCACTATCATTGTAGAATCCATCTGTTGGCTCCCTGCAGAACCAAAAGTTCGCTCTCCAGGACACCAGAAGCTACAATCATGATGATGATGATGATGATGATGGTGGTGAGAATGATGAGGATGGTAGTGATGATGATGATGATGATGATGGTGATGATGATGGTGATGATGATAGAGGTGAGGATGATGATGATGGTGATGGTGTTGTTAGTAATGGTGGTGATGATGGTGGTGGTGTTATGATGGTGGTGGTGGTGATGGTGGCGGTGAGGATGGTAGTGACAATGATGGTGATGGTGGTGGTGTTAGTGATGGTGGTGGTGATGATGAGAATGATAGTGATGATGATGTTCATGGTGAGGGTAGTGATAGTGGTGGTGGTGATGATAGAGGTAAGGATGATGATGTTGGTGATGGTGGTAGTGTTATGATGGTGGTGGTGGTGATGGTGGTGTTGAGAGTGATGAGGATGGTAGTGATGATGACGATGTTGATGGTGATGATGGTGGTGGTAGTCATAGTGATGGTGGTGATGGTGGTGCTGAGAGTGATGAGGATGGTAGAGATGATGATGAAATGATGATGGTGGTGGTGATGATGATAGAGATGAGGATGATGAGGATGGTGATGGTGGTGTTAGTAATGGTGGTGATGATGGTGATGGTGGTGTTGAGAGTGATGAGGATGGTAGTGATGATGACGATGTTGATGGTGATGATGATGGTGGTAGTCATGGTGATGGTGGTGCTGAGAGTGATGAGGATGGTAGAGATGATGATGAAGATGATGATGGTGGTGATGATGATGGTGATAGTGGTGTTAAGAGTGATGAGGATAGTACTGATGATGATGATGATGATGATGGTGATGGTGATGATAGTGGTGGTGTGCTGCTAATGGCGGTGGTGATGATGGCTATGGTAAAGGGCAGGAAACAAAACTCTTTCCTCGAACTTGAACCACAGGCCGGAGCTCCCGGAGGTTGGCTGTCTAAGTTTACACACTCAGCACGGCCCAAAGAGAAACAAAACGAAACACAGCCCGCCAGCAGAGATTTAATGTAAAGAAATCCGGTGGCCAGTGTCCGGGGGTGGAGAGAAGCCAATCACATCCTCGCAGGAAGAACTTGGTTGAAATCAGACCCCCGATTTGAGAGATGTGATAATGTGAAAAATTAGGAGCCTTAACATGACAAAATGTGGTCCAATAAGCCGCCCTTAGGCTGCTCGGCCTCTGAATCTGCATCCCAGCGCCAGTCCCAGACCCTCTCCCCGTTCACCGGGCCACGAAGCACCGGGAAGCCTGCTCCTCAGCTCACGGTTTGCCTGGGTGGGACGCACCCTCCTGGGCAGGGGCAGGGCGGGACTCGCTGCCCCACGGCCCCGCCGGGATTGAAAAGCAATCACACATCACGTGCCCGGACGCTGCAGCCAAACACCTCGTGGCCGAGCTGGCGAGTGTGCGGGCAGCTGTGCGCTGAGTGAATCTTAATGATTCTGTTACACAAACACGCAGGCTGCAGCCCTTCACACACGGCGGCTGGCCAGGGGCAGCACCGGAGTACTAATCCTTGTTATGATGATCTCTGCCGTCGTTGTTATTGCTTTGACCCTTACGCCCACGGGAGTGGCCCCAGGGGTAACACCTGCCTAGTCCTGTGGTCGGCAAACTGCGGCTCGTGAGCCACATGCGGCTCTTTGGCCCCTTGAGTGTGGCTCTTCCACAAAATACTATGGCCTGGGCGAGTCTATGTTGAAGAAGTAGCGTTAGGCCCTAGCCGGTTTGGCTCAATGGATAGAGCGTCGGCCTGGGGACTCAAGGGTCCCAGGTTCAATTCCGGTCAAGGGCATGTACCTTGGTTGAGGGCACATCCCCCGTAGGAGGTGTGCAGGAGGCAGCTGATTGATGCTTCTCTCTCATCGATGTTTCTGACTCTCTATTCCTCTCCCTTCCTCTCTGTAAAAAATCAAATTAAATATATTTTTTTTTAAAAAAAGAAGTGGCGTTAGAAGAAGTTTAAGTTTAAAAAATGTGGCTCTCCAAAGAAATGTCCGTCGTTGTGCTGTGGACATGTGGCTCTGTGGACTGGTGAGTTTGCCGACCGCTGGCCTAGTCCAACATGAACGGCACCCCCTTCCTCTCCTGCCCCCCTCTGAGCCCTAAAACCTGTCTACCCCTCAGGTGGCCATGCAGCCCAGCTCAGCAGGGCCAGGCTGACCCCAGCTGTCCCACAGGATTATTAAGAGCGCTCTGTTCCCTCGTCACCTCGTCCTGGGGGGTGGGAAACTCTAGGGTCCCCCACCCTGTGCCTGTCACAGCTCAGGCCACTCTGCTCCCCCAGGCCTGGGGCCCAGCACGTGCCGCCCAGAGCTGGGCCTGGATAAACGCTCAGACCTCAGAAAGCCTCCTGGAAGCCAGGAGTCCCCGCCCAGCCCCCGGCCACCCACCCCCGCTGCCCTGCCCTCCCCTCTCTTCCCCTCCCCTCCTGCCTGGGGAACAGATGGCGGGTACCATACCTTCTGGAATCCGGCGGGCTGCCCTGCAGAACTCCGCGTCTGTTATTTTAGGGAAGGAGAGGAAAAGGGAAAAAAAGTTAAGTGAGTGAAACTCAGATCCCAGCGGAGCCCATAATGGAACATTCGTTCTGTCAGGGGAGCGTTTCTGTAAGACTCTGGTCATCTGGACAGGCTGAGCCGGCAGGTGATTCGGTTTAATGAGCTTTTTAACGCACTCGGGCCAGGTGGGACTCCGTCTGGGCGCCAGGCCGGGCTGGCGGCAGGGCCCCGGCTGGGGCTGCGCTGACACCTAGTGGCCGATTCAGCCACGGCGGGGCCAGCACAGGGGGCGTCAGAGGTAGGGTCCGGGTCTGAGGGTGGCCAGGACCCTCAGAAACATCTCAACCGCCCCCTGTTCAGCTCGACCCAACTCAGCTCAGCTCAGGCTCAGGTCCGAGCCTCCTGAGCTTAGTGGACCCTCTAGTTTCCTCAGCGCTGATTCTCAGGGAACCACAGCAGTCCTCCCTTGCAGGGCTGCTGCGAGACATCGCACATAACAATCAAGGTTCCCGTGTAGGGACTAGAGTTCCAGCGAGGAGACGCAGGGCCGGATCGGGACGATGGGGAAGGACTGGCTCGGAGTCCCGGGCGGTGGTGCAGGTGTGGGATGGACCAGGCTCGGCCCCCGCCTCCCCGCCCGCCGGTGTGTGTGCGTGCGGCTCTGCGCTCTCCAGCCCCCGGGCCTCGGGCGAGTGTGAGTGCGGAGGGTCTCAGTGCCCCTCTGGGGACTGGAGACAGTTCCCTGGGCAGAGGCTGCTGGAGGACGGACGGGAGGATGGTGTGAAGGTGGCAGCTCACGTGGCAGCAAAGCGCTGCTCAGACCTTGCCTGTGAGGTCCCGGTCACGGCTGCATTACTGGAGCCGGCCTCACGGGGTGGCCTCACAAGGGACCTGGGTGTCTCCCTCCATCCCTCTCTCTGCGCAGTCCCTCTGGAGCACAGGGCGGTGGGTGTGGCCCAGGGTTCCCCGGTGAGCATGGCTCAGCTGCAGCCCCATCGCCCAGGCGGGACCTGCCACCCCCGCACCTACCAGCAGCCCCATCGCCCAGGCGGGACCTGCCCCCCACACACACCCACCAGCAGCCCCATCGCCCGGGTAGGACCTGCCGCCCTGCACCCACCAGCAGCCCATCGCCCAAGCAGGACCTGCCACCCTGCACCCACCAGCAGCCCCATCGCCCAGGCAGGACCTGCAGCCCCGCACCCACCAGCAGCCCCATGGCCCGGGTAGGACCTGCCGCCCTGCACCCACCAGCAGCCCCATCGCCCAGGCAGGACCTGCCGCCCTGCACCCACCAGCAGCCCCATCGCCCGGGTAGGACCTGCCGCCCTGCACCCACCAGCAGCTGCCTGGAGTCCTTGAGCTTGGCCTTGTAGAGCATCCAGCGGTAGCGCAGGTCCTCCAGCTCCTCCGAGGCGCCCCTCGCGGGCCCGAGACGGAGGAGGTCCTCGAAGAGGCGCTGGCCTTCGGGCACCCGGGCCTCCAGCTCCTGTGGGAAAGGACAGTGTCCAGGGCGCCTTCCAGCGGCCCCGACGCCCACCTGGCTGGAGAGGAGCAGCCACGCCATGGCACTGAGCGGACGGAGCTTAAGTGAGTCCTGCCGGGGGAGCCAGCCAAGGCCGGCCAGAGCCGTCTGCCTGCAGCAGAGCGGTGCCTGCAGGACAGGTCAGCATGCTGCCTCCGGCCACGGCCAGCCCTCACACTCCAGCTCCCACGACCAGAGCGGCCGCTGCCGGCCAGCTTCCTGGAGTGAGGTCGGGACAGGGATTTCCCTCCCAAACCCAGCGCTGTGTCCGCAGGGCCCCTTCGACCCCGGGCCTCCTGGGAGGCGGTGGCGGGGCTCTGGGCAGGGATCCCAGGAGCCGGGCTCACACCTGGCTTGGGTGCCGGCTCTGCCCATCCTCCAGCTGCGCTTTGTGGGGAGCCGCCTGGCTTCTCAGAGCCCCGAGGCTGTGGGTTCTCCACACACAAGGGGGTCACCTGGAACCCCAGGTCGCCTCTGGTCTGGATGGAACCGGGGCGGGGGCGGGGGGGGGGCGGACAGTAGGATGAGAGAGGAGTGACCGAGCAGGAGGAAGGAGGAAGGAGGTGGGCAGGAAGGACTGCCTGCCAGGGTCAACCAGGTCTTTGGGCCAAACCTCTCACAACTAGGTAACAGGCCAGAACATTTAAAACATCTAAAAGGCACTGCAGCCGAAACCGGTTTGGCTCAGTGGATAGAGCATCGGTCTGCGGACTGAAAGGTCGCAGGTTCGATTCCGGTCAAGGGCATGTACCTTGGTTGTGGGCACATCCCCGGTAGGGGGTGTGCAAGAGGCAGCTGGTCGATGTTTCTCTCTCATAGATGTTTCTAGCTCTCTGTCTCTCTCCCTTCCTCCTCTCTGTAAAATATCAATAAAATATATTAAATAATAATAATAATAATAAAATAAATAAATAAAAGGCACTGCAGACACAGAGCTGTGCGGGGAAAAAATGGCAGACATGGGAGGTCTGAGGACCAAAAGTTGAAAAAAAGGCACTAAGGAGTCAGCAAGAAGCACGTGGGGCTAACCCAGGCCCAGGATGAAACCAGCGCCCAGGCTGCCTCGCCAACAGGACATGGCCCGTCCAGCTGAACCCGGTGGAAGCGCGGGCTTCAGGCAGCCCCCGGGCCACAGAGGCAGAGGTCACAGTCCAGGCCCTGCAGAGGGGAGGCCCTGAGAGCCAGTTCCTCTTCCGCGGGGACTCCCACGCTCCATCACGAAGGTCCAGAATGGTCAATGCCCAGATTAGGCAGGAGGCGTGAGAGGGGACAGGAGCACAGAATGCCCAGGAACCGAGGAAGGCCAAAGCCACGTGGCAGCCAAAGAGGGAGATGCGTGGTGGCAGCCGGCCCGCCCCGCCCCGCCCGCCCGCCAGCCTTCAGAGGCAGGAGCGGAGGAGAGCCGCTGCGTGCAGCCACCCCCTCGGGGGTCCCGCAGCAGTGATGAGGGGGGGTGCTCTCCCGGCTGGGGAGGACCGGGCAGGCCGCACAGAGGAACGGATGCTTCTCCTAACACCGTGGTGGGCAAACCGTGGCTCACGAGCCACATGCCCCTTGAGTGCGGCTCTTCCACAAAATACCACGGCCTGAGCAAGTCTAGTTTGAAGAAGTGGCATTAGAACAAGTTTAAGTTTTAAAAATGTGGCTCTCCAGAGATATTTCAATCGTTGTACTGTTGACATGTGGCTCTGTGGACTGATGAGTTTGCCGACCACTGGGCTAAAACACTTCAGCCAGACAAGCTCAACAACCACTACACACGCACAAGCCAGGATGGCTCACGATTAGCTGTGTGCTCCTTGTTTCCAAAGCTCCCTAGGGCCCTAGCTGGTGTGGCTCAGTGGAGACAGAAGGGTCCCGGGTTCGATTCCAGTCAAGGGCATGTGCCTTGGTTGCGGGCTTGATCCCTGGCCCTGGTCGGGGAGCGTGTGCGGAGGCCACCAGCCAACGTGTCTCTCTCACGTCAGTGTTTCTCTCTGTCTCTCCCTCTCCTTACCGCTTTCTCGAAAAGTCAATACAAAAATGTCCCGGGTGAGGCTTCACACAAATAAATAAACCAGTGATCTCAGTGGGAAGAAAAGAAAGCTCCCTCGTGGCAAACACGAGTGGCTTAGTGGCGAGCTTAAACCTGTGAACCAGGAGGTCACGGTTTGGTTCCCGGTCGGGGCACATGTCCAGGTTTTGGCTCCATCCCCAGCAGGGAGCGTGCAGGAGGCAGCTGATCCACGATTCTCTCTCATCTCTGATGTCTCTCTCTCCCTTCGCTCTGATATCAGTGGATTTTTTTTTTTAACCCTCCATGGTGCAAACCCCTCGGAAAGGGGCCCTTCCTGGCACGCACCTGCAGCTTCCCGTCCCTGGCCCTGGCGTCCTGGGCCGTGGCGGTTCTCATGGCGATGGCTCTCACCAGCTTGGCGTTCTCCAGCTGCAGCCACCGCTCGAAGTCGCCCAGGAGCTGGGGGAAGCCTGCGTGGCCGCCTCCCGCCTCCTGGAGCGGGTCTGCCTGTGGGGTGACAGCGCGGCCGAGGCGTCAGCGGGAGCCCAGCCCCCGGCCTCGTGTCCTGGGTCCCACAGGGCGGCGGGCGGGCGCCACGGTGCCCACGGGGCTGGGAGAGGCCTGGGGCAAGGAGTGTCTGCTCGGTGTGGCCGCAGTGCGGGGGGGGTCAGGGACATTCCCCGACACCCTCGCTAACACCTCTCCCCCCCTTGTGGCAGCCCCACCACCCAACCAGGACGGGTGCCCTTTGCCCTGGGCCCTGCGGCCGGAGCGGGCTCTCCTGCCGGCATTGGCTGAGCCCTCCCTGTGCCCTCGGCGGCTTCTCACAGGCCTCGATGTGGCCGAGCCTCATTCCAGCTCTGCCTGTCTGCAGCCGTCCCACCTGCCCGTGCTCCAGCCCGAGCCCTCAGACCCGCGTGGCGCCGGCCTGCACTCTCTCGGGGTCTTTGCACACACGTGTCCTCTGCAGGGAACACTCCCTCCCAGACCTCCAGGGTCAGAGCCTGCATTTTAAGCACCGGATCAGTGCAGGGACCGGTGCAGGGATTGGTGCAGGGATCCAGTGCAGGGACCAGGTTCAGGGACCGGGTGCAGGGATCCAGTGCAGATATCCAGTGCAGGGACCGGGTGCAAGGACCGGGGCAGGGACCAGACGCAGTACAGGGACTGGGGCACGGGGACCGGGTGCAGGGACCAGACGTAGTACAGGGACCGGGTGCGGGGACCGGGTGCAGGGACCAGACGCAGTACAGGGACCAGACGCAGTACAGGGACCGGTGCAGGGACCGGGTGCAGGCACAGCATGAAGGCCCTGCCCTGGGCTCCGGGCTCTGCTGGGGGAAGGGTTTCTGGTGATGCCCAGCTGAGCCCCAGCCCAGCACAGTGCCCGAGCGGGAACCCCCAGCAGTGCCTGGAGGGTGGAGAGGGATGGATGGGTGACGCTGGCTTTGAAGGAGTGAGCTGCTCGCCAACAGCTTCCTTTTGCAAAGGCATTTGGGGGACGGGATGGCCGATACAGGGCAGGGAGCTTAGTTCTTTCTCAGAATACAACTCACGGCACCGAAATGCCCACCCTCTGTGATTGCAGTGTGCAACCTGGGGCCAGCGGGAAGTGCTGACCCCTTCCCTCCCCTCCCTGCAGGGGGCGGTGTTTCCGAGGGGCGAGGGCCTGTCTGTCCCAGGGGAGCCGGGCCTTCCCCAGGGCCTGGGACTGGGGTCTCCGAGTCCCTCTGTCCAGCGACACAGGGAGGCTCGTGACACATCAGACGGAATGTGGCCTGTCCTGAGCTGAGCCCCGGCCCGGGCCGGGATCGGCCCTCCTCCTGGGAGCCCCACCAGACTCACCGGCCGGTGCCGCCTGGCAAGGGGCCCCGTGGGGGTGAGGACAAAGCCGCCCTTCGGGATGTTGTTGGTGAAAATCGGGGTCTTCCGGGAGCCCACGGCGTCCGGCCTCTGCAGCTGCCGGTTCCTGATGAGGCTGAGGAAGCGAGCCAGCGTCAGCGCGGGGATATGGGGGGGCCCACCTACTGAGAGCCCCTCACAGTGATGGGGTGGGGTGGGGCTCCCAGGGATGGGGTGCCGAGACCCCCTCACGGTGAGGGGGTGGGGTGGGATGCCCAGGGATGGAGGTGCCGAGAGCCCCTCACAGGGATGGGGGCGCAGGTGCCCAGGAATGGAGGTGGGGCCGGAGCCCAGGCAGACTCAAGGTTCTCAGCTGGGAGGGACAGCTCCCTGCTCCTCCGGGCCTGCCACATGCCAGCTGGGCCGGACGGGAGACGCCCAGGCCCCTGGTGCCAGGCCTGCCACAGGTAGAACCCCGGTCCCTGTCTCACGGCACCCCTGAGCTCCGCCCGGGGAAGGGGATGTCCGGAGGCCCCTCACCTCAGCAGGCTCTGCTCCAGCAGCCGCAGCGCCCGCCAGGCCCCCGCCAGCTCCGCCAGCTCCGCCTGCACCGCGGCCGCCCCCTCCGGCGAGGACTGCTCCATCACCAGCCGGCCGCGCGCCTCCACCAGCGGCAGCTGCGCCTCCTTCGCGGGGAACTCAGCCAGCAGCCTCTGCGTGCCAACACACACATGCACACACACATGCACACATACATGCACACACGCACACGCGCGCACACACACACGCACGCACACACACACACACACACACACACACGCACGCACGCCCAGTGAGTCCTGGTGGTCTCAGCTCCCCGTGCTGGCGCTGTGGCCTCCCACCCGCCGGGGCCACCACCCCGCAGGGAAAGCCAGCTCACCTGGACCTCGGCCTCGCGGGCCTGAGTGTCCCAGGGGCCCGTGTCGCCCAGGTAGGACTCCAGCTTCTGCGTGACCACGGCCAGCCACTGCCGCAGCTGCAGGAGCTCGTGGCTGAAGGCGCAGTGCTCCCGCGCGCGCCGCCGGCTGCCGTCCACCAGGTCCTGCGGCACAGCCGGCCCCGGGCGCCTGAGTGCCGGCCGAGGCCGCGACCGGGCCCCACACCTGCCCGGCCCCGGGGTGCTCCCCCGAGGGCCCCCACCCGCAGGGAGCAGAGCGCGGGGCCTCCCTCTGCACAGGGCACGGACCCGGAAGACAGATCCTGGCGAAAAGGGATCCAGCCAGCTCGCTTTCCCGCTCTGACTCTGGAGCAACCGGATCCCACCCCACCATCCAGCCCCACGGGGGCACCAGCACCACCACTCGGGGAAATGGCGGGTCACAGCTGCTGCCCGAGCACAGCAGCCCCAGGACGCGGCCCTTTCACCCGGTGCTCACTCTCCACCGAGAGGAAGGAGGGGTGCCGCCTGCCGCTGGGGACATGCAGGAGGCAGCCATCGATGATTCTCATCATTGATGTTTCTCTCTCCCTTCCTCTCTCTGAACTCAGTAAAAACACGTGTGTGTGTGTTTTTTATTTATTATTATAAAGGTGACGTTTGCTGTGTCTGTGGGCTCCTGGCACTTCAAGGGTGGGGTCCGTGTTCTTATTTCTCCCTCCCCCAGCCTCAGCCCAGACCAGTCACCACAAACTTAGTAAACGGAGCGAAATGAAGTCATCGAGACCTCAGCCCCCATGCCGACCGAGGGGGCGACATGGGCAGAGCTGTATTTCCCGAAGCTCATGGGGGTTTGGGGTGCCCTGCTGGTGCGGGGCAGGTGCCAGCAGAGACCGTGGGAGTGTGGGGCGCAGGGAGCACGGTCCACATCCCACAGGGTCTCCTCGGGCCCCGCCCACACCCCCGTTCAGTGGGGCCTGAGCTCAGACTCTGACTCCATTGCCACGCGAACACCAGGAGGTGTGGGCAGCTCTAAGGACCACGCGGGCTGCGGGGGGAACATGGCCGCTTCGTCCTCAGGGTTGTTCGCCTTCCGGAACACCCCGCCGTGGAGGCCCCGGAGGCCACCCCCTGGGGACGGCGCCCCCTGGGGACGGCGCACTGCCCGCCTCCCGCCGGGATGTGGCCATTTAGAGAGACATTATTTTTCTAATAAATTACTTTCCTCTCGTTTATACTTTCTACTGTAGAAAGGGCTTTGTATTAAAATGTTAGATTACAGGTGTGGCTACTGACACTGTCTGTGAGTCCGGGACCCCCACCAGGCCGTCAGGAGCACTTGTTATTGACGAGGGCACGTGGGCCTGTGGGTGGGGGGACCGTGAGGGGGGGGGCAGCTCAGATAGTTTTCCTGCAGTGAGGCCGCCTGAGGTTTGGCTTTGCTCCTGCAGCCCGGGTGACAAATGCAGACCCAGGGCTCCCTCTGCATCAGGGTCAGGGGTGCAGCTGCAGCCCGCATTTCAAGGGAGTGTTGAAGGACCCCAATTTCCTTTCCTTAGGACTCACAGGGAGTCAATCCTCCTTAGCAGCAGAATGACCCCAGCGGCCACTAGAGGGCACTGCAGGCACGGCACCAGGCCACCAGGCACACCTACAACCTCACCCTGAGGCAGCAAACCCGTGGGCCCCTGCCCTCTGCCCCGGCCCGGGGGGAACTGCATATAGTTACTCTGTCCGTCTACCCACGGAGCGTAACCCCGGGAGAACAGGGCCTGGCCCCCGTTCACCTGCCCTCTGCACAAAGGAGGTGCTCGGTGACCGTCTGCTGAGTCCTCGAGGGAGGGACAGGAGCAGGGGCGGGAGAAGACGCGCTGGAGGGTGAGGAAGAAGAGGGAAGGCCCGGGAGGGTCAGGTCCGGCCGGCGTCTGTGCGGCCCTTACCTCCAGGGATCGCTGCAGGGCCTGGCAGTGGGCGGAAAGCTGGTCCATCTGGTGCTGGTGATTGGGGTTCCCCTGGATGAGAGGCCTGGTGGCCTCCACCTGCACCCCCAGGTCCAGCCCCTCTTCCTGCAGCCCCTGCAGCAGAGGAAGCAGCGAGCTGACCTTCCTGCCTCTCGCCCGGGTGCTGGTCGGGGTGGGTGGACTCTGAGGGGGACACGGTGGAGGCTCTCAGGGGCTGGGGCTCCCCAACTCCCGCGGCTGCACCTCATGGCCACCGGACGGGTCCCTCTCAGGACCGGGAAGTTTTACCGAGATGGAAGCATTCTGAGGCCCCATGAGAGTAAGTGGGGGACAAACGCCCATCTGGACTCCTACGTGAGGGCCACCCCCCCAGGGCCGTAAAGCTGCACAGGCACCGCTTGTGACACCTTCCCAAGAGCACTCGCAGCTTGCGCATGTGCTGTGCTGGGCTACAGGATACTCGTTAGAAGCCAGCAGCTCCGCACCCAGCGCTGAGGGACTGTCCTGTGTGGTTTAAAACGTTTCTTGCTGAAACCGGTTTGGCTCGGTGGATAGAGCGTCGGCCTGTGAAATGAAGGGTCCCAGGTTCGATTCCGGTCAAGGGCATGTACCTTGGTTGCAGGCACATCCCCAGTAGGGGGTGTGCAAGAGGCAGCTGATTGGTGTTCCTCTCTCATCGATGTTTCTAGCTCTCTATCCCTCTCCCTTCCTCTCTGCGGAAAATCAATAAAAATATATTTAAAAAAATAAATAAATAAAATAAAATAAAATAAATAAAACGTTTCTCCCCAGAGCCCACTAGGTTTCCTTCACCAGGGGCCTCTGGGCTCATTAAAAAGACTCAGCAAAAAAGCCGGTTTGGCTAAGTGGTAGAGCGTCTGTCTGCGGACTGAAAGGTCCTGGGTTCGATTCCGGTCAAGGGCATGTACATTGGTTGCGGGCACATCCCTGGTAGGGGGTGTGCAGGAAGCAGCTGGTCGATGTTTCTCTCTCATCGACGTTTCTAGCTATCTCTCTCCCTTCCTCTCTGCAAAAAATCAATAAAATATATTTTGCCGGGACCGGTTTGGCTCAATGGATAGAGCGTCGGCTTGGGGACTGAAGGGTCCCGGGTTCGATTCCGGTCAAGGGCATGTACCTTGGTTGCGGGCATATACCCAGTAGGGGGTGTGCAAGAGGCAGCTGATCGATGACTCTCTCTCATCGATGTTTCTGGCTCTCTATCTCTCTCCCTTCCTCTCTGTACAAAATCAATAAAATATATTAAAAAATAAAAATAAATAAATAAAAAAATAAAAATAAAAATAAAAATAAATAAATAAATAAATAAAAAGACTCAGCAAAGCAACTTGAAAAACACGGTCTGTGTCGGACTTTGGAACCACGGGGTCGGCAGGAAGGCAGCTGATCGTGTTTGTAAGCTGGAGAGCCAGCCGTCCGGAGGCGCCGAGGGCCCTGCGAGGCCAGAAACCCCAGGAAGTCAGCTGAGGTGAAAGGTCAGGGCTGTCGTGTCTAAGTGCCTGGTGGGGGCCGGCCGCTGCTTGGCCAGTTACTGCCAAGGAGGGGCTGCTTCCCGGCCCCACAGACCCCTTACCTGCAGCCTCGAAAGCTGGGCCTGTTTCCCGGGAAGGTCCCGCTGAAGCCCGTTCTCGGCGCGGACCCTGGTCTGGAGGTCTGAGAGCGTCCTCTGCAGGGGTTCGAAAGCAGCCCCGAAGTCTTTGTGCTGAGCCAGCAAGCTCTGGGGGCACAATGGGCAGCACACAGTGAAGTGCTTCCTCCCAACCCAGCTGCCCTCTCCAGCCTCTCCCGGGCTCTCACGCTCACTCAGGCGCCACCACCTCCAGGAAGCCTTCCCAGAGCTCTTGAGGGGGATGGGTCACCATAGTACTTCACACACAGCTCTTCTGCCCACTGGACAGAGGTCAGCAGACTACTCTGTACCACACACCCCTAAGCCCCCCAGAGGTCTGTTTGTCAATAAAGTTTTGTTGGGACACAGCCACGCCCACTCCTTTGCAGCTGCTCTCTTGCCGCAGGGGCAGAGTTGAGAGCTGCAGCAGAGAGCGTCTGCCTTGCAAACCCTAGAATGTTCATTGCTGAGGTCAGTGTGATCACAGATGTACAGTTCTCAGCATGACCCCAGCCCTGTCAGTGCCTCACAGATCACAGCTCTCATCACCAATATCATCATCACATCATACTATCATCATCACCATCACCACCATCACCACCATCATCACCATCATCACCACCATCATCATCACCATTACCATCATCATCACCATCATCTCCATCATCATAAACGCCACCATCATTTCCACCGTCACCACCATTAACACCAACATCACCATCACTATCACCACCACCACCATCATCGCCATCATCATCATCACCATCATCACCACCATCATCATCACCATTACCACCATCATCTCCATCATCTCCACCATCACCTCCATCATCATCACAATCACTATCATCATCATCATCACCATCACCATCATCTCACACCACCATCATCACCATCACCACCATCACCACCATCACCACCATCACCTCCATCACCACCACCATCACAACCACCACCATGAGAGGCTCAGCAAACATGTGGAACACAAAGAATAAACTGCCTGCAGCATGCCTCGTTGCATCTTTGATTTAGTGCCGTCATTTGGAAACATGTCCCTCATATTAACAGCTTCCGGGTAACCAGGCCGGAAGCTTACGTTGTTTCTCTGCGTTTTCTCAGTGGACACCAGCTCTCTGCGGAGGCAGCTCACTGACGGCAGAGCAGCGAGGGGACGTGAGGGCAGGACCAGGGCAGAGGCGGCCAGGAGAGCAGTCAGAACAGCCACACCATCACCCCCACCCCAGCTGACAGACAAGGAGCTGAGGTTGGGGCGCAGGGCCGCACAGTGCACGTGCTGGGGCTCCAGTGCCAATGCGGCTGCCCCCCGGGAAGGTGGCGTCCTCAGGGCCCTGCGGCCACAGCGGCAGCGCTCACCTGCAGCTTGCTCTTCCGCTGCAGCAGGCTGTTGTGGAGCAGGTCCCTGTCCCGCAGGGAGCCCGCCACCTGCTCCAGGAGGGCCGCGGCCTTGTCCTGGCCGAAGACGCTGCCCAGCAGGTCTGTCTTCAGAGGCAGCACGGTCAGCTGCTGCTTCAGGCGGGAGCTCTCGGCCAGGGCCGCCTGCGGGGACAGCTGCGTCAGCCGCGGGAGGGGGGCAGCGGGCCTGGCACCCACCAGGAGCGCACCTGTTTGCTGCGACTGCCCAGGCCCGAGGCAGCAGCAAACCTGAGGAACAGGCTGGCAGGGATGCGGAGGGAGGCCTGAGCTTCCGGGCCAGCCGGATTCCTCTCACCCCGCACACCCACCTTATTATCGAAGCTGAGCACCCTCCTCAGCAGATGCTCAGCAAGTGTCTATAATAACAAAAGTGTAATATACAAATCAACCGAACCCCCAACCGTGGAACCACCATCCGGACGACTACGCTATGTCACCCGCTGGCGCCAGGCCAGCCAAGGCGGGTGGATGCGATTGGTCGGGGCCCAGTCATCACCCCACGATCGCCCTGCAGAGGGAGCCCAGGCCACCGGCCGGTGGGCTGGGGGTCTCCCTCTGCACCGTGATTCATCCTGGAGCCCCAGCCAGGAGGGCAGGGCCTACCTCTTTGGGGCAATCCCTCCTAGACTGTGAGAGGGCACAGGCCGGGCTGAGGGACACCCCCACCACCAGTGCATGAATTTCGTGCACCGGGCCTCTAGCTTGTAACATAACCTGTCACCCTACCTGCATGTCTTGGAAATCTGTCTCTCCATCCCCTTTGCCACTGTCCTCACTGCAGCCGAACCCAAACCAAACCAGTCCCACCCTCTAACCAGTGACTCCTCACCAGCAGCAGTGGGCCACCCCAGGTGGTCTGGAGGACGTTCTGAGGGGGCTCAGGGCCTATGGGAGCACAACCTGAGGGAACTCAGGACGGCTCCCCACAGGAGGTGGCGCCTGAGTGAAGTCACGATACATAGGAGCTCCCGGGCAGAGAGGACCTAACGGGACTCAGAAGCCACACAGCCTGACCTCTGCCCTGCCTCCCCCTCCAGGAAGCCTGCCCTGGCCACATTCCCAGCTACACTCACTCTCCCTGCCCCTGAGCCCTTGCCAAGCCTCAGGCTCCTGCTGACGAGCCAGTTGTTCGGGGGGAGGGCCAGGGTCCTAGAGGCCTGGGGCATGGCTGTCAGCAGGCCAGGGTCCTTCCACTTTTACCCGATAGTGTTACTGAGACACTGAGCGAGGCGCAGGGCTGGGCCGGGAAGAGCAAAGACCAACCCAGGTAGGTACTGCGAGCCAGGCAGACAGCGAGCTTTCTCCCAAAGTTCCACCCGAGTGGGTGTTCAGGGCAGAAGTGGATTTCCTGGACGGGGAAATCCAAGGAGGCTCCTCGGAGGAGGCAGTACCGACAACCTCCCTGGAAGGGCTACGGGAGTCTCTGGAGGGAGAGCGGTCTCGTGGTGTGACCCACCACCCAGAGGTCAGGCCTCGGGAGGCAGGGTCATCACGGGGTTCGGCATTCAGGCTGGGGAGCTGCGATCATGAATTGGACTACATCCTCGCTGGGCGGCCTTGGGCAGTTCTGAGCCTCCATTTCCTTATCTGTAAAATGGGGGTGCTCACACCCCGGTGCGCGCGGGGTTGTCATGAGGCCTAAACGAGGCGATGTTGAAAGTCAGCCCTCGCAGCTGCCAGCGTTTAACCGCAGCCCTGGGTTGAATTGCGTCTGCCCCAAAAGGTCTGGAGGCGTCCGAGCCTCCCCCACCTCAGACTGTGACTGGCCGGCACGGCCCCGGCATCCTCAGCACCAGGCGCCTTACGTGCCGCCAGCTCAGCCCGGCATGGTGACCCTGAGTGGGGGCGGTGAAGGATGGAGAAAAGACAGACGAGAGAAGAAAGCTGGGTCTGGGGGGGACGCTGTCCTCTTCCCAGGACAAAGGAAGGACGTGGTCAACATGTTTACAACATTCTCCTGGGTTTCAATCCTACTCAACTCCATGCACCTGAGCCCTATCAAGCCCACGTCACTCAGGCACGTGGGGCCACGTGTTGGGACCACAGGTTCCAGCTGACAACCACAGCTGCTGGCTATCATGGTGTGGAGGTCTGCCCTCCAGGCTGGGACGTGCACGTGCCCACGAGGGGACTGTGCCTCTCATCAGCCGAGGCTGGAACCTGTCCAAACATGTGACCTTCCTGGGAGGTGGGTCTGAGCGGAGGGAGCGGGTAGAGGGGGTCCCCCAGGCACCAGCTCTGCCTCTGAGGAGGGCATCTGGGACACCTGTGCCAGACCCGGGCAGTGAGCTCCGCCCAGATGGCAGAGGGCCCACGCCCGCCCTGCGAGGGTGACGGAGGTGCTGTGTCTGGCTGGCGGCCGCCCCGGCTTCGTGGCCAGCCCCCCTCCCGGTTACCTCGATCTGTGGCAGGAAGGTGTGGATGGCGGGCAGGTCCGGCAGGCTGGCCGTGACGTCCAGGAGCCGCTGGGCCAGCTCCCGCCACAGCTGCAGGTCCTGCAGGGGCCGCTGGAAGCGCCGCCACAGCTCCACGCCCGCGGCGTTGCGCAGCCGGGCGCTCCTCCCTTTCAAGCTGCGAGGCCGAGGGGAGAAGCCAGCAGGGAGCGGGTCAGCCCGGGAGCGTCCACCCCGACGCTGGGGAGCCGCCTGCACTGCTCCTGGGGGCCCCTCCCCTAGCGCGCCGGTTGCCGGGGCATCTAAACGGCCCAGGCCATGCCCTCGGGATAAAAGTGCCCCCAAATAAGGCAGCCCTGCCGAAACCGGTGTGGCTCAGTGGATAGAGCATCAGCCTGTGGACTGAAGGGTCCCAGGTTCGATTCCGGTCAAGGGCATGTACCTTGGTTGCAGGCACATCCTCAATACAGGGTGTGCAGGAGGCAGCTGGTCCATGTTTCTCTCTCATCGATGTTTCTAACTCTCTGTCCCTCTCCCTTCCTGTCTATAAAAACTCAGTAAAATATATTTTTAAAAAAATAAGGCAGGCCTCGAACAGACGTGCAGCCCAGCGTCACGGCCAGGGAGGCCAGCTCTCAGGAGGAAAGCGTGGGATCCCCTGACGGGTGCTGCGTGCCCCCGGGCACCTCGCCGAGCAAACAGACCCTTTCTGGAGTAGGAGGCCCTGGTCCCAGGCCCCAATAGCTCCTATGGCTTTTCCACGGCCATGCCCAGAACCAGGCAGAGGCCGGCAGCCCCGAGCGCCTCAGCATAGAAATGGGGGCCCCCGTCCCACGCAGCTTTGTGCTCAGAAGAGGCCAGCACCCCCTGCCCCACCACCACCATCATCATCACCACCATCACCACCACCACCACCACCACCACCACCACCACCACCATCACCACTACCACCACCACCATTATCACCACCACCACCACCACCACCACCACCAGGTAGGCACCCCGGGGCCCCAGGCCGCTGCTCTGAAAGTGCAGAGGTGGGCCCTGAGCACCCTGTGGGGCAGAGACACCCAGCAGGGGGAGCCCCTAGGTTCATGCAGGGGGAGCCGGGAACAGGCAGAGGAATGAGCCGCGGAGGGTGAGTCTGAACCTCTCAGGCTCACGGAGCAAACATGGCTAAGGATTCCGAACGGCCCATGCTCGGTGGCACAGAGCATGGGCGCTGGTCTTTGCTGCTGGGAAAGTGGGGGGCCTGCACCCGGGGTGGCCGAGGGGAGCAGAGGTGTCTGCCCTGAGGAGTCCCCCCCTTGGCCACTGCCTGGTGGCCCCAGCGTAAGCTGCACAGGGAGATGGGGTGAAGTGGTGAAGGAGCAGTCCGCACGGAGGAAGGCCTCTGTTTGGAGTGAAACATAAATTCTACCCAAAGGGTTAGTGACTGCCTGGCTCAGGGGGTGAGTGTCGACCTAGGAACCAGGAGGTCACGGTTCAATTCCGGTCAGGGCACAGGCCTGGGGTGTGGACTCCATCCCCAGTAGGGGGAGTGCAGGAGGCAGCGATCCATGATTCTCTCTCATCGTGGATGTTACTCTTCCTCTCCCTCCCTCTCTGAAATCAATAAACTGTATTTACAATATTTTAAAGGAAGGGACCATGACTAAACAGAGCAAGCTGACACCCTGGACGCCCGTCACTGAGGGGTACAAGGTGCACGCATATTACCAGGTTGCAAGAGAAGCAGCCCGCCTCCTGGAGGCAGCGTTCCATGGGGAGAGAAGCCTCGAGCAGCCCTCCTCGGTCCCCCAGATCCCCCCAGCCCCGCTCCCAGCCCCACCCTCGGCCCCCAGCCCCGCCCCCAGACCCCCGGCCTCAGCACAGCCCCACACCTCTGGAACTCCTGGACGGCCTGGACGACGCTGTCGGGGAGCTGCTGCAGGTCGTGGGGGAAGGCGATGAGCTCCCTCAGCTGGGCCTGCAGCCGGTCCACCCGGGGCTCCTCCGCGGCCAGTGCCGCCCGCGTCGCCTGCGCACAAACGCCCCCGAGGGGGTGGTGAGCTCGGACAGGACAGGGCGTGTGCTCAGGGCGATGGGCATGGCCGGTGGGAGTGGCCCGGGGTCACTGCTCCCCC
This sequence comes from Pipistrellus hanaki, assembly GCF_964339955.1. Taxonomy (NCBI): domain Eukaryota; kingdom Metazoa; phylum Chordata; class Mammalia; order Chiroptera; family Vespertilionidae; genus Pipistrellus; species Pipistrellus hanaki. The sequence goes on from NC_140503.1 coordinate 3,229,985, forward strand.
CTCCCACGCTGCCTCCGCCAAGCTGGTCTTTCTCTTCATATCACCCCGCCCCCCACAGCGTTGTCACCACCAGCACCTCACAGCACGGTGACCATCCCAGGGGCACGGACATGGTGCTGTGTGCTCAGGCCTCAGTCACTGAGTCTCCGGATTCTGGAGGGCAAGTCCCCTGTCCCCATTTCACACGCAAGAAGCCTCGTCTAAGAGCTGAGTTTTTTGTTAATCCTCACCTGAGGACATTTCCCACTGATTGTTAGAGAGAGCGGAAGAGAGAGGGAAGGATAGAAACATCGGTGTGAGAGAAACACATTGATGGGTTGCCTCCTGATGAGCCCTGACAGGGGCTTGGGCCGGGGAGGAGCCTGAAACTGAGATATGTGCCCTTGACCGGAATCGAACCCGGGACCTTTCAGTCCGAAGGCCGATGTTCTATCCACTGAGCCAAATGGGCCAGGGCTCTAAAGCACTTTTTCAAGTGCATAAGGAACCGTGGGGCAAGGGCCATTACCCACATCCCCATTTCGCCTCTGAGATGAAAGTCATTCTCCCAAAGGCATCCAGCTGGCAAGGAGAGGAGCCAGGACTTGGGCCCAGCAGTCCGATCCCTAAGTCCCCGGCCCTGACCCCTGCACCGAACCTGCACGGGGCCAGGCGGCCAGTGCTGGCGGGAAACAAGTCCCTGTGCGTGAAGTGACCGTCCCGGTGGAGTGGGCTTTAGAGGAGCAGGAGTGGGCCCTCGAGTACGCGTGCCTGGTGCCTCCCCCACGAACACGGCTCTGCATGTCAGAAGGGAGAGCGAGCACAGGACAACGGGGCGTGGACAGGGGTCCGGGCCGTTTGTTTTCAGATATTTCTGAAAATGGAATTAACTGATGCGGAGGGAGCCAATTGAGTTAATAAATAACGACAGAAATGGAGGGGGGGATGTTTACCTTTATTTTAAAATGAGAGGCCTGGTGCATGAAGATTCATGCACTGGAGGGGGTCCCTCAGCCCAGACTGCCCCCCCTCACAATCCAGGAGCCCTCAGGGGCGGGAGGCAACCTGGCAATCAGGGGAAGGCAATGCCCCCATCACACCTCTGCTGCAGCCACTGCCAGCAGCGCAAGCCTCTGCTGGCCCTGGTTACCTGAGCCTCCGGCAGCCCTGGGCGGATGGGAGGCTGAGGGCGGGTCTGGCCACACTGTGTGCCTTCACCCACCTCTCCCCGTGGGGCTGAAAGGACTGGGGAACTCCGGTGGGGCTGAGGGGACTGGGCGCCACCATCTTGTGGCTATGGGCACCACCATCTTTGTGATGGTGTGATGGTCAATTTGCCTATTCCCTCTTTATTAGATAGAATCCTCTCTGTCCACAAGTCAGGGCTCCTGTGCATATGGGGGTGGGAGGCTCTGATTGGACATCATGTCTGAGTTGGAACCCACCCCACCCTCCCCAGGGTGGGCATGTCTGCTGGGTCTCCAGACCCCCTGTTGGTTGTCACCATCTCCGCCGGGAGTTTTCCCTCCTGCCTATCGCTCTGCTCAGGAAGCCTACCCACATCCGCCCCAGGCAGGGCGTGGCCGACCTGGAGACAATGCACCTCTGGTCCTATTCACCCACCGACTCATCACGTGATCCTAGGACAACGGGGACAGAGAAACTCTCCCAGCCTCAGTCTCCTCTCCCGGCAAATGGGTGCAAACACCCACGATCCAGGAAAAGCGGAGTGAGTGTGTTTAGAGCTTACTGTGATCCTCCCACCGCAAGACTGAACTCCAGGGGCTGGCACCCCAAGGCACCTCCGCCGCCTGGACTGTGGGGCGTGGTCAAACCTGCTTACCGAGTAGAGTCTCCAACGGGCCACCAGCTCGTCCTCGGTGCCTGCCTTCGCCGCGGGCGGCAGGCCCTCCTCCGCCAGCCTCCGGAGGCCCTTCCGGAACTCCCCCAGCTCGGCCTCCAGCTGCGCCCGCTGCCGCTCACAGGCTCCCGTGGACTCGAGCAGGCCGCGCAGCCGCCCCTCCTCCTCCTCCCGGAGGCCGCGGAGCCTCTCCAGGACTGCCCGCATCTCCTCCAGCTCCCGGGCGATCTCCTCGGCGCCCAGGGGAGAGGTGTTCCCGATGACGGCCTCCGCCTGCGCCTCCAGCCTCCTCAGGGACTCCTCGCCCCGGGGCAGATCCTCGGCGATGTCCTGGAGGGGAACGGAGGACAGGAGAAGGACAGGAGACGTGAGGGCGCTCCTGCCCAGCGGGGACCGGGAGCCGGGAGAGCGGTGGCACCTTCCCCGGGGGACTGTCTGCCTCAGCAGCCCCGACTCACGGCTCCCGCCCACATCCTTCCTGCTCTCCTCAGAGCCCAGGAGCCCGTCGTCTGGGGGAGACACCCATCTTTAACACCCGGGCATTGGGGAGTCTGCCTGTAACATGGCAGAAGCCCACGACCCCGCTTGGTGTCATGATGTTCACCTCTATGGTTACCTGCTAATTAGGAGTGAGTGCTGGTTCTCCACTTACAACAAAGCAATCAAGTTTCTTTTTAAAATAAATGGTCATTGGCTTTTAATTTTAAAAAAAATTGTTCTACAAACACCTTTAAACCTATTTTATTTGAAACTGCCTTTAAAATGAAGTATACAGGCCTTAGGTGTCACTGTTCAGAGTTCTGAGAAATATGCATGCTCATGTAGTCCACCTTGTTATCAAACATGCAGCACCTCTAACATCCTGGAAGATTCTAGAACTTATTTGAAATTATAGATGTTATCTATTGAAACTAGCTTCTTTCACTTAGCATAATGCTTTTTCAGATTCTGCTGTCTATCAGTACTTCATTCCTTCTAATTGTAATATTCCTCCATAATATTCCTCCATAATATTCCTCCATAATAGACCTAAGCAACCTGTCATTATGACATACACTGACCACTAGGGGGCAGACGCTCAACGCAGAAGCTGCCCCTTGTGGTCAGTGTGCTCCAACAGCCAATCTCCCATGGCTGGACAACCTCCCATGGTCCCTCCCCCCCAGCTTGGTCGATAAGGACTAGATGACATGGCCTCAATTGGCCCCGATTGCAGGCCAGGCTGAGGGACCCCACCTGTGCACAAATTCGTGCACCAGGCCTCTTGTGTGTGTGTGTGTGTGTGTGTGTGTGTCCTATCTAGTAAAATAGTAATATGCAAATTGACCATCATTCCAACACACAAGATGGCCAGCAGGGGAGGGTAGATGGGAAGGACCAGGCCTGTGAGGGAGGGCAGTTGGGGACAATCAAGCCTGCAGGTAAGGGCAGTTAGGGGTGAACCGGCCGGCAGAGGAGGGAAGTTAAGAGGCGACCGGGCCTGCAGGAAAGGGCAGTTGGGGGGACCCAGGCCGGCAGGGGAGAGCAGTTGTGGGGGGACCAGGCCTACAGGGGAGAGTAGTTAGGGGAGCAGTTAGGCATCAATCAGGCTGGCAGGTTAGTGGTTAGGGGGTGATCAGGCTGGCAGGCAGAAGCGATTAGGGGCAATCAGGAAGGCAGGCAGGGGAGCAGTTGGGAGCCAGCAGTCCTGGATTGTGAGAGGGATGTCCGGCTGCTGGGTCCCAGATTGGAGAGGGTGCAGGCTGGGCTGAGGGACACCACCCCACCCCTGTGCACGAGTTTCATGCACCGGGGCCTCTAGTGTGTGTGTGTGTGTGTGTGTGTGTGTGTGTGTGTAATATTACATTTATCCAATGCCCTACTGACAAAAACCCGGTTGTTTCCATAAGGGGCTGTCATGCCAGGGCCCCGTTGGCAACCCCAGTCTAGACCACGCTGCCGTGGCCCTGGGTTTCCAAACGCCCGCTGGCTCAGAGGTTCCCATGAGGCGGAGGTCTGTACCTCCTCTGGGTGGCATAGCCTCGAACCTGGGTGGGCCCCCAGGGGCCCTCGTGGTCACAGCCGGTTACCTGCAGCACCGAGAGCCGGCGGCCGGCGGGCAGCGAGCAGCTCCGCCCCACGCAGCCGTCCAGCTTGTCCACCGCGGCCTTCAGCCAGCGCTGCAGCTCCTCCGCGTCCGCCTGGAAGCGCTCGTGCTCCCGCGCCACCTGCTCCAGCAGGTCCACGCGGTCCTGGGGGGAGAGGAGCGCCGTGAGGGCCGGCCTGCGCCTGGCCTGGGGCCTGCGTGTGTGTGTGCGTGCGTGTAACCCACGTGTGTGGTGCACATACGCGTGTGTGGTGTGTGTGGGGGGGTGTGGGGCGTGCATGTGTGTGTATGATGTGTTGGGGTGTGCGTGCGTGTGTGGCGTGTGCACGCACACACACATGTAAGGGGGTCTGGGATTCTGGGATATTTCAGCTCTTTTGCTAGAAATAAAGAAGTCCTAGACACCCTTCTCTATCTTATTTTTAAAATGATTTTAGAGAGGAAGAGAGAGAGCTAGAGAGAAACATCAATGATGAGAGAGAATTATCCACAGGCTGCCTCCTGGGCACCCACACTGGGGACTGGGTCCACAGCCCGGACCAGTGCCCTGACCGGGAATCACACCATGACCTCCTGGTTCATAGGTCAACACTCAGCCGCTGAGCCAGGCCGGCCGGGCTCTTTCCTCTCTATCCTCTTAGACCAGAGCATTCAGGGCTGGGCCCGTCCTGGGAACAGCCCTCGAGTCAGGGGCCTGGGAACAGCCACTGCTGCCCCAGACACTCAGCCAGGTCCCCGAGGCGCAGCGCTGCTCCGGACCGCACAGACAGAGTCATCCCCAAACCCTCCAGCCCCGCCCGCGGCACCGTCACTAACCAGGCCCACTGACGGGCACACAGAGCCCTGGAGGTGAGGGACTGTCCGAGGTCATCGCCGCCGGGAAAGCACCCAGAGGGAGCCCGGGGGAAGGCTGGCCCGGGGGCTTCCGCCCGAGACGATGGTGTGTGCCCGCTGCCTCCCAAGGGCACCGCGGGCACCTACCCGGGTCGGAGGCAGCTCCACCTTCTGACAGTCCCACTGACGTCCTCACCCTGGGGACAAGATGGCCGTGAGGGGGACTGACCTTTGGGAAAATAGCAGTGTTCCGGATAGAAGACCTACTGTGCGCCTGGTGTTCCTGATAGAAGACCTACTGTGCGCCTAGCAACTCGGTGTTTTCAAAACACGCTCCTCATCATGGCACCGTCTCTTTAACCCCCTTCCTGGCTCCCCACTGCCCCAGGCTCAGGTCCACATGCCCCAGCCTGGAGGTCAAGGACAGATGCGGTCCAAACCCTGGGCTGGAAAGCCCACTGCCTGTGCCTTGAACCCTGGCCCGCCTCAGGCCTCCCCGTCGGTGTGGTGGCTAACAGTACCTGCCTCACTGGGGTGAGAGGACGAAATGTCAGAGCCGCAGCTCCCGCGGGCAGCACGTGACGGAGCACTGCCTGCTGTCACGGCTGTCCTCTCTGGTGTGCTCCCCGCCGGCCCCCTTCCATGAAGCATCGCCCGCTGCCCGGGCTGAGTGATGCCTCCCCTGCTGGGGCTCCCGGGGGGACAAGGCCCCACAGACACGCTGACTCGGTGGTTCCGTCCCCGGGCCCAGGGCAGCTCTGCCAGCTTCCTGAGCGGCGGGGAGGGTGCAGGCCGGCGGGCTCCAAGGAGAGGGAGCAAAGGGTTTGCATCTAAGAAGCCGTGAAACGCCCCTGAGCACCGGCCAGCCCGGACAAGCACGGCCTACGTCCCCTTCACCAACCACAACGCCCGCCATCGCGCAGGTGACCAGGGGGAGGCCCGCCTCGTCAGGGCCTGGAGCCGAGTCGGACTCCATGTCCCGCTCTGGACCGGTGTTGCCGACGGCAGACGGTTTGGCTTCACTGCCGTGGTTTCATTGCAGCTGCTCCCCCTCCCCGCCTGCTCCTGCCCCTGCCCCAGCAGCTCGGACGAGCGGGGGGTGTCTTCTAGCAAAACCAAAATGTTTGCTTCGTGTTTGTAGGTGTCATGGAATATCCTTGTCTTTATTTCCCCGCCAGCACTCAAAAACGTAAAAACCACTTCCACTCACAGGCCACGCGAAATCCAGACGTGGGCTGGGTCCGGCCACAGGCCGAGGTTTGCCGAGCCCGGCTCTTGGCCCCGGGCGGGCCATCCCCGGCAGCAGGGATGGACCAAAGTCAGACGTTCTCAGCGGGGAGCGTGGACAGACAGACCCCAACGCTCTCCTGCTATTGTCCGCGGCGTGAGGGGCTCCTCGCCAAACGTAGGAACACTGACCGATTCACTCAAACCTGTGCTACCACCATGGCAAGAGGAGAAAACGCCCCCATTTAGAGCCGGGGAAACGGAGGCACAGGCCACGCCCCTCAGCGAGGAGCTGAGCACCCTCTCTCTAACGGAAGTGAGGCTCACAGCTTCGACGGCACACACGGTGGACGGACACACGACTGTGCACGCTCCAAAGGGACGAAGGACAGCCGCTCCTTCACGCTGCCCGGGGCTGCCCCTCCCCAGGCTGTGTGCCTCCCCCGGGCTTCCTCCCCCGCGGGGAGTGGGTCCGGGAGAAGGCGCAGGGCGTCAGGCAGGCCGGCTCTCATGGCTGCAGATGCTGCAATGGGGCAGCTTCCTTCCCCAGTGAGCGTGCGGCTGGCAGGTGCGTGTGAGTGTGTGTGTGTGTGTGTGTGTGTGAGTGTGTGTAACAGAGAGAGAGAGAGAGAGAAAGAGAGAGATGAGGTGCTGGCACCCGGGACAAAGTAAATAAAGCCTCTGGGAGCAGCCCGGACAGGTGTGTGTGTGAGTGTGTATATGAGTATGTGTCTGTGTGTGTGTGTGTCTGTGTGTGAGTGTGTATGTGTATGTGTGTGTGTATGAGTATGTGTGTGTGTCTGTGTGTGAATGTGTGTGTGTGTCTGTGTGTGTGTGTCTGTGTGTGTGTGTCTGTGTATAAGTGTGTGTGTGTGTGTGTGTGTGTGTGAGATGAGGTGCTGGCACTCGGGGACAGAGTAAATAAAGCCTCTGGGAGCGGCCCAGACAGGTGTGTGTCTGTGTGTGTGTGAGTTTGTGTGAGTGTGTGTGTGTGTCTCTGTGTGAGTGTGTGTGTGTGTCTCTGTGTGAGTGTGTGTATGAGTATGTGTGTGTGTGTGTGAGTGTGTGTGTGTATGAATATGTGTGTGTGTGTATGAGTATGTGTGTGTGTGTGTGTGTGTGTGAGATGAGGTGCTGGCACTCGGGGACAGAGTAAATAAAGCCTCGGGGAGCGGCCCGGACAGGACCGGGGCCAAGCAGGCAGCCGTCCAGACGAGCTCCGTGCCAGGGGAGAGAGCACAGCACGGTTCACCACGGACCGCGCGGGGAGGGTGACGGGGTGACAAACGGAGAGTCACAGCCCTCGCGCGTTAGACCCAACAGCGAAGCCGTCTGTGGCCGCGGGGCTGCCAGGCGTCAGAACCCAACCAGCCGGCAAGGAGGCTGCGCGAATGCAGCTGGGCCCGGGCTGCGCGGACGGCGGTGATTCATGCCGATGCCGGCCGGACGCCCCTGCTGTCAGGGCCCGGCACCTCGGGAAAGGCAGCCGCTGGACTACAGCCACTCAACAAAGTAAGCATGCAAGACCCTACTGGCTACCAGCCTGTCCCGTCCCCTGAGGACAGTGCTCCTGCCTACCCCCAACTCTCACCCCCGGCGGGGCCAGACGCACTCATCAAGAATCTCCCTCCAGCCAGGCCGGTGTGGCTCAGTGGTTGGGCACCGGCCTATGAACCATCCATCAGTAGGTCAACCACACACATCCAGCACCACCAGTGTATGCGGCACAGAGTGACGCTGGGTATACAGATGGTAGATAATGGGTGGGTGAGTGGTGGAGGGATAGTTGGATGGGTAGACAGATTGGCGGGTGGGTAGGTAGGTAGGGAGTGGGTAGATGGGTGGCAGGTAGGGAGTGGGTAGGTGTGTGAAGGGGTGAACAGGGGGGACAGTCCATAGTGGGGAGATGGGTGAGTGAGTGGGAGGGAGAATGGTGGTCGGGTTGGTGAGTAGGGGGATGGGCAGACAGCGGCTGCCAAGGTGAATAGGAGATCGGTTGGGAGGGTGGCGGGCAGTGAGAACACAGGTGTAGGAGGTGCTTGCACAGGTGGTCGGGCAGGCAGGTGGAGGAGTGAGGTGGTGAACGGGGGACAGTGAATGGGGATGTGCACTCAGGGGGGACATCAGTGGGTGAGTGGAGAGGGAGGTGGAGAAAGGGATGGGTGCTGGAGGGTGGGTGCTGGAGGGTGGGGAGCAGTGGGGGTCGATGGGTGGCTGGATGGTTCTTAGCAGATGGAGGGGTAGACAGACGGTAAACGGCGGACGGACGGGCAAACGGCCCACCGCTCCCCACCTGGGCTCTGGCCTTCACGGCCTCGTACTCGGCCTTCATCTGCGCCTGCGCGTCCTCGTCCACGCTGGGGTCGCCGATCCTGTGGAACAGCGAGGCCGCCTCCTCCAGCAGCCGGTCCAGCAGCACGGCCTGGTGGCCCACGCTGAGCCGCAGCACCTGCGCCTGGCCCAGCTGCCACTGCTTCTGCTTCAGGCCCAGCTGCAGCTCCACCGGCGGCGCCAGCGCCACCGTCACCTTCTGGAACCAGCGGTAGAACTCGTCGCGGGCCAGGAGGTACTCGCTCCAGTGCAGCCACACCCACTCGATGCGGCTGTGGGCGCAGAGACAGGCCGTGAGCCACCCGGCGCTCCCCGCGCTGGGGACGCGGGGCGGGGGGAGGGACCCGCCGCCGCCCTCTCGGGGCCTCAGAGCCGCCTGGGCAGCTCACAGACACTGGATCCCAGGCCCTTGTTCAGTCCCACTGGACAGGACCCCGTGTCTGCTCAGTAAGCTCCAAGGGACGAGGGGTCAGGTCTCTGCCCTGAGACCTGTAGCCTTGCTAACTTGGCTTCTGGAGCCTTAGCTACCAGCGCCCCAAATTCTAGTCCTGAACCCCCACTAACAGGTTCCCAAATGCCGCAGGGGTGAAGTAGTATCTGTGGGCTCGTCATCACACAGTGGGGACAGAGGTTGAGGGCCTCTGTGTGGGCTCCAGGGAGCCCAAAACTCACTGCACAGCCCTGCCTCCTCACTCGCCTCAGTTTCCCCATCTGTAGCATGGCTGTGGCCCTGTCTGTCCGGTCACCTGGAGCCACTGTGGAATCCCAAGTGACAAAGGTTGGAAAGCAAACGCCCCGTGAAAGGTCCCCCTGCCCACTCCGCGTTCTGGGTTTAAGAGGCCGCCCGGCCGGCGGGGCTCAGGGCTGAGCGTCGACCTGTGAACCAGGAGGCCACCGTTCGATTCCCGGTCAGGGCACATGCCCAGGTTGGGGGCTCAATCGCCAGGGTGGGGCGTGCAGGAGGCAGCTGATCCATGGTTCTCTCTCATCATTGATGTTTCTCTTTCTCTCTCCCTCTCCCTTCCTCTCAGAAATCAATAAAAACATAAAATAAAATAAAAAGATGGAGCACCCGTTTGCTGAGGGCCTACTGTGTGCCTGTCTCCCCCTTCCATCCTCCTGACAGCCTTCAGGGAACGTTTGATTATACCCATTGTCTAGATGAGAAGCCTGAGGCTCAGAGAAGTCAAGTCACTTTCCCAAGGCCACACAGCAAGTAGCCTCCAGAGTGGGAGGCCTCCCTCTGCCCAGCCCCACGGGGCCCTGCCAGGCTTCCCTCAGGCCTCCCTCCGCGGGGCCGCTCTCCATCGGGGCCATTCCGTCCCGCTGGCGCTGCGCACGTGACAAGCCGAACAGGAATTAACCGTTGGCAAAACAAGCTGGGCTCCCGCGGCCTGCTCTCCTCATTCCGCTCGAATAGAGTCAGAACGGGCAGGCAGGGCGGGCTGACGTCCCAGGGGACGCCTGTTCCCAGCAGTCCCAGCGCCGAAGGGACGTCCCAGGCGGGAGGGAGCGGGGAGCAGGGCCGGGGCCCCCGCGGCCCTACCTGTGGCAGTGTGTCATGTAGGTGACCGTCTCCTCCCACTGGGCCTTGATGTCCCGGAGCTGCGCCAGGATGGCCGGCTTCTGGTCCTCGGGGCAGCGGGCCAGGAGAGCCTCGGCCGCCTGCCGCACCAGCTCCACCTTCACGCGCCCCTCCGGCTCCAGCTGGCATATTTTCTGTCGTGGGCACAAGAGCCAGTTTCCCGGGTTAGACAGCGGGCGAGCGGGCAGAGCCACGGCCGGCGTGACAGACCAGCAGCCTCTGGGGCTCCTCCCAGACAGGTCTCCTCCACGGGGCCTCAGCTCAGCCCCGAGGGCCGGCGCCCTCCCTCTCCCTGGTGGAGAGGCAGGTCCTGGGAGGCACGGGACTCGCTCCCGGGCACACGCCCGAGCTGGATGGAAGCGTGCCTCCCGGCCACCCGGCAGGCGGGCACTGGGCTGGGCACACTGAGCTGGTGGGGCACACCGGGGAGGCCCCGGACCGGGCAGGCGAAGGCCCAGCCACTCACTTTCACCAGACCACAGGAGCCAAGTGATTTTTTATCGCAAAATCGGTTTTGAAATAGCACATAGAAGACCACGTCCCAGAGCCCGTGGGAGGGTCTGTGGGAGGGCCTGGTCTGTGGGAGGGCCCGTGGGAGGGCCCGTGGGAGAGCCCGTGGGAGGGTCTGTGGGAGGGCCCGTGGGAGGGTCTGTGGGAGGGCCCGTGGGAGGGTCTGTGGGAGGACCTGTGGGAGAGCCCGTGGGAGGGTCTGTGGGAGGGCCCGTGGGAGGGTCTGTGGGAGGGTCTGTGGGAGGGCCCCTGGGAGGGTCTGTGGGAGAGCCCGTGTGAGGGCCCGTGGGAGGGCCCGTGGGAGAGCCCTGGGAGGGCCTGTGGGAGGGTCTGTGGGAGGGCCCGTGGGAGGGTCTGTGGGAGGACCTGTGGGAGAGCCCGTGGAAGGGCCCATGGGAGGGTCCGTGGGAGAGCCTGTGGGAGGGCCCGTGGGAGGGTCTGTGGGAGGGTCTGTGGGAGGGTCTGTGGGAGGACCCGTGGGAGGGCCCGTGGGAGGGCCCGTGGGAGGGTCCGTGGGAGAGCCCGTGGGAGAGCCCGTGGGAGGGCCCGTGGGAGGGCCCGTGGGAGGGCCCGTGGGAGAGCCCCGTGGGAGAGCCCGTGGGAAGGCCCCGTGTGCGCACTCAGGACATGAGGCCCCGCTCTGGGCCTCCAGGTCAGGTTGCTGGGGCCCCATGGAAGCGCCCCCTCGGCCTCCAGGGCCCTCGCTCCCTGGCCTCCCAGCGGCTCTTCCTAAAGCCACCCTGGGCTTCCCTGAGGCCAGACCGCCGGCCAGGCCAGCACCTGCCGGCAAAGGGTGCAGGTTCCAAAGGGATCCGGCCGAGACAGCGCGTGCCCTGCAGGGTGAGGTGTCTGCAGACAGAACCCCTAGGGCGGGGCGGGGCGGGGCGGGGCGGGGGCAGGAGAGACCAGCAAGGGAGTGTTTGTTTTCACACTCACACTCACACCCACACCCGCACCGACGGGCGGTGGGCGTGCCAAGTGGAGGCAGCGGCACAGACAAAGGTGTAGTGATGGGCCTTTGGGAGGTGTTCTGCCGCTAGGGGCAGGCACGTGCCTGGAAGGTGGGGTGTGGGGGTGGGGTTTGGGGGTGGGGGTGCGGGCAGGGCGTGAGGCTGGGGAGCAGGGCTGTGCAGACAGTGAGGGGCTTTGGTCCAGGTGGCCTTGGCAGGTCCTCGGTGGGCAATGGGGAGCCACGGACGGTTGTAGAGGAGGAGGAGAGCATCGCGGGATCCTTGCTACGGACGGGGTTCCTCATTGTGCCGGGCCGTGGGCACACCTGTGCCCGTCGCACTGTGAGCCTGCACACAGGGCGTGCCTCACCCACCCCGCGGCCCAGGCGTCCGCACTCAGCCCTGGTCTCACGCCTTAACCACATCAACGCCTCGAATGTGGCCTGTCATGGTGTCTAAGGTCGCGCTTCACTACGGAAAAGTGAGGACAATAAAGCCACCCTCACAGGCTCCTGTGGAGTGACACGGGAACCCCGACAGTGCGGCCGCGAGCACGGGGTGCAGCACGAGCCTCAGCGCCCGCTCCCAGCGCCCCCCAGAACAATCATCTGATGATGGGGAGCCTGAGTCAGGAGGGGAGGGCTCTGGGCTGCCAGCGCCTCTCCCTCCAGCCCCCACCTTCCGAACGCCCACTCACGACCTCTCTGCCCAGAAGAGGGTCCAGGTCCTTCTCACCCACCCCTCTGTGTACCCCCATTCGCACTGAGCCCTGCTTTGTGTGGGGGGCAGGGGGACCAGGCCCCGGAGAAGCCAAAGGAGTCCCTCTCATGGGCACAGCCCCTCCCAGCCCCCCGTAGGCCAGCCTGGGCCCTCCCAGCCCGGGCCAGAGGGAAGAGGGGAGCCAGGGCCGGGCCAGGGACCCACCTGGCTGTAAGGGCCCCCGCCAGGCCAGGAGGCAGAGGGGGCTCGGGACCTTACTCTCAAAGTGGCCCAAGGACCGAAGCAGTGGGTGCCCTGGAGCATCTCAGAAACGCCACATCCGGGGACACCCCACCTCCGGGATCAGAATCTGCACTTACACCCCAGCCCCCGAGACTGAACACGGAGTCAGAGGAACACTGGCGGTCCCCGCCCCTGACCGTCCAGTAAACTGGGGCTGAGCCGGAGAGACCGCGCCAGCCACAGGGCCAGGCCGGTCTCTGCCTACCTCGGTCTCCCGCAGCCGGGCCTCCAGGGCGGCCCGCGGCCCCTGGGTGTTGTCGTTGGTCTGCAGCCGCTCCTGCACGGCCTTCATCCACGCCCGGGCGGCCTCCACGCTGCCGTCGAAGCCCTCCTGGGGCTGCTGCGTCATGGCACCTGCGGGCTGGAGGCAGGACAGGTGAGAGCCGGCAGGTGGCAGGGACGCAGGGGGCAGGGCAGGCGGGTGGGGGCCCAGGGCAGGCGGGTGGGGGGCCAGGGCAGGCGGGTGGGGGCCCAGGGCAGGCGGGTGGGGGGCCAGGGCAGGCGGGTGGGGGGCCAGGGCAGGCGGGTGGGGGCCCAGGGCAGGCGGGTGGGGGGCCAGGGCAGGCGGGTGGGGGCCCAGGGCAGGCGGGTGAAGGCCACAGCAGGCAGATGGGGGGCCAGGGCAGGCGGATGGGGGCATGGCAGGTGGGTGGGGAGCCAGGGCAGGTAGGGGGGGCAGGGCAGGTGGGTGGGGGCTAGGGCAGGCGGATGGGGGTCCAGGGCAGGCGGGTGGGGGTCCAGGGCAGGCGGGTGGGGGTCCAGGGCAGGCGGGTGGGGGTCCAGGGCAGGCGGGTGGGGGCCCAGGGCAGGCGGGTGGGGGGCCAGGGCAGGTGGATGGGGCCCAGGGCAGGTGGACACAGAACTGCGATTGTCAGAGCCGAGGCCGGGAGACAGGCAGGAGCGGAGCACAGGCCTGGGCGCTCCTGGGGGAGCCGACAGCGGGCCCAGGGCGCCGGGTGGCGGGGGCTCAGTCTGACCTCCCAGCCTCCCTGCTCGGGGCTCACCCGCCTGGGACGCAGGGGCCGCCCTCTGACCCTCACGCACAGAGGCCTGAGGTGTCAGCGACAGATAGTGAATCTTGATCTGAATAAATCCAAAGCCTCCGCTTTAGAAACCGATCTGGGCATCAGCCAAGCTGACCCCAGCCCCCGGAAGTAACACGCCAGGCAGGGATGGCATGTCAGCCCCGGGCCTCACGCCTCTAGTCCACCAACCCAGGTCCCCAGCACACAGCGCTTCACTGAGCCGCACCCCCTGCCCCAGAGGCCCGCCGGCTGGGAGGTGCCAGGCCTGACCAGCCCCTCTCTGCATGCCCGCCCTCCCTCCTCTCCCCCTCCCCCTGCCCTTCCTTCCTCTCCCCCTACTCTGGCCTCTGCCCCTGCCCCAGCCCTTCCCTCCTCTCCCTCTCCCCCTGCCCCTCCCACTGGGCATGAAGTCTCGGGTTTCCTCATGTGATTTCTCTAAACCCCTCCAAGTCGAGGAAAAACTCCCCTGTATGCCAGCTCTTGTTGTCTGCGTGTGGGAACTCTAAGCTACTTTGGATTAAAGTTCTTTAAATCTGCATTTTATGTAAAGGATTGTGCCTCGCTTGTCCTCCAGGCTCCCACAATGCCTTGCCTTGCCTTCAGAGTAAGCGGGGCTGCTCTGAGTCAGATCATAAATAGTTTCAGACGTGGCCGGCCACAGGCAGTCTCCGGTGCATATTCTTTGACGTTAGGTGTTTTAAATGCCAGGCCCATTCCACAGCCCCTGGCCGTGTTACAGGTAAAGCAGGCGCCAGCCCACGTGGCCTGTGGGCTGCCCTTCGCCGCCCGTGCTGCCCGGGGCCCAAGGCTCAGCCAGCGGCCGCAGGGAGCCCCGTGGCACGTGGGGGGCAGGCGGCTGGCTGAGGGTAGGTGCGGAGGCCAGAAGGACCTGGGATCGGTCCTGGAAGTCCCGGCCCAACCATTTTGGCAAAGAGAAAAAATGTGCTGCTCAGGATTCAAAAAGACACAAACTTTCCGTTTCCACGTCCCAGAGGCAGCTCCGGGTGTGGCCGCGGACGTGTCTCTGGGCAGAGGACACGGCCCTTCGGTGCCAGCTGGCGTGGCCGGGAGGAGGCAGGAGGACAGAAGGTGCCCGGTTCCCGGCATCGGTGCTGTTAGCACCAAGGACAGCCGGACGCACCAGGACCTCACTTTTCCCGGATGGCAGAGCTGGGCCCGGGCAGGCGCTGGCACGGTGACCGCAAAGCACATCCCCAGGATGAACCGGCATCAAACGCCATTGTCAGAACAAAGGGACATCTGTAATGCTTTCAATAATAACAATTTTTTTTTAGACCACTGATCGGCCTGAGACTGACAGGTCCACAGAAGGTGGGTGAGACCCGGGGACAGTGCTGGGGACACGCCTCCCCAGGAATGGACTGTGAGGCCGAGAAGCTTCCAGAATCTGAGCTCTGGGCCTGAGTCATCACTCAGAAGGGAGAGAGTTTAATTTTTTCCCATTACTTAATGTTTCTTAATGATTTCAGAGAGGAAAAGAGAGAGAGAAAGACAGAGAAACATCAGTGATGAGAGAGAAACGTTGATCAGCTGCCTCCTGCACGCCCCACACTGGGGATCAAGCCCACAACCCCGGCCTGTGCCCTGACTGGGAATCGAACTGGGACGCCCCGGTTCATGGGCCGATGCTCAGCCAGAGCCACGCCAGGTGGGAGGAAAGGTTCAGGTGAATGAAGTGGTAGAAATGTCATTTTTTAAGAAGCGTGTGGTGGACGGAAAGGTGCTGGAGAAGGGGACATAGGCTTAAACCAAACAGCCAGCCAGGGGTGCTGGCATTGCCCCTCAGTCCTCGGCGTCTCTGGTCTAATTGGTGTCCCCGGCCTGAGAGGCAGGTCATGGTCATGGTCATGGTCGTGCAGGAGGCGGGGGGGGGGGGGAGGGAGGCTGAGCAGGGTCAGCAGGGGAGGGGGGCACCTCAAAGCTTCCTCCCCCGACCTGCACTTCCTCTCAGGAAGCTGCGGGCATCTGGGCACCTGCTCAGGACAGAGCTGCCCTCACCTCCCGTCGCAGACACGGACCCAGCCGAGTGACCGCCGGGGCCCAGCCGTGGAAGCACTAAGACGGGTCCCCGCACCCGAGCTGGTCTCACTGAGCACACTGGCTCCGCAGGCAGGTCCGACTCCACCGCCCAGCAAAGCCATGAGCAGACCTGGGGGGACGGCCAGGCTCACACCCCTGAGGGACCCCGCTCTGAACCCAGCTGTGAGCCAGGGCGACTGAAGCTGCCAAGAGGGAAAGGGGACCAGGATCCTGGGGGATGGTGCAGGGGAGGGACCACCAGAGGAGGTGGCATTACTAGACCCAGGCTGGGGGCCATGGAGCAGCAGGTGCCGGGCCCCACAGGAGAGCAGCCGCCGGCAGGGAGGGCAGGAGGAGTGGACGTGAGGCCCCAGCCGGGCCGGCCCAGGCTGTCTGTCTAGAAACTGCGAGGGAAGCAGCCCCTTTGCCTTGATTCCGGGCTCCCTGAGCAGCCGCTGAGCTGCAGCTGAGCTCCGGGGAACCAGCCTTCACAGGAGAAATCACAGGATCTCACACTGACAGGAATCTCCTGGCACTGCCCGCCGGCCGGATTGGCCACGATTGCGGACCGGGCTCAGAACCCCGTATCTTGGGGGGTGGGCTGGCATAGGGATCTCTCCCCGCTCCCCCTCCTTCCTGGGCCTGTGAAGCTGAGGTGCAGGCGGAGGTCTATACCGGGTCTGTGGTGCCGCCAGGAAGGAGCAGACACCCCGTAAGGGCCAGGATGGAGCAGCCCCCACCTCCATCCCTCCCACACATTCCCGGGGGATGTGCGGACACAGACCACCACTGCCATTCGGCCATCCAGGCCCCCAAGAATCCTGCTCGGACTTCACCACACCCAGTAGGGACACCCCTACAAGAGGACCCCAAAACCTTCCCGGCCGCCGTTCTGAGGGGGCCTGGCCACAGGGTCCGAGCCGGCTGCTGGCAGCATGGCTGCGGTGGGGGGAGGAGGGGAGTAGAGGGGCTTCCTAGAGTCTGGGGGCAGGGACCGTCATTGGCTCCAGGTAGAGGGCCCGGACAGAGCCTCAGGGGATGGGGCTGGGCTTCAGGAGACACTGAGCACCGCAGACCACAGGCGGGAGGCAGGGCAGGCCAAGCAGGCACCCGCAGCCTCTGCTTCTTCAGAAAAGTGAGCGTCGGGTCAGTGCTGGGCTCCTGCCTGCGGGTCACACCCAACCCCTGCTTCAGAGCAACAGCGGCCCCTGCACCCTCAGGTTCCTGCAGACTGCCCCACGTGTCCCCCTCCAGCCCGAGGCCCCGCCTGGAGACCCTGTGGCCCATGTGGTCTGATATTGGCCCTCGCCTTCCCCCCCTCCCAGGTGAGCCATGGCAGTGTCCCCAGTGCATGGCAGCCTCTCGCTGGCCCTGGAACCAGAGGTGCCTCACGCTTTCTCTCCTCTCAGGAGGAATCCTCCCACAGGCATCGTCACGCCTGAACCCACCGGACCTGCCCGGCCGCCTGGCCACTCCTCCCTCTGAGCCAGCGCCCCCTCCCTGGATGGTGGGCCGCAGCCAGGGCAGCAGGTTTGACCACACACACCTCACCACACTCCTGTGGCCCCTGCGTGCACATCACACGTGAACAGGACGTTAAGAGAAGATGCTGGGCCGAATCCGGTCTGGCTCAGTGGATAGAGCGACGGCCTGAGGACTGAAGGGTCCCAGGTTCAATTCCGATCAAGGGCATGTACCCTGGTTGCGGGCGCATCCCCAGTAGGGGGTGTGCAGGAGGCAGCTGGTCGATGTTTCTCTCCCATCGATGTTTCTAACTCTCTATCCCGCTCTCTTTCTCTCTGAAAAAAATAAATAAATAAATAAAATATATTTTTAAAAAGAGAGAGAGAGAAGATGCTGGCTGCACAGGCACACATCCTCGAACCCGCGCTCCTCACCGAGTGCCTCAGAAAGGAGAGCTGTCTCTCCTCTCACAGGCCTCTCGTGTGCTCTTGGCTTTCGCCAGAGGAAAGATTCCAGACTTCCCACAGGACGCCGGTCCTCCAGAGAAACGCCCAGGCCCCACGGAGCAGCCCCGGCCTGGACGGCGAAGCCCGCGCTCCTGAGACCCACAGACGGAGCTGCCGAGGTGGCGAGAAGCTTAGGGTCTGTGTGCTGCTTCCCAGCCCAGCTCTGCCTGCTCAGTCCTCCTGCACCCCACCCTCCATGCCTCCTTCTGGAAGACACTGCCCTGCCCGCTTTCAAGACCCAGTCCACTGCCACTCGAGGGGGACTTCCCAGCTCCAGCCGCCAAGAGAGACAGCCCCTCCCTTGCTGGGTCCCCATGGGCCCCGGGCAGCATGTTGACTAAGCGCGTTACACAGATTTCCCCGCATTCTCCCACACAACCATAGGAGGGAGGTACAAGTACGGTCCCATCTCACACGGAGAACCCGGGAGCGGACGGGGCGGGCCCAGCTCCTCGACAGCCCTGCCTGGACGTCACTCTCCCGCTTTGCTGGCACAAACCAGTGAGCCCTCTGAAGGAGGCCCAGCAGTGACTGGAGGGCTGCAGGTGGGGTGGCCCTCACTTTCAGCAGCATTATGGGGCAGCATTGAAAAACAGTAAGTGTGCTGAAATTGTGCCAATGGACACGTCTGACATCGACGAGCCCCTAAAAGCCTCACCCCATCAAGATAGAGAACACATCCATCGCCCAAAGTTCCCCGGCCCCATTCCAATCCCTCCCGCCTGCTCATACCCCCTCCCAGCACCTGCGGGTGTGCTCACTGCCCTTAGAGGCAAGTCTGCATTTCGGGGGGGAGGGGGGAGAGCGGGGCGGGGTTGGGGGTACACAAATGGGGTGGCACAGTATTGCCTCTTTCTTATCCGGCTTCTTTCGCTCAGCATGACTGCTCTGAGCCTCAGCCATCTGCCGCCTGGGTCAGTGGGTCCTTCCCCTCCGTTGCTGAGAATACTCCAGTGTAGGAAGCCCACACGTTTCTCCACTCACCCACCGGTGGACAGAGTGGGGCTACCCCAGACAAAGCCGCTCTGATCACTGTGGACATAAGCCTTCATTCCTCTTGCAGAAGCACGTGGGAGTGGAGTGGCTGGATCATCCAGAGGAGTGTGTTTGCATTTTTAAGAAACTGCCACAAAGTGGCCACACCTCTTCACATTCCCACCGGCGTGGGAGCTCGTCCCGCACACCCTCCTGTGGTCAGTGAGTAATCCTGGCCCAGCCCATCGCGTCTGGGCGGGACAGCTCCCTGTGGTTTAGGCGGCAGCCCCAGGCGGGGCAGAGTCCCACTGGCTTTGGCAGGTGGGACTCCAGGACACCTGACTGGGCCTCGGCTCAGCTCCAGCTACCCCAGGCTCCGCCTACTGGAAGGCTATTGGTGGGCTCAGCTCCAGCTCATTCCAGGCTCCGCCTACTGGAAGGCTAATTGGTGGGCTCAGCTCCAGCTCATTCCAGGCTCCGCCTACTGGAAGGCTATTGGTGGGCTCAGCTCCAGCTCATTCCAGGCTCCGCCTACTGGAAGGCTATTGGTGGGCTCAGCTCAGGCCCACTGGCTGGAAGCTAAAGGAGTGAGGGGTTGAGTGACAGGGAGACATGCAAGCGACGGGAGCCTGCTCTAATTCAAGGGCTGCCAGAGGACTCCTTGAACTGGCTGAGTGTTCTCCGAGGGCAAAACCAGCACCCTGAGCCAACAGCCAAGAGCCTGTAAACACAGATAAATGGAGTCCCTCGTGTGTGTGTGGGGGGGGGGGGGGAGGGAGGGACAAGGGGGTGCTCTTGGCTTTCGCCAAGAGGCCAAGGGGACTCTCCGAGTTCCCAAAGACAAAGGGCGCTGGCTGTTAGCAAGGGGCATGCACACGCCCAGGAAGCCTGCTCTTTCTTTCAGCGCACAGGATGGCAGCGATCACCTTCCCTTCCGGCAACCAAAGCAACTGCCCCTGTCACCGTGCTCCCACACCCGGAGCCCTGGGCTATAATAAGCAGCACTGGCACAGCACCTGAGTAAAGGCTATCCTCTTCCAAGCCACAGCCCCGACCGACGTACAGGGCTGCAGAGCGGATGTCCCAGGAGGTGCTGCTGAGGCCAGAGATGTGAAACCCTTTCCCAGAGCACGCAGAGCTGGGATCGGAACCTGGAGACAGGTGGCCAGCAGCCGCACGGTCAGCCTGGGAGGGCCGGTGGAGGAGCTAAAGGAGCCGTAAGGCCATGGCCACCGCGGGATGGCGTGTGCCGTTACCTCACCTGACCCCATTAGGCAACTACAGTGGCTGCCCCACAGCTCACCCGGCAGTCTCAGAGGCTGCCCGGAGCACACGCAGACATTGGGGCCGGTGCTCACACGTGGCCCGGCCCACACAGCTCTGTTTGCCATCCTCCCACTTGCACCTGTGACTATTGTTGATGTGTTTGTCTTCCCGTTAGGCTGGCACCCCGGGGCGGAGGCCGGTCCCATCTGCTGTGTGTACCCCGGCCTGGAGCACAGCAGGCGTCGGGGAGGACGGTGCTGCTCACTGACTGAGCACAGCACCAGCGTTCTTGGAGAGGCTGGGCTGGCTCTCGCCGGGCCGGGCCGGGCCGGGCCAGGGGGGAGTGGCGGGAACTGCCAGCTTTGAGACCGGCTCCGGGTCTCGGGCCGCTGGCTGGGCCTCACGGGATGCCGGGACACCCCACGGAGCCGCGAAGGCTCAGCGTGTCGCGTGTCGCGTCACAGAGGACCACCGCTTAGGAACCGTTCCTCCAGCTGTGCCGTTGTATAGGCGTGGAGGCTCAGAGAAGGAAAGAGACCCACCAGGACCTTGCAGCGGCTCAGTGCCGAGCATGTGGCCAGGACGCGTCTGGACATAAAGACATCCCGGGCCTCGAATGGGGAGGAACAGCTCTGCAGAATGACCCACAGACAGCCCGCTCTCATTTACCAACAACTCATTGTCAGCAAGGCGCCGAGACCGCAGAATGGGCAAAACACGGTCTTCTCACCAAACGGTGCTGGGACAACAGGACATCCGTATGCAACACGGAGGCCCGTGTTCCCCCGCCTCCCCCCCCCCCCCGTGAGCGTGTGCGAGGTGCTGGTCAGTATTCTCCCCGCAGGCACCCGTCACCTCACCCGCCCCGGGAGGCAGCTGTGAAGACGGTGTCACCGTCGCCGTTCCGAGTTGGAAAACTTGACTTTAAAATGTCACAGCTGGTCCCTGTTCCCACCGAGAGGGCACTGAACTCGGGGCGGCTGGACCCAGAGCCGCAGACGACCCAGCTGCTTCCAGCCAGACTGCTTCCAGGAACCCTACACCATCCCGAAGTCCAACCGCTCTCACGGGCATGGCATGGCTGGCACGCACATTTCCCATCGGCAATGGAACCAGCAGGCACACTCTGCCGCTCAAAAGAAAGCCAAGTGCGGCCTGACCGGCGGACCAAACACTGGCGTGGGGCTGGAGGTGCAGCCTCCGAAGACAGCATTGACCGTGGCAGGGACCATGTGACCGTGGCAGGGACCACGGGAGGCCCGCTGCCTCTGGGCAGCCTCGGGGAGACGGAGCTCAGTGAGGCCCTCAGGAGCCATCACGGGGCCGAGGCGCCAGGTGCCCGCCAGGCAGGCTGGCTGCGTTTGGCATCTGGAATCCCGGTGAGAAGCTGCTCAATGCAACTCGGCGGCGTTTGCTGAGTTAACGGTAAAAACATCGTTCATACTCGGCAGACAGGCACTCCTACTCACATCCACTTTACAGAGGGGGACGCTGAGGCCAGGCCAGCGGTCAGCAAACTCGTCCGTCCACAGAGCCAAATATCGACAGCACAACGATTGACATTTCTTTGGAGAGCCAATATTTAAAAATATATTTCTATTGATTTTTTTACAGAGAGGAAGAGAGAGGGATATAGAGAGCCAGAAACATCGATGAGAGAGAAATATAGATCAGCTGCCTCCTGCACACCCCCCACTGGGGATGTGCCCACAACCAGGGTACATGCCCTTGATAGGGATCGAACCTGGGACCCTTCAGTCCGCAGGCCGACGCTCTATCCACTGAGCCAAACCGGTTAGGGCAAGAGCCAAAATTTTTAAACTTAAACTTCTTTTAATGCCATTTCTTCAAAACAGACTCGCCCAGGCCGTGGTATTTTGTGGAAGAGCCACACTCAAGGGGCCAAAGAGCCGCATGTGGCTCTCAAGCCACAGTTTGCCGACCACGGCACTAGAGGGTGTCCTGACCTGCCCATGGCCCCAGAGCTCGCGATGCAGAGACAAGGAGCCAGAACTCAGACCGAGTGACTTCAACACAGCTGTGCCCGGGCTGAGCCGTGCCCGGCGCTGAGCCAGGCGCGGGGCTGCGGGGACCACGCTCGCGGTCTGTGTGACTGAACGAGGTGGCTACAGCGGCATGAACACGGAGAGACACACCCCACTCCGGGAGCCCAGAGCACGGAGCAGGGATGCGGGTCAGGGGCCAGGGAGGGGCTGGCAGAAGAGGGGACACCCCGTCTGAGAGGCGAAGAAGGAGCAGGGTCTGGATGAGAGAAGTGGGAAACAGCGCGGCAAGTGGATGGACCAACCGGCATGAGCAAAAGCTGGAGGCAGGGACGTGCAAGGCCAAGTTCAGAGAATTGTCAAGGGAGGCAGAGGAGGCTGTGTTGGGGGGACTGGTTGGGGAGGGGGCGGTGCTGAACACTATGGTTTTCAAAGGGGTGCACGGGCTTCAGTCTGTGGCAATAGGGAGCCAGTGAGGGTCGTGGAGCAGGGAGTGGCCTGCTCTTGTCGGGGAGACCCACGAGCAGCCGAGGCAGCATCAGATCAGCCTCATGGAAACGACGCTGGACGGAGCACGCTCTTTGCAACACGGTACCGTAGGCCACAGGCTAGAAATTTAAGTTTAAAAAATGTGGCTCTCCAAAGAAATCTCAATCGTTGTCCTGTTGATATTTGGCTCTGTGGACGGATGAGTTTGCCGACCCCTATCCTGGCCTCAGTGTCCTCCTCTGTGAAGTATATGTGAGTAGTAACGCCCGTCTGCTGAGTACGAAGGGAATGCCTTCAGAGCACCCTCCTCTGCCGGCCTGGTCACCCCGAACCGCCCTCCCCTGCAGGATTGATCGCCTTCATCTGCCCTCCCCTACTTGCCTGATCACCCACAACTGCCCTCCCTTTACCCGGGAGGCACCTTTCTGATCAGAAACCTACTCTTCAAAAGGAGGCGATTCAAAGGGCCTTTCTCAGCAGCTGAGCGAGCGCGCAAACATCTGGCCAGCTGTGCGGCGCAGCCACCTCCCCCCACGCCGCAGCCACCTCCCCCCACGCCGTCACCCTGGAGGCTGGTCCTCCGGGCCTCGCCCAGCCAACACCCAGCCAGCACGGAGGCCCATCTGACCCTGGGTGGGTGTCAAGGTCACTATGGCTCTTGACCTTCAGATGCAAAGGAGACTCCTGTGGGTTGAGAAAAGGTCACCGAAAGCTCTCCCGGGGGAGTCCACCTGCTATGCGCCAGGCACTGGGCAGATGCTGGGCGTCCCTGCCCTGCCAGCCACCAAGGCAGAGGTGACGGCACCACCTTGCAGGTGGGGAAACCGGGGCTGGGGGGGAGGCACTCTGCTGCCCAGCCTCGAGACCGAGCCAGGCCCGTGTGGCCCAGCTCTGTGCCATGCTGCCACGCGGCAGCAGAAGGAGGAAGTCGGTCAGGAAGGCAAAAGAAGGGTTCCTTTCTGAGTCAGACAGGATTTCCCATCACACACCGGCTGGCTCGGGGGCAGCGGGGGCGGTGAGCCCCAGTGGCTCAGACTGACAAGGAGCCAGGGACCACGGGACAGGGCGAGCGCACGGTGCGCCAAACGCACCATTTACCAAACACGCAGCGTGGGGCCAGCGGGCTCCAGCTTGCCGGTCCCTGCTGTGCACGTCCTGCTGACACTGTCAAAACCATGGAGAGCGAAGAATTTGGAAGCGTTCTCCTCGAGCAGTGGAATCATGGGGAAGTTTTAACATTTCGATTTCCTGACAGGTCAGGCGCAGTTTAAAAAAAAAAAAAATTAAAGGACTTTAACATATACATTCTAATAAATTAAGAGATTTCACAGTCCTCCTAGACTTTCAAACTAAGCTGAGTATAACTAGTATTAATAAACCCCAGTGTTGCCGAAACCGGTTTGGCTCAGTGGTAGAGGTTCGATTCCAGTCAAGGGCATGTACCTTGGTTGCGGGCACATCCCCGGTGGGGGGTGTGCAGGACAGCTGGTCGATGTTTCTCTCTCATCGACGTTTCTGGCTCTCTATCTCTCTCCCTTCCTCTCTATAAAAAATATTAAAAAAATAAATAAATAAACCCCAGTGTTCATGTTGTACGGAAATAGTAGAGACTGAAGTATGGCAAGTCGGAAAGAACCTGGCTTTTTCATCTCCTGGCTGTGCAACCTTGCGAAAGTTTATTACCCTCTCTGTTCCCTGTTTGTAAAGTGAGGATAGTAATGGCACCAACAAGCATGCACAGCCCTGGCACCGAGCCTGGGGCACAGTGCGCCCTGAAGGCAAAGAAGCCGCCTCTCAGGCCCACAGGGACCCACCTGGGCTGGATCCTGCTGACACCATGCCACGTCCTCACCAAATATCACCACCAAATATCATCACCAGGCGTCCTCACCAAATATCATCACCAAATACCATCACCAAATATCATCACCAAATACCATCACCCAATATCATCACCAAATATCATCACCAGGTTTCTTCACCAAATATCATCACCAAATATCACCACCAAATATCATCACCAGGTTTCTTCACCAAATATCACCACCAAATATCATCACCAGGTGTCATCACCAAATATCATCACCAGGCGTCCTCACCAAATATTATTACCAAATATCATCAACAAATATCACCAGGTGCCTCACCAAATACCATCACCAAATACCATCACCAGGCGTCCTCACTAGGAACCGCAGGTGAGCAAGCCCAGCCGCTTTCCTCCCGGCTGAGAAAGGTGCCTGCGCGTGGCTCTCGGGTTTGGTTTGTAAAGTGACCGGACACTGGAACCTCGCTTTTCAGTTGGTGAAAGGCACCAGCCAAGGAAGACGGGTCCTTCCACGTGGGGGTTCTCGGAGGGAG
Source organism: Pipistrellus hanaki (assembly GCF_964339955.1). NCBI lineage: Eukaryota > Metazoa > Chordata > Mammalia > Chiroptera > Vespertilionidae > Pipistrellus > Pipistrellus hanaki. The sequence goes on from NC_140503.1 coordinate 3,254,479, forward strand.
GCTGCTCGTGGCCGGACTCCCTGTGGAGCAGACGCCCAGCCTGGGGGCCACATCCACGCCGGATCCGCAGGCCCGGCACCAGGGTTTTGGACTCCTTCCCCAGGAAACCGGCCCGTCTCGCAGGAGGCAGAGCGACCCAAACCCTCTTTTTTTGGCAAAAAGGGGTATTTAAGGGGTCAGGGTCAAGAGCCTGTCTGACTTAAACCCTCCAGTGTTCCCCAGCCCCCACCCGAGAAGGTCCCGGTGCTCAGTGGGACACTAAAGTCTCTCCTCGCCATCTCTCAGCTCCGCCTCCCACCATCCCAGCTCCTCACGCTCCTCTTTGCCGGGCTACATTCATCAGCTCTGGCCTCACCGCCTCCAGGAAGCCCTCTGGGATTGTCCAGGGGGTAGCCAGCCCCTGGGAATAACGTTGCTAAGTGCTGTCTGCTAAGTGCACACCACACGCACACCCGGTGTCAGGCATTGTGTGGGGTGTTTACACACACCAGCTAATTGAGGCCTGTGAAGTAGGAATGTTTGTTTTCTTTTTATAGATAAAGGAATCCAGGTTCCCAGCGGCTCAGTAAACTGCCAAGGTCACACTGCAGGGATCCTGCTCATTCTCCCCACGGCCCCTCCGCGGAGCCCAGAGGGTGAAATCACCCCATTTTGCTGGAGTGGAGGTGATGTCCCTGAGCTACCTGGAAGCCTGTCCCTGTATCACCAGCCCCTCCCACCCCACCCGGAGGCCTCCGGACCCGGGGACCTGCCTCAGGGACCCGCCCCTCCCGGAGTCCAAGGTCTCGGCTCCCAGGCTGCGCAGATTGCAGTCGGCACATGCCCGGTCCTGCCAGGCGTGGAGACGCCGCTTTACGAGGTGTCTGTGCGAGCGGCCTGGCTTCTGTCCTCGGTCTCCGGGGTGGAGCCCGGGGTGCTGCCAGCACCGGTGAGGCTGTCCCTGCAGACCGGGCGCCCTCAGCCCAGCCTCAGCACCAGCAGCGCGCTCCGGGCAGCGGGAGGGGCCGTGTCCCAGACCCAGGGCTCTGCCTCTGAGGGGCCTGTTCTGGGCTGACCCCCTCCCCCCCCCCCCCCGTCAGTCCCGTGGACAGTGCTCCACTGTGGGCGGTGCTTGGACGCTGACCAGGCCTTGTCACCCCATCACCTCCCGGGACCCCCTCCCTGGCAGCCCCCCTTGCTGGGCCATAGGGAGCTAATCCCTGTCCCCTGAGGTTCCCAGGCTCCCCCTCCCCCAACAGTCCAGAGTAGAGCCCGCCCCCAGGTCACCCACCCTGAGGGGAAGGGAGGGGAGAGGAGGGCAGGGGAGAGGAGGGGAGGGGAAGGGAGGGAAGGGATGGTCACGGGAGCCGTCCTCTGTACCTCGGCCAGCGGGCTGTGGGCGGCAGACACACTGGCCCCCACATCAGGCACAGAGCGTGCTGGACTCGCTCAGCTGTTTTCTCCTCCGCACACAATGCCGGCTTTGACGGTCTCCCCGAAGGGACGCCGGCTCACGTGCCGGGCCGGCATGGACGGCAAAGGCCCCGCCCGCTGACCACCCGCCCACAGGGCTGCCGCCAGCCATGGCCACGGCTCCTCCCACGGCCTGGCGCACAGTAGGGCCTCGGCAAGGAGGAGGCCAGTGAATGGATGAGTGAATCTCCGCTCTATGTGCTCAGTCATTCATTCCTTCAAGAACCCCCTCGGTCTAGGGCACACGGGGGACAGTCAGTCACACCCACTTCCACCTGCCTGTCCTCTCCCCAATCCCCCTCCCCCGCTCCTAACCCCAGCGCCACCCTCTCGCACTCACAGTGGGGGCGGGGTGTCCCGCGTTTCCTCAGGTGGCCGAGAGGGAGATGACGGGGTAGCAGACCGGTGAGTCCCAGCCTGCGTGTGTCCCCCGCGCTGGCCGCGTCTCCACAGGAGCCCGGGTGCAGAGGACAGGGCCGGCCCACCGCCCCTGGCGCCGCCCAGTCGCAGCCGCCGCAGGCTCTGCCCCCTCCACGGCGTCCCTGCTCTGAGCGTATCTCCCGGGCCTGCCCGGGCCAAGGTCAGGCCTCCTCCCGGCCTTGCCCTGGGCCTGCAGAGGGAGGCCGGCACAGGCACCAAACCCACAGGGGCTGAGCCCAAGCAGCAGGCAGCTCATGATGACATGTCACCCCATTCTACAGATGGGAAGGCCGAGGCATAAACGGGTCAGGAACTCAGCTCCGGTGTTTGTTTCCCAAGACCCTGATGATCCCATTTTTCAAAAGCAGCATCTTGAATCCTGTTTTCCAGAGCCTTCTAGAGCCTTCTGCAGTAGCCCTGCGGAGACTGCACCTCACCTCAGGTGTTCTCTCCCGAGGGGACTCTGGGAAACTCCTCCCCCGGGCCTCTGTCTAGGCTGGGGCTTCTCACCGGAGCCCCACGTGGAACCACAGAGTCCCACTGAGCCATTCACAGGAAACCCTCGGCCCAGCGCCTCCCCTCACCGCGGCGTCTGTGCGTCCCCGATGAGGCTGGTCTCCCCAAGACTGAGAGCAAGCACGGGAGCACAGAGCCCGGCTCCGCTGGGAGAGATGCCGGTGATTAAACTAACACCCACCCCCCACGGCGGGAAGCACCGCGGTGACCTAGGGTCATCGCCCCGCGGGTCCCCCACGAGGGCTCCCCCCCAAAGAGGCCGTCCTCTGAGCCGCACAGGCTCCAGCTCTGCGTCTATCACAGCCTGTGGCCTGGACGAGCTCCACAGCGTCTCGGCCTCCTTGTACCAAGTGCCAAGTAAGGTCTGTGCGGCCCTGGGTGCAGGGAGGCAGCCCCCCCCCCAACTCCTCACACAGCGAGGCCAGAGGGAGCAGCTCACCTCCAGCCGAGCCCCCGGCGAGGGTTCCACTGACAGGGGAGGTGCCACAGTGTGGCCTCCACAGATGGAGGAACGGGGCTCGGAGAGGCTCCGCCTCTGCCCACGCTCCCCTGGCCCCAGCCCGCTCGGGCCGTTTCCTCCCTCTGGTCCCGCCCCCCACCCCCCACCCCGCCTGCAGACCGGTACCATCTGCTGAATGAACGAACGAATGGACACCGGGTTCGAACGCAACCAGCAGACAGACCGTGACCTGTCGCAGAGCTACTTGTTTCAGGGCGGAACGGATCCAAACAGTGACTGGTGCTGCCTGGGTCGAGCGGCCCCTGCTGTCCCTGGAGAGCTGGCCGGGTCGGGTGCCTGCTTCCTGCGTGCCTGGGGAGGTACAAGGAGGCAAGACGTTGTCAAGCTCGTCCAAGGTCACACAGGCCATGCTCCAATCCCGCAGAGAGGGCTGCTCCAACAGGGGCCGCAGCCGGGATGAAAACGGCCTGAAACCCAGACTCCAGGGTCCCCAGGAGAGGCCGGCAGGACCCAGCCACACCCGGTCCTTTACACAGCGTCCCGGCCGCTGGCTAGAGAGGATGGAATAACTAAGTTGCTCAGCACAGGCCACCCAGGAGGCCAGAACTAGTTACTGTCCCTCCCTCTGCAGAAAGCAGGTGCTGATGGGGCCTGCAACCGCGAACAGAGCACCTGAATCAACCGAGAGGAATCATATCTTAACTCTTGGAACACACACACCCACGTGAATAGGGAACTAAGTTTCTCCTATGTGAACAGAGAACTCATTTTTCTTAAAGTTTCCTTTCCAAGGCCGGTGAGGAGCTCGGGAGGAGCTGACTCAGCTGTGAGTCCAGCAAGCAGAACCGATAAGTACGGTCAGGCTGACCCACCCAGAGCCAACACACCATCCGTCCGCATCCTCTCGGCGCCTGGTGACAGACAACAGCGGACGCCCGTGCCCAGCCTCACAGCCCCCCCCGTACAGCCCTGCCCCGCCCCTCGCCGGAGGGGGGTTTGGTGCCTCCTCGGTGGTCTGCCTTCTCAATAGACTCCCGCCTCCTATGACTCTCCCCTCCTCGGGATTGGACATGGCCAGCTGGTGTCCACAGGGGTTCCAGGGAGCAGTCACCTCTGTGCTCGAAGGTCCGGGGACCAAAGGGACACACCGCCCCCAACCGTCCACCAGCGCAGCGTGCCTCCCGGCCCGGGAATCAGGAAGGTTCCATGCTCTTCCTTCCCGCAAACAGTTCACAGCCCTGCATCCAGGACGGCTGAGCTGCGGCTTCCCTCACGCACAGACATTCGGCGGCGCCTGCCATTCAGCTGTCTTCCCCACATCGCACCGGCAGGACGCTCAGGGCCCCCTCCCCGAGGCCTCCGAGATGGTATGGGATCCGGGATCGGGGCCACGGTGTGAATCCGAGTGAAGAGATGAACGCAGGAGCAGGCACCCGACCGGCCAGCTCTCCAGGGACCGCGGGGCCGCCGATCCCAGCAGCACCAGCCCGGGGCCAGGCAGGGGCTGTGCGGCCGGAGCAGTGCTCTGTTTCCCTCTGGGAGTTTATGTTTGGGGCAGCCCGGCTGGTGTTGCTCAGTGGTTGAGCGTCAGCCTATGAACCAGGAGGTCACAGTTCAATTCCCGGTCAGAGCACCGGCCCTGGTTGCCGGCTTCATCCCCAGTAGGGGGCGTGCAGGAGGCAGCTGATCAATGAGTCTGGCTCATCATTGATGTTTCTGTTTCTCCTTCTCTCCTTCTCCCCTTCTCTCTAAAATCAATAACAATGAAGAAGAAAACTGGGAACTCCTGGCACATCTGCAGTCACGTCTGCTCCTTACAGCGCCTGAGGGGAGGTGTGACGACCCGCTGAACGGGGAGGTGGCCGGGCCCTGGGGGTATGCGACTTGTCCACATCGCAGCTCAGGGGGCAGAACCAGGGTCCCAGCACACGCGTGTGACCCCGCCATCCGGCTGCCAGCCCCACCCGGGGAGCAGAGGAGCTCAGCAATGTGGACGGTCTCAGCGCCCTTCGCACAGGAAGATGGACCCCCTGAGCACCAGCGGCCCTGAGCTCCTGGGCTGTGCAGCGGGAGCTCCCCGATGGTGAGGCTTGTAGCACGGCCCCCCCTTACAGAGAAGGCTGAGCCCAGAGGTACCGTGGCCCCTGACAAACCTAGAGGGGCCTCCCTGGGGCCCTGCAGCCCCACGAGCTCCCTCTTTCCCAGTCAGCGTCCCCAGGGTGGGACAGTGTGGAAAGCGCCCACTCACCCACCTGACGCGGCCCCTCAGCGCCCTGGCCGGGCAGGAGGCGCTCGGGTGCCCTCCTTCCTGTCCGTCCGCGGTGAGGAATGCGGTTGCCCAGGGCTGGCAGCTTCTGGGCGGAAGAGCCAGTCCCGGCCACAAGCATGTGCCTCTCTGGCTCCCACCCCGAGTGGCTCAGCCAGGAGCTGGGTGACTCACCCGCCTCCTGTGGGCGCGGACGTGGGAGCTCCCGGGGCTCCCGCCCCGCCCCCCCAGCCCCCAAGGAGCACAGCCACAGGCAAAGCCTGGGGGCGCCTGGCACGCCCCTCCTGCCCCCACCCCCCACCCCACCCTGCCACCCTGGCATGCAGGTGGTTTTACCCAGAAGGAAGTGGGGGCAAGAGACACCAGGAGATGGAATTTTTGAAAAATCGGTTCTAAAATTATTTCTGAGCAAAGCTGAGTTTGCAACCAGCACACAGAGGAATGAGCGGTCCCCTCACCGCCTGGTCCTGAGGAAAGGAATTTAACCGCAGCCCCCTGGCTCCCGCCCAGCCACACCCGCAGCCCGTGGGCCCCACGTTCCCCCCCAGTGAGACACCGGGCGGGGTGCCTGAGAGAAGGGGGCCCGGCTCTGACACGGGCGTTCCTGAGCCCGTGTGACAGGCCACACGGGAAGGGTTTCCTCAAGGAGCCTCTGGGGCTGAGATGCCGGGCGGGGACGGTGTTTCTAGTTCTGACTCACGTCCTGCCCAGCCAAGGCCACGTGGGTGGGTGTCGCCGCAGGGGCTCCGGGTGAGGGACCTGAGTTCACTCCCGGCTCTGCCGGGCACCTGCCGCAGGGGAGTGAGGCTCTGTCCCTGGAGGCCCCGGGCACGCCCCCGAGGAGCTGGGAGCGAGAACCGAGCACACAGGAGCCCTGAGCGAGGCCGGACAGGTGCCAGCTGTCAGGAGAAACTGGCAAGAAGACAGCCCGGCCGGCGTGGCTCCGTGGTAGAGCATCGATTCCCGGTCAGGGCACAGGCCTGGGTTGTGGGCTCGATCCCAAATTTGGGGCATACAGGAGGCAGCTGATCAATGATTCTCTCTCGTTGTTGATGTTTCTCTCCCCTTTCTCTTTCTCTCTCCCCCCCTCCCTCCCTTCATCTATGAAATCAATAAAAATGTATTTTTTAAAAACCTCAGGCAGCACTTGGTCCGCCACACTCGAGCGCACATTCATTCATTGGTCCGAGTGCCCACTCTTTCCTTCTGAGGATGCGAGGCTCCGGGGACAGAGAAGCCTGCCCTCCGGAGCTTAGGTTCCGAGGAGACAGAGGGCAGACTCAGTGCAAACAGTTCCAGGTGGCCGGACAGAGGAGGGGCTGCCCTGGGGGCAGGAGGTGCCTGGAGGCTGGGACCAGGCGCTGAGGTTGGGGGACGGAGGGGGGCTGTGGAGAGGCTGGGAGGGGAGCACGCTGTAGGCAGAGGGGACAGTGAGGAGGAAGACCCGAGCGGGAAGAGCAAGCAGGGGAGCGGGAGAGAGGATGAACGCCAGCCTGGAGTCCCTGGAGGCCGAGATGTGGGCTTCGCTGTAGAGGGAGGCGACGGGTGTCCCCCTGCCCTCCCCTGGGGGACCCTGCGTCCCCAGCTCCGAGCCCACCCCTCCCCTCTGCACACCGGACTCCGCAGCACCTGCCTGTCCGCTTCCTGCAGGGGTGCCCCAAGCATCAGCCACCCTAACGCTGGAAACAGGCTCCCGTGAGTGCACAGCCTTGTCAGTGAGACAAGAACACTGAGGTGCCAACAGCCACCGCCCTCGGGCTGGGCGTGAGGATGCATAATCCGGTATTCCCGCCCTCAAGGCCACGGTCTCACGGGGAATCAGACTGGAACACTGAAAATTGAGCGTCACGTGTCCAGGGCAGCGAGCGCAGGAAAGCCCCTGGCACCAGCCCTCCAGGCGCCTAGGAGGGCTTCCCGGAGGAGGCGCCACCGCGCAGCCAGGTGCTGGTGGGAGCAGCAGGGAGGGCCTGGCAGAGGCAGGAGCTGGCGCACAGGCCTGGAGATGGCAAAGACCAGGAGGAGGCTGATCAATGGTTCTCTCTCATCATGGATGTTTCTATCTCTTTTCTCTCTCCCTTCATCTATGAAATCAATAAAAACATATTGGGGATGGGCAGCGGTGCTAGTCAGCGTGAAACGCCCCTCAGGCAGGCAGGGGCTCGGGCCTCCACCCTCAGACCCAGGCGGAGCCAGGGGGACAGTCGGGCAGGGAGTCACCTGCTCACACGGCCGGGCCCCTCCTGGGGGCCAGGCAGGGGCACCTATTCCCGGGCTATGGTTCGGGGACCAGAGGGCCTCAGGCTCACGCACCTCAGATCTAACCACCCTCCCATTTTGGAGGGCAGGAAGCAGGGCGGCCCGGTGAAGGTCAGGGGCGGCGGTGACGCAGCGGCTCCTCCCGGCGCCACCGCAGGGCCAGGCTTTTTGAAACAACAAGGAGAGAGGCGCCCTGTGAGTCAGCAGCTGTATTATTTCAGCAAATGCCACTTGGGAGGGGCTCAGCCCTTCCAGATCGCACATAAAACGCTCGGTGTCAAAAAACAAAAACAAAAAAAAATGCTCGGTGTCCTTGGTGTGTGACCAGCGGCCGAGGCTCACCCTCCCACTTCATCCGCCCCCTGGTGTGGCCAGGAGGCCTGGGCCCGGCCCGGCTCGCTGCAAACACCCAGGGGCGCTCTCCCCCGAGTGCTGTGACACGGACTTTCGGGGAGGGGGCCGAGAGGGAACAGGTACTGGCCCAGGGGCCAGAAGACACCTCCAATCCCAGGGCGGCGGGAGGCACCCGGAGACCCAGGCAGCCACCTCTGCTGGTGGGGCTCAGCGTCCCCGCGGGGGGAGCTAGAGGCTCGGGCACGAGAGTCTCGAAGGCTCCGTGGTTCTGACATTTTTATTCTCCACTGCAGCTGCCTCTTCTACATACTTCTTCTAAAGTATTATTGATTTCAGAGAAGGTGAGAGAGAGAAACATCAATGATGAGAGGGAATCATTGATCAGCTGCCTCCTGCACACCCCCTACTGGGGATCGAGCCCACAACCAGGACATGTGCCCTGACTGGGAATCGAACCTGGGACCCTTCAGTCCACAGGCGGACGCTCTATCCACTGACCCACACCAGCTAGGGCTAAATACTTCTTGAACACGGCACACGCAGCCCCGCCAGGCACACACAGGCACACGCAGAGCGAGTTGTTTCCTAGTCTCAGGGAGCTGCCTCCTGTGCAGAGTTCTCGCCCAGCAGACAGACCGGAGCTGGTCAGGGCACTGCGGCCCCCGGCTGCACTGCCCAGGTGAACATGTGTGTGTGCCCAGGTGAGCACACATGGAGGTGAGCACACGTGGAGGTGAGCACACAAGCAGCGACAATGGCTGCCTCCCTGCCAGGGATGGGCACCTGTGCAGAGGGAGGGCCGGAAGGACACTTGGGATTCCGGGAGAAAGAAGGCGGCCAGGGGACAAACGGAGCCCCAATGGGATGGGTTTCCCAACCCTCCCTCCCCTCCCCCTTCCCATGCACCGCTGCCCGCCCCCCCTCCCCCCCCCCACAGAGCCAGCTCGGCCAGGAGGGAAGCGAGCACTGGAGCCCTCGCCTCCCCCAGCGGACTGCTGGGAGGACACCTCCCCGTGACCCTCCACTTCCGCTGGTCCCCGCGGCCGCCTGGCGGCTGAGCCTCCGGGAGCTGCAGCCTCTGGGAGTGAAGGGTGTGTGCCTCACAGCTCGCCAGACGCTCCCCATTTCTCAGTTCCTCTGGTGGAGGTCCTCTCCATCCCTCCAGGCGGGGACCTGGGAGGCGCTTACCACGCTGAGCCTGTCCCCCTGAAGCCGGGGCAGCCTCCCCACCGCACTGAGGGGCTCTGATAGCGACAGGCACGGAGCCTGCCGGCACAGGGGGGCTCCTGCAGGAGGGCGATCCGGCTCGGCACACCCCTCCTTTCACCGTGGCCTGCTCCTGTTGGCTCTAAGCTGTACGGTCACCACAGGTCGCAGCGCCCGACTCGTTACAGTCACACTGACCACACGGCAGGTGTCAGCCACTCCGCTGCCGTCCCCAGGAGGCCGTGGCCCCTCACAGCCGTGGCCCCAAACAGCCATCCCCCCCTCACAGCCCTGGCCCCTCACAGCCCTGGCCCCAAACAGCCGTGGCCCCTCACAGCCGTGGCCCCTCACAGCCGTGGCCCCAAACAGCCGTGGCCCCTCACAGCCATCCCCCCTCACAGCCGTGGCCCCTCACAGCCGTCCCCCCTCACAGCCATCCCCCCTCACAGCCATCCCCCCTCACAGCCATCCCCCCTCACAGCCATCCCCCCTCACAGCCGTCCCCCCTCACAGCCATCCCCCCTCACAGCCGTGGCCCCTCACAGCCGTCCCCCCTCACAGCCGTGGCCCCTCACAGCCGTGGCCCCTCACAGCCGTGGCCCCAAACAGCCGTGGCCCCTCACAGCCGTGGCCCCTCACAGCCGTGGCCCCAAACAGCCGTGGCCCCTCACAGCCGTGGCCCCTCACAGCCGTGGCCCGGGTGTCTTCCCTCCTCGTGCACCTAATGTTGTCCTTGGCCAGGCACGTCCCCTGCTGTCAGACTGGTCCAGGCCTGTGGCTCCTCCCAACTCAAACAAGCCAGAATTTTCTGATTCAGAAGCAGAAATCATTAGGCTGAGAGTTTACAAACACCCTGAGAAGCTGAGCTCCCGAGCATTAATGTCTTCTTGTTGGATTACTTCTCCGCATGAAAAGTCTCCTGGCTGCCGTGCAGCAGGGCTTGTGGGTTTGCGTCTTTAAATCCAGCAGATTAACTTGGAACTGTGGGTGGAGCCTCGTGTTCTCAGAGAGCTCTGTGGAAAGGCCCACGCTACCTTTCATTTACTTGTAGGTAAGATTTGATAACTATAAAGGGACATATACAATGTTTATATAACATCATATATAATGGAATATATGCAATCTTTATATACACTATATATAATGTTTATATGTTATACATATTTATACCGTATGTTATATGTAGTTTATATATAATGTGTATACATAACCTATAGTATATACATCATATGAAATATTTATAGACATCGCATAGAATGCAATGTGTATATACTCTATATAGAATGTTTATTTATGATATATTACACATGTTTACATGTATTATATATAACGTTCATATATAATATACATATATCTGGGGCACCATCACTACTATCATATATAATGGAATATGTGCAATGTTTATAAACATTATATATAACTAGTGGCCCAGTACAAGAATTCGTACACATTGAAGGACATTAATTAGAAGAAATATTTTAATATCACTATTATTCGCCCTTTCTCTATAATAGAAGTATCAACCAAATTCATGATCGACAGTGATATATCAAAATACATGTGTGTGATTGGCGCCAGCGAGAGCTTTATATGTATCTCGCATGCATGAGTCAACTTAGCCTTTTATATAGAGAGAGTAAACTTGCTTAATTAGACCTGCTTTCTGATGTAGTTAAACTTTTCCCAGCCCAGTGAAGCACCCCAACTTCTCTTTCAGGTAATTGTCAGCAACACAGCAGTAAATATCAACACGAAGCAGGTTACTATTGTAGATCACGCAGGGAGAACAAAGGGTAAAATATTTAACTGCAGCAGTGTTTGACTATATTCTATGCAGTGAGAAAACCTGAATTCATTTTCAAGGTCCACCAATATTCTTTTCAGTCAGGTCAAGTTTCTAAGCTTTCCAAATCCTGTTTTCTGGCTAATGAAAAGAAAATAGGATTCCACTGAGTCTCCTATCTACCTACTCCAGGACTTCTGTGAGGATCAGTGAGATGAGGCAAGTGAAAACGCTTCACAGACATTTGGTTACAGTGTGAAATGTTCGTACCTGGCCGTAAAGCAAGTCGTGTTCCTGGGCTGAACAAGCTGCAAGGAGGCCAGTCGCTGGGGAGAGGAAGCCGGGTGTTGCTACATGATGTCATTACCCAGACCAGTGGTCGGCAAACTCATTAGTCAACAGAGCAGCAAACTGTGGCTTTCGAGCCAGACGGAGGAAAGGACACTTAGCACATTAGTCTGTTATACTTATAGATGGATTATATACAATGTTTACATACATCATATATAATGTGTATATATGGTCCCTATTTGTAAAGAATGAATCATAAAGATATTTTAAAATAAGGTCCGTGAGCCCACCACCCAAAGACACAGCGTAATGGAGCCCAGGCCTCCCCGATCCTGTACCCTCCCACCCACCAGACAGCCCACACAGCACTGTCATTCCCTTACTCTTTTTAACCTGCTTAAATGTGTGAAACAGGCTCTACCTGCAGAGGTGTGCATGAAGCAGGTGTGCTCACCGATAATTACAAGGTGAGGGCCTTAGGAACTGCCCCGAGATGCCCAATCCCAGCCCCCTCTCCGCTGTGACAGCAGACTTTCTGTAGGGACACCCCCCCCCCCCCCCCGCTTTTGCCACCGTCTACTTCCCAGGTAAGCATCCCTGAGCAACCCGCTGCAATGCTCTGAGCCTCATCCTTCCCTAGAGCAGCTCTCTGCTGCGTCCTTGCAAGCATTTTGGAGGTGCTGGACTCCCCTCCCCAACCTCAGCCTGGAGGTCCCTGCCACTCGGGGGTGGGGGGGGGGCATTCTGCTGGGCCCCGTCCCCAACAGACTCACTGATCCTCTTGACAGCACGTAGCTGATCTCTACATCAGAGATGACAGCATCGAGGCTTCAACTGCCAGGGGTGCCACATTATCCTCCAGGAAGGACTGGAACACTGGACCAGGCCTCTGCCTTGGCCACCCCCCCCCCCAATAGTTGGTGATTGGGGGGGGGGGCACTGCCCTCCAGGCCCCCACAGGCTTCGGAGGGGCACCGACCTGCCCGCTGGGGAGGTCACCTGCAGCCAAGCCAAGGTCTCCCCACCCCCACCCCAGGTTTCCGCATCAGCAGGTGGAGGCCCCGCCCAGCACGGACAAGGCCACCCCTTGGGGAGGACATGCAAAGCAGCGGGCCGTTCCCATGGAGACCCTGAAGGGCACCTGAGGCAGAGCCTGAGCTCAGCCCTCAGTGCCGCCATGTGTCCCCAGCCCTTCCCCTGCCCCCAGGAGCACTGGGCCCGAAATAAGCCTCGGGGACCGGCCCCCTCCCGCTCCAGCTGCCCCGGAGGGGCCTCTGCTGGAAAGGGGCACAGCTGTGCGTGGGCGGCGGTCCTGCCTGAGGAATGCGCAGACCCACACGTGTCGTGTGGGAGCCCCGCTGGGGCACGGTTACAGGAAACAGAAACCCGCCTGCTGGCACGGGCACCTCCCGCCTTCCCGCTCTGAGCCCCGGGGCTGCTGGTGCCAGGCTGGCTGTGTGGGAGGCAGGCCCGGCCCCTCGGAGAGGCGGCTGGTTCTGGGCTGGGCGGCCTGGCAGGTCGCTCCCCTCTCTGGGCTGTCCTCCCTCCCGGGGCTGAGGGCGGTCCTGCACGTGGCAGCCCCTGTTCTGGGAGGACATCACCTCCCCCAGGTCTCCTCCGGCCCTCCTGGGGGCGGGGGGTCCCCTGGCCGGTCAGGAGCCCCGAGGGCTGCCGGTTCAGGAAGTTACCCTGACCCTAACCCTGACCTTAGCCCTAACCCTAGCCCTCCAGAGGGTCCGGGGCGGCCGGGCCAGCGCTCCAGGGCCAATCAATAGATAGCAACATTCCTCATCGCCGCACCCCAGTCCCCCGCCTCGGAGCCTGGAGGCTGGGCTGCCCCCCGCCCCGTCCCTCCCCGGCTCCCCTGAGACCAGGGCCAGACCCGCCAGGTCCCCGTCCCCAGTCCAGACGTGGAGACCCCGAGGGGAGTCCCATCCGTTTAGGGCTCCTTCCTCCTTAGAACTGCGTGAGGCTCAGCGAGGGCGAGGGCTGGCCCTGCGCGCCCAGCGGGCGGCGAGGGGACTCCGCTCCCTCCGCGCGGCCCCGGCCCCGGCCCCGGCCCCGGCCCCGGCCCCGGCCCGGCTCCCCGGGCGCTGCGGAGCGGCTCCGGGAGCGCGTGTCTCCCAGGCCGGGCCCGCGGCCGCGGGGAAAGGTGGGGCGCGGGGCTCCTCCTGGGGCGCCTCGGGGGGCGGGAGGACGGGCTCCGCGGGCGGCGGGAGCGGCGGTTTAAACTAAAAATACCGCCCGCCGGTCCGCCCGCCGCAGCTGTCACGCCGGCCCCGCCCCGCCCCGCGCTCCCCGGTCCCCGCGCCTGGCGGTGCCCCGATCCCGATCGCGGGGCGCGTCCGGCTGCGGCCCCGGTCCCCCCCCCCCCCTCCGCCTCCGGCCGGTCCACACTCACCGGGCGCGGGCACTTCGCACGGAGCCGGAGCCGGAGCCGCGGGCAGATCGCGGAGCCGCCCTCCTCCTCCTCCGGCTCCCCGGCGTCCCGGGCGGCTCCGGGCGGGGCGGGCGGGGCGGGGCCGGGGAGGGAGGGCCGGACACTGGCCCCCGCCCCGCCCCGCCCGGAGCTCCCGCCAGAGCCGCCCTGCCCGCCCTGCCCGTCCGCCGGGAGGGAGAGGACGCCCCGCTCAGCGCTCGGGACGCTCGGGACCGAGCCCAGCCCGGCGGGCGCCTGAGACCCCGGGAGGCGGGGGGCGCGGGGCGCTCACCCACCCCGGCCGGCGTCCAGGCCGCCTCCCGCCGGAGCCCCCCGGCCCGGCCCCGGCCCCGGCCCCGGCCCAGGCCCCTCTCCGGTCCCCGCTCCGGAGGCGGGGCAGGCTTCCCGGGAAAGTTGAATCCGGGAGGGAACTCCGCGCCCGTGCAGACTCAGAGGAGACGGGGCTGGCAGGGCTGCCGCTCCGAGCCGAGGTGGGGCTAAGACAGGGGCACCCCTTCCGCCGGCCCAAACCCGGTGACAGCTCCCGCCAGCCTGGCGGTGGCGCGCCACTAGGCGTGGGACCTCGGGGAGTCCCCAGAATGTCAAGGAGCAGAGGCGTCTGGGAATGAGCCATCGGGAATGTGGATCCCCCTAACCAGAGCCTCCCACCGGGAATGTGGGTCCCCCTAACCAGAGCCCCCACCGGGAATGTGGGTCCCACCCTAACCAGAGCCTCCCACCGGGAATGTGGGTCCCCCGAATCAGAGCCTCCCACCGGGAATGTGGATCCCCCTAACCAGAGCCCCCCACCGGGAATGTGGGTCCCACCCTAACCAGAGCCCCCCACCGGGAATGTGGGTCCCCCTAATCAGAGCCCCCACCGGGAATGTGGGTCCCCCGAATCAGAGCCCCCACCGGGAATGTGGGTCCCACCCTAACCAGAGCCTCCCACCGGGAATGTGGGTCCCACCCTAACCAGAGCCCCCCACAAACCCGAGGCCCCAGAGGTGCTGCCTCCTCCACGCCCCGCGCCCCCTCCCCCAGCAGCCACCCACACCAGTGCCCTAGCCCCCACCAGCGCCCTAACCCAGCTGACACCCACGCCTAGTCAGCTGGGGCCTTGCCCTTTGACCTGCCCTCCGCCCCAACCCGACCTTTGCCCAGCCCTGGCAGGTTTGCAGGACGGTCCCGCCTCCTCGGGATGGGTGGCAGTCCCAGAGGGAGGGGAACTGGTGCCCGAGGACAGGTCTTCCAGTCAGGTGTGGCCACGCCCACTTTCCGGGCGGTGAAAGGGGGCTGGCCCTGAGGACCTAAGTCACCGTCCGGGTGTGGAATAGCTGAGAGGAGAAATCACTGTCCTAGAAGAAGGATCAGACTGTAAACCCGGACCAGACCGTGAAGGGGGGTGTGTGTGTGTGTGTTTTCCGCACTGGGGGAGGCAGAAGGGTGCCAAAGCACAGAGCTAACCCTGGGTAGACCTTGAGTTAAATGCCAGTGTCAGCCGGGCAGGAGGAACCTTAGGACCAGTTATTGAGGCAGGATGACTCCCAGGGCCGCAGGGGACGTACCCGGAGGGCCTATCCCACCCCTGCCCTTGACCCGGTCTCGGTTTGGCCCGCTTGGGACTAAAGAGCTCGAGCCCTGGTGTCAAACGGCTGGAGTTTGCAGCCTGGAGTCGGTCCTCATCCTCCGCTTCCTTTTCCGTGAAATGGGGCTAATAATGGCTTCGGCCTGGTACTGGAGCTGTTCTGGGCACAGCGCCGGCGCTGCAGCTCCTGGCATCAGACATTTCCCGAGCACCTACTGCGTGCTAGTCCCCGGGAATGCGGCGGAGAGTGTGGCAGAGACTGCACCCCGGGGAGGTCCCAAGGCAGTGACCTGTGTGAGGGCTGGAGCCCCCCAGGGAGTGCTGGTGCACAGAGAGGAGCCGTCACTCACTGCGCATGCGGCTCGGAGCGCCGGCTCCCTGGCTGAGACCCCGTTCCAGGCCCAGCCCCGCAGCCAAACGGAGGCATGAGCCTCAGCAAGCCACGCGGCCTCTCAGCCTTGGTTTTCCCGTCGATCAGAAAGGAGCAGCAATAATATTTCATAGGTGGGAATGCATGTGATCAAAATATTT
Organism: Pipistrellus hanaki; assembly: GCF_964339955.1. Lineage (NCBI taxonomy): Eukaryota > Metazoa > Chordata > Mammalia > Chiroptera > Vespertilionidae > Pipistrellus > Pipistrellus hanaki. The sequence goes on from NC_140503.1 coordinate 3,270,021, forward strand.
TGAAAGCCACAAAATAGCAGGCAGATGTTCGTCACTTTACTGTTATTATTTTTAGTTGCACAGGCTTGGTGCCTCCAGAACACTTTCCCATTGTTTCTCTTTGTTTTAAGTCTGACATAAAAACAAGACCTCGTTTTTTCGTCAGTTACATGGCAGCCTTTTGCCAGCCCATACAGAGGGGGGTGGGGAGGATGGGGAGTCCTAACCAGGAAGCCCATAAAGACGGCAGTTCTTCCGCATGGCGCACCGCCACGGAAAGGGGTGGAAAGGAAAACTTCGTCTGAAGGGAAACGCTGGCTCGGGGTGGGGTGGGGAGAGCCCCTCCCGTGGAGCACAGGAAACCCCAGCCCACAGCCTCCCTCTCCGAAGTGGCCCGGAGGGGGAACCACAGGGAGGCCCTGAAATTGGGCTGCTCGGAAACTCTGACTCATCTGGCAGTGGGAGCTGTTTGTACAACAACAACGGTCCCCGAAAGGCAGCATTTCCACTGCACGCCGCTCCCCCACGTCTGTGTGTTCCCGCCGCCCGCGGCCCCAGCACCACGCGAGCTCGGGGCGGCGGGCCAGCCTCACAAGCCGGGGAGTGCCCAGGGCCGCCCGGATCTGTGGTCGGTTAACCGGCCTCGGCAGCCAGCGGGAGGAGTCTGATTGTGCAAGCCCCGGTGTCTGTTGTTTGCGGTCGGTCTCCACAGCCGGGTCAGAACAAACACTGGACCCGCTCCCCTGGATTCCTGCCTCCTGCAGTACAGACGGGTAAACTGAGGCAAGAGGGCAGAGTGCCAGGGTGGTCGCTGGTGGCCCCACTTCTCTGCAGGAGACGGCTCCCCCTAGAGAGGACCACACGAGTACCACTGGCCAGCCGGGAATGAACATCCGCCCTGGATCATAGGTCAACACTCAGCCTACTAACGTGGTTCCTCCCACCGTTTCCAGGGCCCCTTGGAGAAATTCTGGCCTGGCCGGAGGCTGGTTCTCACCCTGGCCCTGCTCTCAGCATCTTTCTCCGCTTCCCCTTTGGCCACGTCTCCCAGTGTCTGTCTGTCCTTCCCCACTCTGGCTCACCATGTGCTTGTAGGGTGCCCAGAGGCACCGGCCTGGCTCCTGAGCGGGTCCGGGTGGGTGGGCTTCCCGCCGCCAGCGGCCGTCCAGCACCTGAGCCCACACCCCCGCTGGATGGCGAGGCGTCAGCTCCACCCTGAGCGTGGGGACCAGAGGAATGCAGGCTCTCCCCCTGGACACAGCAATCACGCTGCGTTTATACAATACAATAAGGGTGTTGTTCCGGTGTGTCAGGCACAGGACTGGCTCCTGGGTGCCACGGCCTGGCTCCGGCAGGTGCTGTCCACCAGCCGCGGCCGAGCTCCTGCTTCTGTGAACGTGGCCGCTGCCCCCGATTGGAAAAACGTGAGCCTCACTGTCAGGCCAGGGCGTCCCTTAGCACGACTGAGCACCGCTGTGTTCCACTCCCAGGAATGAGCAGTAGCTTAGGAAGGCTGACGCACAACGGACACGCTTTATTCCTAAAAGGGAAAACCCTTGGAACAGAGATTTGCTAGCCCGGCTGGTGTGGTGCAGTGGCTGAGCGTCCGCCTAGGAACCAGGAGGTCACAGTTTGATTCCCGGTCGGGGCACAGGCTGGGATTTGAGCTCGATCCCCAGGGTGGGGCGTGCAGGAGGCAGCCAATCAATGATTCTCATCATTGATGTTTCTCTCTCTTCCTCTCCCTTCCTCTCTGTAGAGGGCCGCCTGAGAAGGCACATGGACATTCTTTAAATTGTCAGCTGAGCCCGAGGCACTGGCAGAGTACCTTTGTCCAGGTGTCAGCAGGGGCGGGTCTAGGTATGTAAATCCAGTAATGCTAGGGCCTAGTTAAGAATGCAAATAAGCTCCTTTGAGCCTATAAATAAACCTGCGTGGCTTGGGGGGTCGCTTGCTGCCTCTCCATCAGAGAGATGGCACCCACCTAGCACCCAGCTTGCTGAATCTGTTTCTGCCTCTTTGTCTCTTTATTTTTTCAATATTTCTTAATTCCCAGCTCCTCCACTCAGCAACCTGTCGTTTTCTGTGATGGACACAGAAAACAGAGAAACAGCCCCCGCACCTCTCTGAAATCAGTAGAAATATATTTAAAAAATAAGATAAGAGGTTTGCTATCTTTCTCCTAGGAGCGGGCAAACCAAGCTACCCTTTCTGCTTCTGCTGGGAACGCCTTCACTCTCCTTACACTGTGACGGTGAGGTGCTTGTGTATATGAGCAGTTCACCAAAGCGACAGAGTCCGCTGGGCTGTCCCCCAGTCTTCCCCAAGGGCAGCGTCTTGCAAAGCTACACCGACCCCATCACAGTGCAGACACACACACCGGTGCCCCCGGGATGCCGGCATCACCGCACGGCTCTCATGCTCCTCCCTCCTGCCCTTCCCTTCCTTACCCCCCCTCCCCACCCGCAACCATTCTTTTCTTCTCAGTGCTATACTTCTGCTATTTCAAGAAAGTGATATAAATGGCCCGGCCAGTGTGGCGCAATGGTTGAGTGTTGACCTATGATCCAGGGTTGAGGTTGATTCCCAGTTGGGGCCCGTGCCCGAGTTGTGGGCTTGATCCCTGGAGTGGGGCGAGCAGGAAGCAGCAAATCAGTGGTTCTCTCTCATCATTGATGTTTCTGTTTCTTTTTTAAAAAAATGTATTTTGTTGATTTTTTTTTTTTTTTACAGAGAGGAAGGAAGAGGGATAACGACTCAGAAACATCGATCAGCTGCCTCCTACACGCCCCCTACCGGGGATGTGCCCGCAACCAAGGTACATGCCCTTGACTGGAATCAAACCTGGGACCCTTCAGTCCTCAGGCCGATGCTCTATCCACTGAGCCAAACCGGTCAGGGCTGTTTCTGTCTCTTTTCCCCTAACCATTCTTCTCTGAAATCAATAAAAAAAATAATTAAAAAACACACACACACACACACAATAAAGTGAAGTAAGTGGAATCATAAAGTCTGCATCCTTTGGGGACTGGCTGTTCCCACCCCGCGTGACTCACCGGGGAGTCCCCGGCGTGTGCCCTGAGCTCCCGCCCTGTACTGCTGCGGAGAGGCCACAGCACGGACCGACCCCCGAGTGACCACCCCTGGTGAAGGCCGGCGCTGCTTTCCAGCGCGGGGCTGCTTAGCAGGGGCTGGGTGAGCATGTAGCGCAGGTCTCCGTGTCCATGTGAGTCCCCCCCTCCGCCCCCCAGAGCATCCCTGTGCAGCACCGCCCCTCGATTCCTACCCACTGACTCACCGCGATGGCCACGCCCAGGACGGGCGAGTGTCCGGGAGCTGTCCCAGGCCGGCCACCGCTTGGGAGCCCAACAGAAGCCAACTGCGTGATTCCTCCGTCAGGGACTGGCAGCCCACGGGAAGCAGCAGGACGGGAACCCTGAGGTAGCGAGGCCTGCGTGACTCCTGCGTGACTCCTCAAAGGCCTGCGTGACTCCTGGAGGCGTCCAGAGGTTGGGAGGAGTGGACGCAGGTGTCTGGGGAAAGGTGTGGGAGGCGAGATAGAGCTACATTTTGATTGATGGAGAATAATGATATCTAACTTTTATTAAAGGGTCACTGGTGCCAAGTGCTGTCCTGACCCTTTACTTACATTAACCCTTTTACTGCTCATCACCACCTTCAGGTGGATGGTAATTATGATCTAATTTTACAAAGGAGGAAACAGAGAGGGTAATAACTGGCCCACTGTCATACAGCAGTCACATGACGGACCTAGGGTACCTACCTAGGCACTCTGGCCTCAGCCGGCACCCTGGCCCTGGGCACCCTGTGTGGCAGGCAGTGATCACGGAAGCCACTTTCTGGTCATGATGAATCCAGCCGCTTCTTAGGCTCCGTGTTCACACACAGCCACACGGAACCCCAGTGGTGGGCTCTGGCTTCATGCATGTGACAAGTTCTTTATGGCCAAGGTTATGACAAGGAATAAAGGTACTTTGCAAAGAACGGCACCAGCTTTAGTGACAGACGAGATGTCTGGTGTGTGCGCATGTGTGTGTGCGTGTGCATGTGTGTGTGCGTGTGCATGTGTGTGTGCATGTGTGTGTGCGCATGTGTGTGCATGCCTGTGCAGCAGGGCTGTGCCCTCAGCGAGGCTGCACAGCAGCACAGCTGCAGAGATGAACACGAGGCTGGCTGAGCACACCGATAACAGATGCGGTTTCTGTTCTCTGAACTGCTCTGTGCGTGCCAGGGACATCACGCCCACGCTCGGCTACTTCCTTGGTTACTAAACCCGCGAGCTGGGCCGTGCTCTCCACAGGGCTGAGGCTGCGGCCCGCCCTTCCAGCTGCATCATACGGGGTAAACAGTAGCATTTTAGGAACCCGGCTTATCTATGTTTTGATGCCTAAATGCAGCCTTAACAATGTCAGAGCTGCCAGCCCTGCTGGGGCGCGGGGGAGGGAGGAGAGGAGGAGAGCAGCGAGAAGCTCCTGGTCTCTCTCTGGTGCGTGCTGCCCAGCTGGCGGAGCTGGGGAGGTGGGGGGCTGGCCCCTCCCCGTGGCTCCCCTGGGGAGCTGTCCTGAGCACCAGAGAAGGACAGCGTGGCCGCTCCATGCAGATGTGTGGGTAAGGGGAGAGAACCCTCAGCCACTCCTGTTCAGACAGCTCTGAGCAGCGCCCGCAGCAGGCTGCAGCCATAGAGGGCTTCCCGCAGGAGCAGAGAAACCTGGGCCTGTGCTCCCGGGAGACCCGGCTGGAAACCCGCAGGAGTGCCGGCCTGCTGTGATGGCATTAGCGGCGGTGACAGGCAGCGTGCCCGGGAGGCGGGGGGAGGCTCTGAGCCCCTGGCAGGCTGGCAGAGGCCTGGCCTTGGCACCAGTTGGGCAGCACGTGCCAGAGAGAGACCAGGAGCTTCTCGCTGCTCCCCTCTTTGGGGAAGCCCTCCTTGGGGTGGGCTCTGCTCTTTGGGGAAGCCCTCCTTGGGGTGCAGATGCCCCCGCTATTCCAGTGGCAGGGCTTGTGTCCAAAGGGCCCTGTGTGGTGGGCACCGCAGCTCTGGGTGACAGGTCTTGGGCGCAGACAAAGCCCTAGACTCGCTGTGAACCAGACACACCGGCCCGAACGCTGCCCAGGGTGCCAGCGGCAGGTCCTGGCTGGAGCACAGCCCTGGCCGGAGGCCTTACAGAACTTGAGTGCCAAGGCCCTTCTTTCACTGTGTCCGGTTGGTCGGTTGGTGTGCCATCAGGCCCTCCTGGCTGGAGAGCAGGCTCAGCGGACGCAGGCAACCCCAGGCAGGCAGGGGGCGGGGCCGCACACTCCGGGCCCTGGGTCTAAGGTCCGTGCTGGTGCCGTGCCCTGGGGTTACCGCCCGCTCAGCAGCCTGGCTGCTCCCACATCCGAACGGAAATGCTTGCTTGTTTGTGTCACTGGTGAATCTGAGCAGAAGGACAGGGCCCTTGTCAATCAGTGCCTAACTCTAAGGCAGCCTGCAGCACAGGCACACACACACACACAAACATACATACACACACACACAGAGAGACACACACACAGACATACACACAGACACACACACACAAACATACATACATACACACACAGAGAGACACACACACACACAGACACACACACACACACACACACACACACACACAGCAGCCAGAAGACACTCACCACTGCTCTGGGCCACTCGAGAGGTCCGGGCCTGCCGGCGCCAGCCCACAGCCACGCTCCCTGGAGCGCCACGCCCCGGAGGCACTGGCCCTTGCCCGGCCCTGTGGCTTCTCTCCCAGGAGCTCTTGCCTCCCCCTCCGGCCGCTCAGTCACTGACCGCACACAGTCCCAGGCTCTCCTGCTTCCTTCTTTCCCCTGCTCTCCCTGCCCAAACCCCTTTTACCATGAGGGTCAGACCTGCCGATGCAGTTATCTGAGCCTTTTCCTGCTTCAGGTGCCGCGGATTCCTTGAAGCTCAGAATGCCCCAGAGTAAACGCTGCCTCACCCCTCCCAGCTCTGTCTGCTGCCTCTGCAGGACCACCAGCAGCTAAGCCAGGAACCAACAAGCCGGAGCCCCACTCTCTTCTCCCAGCCCGCCCAGAACCAGCCAGCGGCCGAATGCCGTGGGCTCTACCGCCAGGTCTGGAACACCTGTGCCACGCCAGCCAGGCCAGCAACTGGACCGCAGCCTCCTGGCTGGCCTCCTCCTCTGCAGCCTCCAGTTCAACCTCAACGGGGGGCCCCCCTACTCCCCCAGTTCACCGCTCCAGGTCGGGCGGCGTGCACTCCTGCGACCTCCCCTCACCCCACAGGCGCCTCCCCAGGCCGTGGCTCTGGCCACGTGCCTGCTGCTCTAGGCCTCTGCCCTGGCTGCTTCCTCCTGCCCAGAGCACTTCCCTTAAACCCAGCTCTCCCTCCTTCCCAGCCTCCCTTAAAGGGCCACCCCATGGGCTTTCCTGTCCCCTCCCCCAAGTGCTGACGGCTGGACTCCCAGCCCCACCCGGGGACATCCCTGCATCTGTCCCCGTCCCTGTCCCCGTCCTGACGAAGGCTCTTGGGAGCGGTGTCTTCCCACGCTGCACCGAGCTGGTGGCGCTCCGTGGGCCATCTTCCCTCCCTTCCCGCGGCCAAGGCAGAGGGGCCCTGCAACGTGGGGTTTCCGAGACCCTGTCCTGCACGGTCACCCTGTGAGTGCTCTCCACACAGGAACTGCGCCCTGAGCCCAGGCCGGGAGGCGCCGTTGGTTGGAGTGTAGTCCATACACCAGAAGGTGGCGGGTTCGATCCCCAGTCAGGGCGCACACAGGAGGTAACTGGTAGATGGTTCTCTCTCAAATCAGTGACAGAGCTTGGGAGGATAAAAGAAAGAATGACGCTCTGAGCACATCCTGAGCGCCGGGTATGACTAACGCTCAGGGCCTGAAGCAAAAGAGAATCCGGTGGACTGTAAGCTCCGGGCTAGTGGGGATTGGGGGGAGGGGCTAAAAATGAAACAACAACACACTCAGACCCCCGAAGGGCTTGGTCCCCACCGCTGTGAACAGGACTGCACAGCCTGCAACTCCCGGCTGCCCACGGGGACTGACGGGACGGGCGCTCACAGCGGCTCTACGGGTGGCGTCTGGGGGCCTGAGGTCAGCGGAGCTCTCCCACCTGGTTCCCGCAGCCTAGAGAGACCCAGCGGCATGCCCGCGGCACTGAGCCCCTGCCCACGGTGACTGTGGGGCTCACCGCGGACTCACAGGACGCCCGTCACAGGCAGAATGGGGCTTTGGCCGAGGAGGGCAGAGGCATCCCTCAGCTTACCATCATCGCCCTTGAGGCCACGCGCATGCCTGTTGTCACAGCCTGATTGATACCCACGGCGTGTGCCCGACTCCTCCAGGCCGGCACCAGCGCCTCCTTGGTGACTGACATCCCTACACGAGGCCCCAAGGCCCGAGGAATAGTGTCTGGTGAGAGCGGGTGGCCCTGCTCAAACCAATGCTCCCAGAATGCTGCTTTTTAAAAATAATAATAATAATAATCATCATCATCATCCCAGGATGTTTGCTTCTTCATTTTTATTTTTATTTATTTTATATATTTTATTGATTTTTTACAGAGAGGAAGGGAGAGAGAGTGCTAGAAACGTCGATGAGAGAGAAAAATCGACCAGCTGCCTCTTGCACACCCCCTACTGGGGATGTGCCCACAACCAAGGTACATGCCCTTGACCAGAATCAAACCCGGGACCTTTCAGTCCACTACCACTGAGCCAAACCGGTTTCGGCTGCTTCTTCCTTTTTAAAATCTCTCATTAACCTGTTAGTCACTGCTCTTTCCTGCTCCTGGTGTGAAACTTTTTACTCGGACTGCTTCTCATCTGTTGGGGCTGCAACATCAGAAAAGGAAGCCTTGGCCAGTTCTGGATGAGAACTGAGTGTCTGCAGGCTCTCAGCACCGCCCCTCTTCCTGCCCCCCAAGGAAAACAGGCAGCGCCCCCTACCTGCCGTGCAGGGTAAGGCAGAGGCTCATGATGAAATGCTCCAGGTTTCTTGGAGATATTAACACAAGCAAAGCCCTTCAAGTGAGGGGATGTCCCCACCTGTCCCCCGGCAGCCAGCGGTGCGGGGCTGTCAGCTGCAGCTGCGCGGTGTGAGGATGGGCCAGTGGGACTGTCTCCCAATGACTGACACTCTCAGCGCTGCACGGAGAGGGCGGGCTAGCCAGGAAACGCCATGCCACCACATACCCCGAGGGGAGCCTGCCCACTGGCACCCTCTCTTCGGGCTTTTAATGCCAGATCTCCTCGTCACCCAGCTTAGCAAGTGAGGTCTATGCAAAGTGACCCCTTTGCCTTTTTTATTTTTTTAAACAGAGTATAATTAGTTTATAAGTTTTCTTTCTTTTTTTTAAAATATATTTTATTGATTTTTTTTTTTTACAGAGAGGAAGGGAGAGAGATAGAGAGCTGGAAATGTCAATGAGAGAGAAACATCGACCAGCTGCCTCTTGTACACCCCCGACCGGGGATGTGCCCGCAACCAATGTACATGCCCTTGACTGGAATCGAACCCGGGACCTTTCAGTCCGCAGTCCGATGCTCTACCACTGAGCCAAACCGGTTTTGGCAGTTTATAAGTTTTCTATTAAAACTCTGGCTCACTGAAATTCGATAACCGCTAACTAACTATATCTCAATAGGCACACTATAAAAAAACGTAAAGTTAGTATTAACAAATGGAATTTTTCAGGCCATAAAAGCAGAAAAATGTTTAAAATCCTCCAATTTTCTAAACGAACAGCTTAGGTCTCCTCCCATTTCCAGCCCCGCCCCTCCCCTCTGAGGTGGGCAATCCCTGTCCTTGCGGGATGGGCGGCTGCAGAAGGCGGGCCGGTTCCCAGGAGAGCGAGGAGTGATCTGAAGCCATTACATTCCCGAGGCCCAAGGGGCACGCACCACGTGGAGCGCTGACTCATCACAAGGAGTGTTTAGGTTCTTGGCAAATCATCTGAGCACTCGCTCAAAGGAACTAATAAAGCTGCCCCCTGCTCGCCCGGCTGCAAACCGGTGATTATCGGGAGGAGCCAGAACTTCTGCTAGCAGATAAATCTCCCCACCCGCTCTCACCAGGCCTGCAACAGCGCCGCCTCCCGCTTTCGCCGCGGTCTCGGGAGGTGTTGGGCTGGAGTAACAGCTTAAGTTTCGGAAACCATCTGCTGCCAGAAGAGAGAAACTCTCTGCCAGGCTCCCCCATCTTCGCCGCACAGACTGCGGGGAGCGACCTTCCCTTATTGCTTCAATCCGCCTGGGCGTGTTTGCAATCACCACTTACCTCCCAGGGCCACCGTGTGCCGTGGGCTGTTCCCTTAGACAAGGTCTCAGCAGACAGAGCCCAGCAGAGGCCGGGGGCTGGGCCCCCTGCAAAGCAGATGCGAGGGGACACGGAGAGGGAAACCTTCGGACACGGAGCCTGTGGCCCCGCTGTGGTCACTGGGCTTCAGGCTGAAAGTGCGTCTGTCCCCCTAGTTCTGAGACGCAACAATCCCCGGTGAGCCGGTGCGCCCAGGCAGCGCGGGGCAGGCAGCGCGGGAGGGTCTCATTTCTGTGGGACTTGCTGGCGGGGGAGGCGGGGCTGAGAAGTGCGATTTCAGAGTGCTGGTGGAGGCAGCACAGCGCCTGGAGCTCACGTCTGGCAAAAAGATGCCCTCCACCAACACCGCCCCTCACACCAACTTAGGGACCAAAACACCTTTGTCCCAGGGTCAGGGGAAGGTCCGCAGGAATGCAGGCGCACAAAACCTGTCTCAAGAGCCACACAGCTGCTGCCTGTGGAAAACTGATTTTGGGGTGAATATTTAGGAGCAGAGGACAAATCGATCGGTTCCTTAAACTCGGCAACCCTAGAGAAAGATGTCTCGAAATAAGAGTAACTGTTGGCAGCCATCACACACTTTCACAAACCTGGGAAGACAGAGGGTGGATAGTTCCTCGGAGAATCTAGAACTCCGAAGAATTCAGGGGCGTGAAGCCAGGCTCAGGCTCACGTCTACACCTCAACTCCCGGCGCTGGATCCGGTTCCGCTGTGGGCTCCGGGCTTTTCCTAAGTGCTTCTCCAGATGGAGAATCCGTTTCCCCCGCATCTCCCCCGGCAGGTCCTGGACTGAGCAACCCAACTGACAGCACGCCGCTCCCTTCCCTTTAGGGACCGGACCCAGCGGCCTTCCTCCCCGTCTCCGGCAGAGCCCGCTGAGGTGGGGACCAGCCAGCCGGAGCCACTCCCAGGGCCAGAGGTGTCCCTACAAACTGTCAGTGGAGAGTGAAACCCAGCAGGCATTGCTCTCTGCCTTAGGGATTAGCACAGGGGTCCTCAAACTTTTTAAAGTGGGGGCCAGATCACGGTCCCTCAGAGAGCTGGAGGGCCGGACTATATGAACTACTAATTCCTACTGTAACACCTCGGCTGCGCTCACTGCCCAAAAAACCTGGCGGGCCGGATCAGACTCCTCTGCGGGCTGCATGTGGCCCGCGGGCCGTAGTTTGAAGACCCCTGGATTAGCAGATTCCCCAGCGTGAGTTCCCACGCCCAGCGTGGTTCAGGGTTCTGGCTCTGGAAGAGGGGCCGCATGCAAATGAGAGACAAGAAACAGTAATTTGGAAATATTGGGGCCAGGTGGGAGCCCAGCTCAAGAGGAAGGACTCCGCCTCGGCTCAGGCCTCCCCAACCTTTTATTCAAAGTGGGACACACCTATAGCCCTGAGGCAGGCCATCTCCAGTAACAGGCAGACCGTCTTATCAGTGTGACTATAAGGATTTCCATGACTATCTGGTGGGAAAGTTGCTTCCTCTTCCATTGTCCGGACTAAGCAGTGGGTGTACCGCCCTGACCCTTCCCGGAGCTCAAGGGCCACCAGCCTTCCGGGCTCCTGGTCCTCACCTCTCTGCTAGTGGAGGCGATGGGCGGCTCCCGCCCTGGCCAGGGGCGGCCGGCCTTGCTCTCCACATCACCGCTTTCCAGGCGGGTGGGGAGTCAGCACAGCCGGGGCTTCAGTGAGGCTCAGGTTTCTGGGCAACAGCGAGGTGCCCCAGGCTTCCGGTTCCTGCTGCAACTCGGGGTCCCAATGCTCGCTCAGCTCAGAGATGTGTGTGGCTCTCCCGTGCTGCCCAAGCAGCCACTTTTGTCTTAAAATGGCACTTTACAGAATGCTGTGCCCACCGGGCCGGCACCGCTTCCGTATGGCACGTCCAGAAGGAAGCTCGGCAGCGGGGGAGCCAGGGCGCAGCAGCTCAGGAGCCGAGGTCACGGAAAGGCCATGCAGGCTCAGTGACGGGTCCTCCTTTAGGGCTGTCATCTGGGAAGACACCCTGACGAATTTGCAAGGTTTTTAACTTTGGCTCCACATGCGTTTGCTTTTGGAAAAGTGCGTGTAAAGGAAAAATTTTACCAAATATAGTAAAGCCTTATTTATAAATAAGTGCAGGAAAGAAAAACATTTTTAGGATGCCGGAGTCAGCAAGCTCACATGCCTGGGTTATTTTGTTTGGGGTCTAATTATATCCTGTGACCACGCCAGGATTTTCCCAAGCTTCTGTGCTTCCCACCCCCTCTTCCTGTCAGTGCCCACAGGGGAGGTCAGAAATGGATAGATTATTGACTTACGTGTTCAAAACACCCGTATGTTTTAGCACAAGTGCAGATTTCTGGTAACTGTTTGAAGAGTACATTTGTGCCATGTTATTGTTAAATTCCTAGAGAAATCTCAAAACTAAAATGCCAAATCATACAGGAGTTTGATGCTTTCGAAGAAATATTTTGAATACTATTTTCTTTGCTTTTTAAAATCAGTGATGTGCCGAAACCCATTTGGCTCAGTGGATAGAGCGTCGGCCTGTGGACTGAAAGGTCCCGGGTTCGATTCCGGTCAAGGGCATGTACCTTGGTTGTGGGCACATCCCTAGTAGAGGGTGTGCAAGAGGCAGCTGATCGATGATTCTCTCTCATCGATGTTTCTAACTCTCTATATCCCTCTCTCTTCCTCTCTGTAAAAAATCAATAAAATATATTTTAAAAATAAAATAAAATCAGTGATGCCAATACTCCGAGTGGTTTTAACTCAAAACAGAAATGACTACGTATGTTAGACATTTTCTATTTTTGCTTCCTTTATCCAAAACTAAATGTAGGTGTATCGTTCCAATCCTTTGGCTTAGACCCTTGATTTCTCTTCCTGCCTTGAGCTGCTGGCAAAGCCTCCCCACGCCCAACCCCCGAAGAGCATGAGCTCGTTCCCACAGCTTCCATTCACTCGGGTGCTGCTTAACACGTCTGACAAACAAGGCTTTGCCTTCTTCCTGCTCAAGGATCACTCCTAATCTTCGGTGACAGCTGTGTTCTCAGTGAACGGAACGCCTGGCGGCGGGAAGCCCCATTCCACGCCAGGTCCGGGATGGCATTACACAAAGGTTTAAGTAGGCAATAAACAATGTGCACGTTCAGGAGGAAATCGCCAATATTTATTTAAAAAACAACACATCTTACTATAGTGTAAGCATGAGTAAAAGTTAGGTGACTGTGAAATGCACCACATGCTGGACTTCTGGTTCTGCTTCTGTATCACGGCCGTCTCCGGTGTATTTCTGGCTCCTGGTGCCTGCTCCTCTGATTTACCTGGAATCATCAAAGGAGAGATGGGGGGGAGGGGGTTCTTTAAGAAGCTGATCAATTTTGGGTCCCACAGTGGGACACTACCAAACACCAATACCCCTGATGGGATGAGATGGGTCCGGGGGAGCGCTTCTGAGTCACGTCTGAGTTTATTTCCAGCTCCTCAGCCTCAGAATTCACACTGAAGGTTTGTTTGGGAGATTCCCTGGCTGACAGCCCCTGAACTTACTTTCTGACTTTGAATTTGGGCACCTCCAAAGCATCAACAGGTCACCCCCAGACACAACTTTTAAAAAAAACCAACACCATCATTTGTAGCAGTACTTAGTGTCCAACAGAAACCACTCCGTCTGTCAAACAATATCTCGACTGCAAAGCTTCTCTTACTGTTGGTGGATAGATAATGACACGGACAGTCACTATCACCGTGGCAACAGTGCCCAGGAACTATCAGAGGAAAATTGCACATGGAAGGCTGGTTCTAGAGCAGTCATGCCTCAGCTTCCTCCGGGGTATGCTTTTCCTGCAAGTCTGGTGTGCCCTCGGGTACCACCAACCCAGTGCGGCTCCAAGACTGCAGACCACGCAGCGACCCCACCTACCTCCCCCCCCCCCCCCCCCGCAGGAGCACAGAATCACGTCGCGCTGGGCGCGCAGTCAGTGCCCACCTATAAAGACAGCGAAGGGCAGGAGGTGCCCGGAGGCTGCAGGAAGCGGCGGGCCCCTCTGTGCTCCGCACGCCCACGCGGCCGCGCACCTGCTTCTCCCCCGCCGGCTCCGCGCCGCGCACGCACCTGCTCACAGAACGTTGGTCCGGCGAGCCATTTCCCGTCCTCCGGCCCCTTCAGCACCTTCCCGGGGCCAGGCCCAGGGCCAAAGTGGGCTGGAGAGACAGCGAACCCCAAACCCGGTGGGATCCATCACTCAGACGAGAGCGCTTTACAAACGTTTAACATAAAAGGGTTTCTTCTTGTTCTTTAGAGAAAGAAAGGAGAGCCAGAGGCCGGAGCCAGGCCGGGGCTGGACCTGCCCCCCACGTGGGCGGCGGGGCCAGGAGAGCCGGGACCCGAGGCCAGGCCCGAGGACGCAGCCCCGGCAGGCCTGCCCTCAGCGCCCGGCCCGGCTCCCGCCATGAACGGCCGCATTCGGTCGCCGCCTTAGGGAGACATCGGACTCGCTCACCGAGGCTGGGAAAGACGCGCCTAGGCCTCCTCCAGTCCAGCTACCTCCCCTCACGAAGGAGCCTGCCAACCGCGTTGCCTGGCAACTCCACAGCCATCTGAACCGGAACCGGAACCTTCCTCGGGCAGTGACCCCTTCCCGGCGTTCCGCGGGGCGGCGGAACCCCGCCCAGAGCCTTTCCCAGTTCCCCGGACCAATCCCTGCCGGCCGCTCTACCCTCCGGGGGAAGTCGTCTTCCCCCGCGTTTCGCCTCTCTGCGGTGGAGCGTGACCCTGATGGACATCCACTCTCTCCAATCAGCTGGCAAAGCGGCTGCCGAGAGCCAATGGGAAGACCTTAGGATGCGGCTCAGGCGTAAGGACCACCTCCAACCTGTCGGGGCGGGGAGAGTGACGGGATTGGACGTTGTGAGCCAGCCTCCTCCAATCACGGAGAGCTGCTCGGCGCCGGCTCAATGAGGCCCCTCGGGGGGCGGGCCGGGCCGCGGAGGGGCGGGGAAAGGCTGCGGGCGCCGAGCCGCGGTCCCGGCCTCCGTAGAGGGTTCCGGCGGGCGTGCGGGATGAGTGGGTACCTGGGCCGGGCGGCGGCGGCTCTGCTCCGCTGGGGGCGCGGCGCGAGCGGCGGCGGCGGCCTGCGGGGCCCGGGCGTGCGGGCGGCGGGCTCGGGCGGCGGCGGCGGGGGCTCGGCGGAGCGCCTGGACGCGATGGTGAAGAAGGACAAGGTGGTGGTCTTCCTCAAGGGCACGCCGGAGCAGCCCCAGTGCGGCTTCAGCAACGCGGTGGTGCAGATCCTGCGGCTGCACGGCGTCAGCGACTACGCGGCCTACAACGTGCTGGACGACCCCCAGCTCCGGCAAGGTCAGGCCCCGCGAGCGGGGTTGGGGCGGCAGGCCCGGCCGCTCTGCGGGCGGGGTCTGTCGGGGGTTCGAGCGGGGTCAGGGCGCGGGGTCCTGGTGCATTAGGGGCCTGGGAGGGAACGGGAGTGACTTGGACAGGGTCTGAGGATCTGGGCTCCAGCACCGTGACCAGCTAGGGCGGTGGGGAGCGTCCCAGCGCCTCACGATCCTCGCGCGGAGCTGAAATCGGCGTTTCGGGCGAGTTCTCTAGGGCTGCGTCCCGGGAGAGTGGTCAGCGGCCTGGCTCCGGCTCTGCAGACGGGGGCCGTGGGATGGGGAGGGGTGCAGGGAGAACCTGGGGGGTGGGCACTTTTTGGGGGGCCGGGTCCTTGGAGGACGCTGGCCTGTCTCGTGGACAGAGAAGGAGCTGGAGCAGCCTGAAGTTGCTGTCGTCCTGAGGCTGGGTTCTCCTCCAGCTTCAAGGCTCGGGGTATCGGAGACCGTCCTGTGCTGTTGCCACAGGAAGCGGTTGCCACCGCCTTTGGACTGGTCTGAGCTGGGGCCTGGGGTGTGGGAGAAGGGGCATGCAGTCAGGCAGGGAGGGTTTGTGCGGGCTAGGGCTTGGGGAGGCTTGATCCGGGAGGGACAAGGAATGACTCCTGGTAGGACGTGTGGCTTTCCACCGGCCCTCACCGCCATCAGCACCTTTCCCGCCTGCGGGTCTCCCAGGGTCTGCTTCTTGGCGCAGGCTGGTGGGGGCTGGTGGAGAAATGGGGAGGTTGGGCGGGTGCTTCCTGGAAGATGGCCTAGCTCCCTGCATTCCAGCATCAGGCTGGTGATGACCGAGCCCTGCCTCTCCCTGAGCTAGAGCTGGTGTGCAGGTACCGTGCTCCAGGAGGAGTGTCAGGTCTGCCGTTCACACGGGGAGTTCTGCATCCTGGTATTCTGTGTCTGTGACGGAGATGCCGCCTGTGAAATGCTCAGTCACAGTCAGGCTGACCCTGATGAGACAGGGTCAGAGTCCTTCTGTGGTCAACTTTCTGATCTATAGTTTCCAACAGGTGGTGGTGGTTAAAAACACAACTGATATCATGCATGTCTGCACTGAGTGGCCAGATAATGATGATCTCTGAACACATAATAATCTGGCCGCTCAGTGTATATCCTATAGAATAAACGGCTAATGTGCAAATTGTCCCCTCGAAGGGGAGTTCGACCAGCAGGCAGGCTGGCCAACCACCCATGTCCCCTCTCCCTGGCCAGGCTGTCTGGACCCCACCCATGTGCGAATTCATGCATGGGTGGGGTCCAGACACACACACACACACACACTCTGAGTGGCCAGATAATTATGTGTCCAGAGATCATCATAATCGATCGGGCCACTCCCCGGCTCTTACAAACAGAAACATCTCAGCTTCTGCCAGTTCGGATCCCCATGGCATTCCTGGCTTTGGGAACAGTGTCTTCTGAATGAATAAGCGTTATCCCAACGTGAGTGTTTCTTGAGCATCTGAAAATATGTTCAGCCTTCCCAGTGTAGTGACAAGCCAATGGCCCGGCACACGTCAGCAGTCAGACAACAGGTGTCGGTGTTTGTGCCGTGGGTGTGTCGTGCGCAGAGAGGGGAGTTAGACAGTGTCCGTCACTCTGGGGAGTGACTGTCAGCGCCAGGCGGTGGGGGTGACACAGCCGAGGGCCAGCTCGCCGCTCGGAGAATACCGTCTAGCCCTCTGTGAGGCCGGAGGGGACACATTCGTCTTCGGGGGCTGCAGTCTCTGTGCAGCTATCAGCTCGGCTGGTGCAGCAGGAATAATGCATAAATGACTAGCATGGCTAAGTCCCAATAAAACTTTATCTACAAAAACAGGAAGTGGACTAGGTTTGGCGCAAAGGTTTAGAGTAGAGGTGGACGTTCCAGCCTGCCGTTTAAAGCCTGCAAAAGCATTGTCCCTGGCCCTGTGAGAGCTTAAGTCATTTCACCGGTCGTATGTTATTCCATCTTCAGAGTAAGTCTGAGGCACAGAGTCATTCCCACGTTACAGGCTTAGAGAGCAGCAGAGTTAGCCGAGGCCGCGTGCCAAGCTGGCCGGCCGCACGCTGCTGACCCTCAGCCGATGGGTGCCGGGCTCACTCCTGACCCTCAGGCCGATGGGTGCCGGGCTCACTCCTGACCCTCAGGCCGATGGGTGCCGTGCTCACTCCTGACCCTCAGGCCAATGGGTGCCGGGCTCACTCCTGACCCTCAGGCCGATGGGTGCCGTGCTCACTCCTGACCCTCAGGCCGATGGGTGCCGGGCTCACTCCTGACCCTCAGGCCGATGGGTGCCATGCTCACTCGGCCATCATGCTTCACTTTCCCTCTACTGAGGGTCTCCCTCTCCATGCTCTCAGCTCCGACCCTCTCAGGCCGCCCTGGCGCCCTCTCTGAGTCAGGGGAGATGGAGGAATAGGTGACGTGACTTGCCCGGTTCCCAGAGCCAAGGAGGGAGGGAGTTAATCTGTAGACTCTGAAGCTCCGCAGAAACACCAGGAAAAGGCCTGTGTGTATGGTCCTCTGAGCCCTACTGTCCAACCAGGACCAGTGGTGTCCGGAAGTGGGAGGATTTTGGAAAGTCCCTTTGGAAAGTTCTGAAAGGGAATTATCCAGTGCATTTTCTCCTCCCTGACTTGATGCTTGGAGTGTTAAATTTCGGGGGGGGGGGGGGGGGGCCGCAGTCGGTGTATACGAGACAGCCTCCTAACACCCAGCTCCTAATGTTTCCCTGTTACGTAGCTTTGCCATCAACACTTTCTGTCCCGTCTACTATGACAGGGTGTCATTACAGTCCGTTCTTGGTATAGTGTTTGAGTTTTTCTAGAGTTTAGCTTTGATTCTGAGTCATTCCAAGTGGCATTTGTAAGAACTATCACTGTAGGCTGCAGTTTTGGAAGTTGGGGTGTGAGCGACCTTAGCCACGTTCAGACAGGTCCTGCTGGCCCACCCGATGGGACGCTCACTCCCGGCGGGGAGCGGTGGTCGGTATTGGGGTCTCACCTCACCCTCCGGCAGCACAGAACGGTTAGCGCCTGCCCTCTGCTCCCTCAGATTGTCAGATGAAATGACAAGAAATGAAACCCGCATTTCATGAGGACCAGTGTCATCCTAATACATTTAATTTTAAAAATGTAAATAAAAATTGACAACAGCCAATACAATAGCCCTTCGGTGTGAATGAATCACATTTATACCTTTTTCTTTCTTGTTAGATGGGTGAACAATGTAATACTTCTTGGTGTGCCGCAGAGTTGTAGTAATAGTTTGTGTGTGCATGAGGTGAGCAAGGTTGAAAATTGCTGCTCTATAGGAATCGGATGTTCCTTAAATACGTAAACCTGTGACCAGACTTTAAAAATTGAAAATAGCATGCTTTTTAAGAAAGATGCCTGTCACATTCGTTAATGTAAACACCAAAGCAGCAGGTAAGGTGGGTTTTGGTAAACGGTCAGCCGGTGGCCAGGGCTGCTCTCGCAGGGCCTGCCGGGAGTCGGCCCCTCGGCCGCTCAGTGTCGGATGCTCCGGGGCTGGGAACGCCACTCCTTTGGTGGTTTGGGCGGTGGGGTTGGTCCTGGGCGCAGCTTCTCTCCCAGTCAGGACGCGTGGTCTGCAGCCCGATGGCCAGTGAGTGAGACAGCCTCGGCTCTGGTCAGTGTGGTTTTCGGAGAATACTCCGTGGAAGAAAGCGTGCCCGTTGCTCCGCAGCGCCCTCCGAGGGTCAGGGGTGCGGTGCTGGTGACCGTCAGGCGACCACCTTGTTTTCACTGTTGGTGTCAGAAGCTGGAGGCGCTCACCAAAGAAGCACAGTATTATCATCATGGAAAGCTCAGTACTGCATGCTGCTAATTTAAAACCCAGGTATACCATGGGTATGAATGGTTCACATACATGAATGTACTAGACATTTAGGGAAGTTTAGAAGAATTAGAAGGAAGCTCATACTTTAAACATTAATTAATTCCCACACCCATCCTTCGTCATAAAGGAAAAGCGTTGTAACTGGCATCGCAGTGGAAGGAGGACATTCTGGTCTTAGTGGGACTTGCCCTTCATTGTCCCCGAGAACCGCTTAGCTGTTTTTTGTTTGTTTGTTTGTTTGTTTGTTGACACTCAGTGTCTCAGAAGTGTGCTTTGCAGTTGCTAAGAGGATAGATCTTAAAAGTTCTCATCACACACATACACAGAAAGTTGTGTGTGTGTGGTGACAGCTGGTGGACGTACAGCGTATGCGCACACCGCGCTGTGCACCTGAGACTGTTGCAGTGTCAGTGAGGAGAGCTCAGGGAGACAGGCGTGAGCTTGGCGGGCCTGTGACCTGGCAACCACTCTCCCCAGGGCGTCTGGGAGAGAGAGATAACGCCCTCGGCCGCCGCGCCTTGCTAGCACGTCATTTAGGGCGGGTTGCTGTTGGTCAGAAGGCAGTGATAGAACTCAAATTGGTCATTTTATTTGGAAAGTAAATGTTTGGTAATAAATGATAGGGTCAGAAGAACCAGTTCCTGTGTTTTTATTTTGTTTGCAAAATCTGTTGGCTTTTCTGTTTTGTTTATTTTGTGCTCATTTTGACCATTTAAAAATAACTGCCTATATAAGTATAAAAAATGTCACATGTACTCTATCATGATTATTATGCCATGCTTTTGACCATCCTCTGCTTTAACATAACCAACACAGAAGTTTATTGCTTAGATATGTTTTAAAAAGGCTATTTCATCTCAACATCTTCTATAAATATAAAAGCTTAAGTGACTGAGTGACCGGTCGCAGTGATGCACACTGACCCCCAGGGGGCAGACGCTCACACAGGTCCTGCCCCCTGGTGGTCAGTGTGTTCCCACAGCGGGAGTGCAGATGCCCCGCTCCTGGTGAGTGCAGCTGCGGTGCTGTGAGCCTTTCCAGCCTGCATGGCAGCAGGCTACCTACTGAGTGGATGTGCGGTGCCCGGCCCCACACCACATCCCTTGGGGCCGTGGATGGCAAACTCATTAGTCCACAGAACCAAAGATCAATAGGGCAACAATTGACATTTCTTTGAGAGCCACTTAAACTCTATAGGTAGGTACATTGTTACTAACTTAATTAGCGTACTCTTAAGCTGGCCTTTGCTAAAAACTCAAGGAGCCAAAGAGCTGCATGTGGCTCGAGAGCCGCAGTTTGCTGACCACTGCCTTGGGGGATGTCAGACTGCCAGTTTCAGGCCAGCTTGGGGCCCCGGATTGGGAGAGGGAGCAGGCCAGGCTGAGGGACCCCACCAGTGCATGAATTCCTGCCCTGGGCCTCTATGAGTATAATGGTGAGGATGAATGGGAGAAGAATGGGTTTTGAAACCACATTTCCTCCTTACTGTGTCAAAACCGGCTCCTCATGGCTTGGAGCAGAATGGTCGCTGGCTGCCTGTCTCTGGCACCGGTGTGCTGCACTCTCCTGCTCGTGGCCAGTGGCCCTCGCCAGACGCCCTTCGGTAGCTCGCCCGTGAGCTCTGGGGCCGGAGCGCCTGTCCCGGGCGCCCTCCGAGGCAGAGGACGAGGGCCCCGCCGGCAGCGGGGGGAAGGGCGTTTCTCCGGGCAGAGCTAATAAAGGCGAACACTGCCTGACATCTGAGCGTGAGTGTCTGGTGATGTTCCTCACCCAGACAGGCCCAGGTGGGGCCGCCTCACGTGGCAGGTCCCCACGATGGCTCCGTGGCAGGTCCTCCTGGGAAGGAAGTTGTGGCGTGGCTCCTAGTCATGGTGTCTGGTGTGACGTCCACACCACGGCCGATCAGGTTCCTGCTGTCAGTCCGCCCGGGCCGGCCCCGGGAGCCGTACTCCGGGCCCGTCACAGCCCGGGGGAGGGCGCCGGGCGAGAGGCTCAGCGGCCACCTGAGCCGCTGCCTCCCGGCGGGCTGGGTTCCAGCGGCCCCGGCTCTGGAGCGGGGCTCCTCAGCGAGCACTCGTCCGGGCTGGGGAGCCGGAGGGCCGCCTGCCGGGCGGGTAAGAGCGTCTGCCGCGGGCAGTTCACTCTGACGTGCAGTGACCCCTGTTCTCTCCCCGCAGGCATCAAAGACTACTCCAACTGGCCCACCATCCCGCAAGTGTACCTCAACGGCGAGTTTGTGGGGGGCTGTGACATCCTCCTGCAGATGCACCAGAACGGGGACCTGGTGGAGGAACTGAAAAAGCTGGGCATCCGCTCCGCCCTTTTGGACGAGAAGCAAGACCAGGACTCCAAGTGAGGCGCCGAGCAGAGCCACGGCCGCTGGAGGGCGGGCCGCCGCCCGGAGCCTCCGCGTGCTGGCTGCCGGGCCGCGGGCGCCGACCCTGCCTGCCGTCCTCCGTCCTCCGTCCGCGGCGGGGTGCGTGTCTGTGTGCGGGCGCGGGCGGTGAGCCTCTAACCACTCACTGTCATCGGCTCGGATCGCCCCCTTGCTGTAAACCTTTCTTCTCATGTAGCCATTCGCTGTTTCTGACTCAGGCGTGAACCAGGAGCCCTGGGTCGTTTCTCACGAATCCCCTGCCAGTGTGTCCGTCTGCACCTTTTGTAACTTGTTCTTTAAGGAAAAGGAGGGCGAGGGAGAGGACATGGTAACGGGGCTGTTTTTCAGAATAAACCGCGGGGTATGCAGTGTGTGAGCCGCTCATTCTGCCTCCATGTCGGCTGTAGGCTGAGCCCTCCCAGGGGCCTCGGGAGGCAGGGGTCCCCCGTGAGAGCCGTGTGTTTTGCAGGTCACGCCAGGGCACCGGGAGGAAGGCCGGGCGGCTGGGATCTCCCCGGCCACTGCCGCTCGCCGCCCAGCCAAGGTCTCGGCCTTGCCCTTTGCAAAGAACACCGTCAGCGCGTCCCCGGTGCCGTCCCTGCATGGACGCCAGGCGGGGCCCCCACGGGCTGCAGCTCATCGCTCACCTGCACATGTGGTGCGGTCCGGTGCTTGTCCATCGTTTTGCCTTTTCTCAGGTCTGTCCTTGTACCACTGGGCTCATCCGGAAAGTGGGACAGTGAGGACTCACCAGCAGGGCACGTGAGCGCAGACACCTCCCTGCACTGAGGACTCGGCGGCTCGGCCAGTGGCTGACGGACTCAGCCAGTGAGTCCATGGCCCAGTCAGAGAGCTCGGAGCTCATGGGCTCGGCCCTGCGGGGTGGGCTTCTCCCCGGAAATCGGTGACCCCTGTCCCGCCTGCCCAACAGACCCACCACGCGGAGCACTGGCGGTGCTGTCCGTCAGGCTGAGCGCACAGTGAGAACTGAGGACACAGAGCAGTGGCCCCAGGCCCCTGTCATAGCAGTGACACACGCTGTCTGTTTACACCCACAGGGTCGCCTCCCCAAGCCCAGTACCTGTTGTGACGTATTGGGTCCCTGTTAGCAGACCCCTTAGACACAGAAGGAGCTGCGCCGGCCGGTTTGGTTTAGTGCATAGAGCGCCGGCCTGCAGACTGAAGGGTCCCGCCCGGGGTGAATTCTGGTCAAGGGCATGTACCAGGTTTCAGGCTCCACCCCGGCCCCTGGTCGGATTGGATGCAGGAGGCAGCCAATCAATGCGTCTCTCTCACACCAATGTTTCTCTCTGCTCTCCCCATCCCTTCCACTCCCTCTAAGAATCAATGAAAAAATATCCCCAGGTGAGGATTAACAAGATAAGAAATAGAGTAAGTTATTTCGGGAGATGAAACATTGGTACGATTCCCAATCATTTCTGTTTTGTAAGCGTTCTTGACAGAAATTGCATCACACGTCTGTGAGCTCCCAGCCAGAGGTCTGCGGGAGTCCCGGGTTCATGGTCACGGCCCTGTCAGCAGGCATTCCCCCGGGAGCTGCCGGACGTCGCTGTGCTGTGATTGTACAGCGGCGGCAGCTGGCCTGGGAGCACTCCTGTGAATTTAGGAACGAGCTGCCTAGCGAGCATGTGTCCTGCGGCCCGGTCCCTGCTGGCTGACAGGAACGACCTTGGCTTTGTTGAGAGCAGTCTGTCCTTGAGTCACCGCCCACAGGGAAAAATGGATTAGGTGCAAAGTCACAGAAACAGCTGATTTACATTTAAAAAGTTTAATTTTCCACTTAAGAATTGTTTAGTAAATCTCAAAAACGACCCGGAGTGATTGCTCAGAACCCAGGAGGGGGGGAGGCTGTGGAGGGGGAGAGCTGGGCCCGGAGGGGCGGGAGGGTGTGGGCGGGGGAGAGCTGGGCCCGGGGGGCGGAGGCTGTGGAGGGGGGAGAGTTGTGCCAAGTGCAGGCTGGGGAGCTCAGAGACCCCGAGGCCTGGCCTTCGGCCTTGTCCGGGAGCCGCTGGAGCCTGGCCGCCCTCTGACGGTGTCCTGTGCGTGTCCTGTGCGCCCAGCCCCGGCCCCTCCAGCGGTTTGGCCTTGGGCTGGAGAGCGAGACTCTAAGTAAACAGCACCCACACCTCGGCCTCCAGCACTGCGCCGGGCGGGACCCAGGGCTCGGCTCCCGGTTGGTGACACCCGCTGGCTGGCCCACAGGGGAGGTGGCGCAGCCCTGCTGGTCCCTTACCATCTTTTGTGAAAAGCTGGGAGTTCCTCTGAGCTGGTCTTGGGGAGCCCGGCCCCAGAAGGATCTCCAGGGGGCTGGGCTCGGAGCCCAACACTCTCCTCGGGGAGGGGCCATCTGCAAACCCAGAGCACCCGGCCGGCCTCATGGCCCGGGGACCCACGGCCTCCCGGGAAGCCCTCACACACCTCTGGGCTGGGACTGAACAGGGAAGACTTTCCCAAGGAAGCAGCATGGAGACTGGTGAGGGCACACGTGTGCACCCGGCTTACCCACGCACCCCAGTTTGCCTGCCTGCCCCCTGCCCCGGAGCCCACCTGGGCCTGCCCTTTGCAGAGAGACAGGTGCAAGCCCCTCTCCCTCCTCCCTGGAGCCTCAGAGCTGGGGTTTCGTCTGGGCTCAGCCCCCTCCTGGCTCGCATGTCCCTGGGCTGGCCGCTGACCCCTGTGCCGCGCCCAGGGCGGCCCTGCGGGGCGGGGGCTGCTTGGCGGGGACGCTGGGCATGCTGCTCCTCTTCGTCGTCGTCTGTTTGGCCAGCTGTTTCTGTTTGAAGATGCCTGCGCTGACTCTGAGGTCGGCAGAGATGCTCACAGAAACCTGCTGTGAAGCAGGGCCTTGGGCTTCACCTGGAACTAAGACCCCAGCGAACGGAACGCTGTGCAGCCAGAGATCGCTGTGTCCTCGCTTCCGCCCCTGCGTCTGGGAAACGCCTGGAGCACCGGCTACGCTGGCAGAGCCCCCTCACATGGGCCTGAGCACCGGCTACGCTGGCAGAGCCCCTCACATGGGCCTGAGCTCCCGGCCACGCTGGGCAGAGCCCCTCACTCACATGGGCCTGAGCACCGGCTACGCTGGGCAGAGCCCCTCACTCACATGGGCCTGAGCACCGGCTACGCTGGGCAGAGCCCCTCACTCACATGGGCCTGGAGCACCGGCTACGCTGGCAGAGCCCCTCACTCACATGGGCCTGAGCACCGGCTACGCTGGGCAGAGCCCCTCACTCACATGGGCCTGAGCACCGGCTACGCTGGGCAGGGTTCCCACAAAGAACTTTTGAAAAAGTTTTGTTAATTTAAACTTTAAAAAGTTCGGTTAAATTTTTTAAAGATTTTGTACATGAATGGAATACTCAATATATTCACTAGACAGCACAACCATCTTAAATATACACTGAGTGGCCAGATTATGATGATCTCTGAACGCATAATAATCTGGCCACTCTGTGTGTGTGTGTGTGTGTGTGTGTGTGTGTGTGTGTGTATTAGAGGCCTGGTGCATGAATTTGTGCACGGGTGGGTCAGACCAGCCTGGCCAGGGGGAGGGGACATGGTCGGTTGGCCAGTCTGCTGGTCAAGGGGACAATTTGCATATTAGCCTTTTATTCTATAGGATAGACACTGAGTGGCCAGATTATTATGCGTTCAGAGATTATAACAATCTGGCACTCAGTGTATATTAATGTTAATTTAAAAGTTTATTAATGAGAGTACTGAGGTAGAGAGAAGGAACACAGAGCTAAAAAAAAAAAAAAAGAAAAAGAAAAAAAAGAAAGAAAGAGTGAAAAAATTGGCATATAAACCCAGGCAAGCAGATCTGAGGCTACCCATGACCCTAGCTGCTACCCTATTCAGTTACACATATGGGTTATAGACCATATCTACTTAGGAGTACCTACAGCATGTGTGTGTGTGTGTGTGTGTGTGTGTGTGAGAGAGAGAGAGAGAGAGAGAGAGAGAGAGAGAGAGAGAGAGAGAGAGAGGGAGGGAGAGAGATGGTGTGGGTACCTTTTGCCAAAACAACTTCCTAAAGGGCAGAAGCTGTGTCTGTTGTAATAGCTGCTCAGCACATTTATTGCATAATTAACAGCCGTTTCTGTTTGTTGTAAGTGGTGAGTGGATAAAGCTCTTGCCTATCTTACCTAATAATAGAAAAACATGTAAATTGGCCATACCTCCACTATGCCCACAGCCAATCAGTGAGTATGCAAATTAACCCAAAGAAGATGTTGGGTCAATTTGCATATGCAGGTGAGGAGCGGCTGGGAGGGGCGGGACACCTGTTATGGGTGGGGGGAGGAGGTGGCCGCAGAGGGACTACAGGAGCAAGTGCTAAGAAGCAAGGACTTGCCGGCTCCCTGGCGGGCCGGGAGCTGGGATTTGCTGGCTCCCGGGCGGCTGGGAGTGAAGCCAGGGGAAGGAAGGCCTGTTCTTGCATGAATATCGTGCAATGGGCCCCTACTTCTTCAATAAAACTCCAGACAGTAAAACATCAAGTTAGGTTTTTCTGGGTCTTTGTGCTGCTATTTCCCAATTGCTCTGGTTTTGCTGCCGCAGTGTCACACCACACGTAGCCAGCAGGTGGCGCTGTTGCTCCAGGACTGAGCGCCTCCACGTGAGGGTGCCTCCCCCAGGCTCCCTTCCCCTGTAACAGCCTGCGTGCACCCTCTCTGTGTATTCCATCATCAATCCTATCAGAAACGCCCAGCGTGCCTTAAGTCCATTTTCTCCTTTAACAGGCTAGGATTGGGTGGTTCTGCCTCTGAGAGCCGTCCAGGGCAAGTG
This sequence comes from Pipistrellus hanaki, assembly GCF_964339955.1. Lineage (NCBI taxonomy): Eukaryota > Metazoa > Chordata > Mammalia > Chiroptera > Vespertilionidae > Pipistrellus > Pipistrellus hanaki. The sequence continues at coordinate 3,295,747 of NC_140503.1, forward strand.
GGGTGAGAGTTGGGGGTTCAGGATGGAAAGGAAGGAATTGAGCCAAAACCGGTTTGGCTCAGTGGATAGAGCATCAGCCTGCAGACAGAAAGGTCCCGGGTTCGATTCCAGTCAAGGGCATGTATCTTGGTTGCAGCCACATCTCCAGTGGGGGGTGTGCGGGAGGCAGCCAATTGATGTTTCTAGCTCTCTATCCCTCTCCCTTCCTCTCTGTAAAAAATCAATAAAAATATATATATATATTTTAAAAGTGCTTCCTTACCCAGCAGTATCAGCAAGCAGCACACAGAAATGAAAGATAAATAAATAAATAAATAAATAAGAAAGGAAGGAATTGAGAGGTGAAAGATCAGGATCAGAATCCTGGCTCACACTTCTCTCGGACTAGCCAGGTGTCTGAGCCTCAGTGTTCACATCTGTCAAATGGGCATAATCCTAGTGCCTCCTGCCAGGGAGAAGTCAGACACAGGTGATGAGTAGATGTTAATTCGCTGATCTACGTGGAAACAACAATAGCAAAGGCAGAGATAGGGTTTATAGCTGAGACAGAGGAGAGGCGGAAGGGAGATGGTCAACTCCATTCTTTCTTAGGTGAAGTGCTAGGTCACCAGAGAGCAGCCAGGGCGGTGTCCCTGCGTCTGTCTGTCCAGGCCCCTGGTGGACCTCTGACTCCCGTGTTGCAGGCCGGCACCATTTCCCGTGTGGGGAGCGCCCAGGTCCTTCCTCCCTGGGTGGCCACGAGGCTTGAAGAACAGGCGTGACGTGTGGTGTGCTGGAACATGGGACATGTCACGTGTGTCTTACATGTACGATGATTTGTCTTGTCTCAACCCCCTCCATCCAGTTGCTCAAACCAGACACCCTTGCCTTCCTCCAGTGCCAACGGGCCTGCCAGCACCTGCCTGAGATCTCCGGAACTGGTCCTCCTCTCTCCACCCATCACCATGTCCCGCCCCTGACGCACCTCGCCCATGTCCGCGCCGAGAGCCACACGCCGAGAGCCACACCCTCTCTCACGGGGATGCAGCCTTCTGGGTCCGGCTGGAAAGCGGTCACTCACATGCCTTCTCGGCCCGAGTCCAGGTGTCGATGACGAGAGCTGAGCGGCGCCCTCTGAGGACCTAACGGGCCGGCGCCTGTGAGCGCTCAGAGAGGGCTTGTAAGCAGGTGGCATCACATGGCTGCCATGTGACCCAGCCCCAGTGCCTCCGGGTTAGGAGCGGGGGCCAGGGAGAGTGGGTATGGCAGGTAGGATTCTATTCCTCTGCTCTAAAAGGAAGAGCAGCCCAGCCCGTGTGGCTCAGCTGCTGAGCATTGATTGACCCAGGAGCCAAGAGGTTGCTGGTTCACTTCCAGGTCAGGGCGTGGGGTTGGGGGGGGGGGGGGCGCAGGTTTGGGCTCCATCTCCAGTAGGGGGCGTGCAGGAGGCAGCCGATCAATGACGCTCTCTCACCATTGATGTTACTATCTCCTTCGGTGCTTTCTGAAATCAATAAACATATTTTTTAAAAAGGTATTTGGCCACATGATATGTGGAGGCGCACACTGACTCTCGATTCGCACTTCCACTGGCGAGGTGTCCCTTCCTCCCTTTTTAAAACCAGCTTTAGGAGTAACTCCTGTGTCTCTGTCCCCCTCTGAGGGCGGTGCCCAGGATGACTGCCCCCTGAGTTGTCATGCCCTCGTTTCTGCGGCAATTGTCAGCCGCCTGTCCCCTTAATGGGCTCGCACTGTCTCCATGCTGTCTAAACCTCCTTGGGTTACAGCCAGGCCAAGGAGAGCAAACCCCGGGGCTTCCTGGAGGAGGTGACGGTGGAACGCAGGACAGACAGGCAGAGACGAGGCACGGGAGACGCGGGCGAGCTGCCAGCCAGAGGGGGCTGCCGGGCAGGAGCAGAGTCCGGGCCCAGCCGCCGGGAAGGACAGTCGTGGTCAGGAAGGTCGGAAGGGCAGCTGGGGTCAGGCGCCAGGTGAGACGCTGGTTCAAAGCTACCGTTTTCATTTCCAAGTTTGCAAAGCTTTCGTGTGAGCCGCTGAAAGATGCGCCAGGCTCCCAGAATCCTTGGAATAGTCAGAAATCAGCATTTCTCTGCCTTCCATCCCGTCAAATGAGGCAGATCCAAGATGCCCGGAAATAGAATAGAATTATCTCTCCTGTCTTATGGGCCAGGAGGTTATAAAAAGCCAGCCCGTTCAGCTAAAGTTCAGCTGTTGCCAAAGCATTAAAAAAAGACCATCCAGCCCTAGCTGGTTTGGCTCTGTGGACAGAGTGTAGGCCTGGGAACTGAAGGGTCCCAGGTTCAATTCAAGGGCACAGGCCCGGGTTGTGGGCCCCCTCCCAGTGTGGGGCATGCTAGAGGCAGCCGATCAATGGCTCTCTCCCATCATCGATGTTTCTATCTCTCTCTCCCTCTCCCTTCCTCTCTGAAATCAATAAAAAACAAAGGTACTTTTTAAACGACTACTGTAAGGAGTGCTTGCTCGGAGCTAGACGTTTTGCATCTGTTACACGTGAGTCATGCACCCGAGGCAGGCGGCACGGGGCACGGGCTGTTCTAAAGATGAGGCTCAGGAGCCTACCCTCCTTTCCCAAAGCCCCAGGGCGGGTGGGGACAGAGGGGGCGTCTGCGGCCTCTCCTGCCCCGAGGAAGTGCCCTCCCCCGTCTCAGAAACACTGCTGCTGCCCTAACCGGTTTGGCTTGGTGGATGGGGCATCGGCCTGCGGACTCAGGGGTCCCAGGTTTGATTCTGGTCAAGGGCATGTACCTTGGTTGCGGGCACATCCCCAGTAGAGGGTGTGCAGGAGGCAGCTGATGGATGTTTCTCTCTCATCGATGTTTCTAACTCTCTATCCCTCTCTCTTCCTCTCCGTAAAAAAATCAATAAATATATTTTAAAAAAAGAAAGAAAAAAACACTGAAGCAGAGTCACTCCTCACCCTCCCTCCCGGTGCCTCCTGCTCTGGGGGAGCCGAGGGAGTGGCCCCGGGAGCTCAGCCTGCTCCATGTGGGGGGACTCCACAGAGCCGAGCAGATGGGGGAGCGGGGCCTGTGGCCGTGACAGTGTGTGAAGCTCACAACACGACACGCGTGCGCCCAGCTCGCCTGCCAAAGCCGGCGGCCTTCCCAGGGCTCAGGCCTCCGCCTCGGGCCAGCGCTGGCTCGGCTCTCGGAATCCGACGATGAATGGGACACGCCGTGGTGCCCTCAGAGCGCCCGCATGGTCACTGCGGTACCGTCCCACCCGGGGGCTACGGAGCCGCCCGAAAGTCACTCCGAGGGGGGATAGAAAATGGAGGAGATGGGCACCCTGGGACGTGCTCCCAACAGCCCGGACTCCGATCCGTCCTCCACGTGGCCAGGGGGAGCAGGAGGGTTTGGCTCCACCCCCAGCTCCATCCTGAGAACAGCACCTGCTCCTGGGCCCCGGCTTCCCACCCACCGCAGGGCCTGGCCAAGCAGGCCCAGCCCTTGACTGCGTGGACACGTGGCTCGGACCATCCCACCCTCAGAGGCTCCGCTGCTGACCTTCCCTCCCTTCCCTTCCTCCCTCCCCCCGTGGTGCCGCACGTGGCCGTGTTTTTTTTTTTGTTTGTTTGTTTTTTAATATATTTTATTGATTTTGTACAGAGAGGAAGGGAGAGAGCTAGAGAGCTAGAAACATCGATGAGAGAGTCATCGATCAGCTGCCTCTTGAAAACCCCCAATGGGGGATGTGCCCGCAACCAAGGTACATGCCCTTGACCGGAATCGAACCCAGGACCCTTCAGTCCCCAAGCCGATGCTCTATCCATTGAGCCAAACCGGTCTCGGCATGGTTGTGGTGTGAGGGGCTCAGTAAACACCTCTCTTCCCCAGGGTGAGTCCAGCAGATGGAGAACAAAATGTCGCCTCTAAGCAATCGTGTATCCGATAGTTTTATTCATTTTCTTTTCTTTTTTACATATTTTATTGATTTTTTACAGAGAGGAAGGGAGAGGGATAGAGGTTAGAAACATCGATGAGAGAGAAACATGAATCAGCTGCCTCCTGCACACTCCTCACTGGGGATGTGCCCGCAACCCAGGTACATGCCCTTGACGGGAATCGAACCTGGGACCCTGCAATCCGCAGGCCGACGCTCCATCCACAGAGCCAAACTGGTCAGGGCGTTCTATTCGTTTCCTGCTGCATAACCATAACCCCCAAAGCTCAGCTGCTTACAACCAAACCCTTCGTAACTGGGCCCCGGCCGGGCCCCGGAGTCTGCGTACTGGGCGGGGGACGCGGAGGTGTGACCTCTGAGGTCCGGCATTTCCTTTCTAGTGAAGTGTGTGGTATGGCTCCTGTGTTTCTTTGTAAAAACATTGTATTAATAGGTTAATATTTCTTCCCTGCACTTCTTTATAAGTTCGTTTGTTGTAAAAAGCCCTCATTTATAAGACACAGAAGGCAGAGGGAGGGCTGGTTGTGAACCCCCATCGGTAAACCTCTCGGGGGCCTGGAGTCGGTCCTGGCAGCCCAGCCACTAGACCGTACGCACCCTTCCTCCACAGCTGTTGATCTCTGCACATTTTCATTGCATCGTCTCTTTCCTTCTCAACTGGAGGTGCGACCTAGAACTCCGTGCTCGTGTCTCCGGGCCACCGGGGACTTGAACCAACAGAAGTGGATTCTCCCCAGCTCAGGAGCCGGAAGTCCCAAACCAGGGTGTCTGCGGGCCGCCCCGTCGGCCGGCTCTCAGGAGGAACACTTCCTGGCCTTTCCAGCTCCTGGCCATGCCCCGTGCTCCTTAGCTCGGAGCCGCCATCACCCCAAATGTGAGTAGTCCCTACTCCCAGGTGGCTGAGGTTGACACGGGAGGAATAAATACAGGAGCTGTGCCCAGGGTTGGCGGTTTTCCCCTCTTTACTGATTGAGAGAGAGAGAGAGAGAGAGAGAGAGAGAGAGAGAGAGAGAAAGAGAGAGAGAGAGGGGAAAGGAGAAGGATAGAGAAATAGAAACACCAATGAGAGAGAAACGCCATGGATCGGCTGCCTCCTGCACGCCCCCTACTGGGGATGGAGCCATAACTCGGACAGGCGCCCTGACAGGGAATCGAACCGGTGACCTCTGGGTTCCTGGGTGGATGCTGAGCTGCTGAGCCACGCCCAGCGGCAGCATTGGTTATTTTCATCGCTGTCGCCCTGTTGTCGTGGCCCCTCCGCTACAGGCCCCCTGAGGAGGCACCGGTGGCACGGAGATGCCAGAGCTGAAGCAACAAGACAACGCCAGGCCGGAGACAGCTATTGTCTCCGACACCAGCAGGCGTATGGAGCCCATTAGCGTTAATTTAATTACCGAGGAGTAATTAGGTGTTAATCTAGGCCACTCTTCCCTCTCACTGTGAGAATCCACACCAAGAGTGAACTTTGCTAAGAAAAACTCAGAAACCAGACAAAACCTCCAGCCAGTTGGGAACTGCACCCCCCCACCCCCCTGCAGCGCCCCTGGGAGGCTGGACCCTGCGCTGGGTCCTGTCCCCATGTGCCCGTCACTGTTCCATAAAGGGCCTTCGGGGGCCTGCTGCTTGGTCTTCACGATGATGGTTTTGCTGTCCTTGCCGTGTAGACAATGACTGTTTCCCTAGACCAGTGGTCGGCAAACTCGTTAGTCATCAGAGCCAAATATCAATAGCACAACGACTGTCATTTCTCTGGAGAGCCAACATTTTTTAAACTTAAACTTCTTCTAACACCACTTCTCCCAAATAGACTCACCCAGGCCGTGGTATTTGGTGGAAGAGCCACACTCAAGGTTTCCAAGGAGCCGCATGTGGCTCTGGAGCCGCAGTTTGCCGACCACGGCGCCAGAGGACCCTCCTGCAGACAGCGAGCCCCCGACCTACAGACCCCGGGCGGGTGTGGGCGCGGTGGGCTCTGGGCCTGGGAGACACGTTGGTCCCAGGCGACCTTGTCTTCCCCGCCGCCTCCCCCGCCCCCCGCGGAGGACAGACCAGCCTGGTCACGTCCCCAGCGGAATGTCAGCAACAGCTCACTTTCCAGGTGGTTCCAGACGCGTCACGGGCCTCCTGGCGCTATTTTTATTACCGCCCGATATTTCCATTCCCTCCGCGGCTGCGGGGATGGGAATGCTTCCCAGTGACGCACGCGCGGGCAGAGTTCGGGGAGCGTGTTGGCGTCGCTCACCATCCTTCCCGCCTGCCCTGCCCTTGAACTCTCCTCCCCAAGCCCTGCCTATTCGTGAAGGCACCGGCACACCAGCCCCCCAGCCCCCGGCCCCCAGGAAGTGGGAGCCCCTCTGAGCTCCCCGGTTTGTCTGAACCTTGGGGAGGGCAGGGAGCTGTCCCTCCGGCGGTGCTGAAAGCTCTCCAAGGTCAGAAGGTCAGGCGCCCTCTAGCAGGAGAGCACGTAGACAGAGCAGCTGGTGCCGGAAGAGGGGGTGTCCTTGGGGCTCGCACGCTGGCCGGTCACTTCGTGAGTGAGGATGGAAAAAGTGAATATAGGTCCACCCGCCACCCTCCTGCCGGCGCCTAATCCCACTGTCAGGAGTGGTGGGAGACACAGCCAGGAGGGCCAGCACGCAGGCAGAAGGGGGGGCACACAGGATGGACTGGCCCCTGTCCTCTCCCAGTGGGACAGTCTGTGGGAGGAAGAGAGGAGGGAAGGAGAGGAAGGCAGGGAGCCGGAGGCAGGGCCAGGCCAGGCGAGAGAAGGGAAGGTGGGAGGTGGAAGCGGAAAGGGAGGCGGTGGAGCGTAGGACCAGGGACGCACAGGCAGGGTCTGTGGCTGGACCACGGGGCCTGGGCCGTCCTCGGCGGAAGCTTAGCCCGGGCTGATCTGCAGGGCGCAGAGGAGGCCGTGGTGTGGGGGGACGTGGGCAGAGCTGGTCTGTCCTCTGCGCGAGACGGGGGGGGGGGGGGGGGGGTGGGTCCTCTAGGGGCATGGTCGGCAAACTGAAACACTGTCTCCATTAAATACCAACTCCCCAGCCCACCCCCACCCTCCGCACCCCGCTCTATTCTCCGTCTCTGTGGGTTTGTCTGCTCTGGACCCCTCCGGAAGAGGAATCACGGTGTTTGTCACAGCACCATGTCCTCCAGGCTGGTCCGTGGCGCAGCAGGGGGCCACGGTCCCTCCTTCTAAAGGCGGAATGATGGTCCCTTGTCCGTCTGTACCACATGTTTACCTACTCACTCATCCGTTGTTTAAAAAGACGCTTTATTGGCTCTTAGAGGCAGAGGAAGGGAGAGGGAGAGAGAGGGGCATTGTTCAGCTGCCCCCTGCACGTCCCTCCTGGGGGTGGAGCCTGCAGCCCTTCAGTGCACAGGACAAGGCCAACCAACGGCCACACCAGCCTGCACCACTCACTCACTCATGATTAAGTTTTGAAATAACCTTTTTATTTTGGAATGAGAGGCCTGATGCATGAAATTCGTGCATCGGGGGGGTGGGGGGGGCTGCTGGGGGGGGGGGTTGTCCCTCAGCCCAGCCTGCACCCTCTCTAATCTGGGACCCCTTGAGGGATGTCCATCTGCCCTCTCACAATCCAGGACTGCTGGCTCCCAACTGCTCGCCTGCATGCCTTTCTGATGCCCCTAATCACTTCTGCCTGCCAGCTTGATCACCCCCTAACCACTCCCTGATAGCCTGTTTGCCCCCAACTTCCCTCCTCTGCCAGCCTGGTCACCTCTAAATGCCCTCCCCTGCTGGCCATCTTGTGACAGCCATCTTGTGTGCACATAGGGGCAGGATCTTTGACCACATGGGGGCAGCTATCTTGATCTTGTGTGTTGGAGTGATGATCAATCTGCATATTACTCTTTTATTAGATAGGATAGAGGCCTGATACATGGGTGGGGGCCAGCTGGTTCGCCCTGATGGGTGTCCCAGATCAGGGTGGGGATTCCCTTGGGTGGCCTGGGCGAGGGGCCTGTGGTGGTTTGCAGGACAGCCACACCCCCCCGGCAACCCAAGCGGAGGCCCTGGTGTCTGGAATTTATTTACCTTCTATAATTGGAACTTTGTAGCCTGGAGCGAAGCCAAGCCTCCTGCTCACTCCATGGCTGCAGCCATTTCTGTTGGAATTTGTTTACCTTCTATAAGTGGAACTTTGTAGCCTTGAGAGGAGGCCTGGGCCCGCCAGGGTGTGTGGAGAGCTTGGCTCCTTCCATTGCCAGGGAAACACAAGCCACCCTCCTGCTCTCTGTGGCGGCAGCCATCTCAGTTGGGTTAATTTGCATAGTCACTCTGATTGGCTGGTGGACCTGACTGATGGGCGTGGCTTGTGGGTGTAGTGGAGTGATGATTAATTTGCATATTACTCTTTTATTAGATAGGATAATTTAGATTTACAGACAGCTACAAAGGTAGTGCAGCATCCCACACACTCCTGCCCAGGCCCCGCCCCCTGCTGGCATCTTACACTAATTAACACAGCACGGGCTCAGAACCGAGGACCCACGCGCAGGCTGCGGGGACCTGGGCTTCATCTGATTTCCGAGGGGACGGGCGGAGGGGAGCACACGGCCCGGCAGGTCTTGCCTGTAGGACCCCTCTCCCAGGGTCTGCTCAGGTTTGGACAGCAGCCTCCCCGCCTCCCCCTTCCTTCCCAGCCCCTCTTCCAAGATGAAGCACCGGTCCCTCCAGTTAGTTCCCATGGAGACCCACTCCGGCACCTTCCTCCTCAGAGTTTCACTTTAAAAGCCCCCGAATCTGCCCTGAGGAGCCATGGAAGAGTCTTCAAGAGCATCCTGCTTTCCCCTCCGGAGGGGGCCTTCTCTCCGGAGGCTGTGGACGGACTGGGAGAGAAAGCGCCTGGCTTGGTGGAACTCTCAGGGTGGCCGGCTGGGCCCTCCCCCTCTCCGAGCCTCAGTTTCCCCGCCGGTAAGACCAGAGGTCTGCCGCAGAGCAGCGAATCCCAGCCTCCCCCCACTGGGACACCACGAGAAGCCACACGTTGAAAGATGCTGCTGCCCGTGCTTTCATAGCTCAGGGGCCGAGGGTTTTCTTAAAGACGCCCATGACCTCCCGCCGGAGCTGCTGGCAGTCCGAGCGAAGCGGGGGATGTCCTTTCACGCAAACGCCGGCGCGGCCTGGTCCTGGCTGACACGCACTTCCTGTTGGAATGTAAAGACGGTGCACGCGGTTCCGGGCCTGCCCTCAACACCCGGGGACCCGGCTCCGCGCCACTGCAAGGGGGCCCACATACAGGGGCAAGATGGGGCCCTGGCCCCTAACAGCAGCTGGGGGGCCGGGGGGGAGACTGCAGACTTGGAGTCAGAGACTTGAGGGTGTGCATGTGTGTGTGCATGTGTGTGTGCGTGTGCGTGTGTGTGTGTGTGTGTGTGTATGTGTGTGTAGTGTGTGTGTGTGATGCCCAACCTGCTGTCACTGGGTGGTTGTGGGCCGTGTGATAAAAGCTCACATGGTACCTGCCACGCCTCCTTCAGAGGTGGACTCCGTCCCGTCCGCTGGAGTGTGGGCTGTGGGGAGACCCTGGTGTTCGGACCCAGAGGCCTGCGGTTTCCTCTGGGCTCTTGTGTGGACCCCTGGCTTGTGCTGTGAGGACCCAGGAGCAGCCTCTGGAGGGGCCTGAGGGTGCCTGCCGCCTGCCACGGTGCATTTCCTGACCAGCTTGGCAGCCGTGGCAGCGGGACATGGCACATGTCCTCGAACATCTGCAGGGGGCAGCCCACATGGTCTCCCCGGGCTGAACCTGCAGTGCCAGGGGCTAAGTCCTTCCCAGTCTCCGTGGGAGTGCGGGCAGCATCAGCACCCACCCAGGCTCACCCCCTCCCCTCTGCCTTGGTGGAGGGTGTCCCAGGACTGGTCCCCAGGTGGGAGGTCCCCTGTGGGAGGTGTGTTGGGGGAGGGAGGAGGCAGGCGGGGCAGAGGTGAGAGCTGCTGTGGGATGCCTTTTCCACGACGGAGCTGCTGGAACAAGGATGTCAGACTCAAAGGCTACCGCGGCCAAATAAACAAGTTTTAAGTGTATGTGGTCGCAAAAAGACAAAAGCTTCTATTTTCATAGAAACGTAGGTTTATTTCAACAGAGACATGCTGAATACAAAGGGCTGACATAAATGAGTGATCGTTAACTTAAAACAATAGAACACTTTAATAAAAATTAATACTTTTTTCTTGAACATAACTTAGCAGACACTGAATAGCTGCACAAATTAATAAGTGTAATGCAAATAAACCTATTTTTCTTGTTCTCCAAAAGCGAAATATTCCCTGTTGCGCACACCAACTAAGTCAGTCCAAGACTGATGACCTGGCCATCGGCCGCTGAAATATTCGCTGCTGGTGTTAGTGGAGAGAAATGGTGTGCCTGCGAGTAAGGGAAATAAATGCAACACGATTATAACAATCGGTCATTAGTGAACATTGTAGTTCGTCATTTTCTTTTTCTTTTTTAAAATATATTTTATTGATTTTGTACAGAGAGGAAGGGAGAGAGATAGAGAGTTAGAAACATCAGTGAGAGAGAGTCATCAATCAGCTGCCTCTTGCACACCCCCTACTGGGGATATGCCCGCAACCAAGGTACATGCCCTTGACTGGAATCGAACCCCGGACCTTTCAGTCCCCAAGCCGACGCTCTATCCACTGAGCCAAACCGGTTTCGGCTCATTTTCATTCTGTTTGCTCAGGAAGCGGGTGAGGGGACAACCGGAGGGGCCCAACCCAGGCTGATAGGCGAGGAGAGCTGGCGGGACCCTGAGGGTGGGGAGAATGAGTAGGAGAAGGGGGCGGGGCGGGCCTTCCAGCAGGAGGGGGACATGATGGGGACAGACCCCTGCAGCTTGGCGTTGCTGGAAGGGGGAGTGCAAAGCAGGGAGAGGAGGGAGTTGGGGCTGCCAGGGCAGCAGCAGCCAGATTATAAAAGGCCTTCCCTGTTCGGTGAAGGAGGTTGAGGTTGATCCTCCAGAGCAGTGATTCCCAAAGTGGTCTATATCGACCCCCAGGGGTCTATGACAACCTGCAAGGGGTCTACGTCAGCGAAAAAAAAATTTGGGGGTCCATGAAATGAAAATGGGGGTCCACGATAGTGGATCTCAACATACACTGATAGTACCTATTTACTTACATCATATTATCTTATAATATAAAAACATATAAATTATTTATAAAAGTACCTATGAAGTAAAAAATTTATTATATATGTTTATGAAATTGTGTAAGTTGTAGGATAAAAACCTGCACATAATGATATACCAGTATCATCTTGTTACAAGCATACGCGCAGTAAACATTCTTGCCAATTTTTGTCTCAAAGCTTCGCTAACTTGCACCGACTTGTTCGTCACTCTATAAATATGAATGTGAGAAAAATAGGTTCATTCGTTTCCTGAATCTTGAATAGGAAAGGGCTGAGAAAATATTTAAAAAAATATAAACTGGTAGTTTATCATACAAATTATAGTGAATCAGTGTTATTTTGTTTGAGAATGCCGGAGAAAAGTAGGTACATTATTTTTTATTAAATTTTAACACTAAACTTCACTACAGTTAGAAATTTACAAAAAAATCAATATCAGGTAAGTAGGGGGTCTACCCCAAACCGAAAAACATGGCAAGGGGTCTACGGCACAAACAAGTTTGGGAACCTCTGCTCCAGAGGAAGGGAGCCCTGGAAGGGCTGCCGCTGGCCAGGGTGCTGATTTGTTCGGCATGTGACTGGGCAGCTGCCATGTGGGGACAGCCCACAGCCCAGTTCCAGCGCGACGGCCGAGCGGTTCTCTGTGCCAGGCACACTCTAGGGTGGACAGAGGGCAGCACAGGCCACCCGGAACTCCTGCTGCCGCGGACTTGACATGGAGTGCGGGAGGCAGGCAGCAAACACATACATGTCCAGTATCTCGGGGAGATTGAGTGTCACAGAGAAAAAGAAATAACAGAAAAGGGAGAGTCCAGCAGGCGTGCGGACAGTGTGTGTCCTTAAAAAATTTTTTTATTGATTCTAGAGAGGAAAGGAGAGGGAGAGGGAGAGGGAGACATAGATGTTTGAGGAACATTGTTGCCTCCTGCACGCCAGCAAGCCGGGGCCCCAACCCCTGAATCAAACCAGCGGCCTCTCTATGCCTGGATGGTTAACAAACGGAGCCGCCGGCCAGGGCAGCGTGCGCCCAGCTTGGCAGCCGTGAAGCAGGTGATGGTGATGGCGGATGGGCTGGGCAGCGTGCGCCCGTTTTGAAGGAGGTGATGGTGATGATGGATGGGCTGGGGCAGCTGCACCCGTTTTGAAGGAGGTGATGGTGATGGCGGACGGGCTGGGGCAGCGCGCGCCCGCTTTGAAGGAGGTGATGGCAGGTCACTGCAGAGAGGAGGCGAGCACGTGAAGGAGGGCCGCGCAGGAGCCTGCCCGCTCAGGGAGGCGTGCCTCCCCTTGCTCCTCGGGCTGCAGTCCGAGGACTGACAATCGCACACTAACCCCCCAAGAACCCAGCAGGAGCTTACAGCAGAGAGAGCAGGGAGCGGGCCCTGGGGACAGTGGCTGTCAGGACTGGGACAGCCCCGGCTTCCCACACGGCACCCGGTGTGCTCCGGGATGTACACTGATCACCGCAGATCCCGGACAGCGAGGGCCCCGCCCGTCAGGAACCCCGTCTGCTCGCGTGTCAGCAGACCACAGAGGCTGTGGGCGCCGAGGGCACCTGAGGGTGAGTAGTCCCACGTCTTCCTCAGGGAGGGGGAAACCGAGGCCTGGGGGAGCCGCGACTTGCCCAGGACCAGGGCCAGGCCCTGTGCCTCCAGGCCCGGGGGGGGGCGTTGAGGGGGCCTTGCCCGGAGCCCCCACCCTCCCGGCCTCCCTGGGTGTCTCCCCGGCTCCTGCAGGCCCAGCAGCGGACCCGGACTCGCAGCCACCGGCCTCGTCCCGCTGGCTCCCTGGCTCGGAGGGAGGTCGCGGCCGGGTGGCAGGTGGCAGGGCCCTGCGCTTCCCGAGGGGGGTCGGGAACGTGGGACCCTGGGGGCGGCAGAGTCTGTTGCTGCACATTTTTAATCTCCTAATGGCGCTGGGATGGCGGGAGCCCCGTCGCGGGCGCTGTGGGTTTGGATTTAAATAGAAGGAGAGAGAAGCCAAAGGGATTCGAGGGCATTTGAAAGGCGAGCGCCGTGCCAAGCACGCTGCCAGAGCACGCCAATGGGAACCACGGGAGGGAGCGCGGGGGCAGCGGGGTGCCGGGACTGGAATAGACATTAATCATCCGAGTGAGAGCTGTGGCCACGGGGAGGGACCGTGCGAGGAGGCTCTGCTCAGCCGGCCCAGGTGCCACCAGCCCCGCCTGCCCCTTCTCCCAGGAACCTGGCACTAGGCCACCTTCCTGGGGTGGGCTCCGGAGGTGAGATCACAGGATCACAACACACCAGCAGCCGGCCAGCGCGGCTCAGTGGTTGAGTGTCGACCTAGGAACCAGGAAGTCCCGGGTTGTGGGCTCGATCCCTTGTGGGGCGTGCAGGAGGCAGCGGATCCATGATGCTCTCATCACTGATGTCTCTTTCTCTCTCTCTCTCTCTCTCCCCGTCCCTCCTCTCTGAAATCAACAGGACGTACACTAAAAGCACACGCACACCTTAAGCTCCTCCTGGACAGCTTGAGCTGCGTTCTGAGGACGCTCCCGCGTCCCCGGCCTTCACCGGCAGAGGCAGGCACGTCTGGGTGCTTTGCAGACACACGAGCGCCTGGGACATCACCACAGACGGGTCCGAGGAGACCCAAGGGTCCTCCTCCTGCCAGCACCTGGAAATGGTCCCGATGCAGACAAGGGGTGAGGCCCGCCTTTTTGGTAAAGCAGGAGAAGGGCCTCCGTGGCCTCGTAGGCACAAGAGGGAAGCGCACGGCATGCCCACTGCACCGGAGCCCGGGGGACACGGCCCAGTGGCCTTTGGGGAAAGCCACAGAGGCAGTGAAGGGGGCAGGCATGGGGGTCCACACCAGCCGGGGCCCAGCTGCTGCTTTTTAAGAGCAAGCGCTTTGCCTGTCATGGGGTGTCACCTAGTCAGCCTCATTGAAGGATGTCGGATAACAAGCCCAACTTCTGGGGGGCTTATGATGTCAGGGGCAGCAGCGCCCTCTCTGGCACAGGTTCTCAGAGAGGAGTCTTTCCCTCTGTCCGGGCGGGGCAAATGGACCAGCCGTGGGGGGTGGAGCAGAGGCCTCCTGGTTCAGGGTGTGGTCACCCCGCCCTCCACTGTCAGCTGGGAGCCCCCTCGCCTCCCTGCACCTGGGGCCTCAGGTGCGACAGACAGGTGCAATTTCTCCAGACCCTCGCCCGTCTCTGGGAGATCCAGGGAGAGAATGCGGTCTGCGGGGGCTCCCATCCCGCGCAGCAGGGGCTGGAAATGGCTGTGGTAGCATTCCCTGGCTTCTCTGGAGAGACCTGTGGTGCACACATGTATGCACACGTTTACACACATCCACACACACATGTGTGCACACACGTACACACGTTTGCACACATCCACTCACACACATGTGCGTGCACACACTCTGCAGTGCAGACCTCTCTGCAGAGCTGCCCGCGTTCCCTGCCTGCTAACGGGAGCACCTCCTTTGGACTGTGTGACAGGACACGGCGCTCCCGGTAAAAATAGACCCGCCCACTCCGCACCTGCACCACCGGGCAGCACAGCCTCCTCAGCTCCCCGCTGCTAATTAGTGCCGGTGACAGCTCCCTGGTGCCAGGCCTCCCGCCACTGCTCTGCCAGATTGGGAGGCCCTTCTCAGCCAGAGTCCCAGCACCCCGAGTCCGGAGGGCCACCCTCTCGGCACCGGCCCTGCCTCTCCCTGTGTCCTCTGGGAGACGGTGCCCCTTGCCCATGGGGGGTGGGGGGGACTGTGCCCCTGGTCTAGACTGGGGCGGGGAGGGAGCTGTCCAACCCAGGTTGGCCCCGAGGCCCCCAACCTGGAATGGAACCTGAGGCTGCCCGTCTCCCAGCACCTCCTGATCCCTCATGCACTGGTGGCCGAGGGCGAGGAGACAGGCCCCCTAGGAACAAGGCCAGTGGTGGTCCGTGTCAAGGCCAGGCAGGGAACCCGGAGTGGAAAATCTCCGGCCGTCTGCGTCACAGCGGCCTGCGGGCGGGACCAAGCTCACTCCTGGAGAGTCCGGGCCGGCAGGGTGCCGGGGAAGGGCCGCAGACACGGGGCTTAGCCTGGAGCGGAAGGACGATGCCTGTAAGAGGTAATGAAACTTAGGGAGACTGTGCGCCCCAGAGGTCCCAGCCCATGAGGAACCGGGGCGGGGCCTGCGCACCAGGGAACAGAAGCTGGCGGTCACCGCTGTGGGCGCCTGCCCGGGAGACTCCCATCTGGCCAGACGGACGTGAGACACCTCGCCTTGGCTGTCCTGTGTGTCCCCATGCCCACGTTTACACACGCCGGGCGTGTGTGTCTCCATGTCCTGTGTGTCCCCCTGCCCACGTTTACACATGCCGGGCGGCGAGTGTGTCTCACAGACCCGCGCTGGACTCAGGGGGGCCGGAGGGAGGAGCCTGCCCCTCCGCAGAGGAGGAGCCGAGGCCCGGGGAGCGGGCCAGCGTGTCCGAGTTACAGCCAGGGGGCATCCGTGCGGCAGGCTCTGCGTCGGCGCTCAGGGGCCGCCCATCTTCATGCTCCCTGCCCGCACCCTCTCTGCCGCACCTCCGCGCTCAGAACCCAGACATCCCGTGGGCGTGTGGAGTGTGGAGGGCGGCTGCGTGGCTCATTTCTGTCCGCGCTCCCCATGGGCTTCCGTGACCGTTAGGCGGACAGCAATGCGGAGCGGGTCCAGCCCCTCATTAGGCTGTGCTGCTCCGGAGAGGGGACACGGGTGTTTGAAAAGACACCGCCGGTCAAGAACTTTTCATAAAAAAAAAAAAAAATCAGTCGGGTAAAATAACTGGATCAGAACGTCTGTCCCACATTTGGGCTGGGCCCCAAACAAGCTTTCCCCCACGTTTGGAAGTGCTCCAAGCGGGCCAGGACCTCTGGCACGGGCTGAATGCGAGCTCCTGGCGGGGGGCCGGCAGAGGGCGGGGCCGGGCACAGGCCGCAGGCAGGGCCTCAGCCGCAGTGTGTCTGATGGAGGACTTGTTGCTGCCGGTCAGAAGCTCCTGGCTCGGCTCCTCGGCCCGGGCAGGAGCTGACGGCTCCTCGCACTTCTCCTGTCCTCATTTCTGTAAGATGGCTGTCACAGCACAAAGTGGGCACCGACCGGGTCTCACCCCCACCGGGCAGTGGGGCTCCGGGAACCGGGCTGCCCAGGAGCAGACCTCCCCCTCCGGGAGACGGAGTGAGAGGCCAGCTGCAGTGCGCAGGCCGCTCCCGCCTGGCCCAGCCTCTCCGAGGCCACCGCTCCAGCCCCGGGCTCTGCCTGGCCGTGAACTCCTTTATTCAAAGCGCACTTCCCTCGGGTCTGACAGGCGGAGGCCCGAGGGCGGGCGGGCCATGCCCAGCGCACCTCTGGGTGCGGGTGGCACTTGGCGGGAGCGGTTTTGAACCAGGAAACGACTTGATGAAAGGACTTAGCAGCGAGGATTCACTGGCCCCTCTTGGGTTCGGTCCCGGGCCAGGAACACGGAGATGAAGGGGAAATGGCAGCTGGCCCTCCAGCTCTTTCTCTCCCTCCCAGGGCCGGCTCCCCAGGCGTTCCCGTTCTCACAACAGCCTCCCCAGGTGAGGGCGCCTGTGTCACCGGGGAGTGGGAAGCTCAAAGAGGTCAAGTAGGAGCTCAAGGCCGGCTACGCGGAAGGGCTAACGCCAAGCGTCGGTTCAGGGTGTTTCGCCGCAGGCCCCACATTCTGCAAGTACTCAGAGCTGCCATTCGCCGCGGAGCCTGGGCCCAGCAGATCGGAAGGCAGAGAGCTTTCGGGATGGTCCCGGTCACCTGAGCCCACATGCCGTCAGACTCGGGGCAGGAACCTTTTGTCTGCCAAGGACCATGTGGGTATTTATAGCATCATTCTTGGGCCGGAGTTTAAATAGATGATGCTCTTTGTTATCAATTTAAAAAACTGATACAAACGTATCAACCTAGGAAAAGGAGCGGCTATATTTGGTCAAACATTGAATCAGCCCACTCCCGACGCCGTGGCAGGGCCAGGCCACAGGATTCCGCCGGCCTTCTCCCGCCCGCGGCTGGCCGGCCCCACCCCTGCCTGGGCCAGGCCGAGGGAGAGATGCGGTAATGGGCGTCTGAGCAAGACGGCGGGAGACCAGGGCCTGCCTGCCCCCGGCTGGACGCCGGTGCCCCCGGCTTTCCGCTCCTTTGCCAACGGAAGGGAGTGGTGGGGCTGGAGGGGAGGGCACTGTTTCCAGGGGAGGGGGAGGAGTGGCTGTGGCCAGTGAGTTCACCCCGTGGTCCCGCTCCAGCCGGGCTCTGCCCGGGGTGAGTGCAGCTGCCCCCACCCCTCCCCCCCTCCCCCCCACCCACCCCCTCTGGCCGAGAGGAAATCAGTAACGGAGACTGCGCGCCAGCAGCTGGCCGGTGTGGGCGCAGGGAGGGCTGCTTCCCCCATTGGCTCTCGGCTGTCCGCCTTTGGGAAGTGCTGTCCTCGGGAGAAATGCCATGTTCTAGGTCTGCTGATAAAAGAACTGGCAGCTCCCAGCCCCCGCCGACCAGGAAACCGCCCGGAGAGGCCAGGCTCCCTCTGGGCCAACAGACTGGAGCCCATCACACCATCCGCACCCATCGCCCACCCCCTTCCCTGGCCTGTGAGGCGGGCAGCACCCCGCTGGCTGGAGCCGGCACCCAGCCCTGACAACAATCCGGCAGGAGCGGAGGCCCCCCGCGGACTGGTCAGCGGACAGCAGCACTGCCCCTGCGGCTGCTGGTTCCTGGAGCGCCTGCTGGTTCCGAGGCAGCTGGAGCATGAGGAGACTGCAGGGATCTCACACCCAAGGCTCCCCAAGGGCTTGGCACAAAGGGAAGCAGCTGCCCTAACCGGTTTGGCACAGTGGATAGAGCTTCGGCCTACAGACTGAAGAGTCCCAGGTTCAATTCCAGTCAAGGGCATGTACCTTGGTTGCGGGCACATCCCCAATAGGGGGTATGCAGGAGGCAGCTGATAGATGATTCTCTCTCATCGATGTTTCTAACTCTCTATCCCTCTCTGTAAAAAATCAATAAAGTATATATTTTTTTTAAGGGAAGTGGCTCAGGCCGGATCCTAACAAGCAAAGCCAAGGCCCCCAGAGGCAGACCAGAAGCTCCCGCAGCCTCTCTGGGCTGAGACAGCGACCTGCCCACCCCGAGGGGGAGCCGCGCCGTAGACACAGGGCAGGCAGGAGGCACATAGACTGGTTCCTGTCAGAACTGCAGCCGAACCGAGACTCAGTCCGTCCTTATTGGAACGCAGCTGTTCAATGCTTCCCTCTGTCTGCCCCGCTGAGGAAAGGGCTAACGCCACCTGGTGGGGAAGAACACATTATCTAGAACCTTTCCTGTACTTTTATCACAATATCTGGTATTTCTTCTTCTTCTTCTTCTTCTTCTTCTTCTTTTTTTTTTAAATTACTCCAAAGAAGGAAAACTATGTACTAACTGAAAACCAAGAGAACAAGCAGGCAGTAGAAACAGACCCACTGCTAACCGGAGTTTTCAGTGTGGTCTGGTCAAAGTTTATCCAGGAATTAAACATGTCATTTAGGTTCTTACAAACAATTTGAACAATATAACACATCCCCTAGCAACCTTCAAATAGGTTGTCCAGAATGTTTTTGGTGGAAAACACTAAAAGTATTTCCCATTCCTACACTAAATTGGGCGTGCAAAAAATCCCTGACACAATATTTTAGTACGTTTTCCCAAAGCATAAGAGAAGTGTTCAGGGGGAAAGGGATGGATTCTCTAAATTACTGGGCCGTGGGTGGGGTAGGACAATTGGAGGTGAGCATGGCTTTCACTATTTAAAGTGATCACAATAGCCCCCACCCCTCTTATCCAGGAGAGATCTTTCAAGACACCCTCCCTCCCCAGTGGATGCCTGACACTGTGGGTGGAACCAGACCCTATATCTGCTATGATTTCCTATACGTGACACCTTTTCTTCCTCCCCTTCCGCTGGCCTGTCCGCAGCGGGCTCTTCCTGCATTCCTCATCTCTGCCCTCGCTCACCCCATCAGGTGAGAAGGAAAATGGGGACAACTTTGGGGGCTCACAGCCTGCTCAGTATCTAGTTAAATAGTGATCTTACTTCCCCATTCTAACTGACTTGGGGGACTGCAAAGCCCACCCTGAGGGCCCCACAGGAAGATATCTGCCTGGAAGCCCATCATTGACTCACTAGCAGAGCGGTGTGAACAGGGAATCCTGAGGGCTCTGAAAGGTCAGGGCTAATCACTCATTGTTTGGTTAAGACATTGGTAGTTAAGCAGCCTCCACCTGTTGGCCTTATGATTGGCTATCATTGGAATTTCCTGCCTGAGGGATAGGGGTGTATCCATAATCTTTTTTTTTTTAAAATATGTTTTAATTGATTTTTTACAGAGAGGAAGAGAGAGGGAGAGAGAGCCAGAAACATCCATGAGAGAGAATAATTGATCAGCTGCCTCTTGCACACCCCTACCTGGGATGTGCCCGCAACCAAGGTAGGTACATGCCCTTGACCAGAATCGAACCTGGGACCTTTCAGTCTGCAGACCAATGCTCTATCCACTGAGCCAAACCGGTTTCAGTGTGTATCCCATAATCTTAATAAAAGGGATGGCAAAGCCAGAGCGAGGGGTAGTCCTCTCTTGGGCTTCTGCCTGGCCCCCATTTCCCAAATCAATGCTTTTTAGTCTCTTTTTATCTGTGTGCGGCCTTCTCCAGAACCCGAACCCTGCCTCACGCGGGACGTGGAGGGGTTTCCACAGATATCTCTCTCAAAACCTCCCGCCCACAGCGCAGGCTTTGGACCAGAGCCCCCTGGGCGAGCAGCGCTGCGTCATAGAGGGCCTATCCTGGCTCCTCTGGTGCCGGCTGTCCTTCTCGTGGGCCATTGGTCACAAGGGCACCCCATCCCTCTGTGCTGGAAGGTGCGCCAGGGGTAAGGTGACCAGATGTCCCGATGTCTGGTCACCTTCACCAGGGCGGCTATCCCTGCACCAGGCACAGGAACAGAGACTGCGGGGGACGAAGCCCGAGGCAGGATGGGTTCTGGCAGCATCTGGGCCGCCCGCTCTGGCAAGTAGCCACGTCTCTGAGCCGATGTCTTCACAAGGCCTGTCGCTTCTTCTGAGGGCTCAGAGGAGGGTCTTATGTTCATGCACTCCTACACTGTCAGTACGCTCTAGTCCAACTCCCTTCCTGACTGAGGAAGGGGCTACAGGGCAGAAGGGGCTGGCAGCAAGTGAGAAGGCCGTTGGGGCAAACACCCAACCTTGTCAGTCTGCAGCATCCCATACCTTTGGCTCTCATCACCAACCAGTGGGCAAGTGACCTCCAGCTCCTCACACTGAGGTAACTGCGTACATTTAAACATACTAAGGGGGTGGGGGTGGGCTGGAGGGGGCCAATCAGGGAGGGAAGGGGACATAATATGTAATACTTTCCGCAATAAAGAACTATTTTAAAAATAAAAAATAAAAGTAAAGAAATAATTATTTAAAAAATACTAAAAACTAGGATCAATGGAATTTAGGATGTGGCATTTACTCTGTGTCTTGAAGGAAAGGGTTACCCAGAAATAGGAGACTAGAGATGCATCACACACACATTTCATTCTGTTCTTCAAGCACAGACTGTTCAGTAGCTACAAAGCTTTCATTCTGTTTACCTTTTCCTTCCGTGGCACTGGCCCGGCATAAACACAGCCTCCGGAGCCTGGAGCGGACAGGGATGGGGTGCTGTCACCCCGTTTAAAGTCTCCCAGGAGAGTCAGAATGTGGAAAAAGGCAGTTGTGACTTGGAGCAAAAACCGACCTAGTTGAGATTAGGCTTCATGTATTTAAGGCCCCTCTCAGTAAGCCAACGGCATGTGTGCGTGTGCGCGTGTGTGCGTGTGCATGTGTGCGTGTGTGTGTGTGTGTGTGTGTGTGTGTATGTGTGTGTGGTTGTTGCTTTAAACAGAGCAAGTCGCATTGTTCTTCAGCTACAGACCAGCAGCCATTCTGCACCTCCTGTTTAAATTGTATTAATTAAAAGAAAAACAGGTATTGGTGTTTGATTTGTCCCTCAATATTTCTTGTGGTTATATTTTTTAAAGTAGTCATCTTTAAAAAGTGTTTTTGAAAATAAAAAGTGTTTTTGACTTTTCTAAGAGTGCTGTTAATGCCTGGCTAGCATGGTTCAGTGGCTGAACGTTGACCAGAAGGTCACGGTTCGATTCCCAGTCAGAGCACATGCCCAGGTTGCAGGCTTGATCCCAGTGTAGTCTGTGCATGAGGCACCTGATGATCTTCTCTCATCGTTGATGTTTCCATCACGTTCTCCCTCCCTCTCTGAAATCAGTAAAAACATATGTATCTAAAAGAATGCAGTTAATGATACTCTCCATGAAATATAGGAAGTATCATAGGGAGGAATATTGAAATGTGTTGCATCTACTGGGTGCCAGGCATTTATATCCATTAGCTGAGTTAATATTTAAAGAACATTGTGAGACAGGTTTGAATGTACGTATCTGATTACAGGTGAGGAAACTGAGGCTCAGAGATGAAGCACTGTGGGTCTGAGTTAAAAGTCCACTGGGATTCATCCGAGCCTGTCTGTTTTCCAAGACTGCCCAGCCATAGCCGGCCACACTGCTGCTCTAAGCCTGGCCTGCTGCTTGCTAGCTCCGTGAACTGTGGGCGAAGCACAGAATCTCTCCAGGCCCGTTCTCTGATGTGCAAGGAGACACTGTTGAGTAATACCTCTTGGAGGGGTAGATTCTTAGAAGGGCACTTTCTCAGCCAAGTAGCTTATTCTCAGTCCTGGCCTTTGCTCACCCCTGAAGCACCTGCCGCAGGCCTGACTGTAGTAAGAGTTCGTCCGTGGGGTCCATTTATATCAACTCTCCCCCTTCTTCCTCCCTCTCAGCTCCAGCACTCTGAGAGGTGTCCGAGGAAGAAAGGAGGCAGAAAGAGGGAGAGAACCGAGACCCCACATTGGGTCACAGCAGCTCTGCCTCCTAGGGAAGAGGCATCGGTGACACAGAATGAAGAAAAGCTAGCCCCAAGCCAATCAGCGTTGCTGTTTTGCATAATAAAGTAAAAATGTTAGTTTTCCCAGCATTCATGGATTTTTCCCCTCCAAGGGGGTGGGGTCAGGGAGGGAGGAGCTCAGAAAGATGAGGCGGTTGCTTCCCTGGGAGGAGAGGGATGATGCTGTAGATTTTTCAAAACGAGTGTCTAATGTCTGACTTTAAGGCATAGTCAGAATGTTAACCCACAAACCTCCCCAACCCTCAAACTTGACTCCCTGCCCTGGAGCCTGTCGCCTGCAGCCCGGGGTGAAGAGGCCAGAGTGGCGCCCAGAGTGAGGTGGGTGATGTGCATGGGACACGGAGGAGATGCCTGGAGATCGACCAGAATCCACACTCCATTAGATGCCGAGCTTTGGGGAAGGGGTGATGGGGAGAACCGTGAGATCCCCTGAAATCCCTGGAGAGGCAGTGAAGGGGGATACGGAGGTGGACAAGGGGTGGTCAGCTAAACCATATCCTGTCTACAAGGACAGTGCCCCAGCAGATGTATAGATCACAGGACAGGGGATTTCATGACGAACTAGGTGGGATTATCAAATTATGACCAGAATCTATTATTCTTCTACAAGATAAGCTAAATCTGCATTTCTCCCAAGGTGAAGGTTTCCTATGGTTATTCATGACTCGTAAGGATGAGAGGATTAATAGAAATGAGACACTCACTAGAATCCAAATAGAAAGGTGGGGTGGACATGGCTTCTTGACGTCCTTGGTTAGTGGGCTGATGAGACCAGTGTTGTGGGGAGGCACCCTCACATCAGAGCAGCACCAGGTAAGGTCCCTAGATTTCAGCATCTCTGGCCTCCAAGCCCAGGGCCCCACACAATCGACACTTCAAGCAATGTACCTGCTGTGTAAGTACCTTACCCACGGGACCAGGTGCCAAAGTGGGGTTTATAAGTGTGATTGCTGAGAAATGCAAAGGGCTTTCCCATATTACCCAAAGGTTCAGTTTAGTAGTTTCAAGGGCTGTTGCCTTTTCACCTCAAGACCGAGACTGGCCATTATAGTAAATGATTTGTGGGCGCATTTCCTTGGAAAATTTTCTCACTTAAATTTGTAAATGCTGGTAGGTGGTTCACTCGCCAACCTCAAGAGAATCTACTCACTGATGCTGAACTCATTGGATTAATTCAAATGAATGAATCTGGCGTAAGAAGATGGGAAAAACATCTTTCAGACTGAGCATATCTCTAGGTAAGGTTGTTTTATAAGCAAAATACAATGACATTAACACTTTAAGACACAAGAAGGATCAGGGCAAGGTGGTGTCAATGGCACTGTTTCCAACCCCCTGAAATCACCGTGATACACAGATTTACTAGGAAAATATAAAAATGATTTGAGAGAAAATGATGGATATAGAAGGAAGGCAAAGAAGATCCAACATACGCACAATAGAAGCCAACCCTCAAAAACACAAAAGAAAGGGTAGTGCAGAAGAACAAATATAAGCAACCATTATAGAAAACTTTCCTGAAAACAAAAATAATTTGGATCTGTATATTTAAAGGGGACACGACGTTCCTGGGACACATGACCAGAATAGTCAACTCCAAGTCTACTAAAACTATTAGACCTAACAGAATAGAAATCCTCTGGCATAAGGTAAAACATCCCGGCAACTTATATGGCATTAGAACGTTACAGAATACCATGAAGCTGAAACAATGGAGTAAATGGAGCAACAGATACCCGAGAAAGAAAACGTGAGCCAGCAATTTTTTTCTATCCAGCCAAAGTGGCCTTTGTACTGCCCTACTCAACTCGCTACCAGGCTCCCGTTCCGTTTTCTTTGAAGGACTTTGCACATTCCATTCTTTTTTTTTTTTTTCTTCCACATTCCACGTTCTTGCTCACTTTTCTCCATGATGAATGTTGTGTGAGAGCAGGACCTTTGCTTTGTTTGCTGCTCAAGCTGCAGCCCTCAGTGGTCAAAGGTTTCATACACAAAAGACGTGCACAGGGACTGTCTTAGCGCAGGCTGCTGTGACAGAACACAGCAGATGGGTGGCTGGGACCGCAGGTATTTATTTCTCACAGTTCCGGAGGCTGGGACGTGGGAGATAAAGGAGTCGGTGGATTGGGTGTGTGGCGAGGGCCTGCCTCCTGGTGTAGAGACAACCGTCTTCTCACGGGGTCCTCCTGCGGCCTTTCCTTCGGGTGTTTGTGTGCCGGGGTCTCTCTCTCTTCTCCTCTCCTTCTGAGAGCACCGATACCATCATGGGAACCCCGCCCTCACGTCCTCACCGGACCCTGACCACCTCCCCCAGGCCCCGCCTCCAGTGCACACACGGGCCACCAGGCAGCGGCCTGTGAGCATGGGGTGCAGCTCCAACAGAAGCTCTCCTCTTCCTGCGGCTAAAACGAGGCAACTGGCTGAGCTCGGAGTTCCCCTGCACGGCCGTCCTCTGTTCTGTCCCTGAAAGGGGCTGTCTAGTGAGAGCCCAGCTAACCAAACTGACCCCGCCAAGCGCCGAGCCACGATGGGTTAAAACAAGCACACAAACGCTGTCACGGGCAGGGCCCAGTGCCTGCCCAGTGCTGGGCGGGAAGACGGGCAGACAATATACAACCGGAGAAGTGGGCTTTTCTCCCACAAATCTCCGACCACATCCTTAACCTCCGGTATCATTTCTCGCTCGGGGGGGGGGGGCTGAGGACTGAAGTCAGGCATGCGTGGGAGGGGCAGTGTGTTTCCGTTTATTGGGAGGCATCCCTTCGTAACTGATTTTTCCTCCTCTTCTTTTTTTCCAAATATATTTTTATTGATTTTTTTTTTTTTACAGAGAGGAAGTGAGAGCGATAGTCAGGAACATCGATGAGAGAGAATCATCAATCAGCTGCCTCTTGGACACCCCCCACTGGGGATGTGCCTGCAACCAAGGAACATGCCCTTGACCGGAATCGAACCTGGGACCTTTCAGTCCGCAGGCCAATGCTCTATCCTCTGAGCCAAACTGGTTTCGGCTCCCCCTCTTCTTTTAGAGACAGAGAGGAAGACAGAAGGAGAGACAGAAACATCAGTGAGAGAAACTTCAATCAGCTGCCTCCTGCACACCCCCTTCTGGAGTTGAGCCCACAACCTGGGCACGTGCCCTGACCAGGAACCGAACCTCTTGGTACATGGGACAGATGCTCGACCAACTGAGCCACCCTGGCCAGGCAGGAGGCATCCCTTTGTAATATGGGGGGGGGGAGGTGGAGGTGGGGCTGCCTACCTGCTCAGAGGGGAGAGGAGGGACAGCTATCTTGAGGAGGAAGCAGGAGGGACTGAGCACAGGGAGGCTGGGCTGTGGCTGCAGGTCATGGGAGAGGGAAAGTGACTCTGGTTGGGTCTTGGGAGGCCGGGGACCGTTTCAGAGCAGAGAGCCTCCTGCCAGGATTGCGAGTGGCCATGCCAGGACAGCTGGTGAGTGCCAGCGCAGGAGACCGCTGGCTGGGCGGCAGGGGGAGGAGGAGGCCGGGCAGAGGGGGTCTTGAATACCAGGAGTTGCTGACCAAGACCCTGAAGTGACTTATTCCAGGGGTTCTCAGCTCGAAGGACCCGGGGTTTTGAACAGCGGAATTACGTGGGAAAAAATCCAGCCTCATCTTCAAAGTGAAAGGATACGCTTCCCTCGTGGGTACCCTTCCCCTCCCCACCTCCGATTTGGTGACTGACGTTCTCGCTCGGGCGCCTCGGGCCAGGACAAAAGCTGCCTCCGCACAAAGTTAGATGAGTTTATTTAATCGATCAGTTTAAATTACAAAGTGTTCATGCTCCATACAACCTCATAACATGTAGGAGTGTGGGTGCCTATAAAAGGGGGACTTCCAGCCTCCAGGGGGCTCGCCGGCCTGGCCTCCTGTGAGGTCAGGGGCTGTGGACGCTTGACCCGCAAGCGTCCGAGTGCTGAGCACGGAGCCCGGCTCCTCCCAGGCCTTCCCGTGAGCGGCGTGTGCACCTGCGCGGCAGGTGGGACCTTTGCAGGCAGGGCCGTGAGCAGGCACACGCACACGCCACGGGAGAGCGGCTCAGGGGCCCCGTTGCCTCGCAGCCAGAGGTGCGCAGAGCAGAGGGAGGAGGAGGGGAAGCAGCCCCGAGGGAGCACAGGACAGGAGTGGCTGGGGAGGGAGGGACAGAGAGAGCGCGGCCACAAGCCCCAGGCAGCGGAGGACCGGGGGCAGGGAGGGCCTGGCACCTGCAGCGGCGCTCTCTCCGGCCAATCCCCCCGGGGGCGGGGCGGGGCGGGGGGGGGGGGCACAGGACAAGGGGCTGGTAAAAAGGTTCACAGAAGCATGGACACCCCTGCAGGCCAGCGGACTGCGGCTCGGGGCGTGGGAACCGCAGCACCTGCGACAAAGCAAGGACAGAAGACAGTGTCAGACTCACTCCAGACCCAGTCACCACCTCTCAGCATGACCATATGCTGGTCTCATTCTCGGTTCTTACAAGTGTATTTCCTGTATCACGTGATCTCACGCTTCTAGGGGAAATGATGAGCAACAGAGACTGATGAACAAAATCAGACCCGGAGACAGGGAAGCATCAATCAGACCATCAAACCTCAGAGGGAAGGTGGGGGGGGGCGGGAGTGGAGGGCGGGAGATCAACCAAAGGCCTTGTGTGCATGCATATAGGCCTAACCAGTGGTCATGGACAACAGGGGGGTGGGGGCATACGTGGGGAGGGGTTTGAGGTGAGAATGGGGGGATGAGGACAATTATGTGATACCTTAATTAATAAAAAAATAAAAATCAAAAATAAAGTAAAAGAAAAAAAAAGAAGACAGAGTCAAAGGCAAAGCGACCATCTGGTGGGGGGAGGGGTCGCAAGAGGGGGACTGGCTGCAGGGCAGGTGGTGTCGGAGCTGCTGGGGCGAGTCTGGCTGCCTGCACAGCATGCAGGGCTGGTCCCCAGAGGCGCAGCAGAGGCCGGGGTCTGAGGCCGGGGTCTGAGCCCGGCGGATCATACAGGGGCAGGCCGCTTGGTGTCAGAACTGGGTGTGGTGCCTGCTTCTGTGACCTGGACAAGCCACGTCCCTCCTCCACAGGCAGCTGTGCAGCCTCCACACCCAGCTCTGCGGTGATGACCGAGCAGCCAAGGGGGCTGCCTGGGAGGCCTCTGCAGGGGCGTGCCCCGTCGCTAAGGGGGCTGCTGAGAAATGACTGCTCCCAAGGGAATGGGGAGAGAGCAAGGGTGTCCAGCCCGGGGCCCTCGGAGGGCAGCGGAGTTGGGGGGGGGGGCGCCCCTCCTTTCTGACCGGGCGCTCTGACTCGGGTGCCGGGCCCCACAGGTACTCACCACGCGTGGCTCGTGCTACGGGTCTGGCAGCTGCTCCAGGACCATGTCCTCGACGCCGTTGATCTACGGAGAGAGAAGGGACTCAGAGGTGTGGCCTGGTCTCCTCCACCCCGGCTGCCGGCTGGCCGCCCCGCCCCGCCCTGCCCCATGGAGCAGCAGGCAGGCACCCCTCCCACCACCCTCCACCCCGGGGTGCCCACCCAAAGGCCCTCCAGGGCCAAGGGGACTTCGGTTAGAGACCCCAGAAGGCAGTCTGGCCGTTCAGTCCTAACTCCTCTCTAACCTGACCCTTCACCAACCTGCGGTGGTAAACCCCTCCCCTTTTCTGGTTGGTTTGGGTTCTTGGTGCAGACGGAGCAGGGCCCGGGAGGGGTGGGGAGGGGAGCAGGTGCCAGGAGGGGCGCACGCTTGCCTCGATGTGGTACACGATGCGCCAGAAGCCGGAGTCGGAGGAGCGGTACCGCCTGCCAGGATAGAGCTGCCACATGAGGGGCAGCCGGCTGGGGGGCAGCCGGCTGGGCTGCAGGGCCTCCCCACGGGAGACCTCGATCTGGCGCAGGAGGACTTGCAGGCTGGTCTCTGTCTGGAGAGAAGAGCAGAGTGGGCACACCTTCAGGCGCCTCCGGGTCAGGGGCCCCCGCGGTGCTGGGTACCAGGCTCCAGACGCCCAGCCCCGCAGCCCTGCACGGTCCTCTCAGGCACCTGCTGGGCCGGGAAGACCCCAGCCAGGGGCACCGAGGCCCACTTCTTCCCGGCAAGCCTGGAGTGGCCAGGGCAGGCCGTGGGGCCCGAGCTGCCTTCCCTTTGCGGTTTGGTGCCTGTGTCAGCGGATGTGGGGCTTGGACTTTCTTTGTCCTCCGCCTCCTTTTAAACAAGAGACTCCAGGCCCCGGGATGCGGGATGGACCGCTTTAGCCACCCCCAGCACTGCCCTCCATCGCCATCTCCCACCTGGACCACTGGGGGACTTCCTGGCTCACCACCTGTCGGACATGTGCCCCACAGTATCAGTCCCTGGCACCGCAGCCGGGGGAGGGCGGAGGGGGGGGACCCAAAAAACACGCCACGCCTCTTCCTGCCCCACGCTCTCCCATGCTCTCCCACTGCGGGCAGAACGAGCTGGAGTCCCGGCCGTGGTCCCCAGGCCCACGGAGCCAGCCCGTCTCCCTCCCCTCCGACTGCCTGTCCACACCTCCTCCCGGTCCCGGCCACGCGGGCCTCCTCACTGCAGGGGGCGCTGGCACCCGCTGTCCTCTGCCAGGCACATCCTCCCTGATCTACGCAGCCAGGGTGGGAACGTCCTAATACGTGTGGCCCGAGAAATCACTGGGTCTGGCCTGCCAAGGCACCGGGGAGTTAATTAAATGTCTGACCACTATGGCAGGCTCATTTTAAAGTCAGTCATTTTGTACGGCCTGCAAACCCTATGTAATAAGAGAGGAATATGCAAATTATCCGTTACACCATGAGACATAACCACTGACCACATAACAACCGGATCATGAATCTGCAGGAGGGTGGGGCAGCGAACTACAAGCGGGAGGCGGAGAGCTACAGGAGGGGCAGCAAGCTATGGGGGTGGGGGGGCACTACCTGAGGGTGAGGCAGGGGGCGGAGAGCTAGAGGAGGGCGGCGGTGACCTATGGCGCACAGATCTGCGCAGCGCTACTAGTGATGTTATAATATCTAAGCAGCCCTTGGCAGAAGAACGGTCCCCTGGCTCACGCCTTCCTTTCAGGCAGGGCTCTGCTGAAATGCATCTATAGACATAAAGCTAGAGCCCGTTGCAGGAAGATTCCTGCAAGAACAGGGCTTCCTTTGCCTGAGCGAAGCAGAGAAGGGAGTGAAGCCCGCTGCAGCCCCTCCAACGTGCTTTCCCTCCCACTGCCGCTGCCCTCACCCTGCTTTCTGCTTTTCCTCCCTCTTCCTTATACACTGATTTCAGTCTTTGCTCTGTGCCTGCATATGCAAATTAACCACCATCTTTGTTGGGTTAATTTGCATACTTGCTCTGATTGGCTGGTGGGTGTAGCAGAGTGATGGTTAATTTGCATGTTTCTTTTTTATAAGTGTAGATTGTCTAAGCCTGTGGCCAGCAAACTGAGGCTCATGAGTCACATGCGGCTCGTTGGCCCATTGAGTGTGGCTCTTCCACAAAATACCAGGGCCTGGGTGAGTCTATTTTAAAGAAGTGGCATTAGAAGAAGTTTAAAAAATTTGGCTCTCAAAAGATATTTCAATTGTTGTACTGTTGATATTTGGCTCTGTGGAAAGATGAGTTTGCCGACCACTGGCCTCAGTGACTGGCAGATAAACCGGTAGCTGTGACGCACACTGACCAGCAGGGGCAGAAGCTCAACGCAGGAGCTGCCAAACTGTAGTCACTCGGCAGCAGCAGTTCTCAGGTGACACACCCGGAACCAGAGAGGAGGGAGCCCGTTTCTGGGGTTTCCATGTCACCTGAGAACCGCCCTCTCACAATCCAGGACCCCTCAGGGGATGTCAGAGATCCGGTGTCAGCCCAGTCCACACAGGCCAGGCCAAGGGACCCCACCAGAGCACAAATCTGTGCACCAGGCCTCTAGTGTCTTCTAAAGGCGATTTCAGCAAAATCCAACTCTATGGTAGACATCAGGGGCATCTCACGCAGAGTCCTAAAAGGGTTAAATACAGTGATGGACAAAACACGACAGGCAGATGCAAATCCAGACTGTCAGGGTCTCACTGAAGACCCACTCCCCACTGGTTGCTGCCTCTCATCTCACTCCTGTTCATCCGCACACAGACCTCCGGCCTCCATGGTCTGGGGTCCTTCTGACCCTCAGGACAATGCCAGCTTCACAAGGAGGGGGCTTCTGTCATACTCACTGCCACCCCTCGCCCAGCATCATGCTTGGCATAGGCACTGGGCATGCTGGCCCAGCCAGCATGGCTCAGTGGTTGAGGGTTGACCTTTGAACCAGGGGGTCATGGGTTCGTTTCCTGGACAGGGCACATGCCCAGGTTTGCAGGCTCAGTCCCCAATACGGTGTGTGCAGGAGGCAGCCGATCCATGAACCTCTCTCATCATCAATGTTTCTATCTCTCACTCCCTTCCTCTCTGAAGTCAATAAAGATATATTTAAACACACACACACACACAATATTTTAGGCACTCTTTTTTGTTCAATGACTATTTTTCCAAAGTGGAAATAGCTTTTTAAACTTCTGTCTGTGAAATAATTGAAAACTCACTGTTAAGAAGTAATTCAGTACTAATTGGTTTGGCTTAATAAATAGAGCATTGGCCTGCAGACTGAAGGGTCCCAGGTTTGATTCCGGTCAAGGGCATGTACCTTGGTTGTGGGCACATCCCCAGTAGGGGGTGTGCAGGAGGCAGCTGATCAATGTTTCTCTCTCATCGACGAAGACGTGTCTAACTCTTATCACTCTCACTTCCTCTCTATAAAAAAAATCAATAAAATATATTTTTTTAAAAGAGAAGTAATTCAGCTCATCCTGCAAGGTCTGAGTGTGGAATCACTGTTCTTACTACATACATTCTTAGTGTGTAGTCTCCCATGTCCTCCCGCCATGGTCAGTTTGCCTAGCCATCTTTTGTGTGTTGCTTTAAGTAAACGTTTACATATTAAGAATACGGGGACCCCATCCTTTGGCCAGCCATTAGCAAGTCCTGACCCATGGTTTGCTAATGGGTCGTTTTGTGCAGAATTGATAACGAGTATGTGGAAAAACTCTGCTTTGTGGTATTGGTGCCATGATAAAGATATTCCCCAGCTAGAGATTTTAAAAGATAATTCACTTTAATTTTCTTCAAACACTTGCATTTTTTAAGGTATGTATATTTTGGAAATTTAAATGACACTAAAGATGCAAATTTAGATGGAGGTCAAGAGCCTCAAGTGCCAACCTCATTACCTCACCAGCAAGCAGTACTTCTTTGGACAGATTTACAATTACATTACAGATGGACAGATTTACATTACCCTGCTGCCTTAGTTTCCTCCTCCGTAACATAGGGACACAGTCCCCATCAATACCTTTTTATTTTAAAAAAATTTTAAAAAGTTTTTATGTTTTTTGTTTTAAAAAATATATATATTTTATTGATTTTTTTACAGAGAAGAAGAGAGGAATAGAGAATTAGAAACATCAATGAGAGAGAATCATTGATCAACTGCCTCTTGCATACCCCCTACTGGGGATGTGCCTGCAACCAAGGTTGATCGGAATCAAACCTGGGACCTTTCAGTCCACAGGCCGAAGCTCTATCCAATGAGCCAAACTGGTTTCAGCTATCAATACCTTTTTGTTGTTTGCTATACTATGACATCAATATTACACATTTGAACTTGGCTTTCATACATTCATTTTACTTCAGTTTACATATGGAAGGAGTTTCAGCATTTTTCACCCAAGTTTCTTTGAGAAAACCCTGGTGGAAAGTATTGTAAGAGAGAGATTTCTTGTTTGCTAATCCTCACCGGAGGACATTTCCCCGAGTGGAAGCCTGAGGGGGAAGGAGAGAGAGACACAGGGATTGGCTCCTCCCACACATCCCAACCCTGCAGCTCAGGCACCAGCCGTTCATCAGGAATTAAACCCAAGACCTTTTGGTGAGCAGACTGGCGCTCTAACCACTTCACCACACCAGCCAGGGTAAGAGATATATTCCTTTAAGAAACATTAACATTAACATTAACTGAAGTTCCGTCTTAAGTCATCACACATAAAGCATCGCTTCAGCACCGGCCTTTATAGGACCATCCTCTCTGCACACCTTCGTGGGGTTTGCTTTTCCCAAAGCATAAAGGGGGAATGAAATATCCCAAACTCTGGGGCGGGGGTCCCTAACTCGGCTGACCATGTCTGTGGAGGGGTCCCTTTAAAACACAGATTTCCGGGGCTCCCCTGGGCAGACTCCAATGATGGGCCACGTGTGTGACTGCGTTAGAGCAGCGTTCTCACCCTTTCCCATCCCGCGGCCCACAAACCACACACTGACACTGTGCGGCTCATGAACACACATTCTGCCGACCGGACAGAAAGGAGGGTACGGTTTCCACCGTCCGCAGGGACGGCATCGCTGAGCCGGCTGCTGTCCCCCGACAATGTGAGGGCAGAGGCCGCACCCCGCATTGCACGGCGCCACAGCTGGAAACCGCCGCTTTAGGCGTCATTCCCACCCACAGGGTGGGTCTGGAGCCCAGAGCACTCCTCTTTCTCTCAGGATCACAATAGTCACGCACTTCAGGGGCGCGGGGCCCCCACCCCCTGGCCAGCACCCCATTTCCCACGCTCCGCTCCGCCCGGGAGAGCGCCTCGCCCCAGAGCCGAGCGGCTCACAGGTTCCACCTGGGAGCCCGCAGCCCGCCTCCGCCCAGCCTCCCGCCCGCCCGCTGCACCGGGGCTCCGGGGGGTGGGGGTGGCTGCACCGGGGCTCCGGGGGGTGGGGGTGGCTGCACCGGGGCTCCGGGGGGTGGGGGTGGCTGCACCGGGGCTCCGGGGGGTGGGGGTGGCTGCACCGGGGCTCCGGGGGGCTGGGGGTGGCTGCACCCGGGGCTCCGGGGGTGGGGGTGGCTGCACCGGGGCTCCGGGGGGGTGGGGGTGGCTGCACCCGGGGCTCCGGGGGTGGGGGTGGCTGCACCCGGGGCTCCGGGGGTGGGGGTGGCTGCACCGGGGCTCCGGGGGTGGGGGTGGCTGCACCCGGGGCTCGGGGGGTGGGGGTGGCTGCACCTGGGCTCCGGGGGGCTGGGGGTGGCTGCACCGGGGCTCTGGGGGTTGGGGGTGGCTGCACCTGGGGCTCCGGGGTTGGGAGGGGGGCGTGAACCGCCTGGGGCGTCCCTGGCACCAGGCCTGGCGGGGGATTGGGGTGGGGGGTGGGGGGAAAGGGTGCTGACACCTGCCGCCCCGCTGCCTGAGCCCAGCCGCCTCACCTCGATGGTGATGGACAGCCAGGTGCGGTCCATCTCGTCCACGTACACGTTGGGCCGCCAGATCCACAGGTGGTCGGGGTGCAGGCTCCGGCTCACCGTGAACGGGCACGCGCCCCCCGTGGCACCCCCGCCGCCCGTGGCACCTCCGCCGCTCATGGCTCCTCCGCGGTCCAGGGAGTGGGAGCGGGAGCGGGAGCTGGAGCTGGAGCTGGAGCTGGAGCTGGAGCTGGAGCTGGAGCTGGAGCAGCAAGACGAGGAGGAGGAGGAGCAGCAGCAAGAGCAGGAACAGCACCGCAGCCTGGCAAAGCCTCCTGCTTGTGGCCTGGGCGCGGGCGGAGGCTTTATAGCGGGATGGGCTCCGGCGCCCCCCAGCGGCGGGGCGGAGGAGGGCGGGGCGCGGGACAGTTAAGGCGGAGCGCAGGCGGGGCGCTGGGTGCAGGTGGGGCAGCCAGCGGGGTCCTGAGCGCTGCACCCAGACCTCATTGCCCACGGGGAACCTGGCAGCACCCAGGAGCACAGGGCGAGCCCCCAACCCAGGACTTCCTCAGCCCAGCAGCCAGCTCGCCCCCTGCACCCACCCTCCCTGAGGGCGCGGTGGGTGCCCCGGCCTGTGGCCTTGGCCCTTCTTCTTTCCGAGGTGCCCCGTCACCCGCCTCTGGGACCCCACTGTCTGAGTCAGCCACTGTGTGTGGCCCGCCAAGCCACACCCCAGACCGGGACTCCCAGCCTCTGCTTGGAACGCCTAGTCCGCACCAGCCCCCGCAGAGTCAGCACCCACACACACACACACACACACACACACACACACACACCCCGCTTTGGGGGTCAGGAGAGACCTGGGCCAGCCTGCACCAGACCCAGGCTCGGGACATCACCTCCAGCCCAGCCTGCAGGTGTGGCGTCAGAGTCCTTTTCCTTGGCAAAGCGCACCACCAAGCTCCCCCCCCCCCCCCCCCGCCCAGGGCTGCCTGATCCCCCGCGTTGCTGGGTCATCCCAGAGCCGTTGTGAAAGCGGGTGGTGTGGAAACATGGCCTTCTCTTCACTGGCTTTGAATTCATGAGTGAAAACATTGCACAAAACACACAGTTCAAAGAAAACACTCTGCGCCCCAAGACCAGCAAGACCAGCGGGTCTGAAAAGTCCCGGGTTACTTGACCGAGCTGTCGCCCTGTGAATTACAGCAAACAAGGAAACAATGTCCCCTCGTTAGCCAGTGACGCGGGCTCGTTAAGGCAATTAAGCAAATAAAGAACAAGGGGAACCTCCTAAACCAGCCCAGCCTCATCACGCCCACTCAGGCCTGGAGCCTCTGGCGCCTCTACTTCCAGCTCCGTCCTGCGCCCCTGACGAGGCAGCGGGGACATAGCCGGGTCTCTGCAGGGCCCTGCGAGGGGAAAGAGCCGCAGAGCTGGTCTCGGGCAGCAGAGGCAGGTCTGGCTCTCCGCCTGCCCAGACCGTCCAGGTCCCCGGAGGCTCTGCCTGGCCCCTGGTGATGGAGATGTAATTGGATTCACCAGGGCCGTCAACTAGGAAGCAAATGCCAAGTAAAGCTTGGAGTGGGGGAGGAGACACCAGCCCAGCAGAGCTTCCCAGCATAGCCCCTGGGGCTGGTACTTAACAACATTCACGTTTGTGGCTTTCACGCTGGTTTCCTTGTTGATGGCTCTTAACTCCAGACCCAGAGAGCCATGGGGGATGAGCTCTGCCCGGCAAGCCTCAGTCCTGAGTCTGAGAACGGAGTGCCAGGTCCAGCTTAGACAGCCCTGCTGGGAGGGCCTCGTGTGACCAGGGCAGGGCCACCCAGGAGCCACGGGGCCACTGACCCAGCCACATCCCTGGCTCCGGGACCCGGGCACCTGCACCTGCCCTGCTTTCCTAAGGAGGCCGCAGAGGAACTAGTAACGGGGCAAGAACCAGGCCCGTTAGGGGGCCACGCTCCTGAATGTTCTGGAAATATTGGAAGAACAATATTCTCTGCAGTTTCACAAGAGACTGCGTCGTTCTTGTGGAGGATTTAGGAGACCGTGTGTGTGTGTGTGTGGGGGGGGGGGGGTTCCAGGAACGGCCAGTGAAGGAGGATGGCGGGGTTCGTGGGGCAGCTTCTGTGGAGGCGGGAGCCTTCCCCGTGGAGGTTCCACGGGAGGGGAACGGCGCGGTGTGACCTCAGACAGCCTCTCCAGCGGGGTGTCTGCCCTTCCCAGCCCCGGGCCTCTGAGCCTCGCGTGGAGCTGTCCGTTCCTCCCGCCCGGTGCAGTCCCAGGGCACCTCGCGCGGCTGTCTCGCGTAGAAAGTACCGCAAAGCAGTTCTTTGGACTTGCTTTACGAACAGAACCTTTAGCTGGCACTTTGATGCCCTGCCTCGGGTCCAGTTCAGACTCAGACCCAGGACACCTGCCCTCCTTGGCCATCTCATGGCCACACGTTTGTCATGAATGGCCCACGCCCAGGGCTCTGAGCCTGAATCTGACCCAGCGGCCTCTGGCCTCCCATAGCGCTGCCTCGTGGGAGGAGGGGCGGTTAACCGGAGGGATGGCTCAGCGCCCTCAGGAGAGCCGTTGGCTCTGAGCAGAGGGGTTCGGATGTCAGGACCCCAGGGGATCCTTCTTCGGGGAGAGGAAGCCACCCCATCGGCTGGTTCCAGAGAAGGGGCTGTGAGTCCCGCCATGAGTGTGAGCCGGGGCCTGCTGACCCCGGTCCACGGCATCGCCCAGGGCTCTGAGAACCGGAACCTCCAGCCCCCGGCCCTCCCGAGGCAGAATCCGCACGGTCACGAGGTCCCCCTGTGGGTGGCTCCGTGGCTGCTGGTCTGCAGGCGGCGGATCAGGAGGGGAGAGCTGCCTGAGCCGGCTGCCTCCCACCAGTGCCCCCTGGATTTTCCTACGGACACAGAGCTGAGTGAGTGCTGGTATCCTTTAGTTCCAGGTTATCTTCTGTTAAAAGCACTTCTCATATGCAAAGTGTTTTCCTCTTAAAAGACAATCCCGGTCTGGGTGCCACAATGGCCCTAACGGCTCAGCAGGTGGAGGCACCCTGGCTGCTCACCAGGCCACCTGGGAAGCCCGTCTGACGCACCTGTGCCCGGGCCACCGACCAGCCAGCCCCGAATCGCCGGGATGGAGCTGAGGCGTGGCAGCACCTTTTTTAAAGGGGCTCCTCAGCGGTTTACTGAGCAGCCTGGCTGAGGACCGTTTCTCTGAGATCTGAATCCCTGTGTTTGAGGCGGAACAAGAGCTATAAAACGAAATGACTCCCGGAGTGCTGGAGCTCTTCCTGCCGCCAGCTCTCATCGGAAACTCCCCCGCCCCGCGCCCGCACGGCGCTGCGTCCCCAACGCTCACGGTTCATTAGCTGCGTCCGGGCTTTTGCCCTCAGAGGCCAGTGACACCGGACTGCTAGGAGGGTGAGGGTTTGAGATCCTGCCCACACTGGAACTCTAATCAGAGATGCGGAGGCGTCCAGGCGGCCGCGGAGAGCGGTTTTTCGTCATTCCTGGGCCTGGGCCGTCGCTGAGGTCCTTCGGGCTGGTGGTCAGGGGAGCTCAGGGGAGAAGGGACGCCACAGCCTTTCTCCCAAGGGACGGAGGCTCCTCTCTGGAGGAAGAGAGAATCTGGGACACGGGTATTGTCGTCAAACTGGGGACTGATCCTGGCTTTACCCGCTGAGCTGCATCTCTCTCTCTCTCTCTCTCTCTCTCTCTCTCTCTCTCTCTCTCTCTCTCTCAACGTAACGAAGTTTCCATGTTTATATCCTGGGTCGGACCCTAGTGGTGATGGGGCAGAAATAGAATATTGGGGACCAGCTAGTTGTCAGTGTCAGTCCCGCTCTGTTAACCGTGTGGCTGTGTTCTGGTTAAAGAAGGCACGTGCTAGCCCGGCTGGCAGCTGCACATGGCACCTGGGAGCTCACCTGGAGGCAGCGCTTCCCCCACCTGGGGCCGCCATCATCGGGGGGAGATGGACGACCTGCTGCACAGACCAGAGTCCCCAGCCCTTTGAGGGCCCTAGCCTTTGCACACCCGCAGGCCGTGGCCAGTCTCCAGCCCCATTCCCTGTAAACTGCCCGTTCTCACCCCTTAGCGGCTCCCCCAGGCAGTCTCGTCCTCCTACCCAACACGGCAGCTGCCTCCGGGGGAGGGCGGAGCAGACGTTTGTGGGCGGCCTGCCGCTCTCCGTGCGGCCTCAGGACTGGGGTAAACGCTCATGCAGGGTTCAGCCCTGTCCCTGCCGAAGTGACTTCGGTAGTGACAGGCAGCCCGGACCCACTGGCCGCCTGTGATAGCTGCATCTTAATTTTTCCAAACATTTCAGCCAATCTTTCAGCCAGCCCCCCAAACACTAGTGAGTACCTTATCTGTCCACATTAGATTTCTGACACCGCCACTGTTGAATACCAAGCTCCTGTGTGGAAATGGGTCTGTGCTGGGCTCGATTCTGACCCATTTGTGTGCCGTTGTGCTAAAACCACACTTTAAAATAACTGTGAGTTTGAACTTGAGATACTTGGTAGGGTAGGTCCTCTCTTTTTGTTTCTTTTCAAAATTGTGCTCTCTTGCATCTCTGAATTTTTTGTTAATACTTTAGGGATTTGGGGTATTTCATTGAATTTGTATAGTTTAGGAAAACCCTCTTTATCCTATATAATAAAAGCGTAATATGCAAATGGACCAAATGGCAGAACAACCTGCAGAACAACCGGTCACTATGACATGCACTGACCACCAGGGGGCAGATGCTCAATGCGGGAGCTGCCCCCAGCCCGCAGGCCCCAGGCCAGCCAAGGCGGGTGCCAGTGGGGAGAGGGGGTGTCCCTGATCACCCCACCAATCACACCTCAGAGGGAGGCGACTGGCGATGATGGCAGGGGTCAGGACCAGTGAGAGAGTGGTGCCAGGCCCACCAAGGCCGGTACCAGAGGGGGCTCCCT
The DNA here is from genome assembly GCF_964339955.1 of Pipistrellus hanaki. Classification (NCBI taxonomy): domain Eukaryota; kingdom Metazoa; phylum Chordata; class Mammalia; order Chiroptera; family Vespertilionidae; genus Pipistrellus; species Pipistrellus hanaki. The sequence goes on from NC_140503.1 coordinate 3,334,025, forward strand.
GATCGCCCTGCCGGTCAGCCCTGACTGCCTAGGAACCCTACCCATGCATGAATTCTGTGCACTGCGCCACTCGTGCTTTAATAATATTTTATAACTTTCTCCATAAAAGCATTGCATATCTTGTTCACCTTACTTCTAGCATTTTTATAGTTTTGCTGCTTTTGTGAACGGAATTTTTTTTTTAATGCTACTTTCTGGCATACAGCAAGGCTATTGAACACTGCTATTGGCTGTGTACCCTGCATCCTTCTAACTCATATTCGTTTTAATGGTTGGTTTATCCGAAAATGAGATGGTTTTTTCCCTCTTCCCTTCCAATCTCTCCTCCCCTATGTCTGTCTATTTGTCTTCCTCTCTTGCCCTCGCTTTCTAACTCTGTCTTTTTGTCTTACGGCCTTTGGAAGTCTGTTAAAATGCATTGACTTGCAGGAGTGAGTGAAGGTGGCTTTCTGCCTGCTCCCGTCTTTAATGAGAATGCTTCCCAAGTTGCACCAGTAAGTGTGATGGTGGTAGCAGGGTGTTTCGGTAGCTGTGCTTTATCAGTTAAGGAATGTCCTGCTTCTTAAGATTTAAAGAAAATATATGTTTTTATTGATTTCAGAGAGAGGAAGGGAGAGGGGTAGAGGTGTAGAACAGTGATAAAGAGAGAACCATGGATCGGCTGCCTCCTACAGGCCCCCATGGGGATCAAGCCCACAACCTGGGCATGTGCCCTGACTGGGAAATGAACTGTGACCTCCTGGTTCATAGCTCAACACTCAAACACTGAGCCTCACCAACTGGGCAAGATTTTTTGTTTCCTGTGAGTATGTGTTGCATTGTACTGGGTGCCTTGTCTGCATTTATTGAAATGATCTGTATTTGCGGTGTTAACGAAAAAAAAACCATTGAGACCTGTAAAGAATTTTATTGAGTTTATTTGAGCCAAACTGTCGACATATGCCGGGAAGCAGAACCTCAACGGATTGAGATAATGCTCTGGAGAATGGCGGGTTACATTTCTATATTTATACATTGCAATCAAAGGAAAGGGACGTAGGTGAGTTACATGAAATTCATTGGTGATGGATTAGGGAGGTGGGACAGAGCGAAGCGGGAAACCTCTGGGATAGGGTGAAATGATGGACATGAGCTTCTTTCACAGAGATGGATACAGGATACTCTAACGTAATTAACAGTTGACAATTAACTTGATAACAATAACAATGAGGGAATGTCTTGAGGCCATTTGTTGAGGGGGGGGGGGGGAAGGAAGTTACAAGTTACCCAGACATCTCACAGATACGTTATCTTAGAGGCAGGAGGGCCGATGGGCTCGGTAAAGAGATAGAAGTTGATCTTTGTCAGGTGAAATATCTGGGATATGACTACCCACTATAACCTGTTTGTAGTTAGATATTAAATTTTCAAACCATCTTTTGTTGTTATTTTTGGTCTCTGAGTTTGCAAAACTGCCCGCGGGCCTTCCCTGAGCTTGTCAGGCTAGCATGTGGCTCTTCTCTCACAGCGGTGAGGCAGACCCGGTAGCTGGCTGACCTGGCACCCAGGCCCTTGTCTTCCTGGCTGCGGAACTCATTCGGCAGGGGCTCTGCTTCCCATTTCTCCAAGGACCTGGGGACAGGCTGGCCCTGCCCCGGCCGTGGGCAAAGCCTAACTGCTCGAAGGCAGTTCTTGGCTTGGGTCAGCCCTACGCCTCTGTGCTGGCCCATGAGACCTAAGTTGGTTTGTCTGCAGATCTGGAAAATCCTCAGTAGTATTTCTTTAAAGGGGGCCTGTTCTCATTTCCTTCATTTTCTCCTTTTGGAATTCTTATGAAACATTTCTGTGTTCATCCTCCATGTCTTAGCCTATGTTTATTCTTTCTTCTCTTTAGCTGATACATCTGGGGAGACTGCCTTCGACTAATTTTTCAGTTCAGTCATTACTCTCAACTGGTATCCATTATGCAACTTAGCTTATCTGCTGAGTTTTTCATTCTGGGGTTATATTTTTATTTCCGCCATTTTTGTTGGAGATAGGCAAGCGAGGGACACCATTTTAAAACGGTTAAAAGAAAAACGTAAGAATATTTTTATGACTCACGAACAAAAAATGAAAATAATGATAAATTGGAAAACTTGTTTAGCAAAACACAATCAACAGTGGAAGAGACAAGCTACATTTTCTCCGTCTCTCCTCAAACTCTAGATATTTTCCAAAGACATTTTCAAACGGACTCTGGTTTAGGAAGAGAAATGGTCAACAGTAAAACATCCAGTGGAAGGAGCAAGAGCAGCGCAGTACGCTCTAGGGGGCGCCATCCAGAGGTGGTGACGGGACAAGGCGGGAGTCATGTCCAGTGACAGTCGTGTTGTTTGTAAATCATGGAATGAGATGCAAGACCCTCAATGAGCCCATTAATCAGGAGTCGTTTATTCATGGGCGGCCCAGAGGGAGGTGTCTTTTTCCAAATCTCTGACCAACCCCTACAGGGAGGTTTTCCATATTTATACTTTTTGAGCCTCTTTGTCTGCAGATAATACAAAGGGCTCTGTGTGAGTTATTGTTACAGACAATTGTACCTTTGAATACATAATGAGTTAGTACTTGGAATTATTATCAGTATTAGTCTATTTTAGTCTATTACATCAGATGGCTAGCTTGCAAGGTCAGACGATTAAGTTTATCTTTTTCTATCATTTGAACCAGAAAACAAAGTCATTTTACAGAATAACAGACTGTCTTAAAGTGACAGAGTTTATAATGACAGAGTTTACAGGACTAGGGACTATCTAACAATAGCAGAGAGTTTCAAACAGCAGTTTTTTTTATACAAGATGGAGGTTACTATGCTTCAGTCACATCTGGGAGGAGGAGGGAGTGGGGTGGCCATGGACAAAAGAATGAACTAGAATGTGGCAGCAGGGGCATTTGGTGCCACTGAGCGCTTGCCCCCACCCCTGGCTCAGGGGAAATGACATCTGTCCTCCGAATGAATGGCCCTCAGGGCAGGAGCTGGGACGGGCACTGGGGGTGTGACCATGGGAGGAGGAACAGAGAGCCAAGAGCCATAGTAAGCAGAAGGCCTCACCCGCCAGATGCCAGCGACACTCACCTGGAGGAGAAGAGCAGTAAGGCCAGCGGAAGGGCCTCCATCCCCCAGGGGTATTTACATTACAACTCATTAACAGCAGCAAAATTACAGTTATGAAGTAGCAACAAAAATAATGTTATGGTTGGGGGGTCACCATGACATGAGGAGCTGTATTAAAGGGTTGAGAACCACTGGCTTCTAGGCATTGCTGGGTCAGAGACTGCAACCCGAAGTTCAAAGCAAGGTCCTGGAATTGTATGCAAAACACTGTTTTTATGCAAATGTATGATTTTCCCCCCCCTCAGGAGTGGGTCCAAGACTGCATTAATTAAGAACTACCAATTAGCCTGGCCAGCATGGCTCAGTGGTTGAATGTTGACCTACAAACCAGGAGGTTGAGTGTTGGCCTATGAGCCAGGAGGTTACAGGTTCAATTCCTCATCAGGGTACATGCCCAGGTTGTAGGCTTGATCCCCAGTGTGGGGTATGCAAGCTGATCAATGATTCTCTCTCATCGTTGATGTTTCTATCTCTCTCTCCCTCTCCTTTTCTCTCTGAAATCAATAAAAATATATTTTCAAAAGAGCTACCAATCATGTGATTTGTTTTCTTGTTAGCTAAGTTTTCCCTCTTCTTCTTTTTTTTTTAAAAATATATTTTATTGATTTTTCACAGAGGAAGGGAGAGGGTTAGAGAGCTAGAAACATCGATGATGAGAGAGACACATCCATCTGCTGCCTCCTGCACGCCCCCCACTGGGGATGTGCCTGCAGCCAAGGTTCATGCCCTTGACCCGAATGGAACCCGAGATCCTTCAGTCCGCAGGCTGACGCTCTGTCCACAGAGCCATACCGGTTCCGGCTCTCCCTCTTCTTTATCACGGCGTAAAAATATCATTTTTTTTTCTGAGCGGAAAATCTCCCTCCAGACTCTGATATCGGTCCTGATTTCTTGAAGAGAGAAGACTAACTGGAAATAAATCTTCTCTCACTGTCTCTTATTAGTGACTGACTGTCATGACACTTGAGCCAACTGAACCTCCAGGCCAGGCCAGGGCTGGACAGCAGCGTCCAAGGTTCGTGTGGTCAGGCTGCCTTGAAGAGAACGAACAGAGCTGGCGGGCGGCCAGGTAGGAAGCCGCGATGGTGGAGACGGGGTGGTGGGTTCAAGGGTAGGAACGTTGGGCAGTGGGCTGGCACAGCACTCGGAGGACAGTTCACAGAGGGGACACTAAGCATCGGGACGGGCCATCTCCTCCGCGGTGGTGCCAGTGACAGAGACAGAACCAAAACGAGTCTCCGTCCGGTCCTCACACAGGGTCCCCGGTGGGTTTAACTGAGGAAGGCAAAGCAGTGAAGCTGTTAGAGGGAAATGGAAGCGAACCTCTTTATGACCCGAAGGAGGCGGGTTTAGTAAGTGGGACATAAAATCACTGATCATGCAGGAAAAGGTAGTGCATTTATTCCGTGTTACAGTGGAAGAGGGCCGGTGGTGAGGACACACAGTAAAAGAGCGGAAAGGCGACTCACCAAGTGGGAGAAGTGCTTTCAGTGCCTTTATCTGAGAAAGGCCTCTCGTCCGGCATCTGTAAAGAACCCCACAATCTCTGTGAAAAGAGGGGTCCTTAGGTGAATGGGCAAAGTACTTCAACGGAGACTTCACTAAAGAGGTTATCAAATGGCCAAGAGATACATGAGAGTAAAGTCGACTTCCCGAGACATCAGGGAAATGCAAGCTAAAAGCAGTATTAGACAGCACAAGGCCATCACCAGAGTGGACGAGAGGAAGCAGACAGACACGACCAAGTGCTGGCGCGGCTGCAAGCAGCTGGCCTGCCATGCCCTGCGGAGGACTGTGCATGTGCACAGCCACGTTGGAAAACTGTGGTAATTTCTGCTAAAGCTGCACACAGGCATGCCATGGCCCAACAGTCCCATCCCCAGGTACATACCCACAGACATGTGTATGTGTCCGCCAGAGACATGTATCAGAATGTTCATTTCAGCAAGTTTGAAACAGGTGCACACCGGAAAGCACTCAAAAGCCCACCAATGGTCAAATTACTCATTCCCACCAATGGTGAATGGTACTCATTCCCACCAATGGTGAATGGTGCTCATTCCCACCAATGGTGAATGGTACTCATTCCCACCAATAGTCTAATGGCACTCATTCCCACCAATGGTGAATGGTGCTCATTCCCACCAATGGTGAATGGCACTCATTCCCACCAATAATCTAATGGCACTCATTCCCACCAATGGTGAATGGTGCTCATTCCCACCAATGGTGAATGGTACTCATTCCCACCAATAGTCTAATGGCACTCATTCCCACCAATGGTGAATGGTGCTCATTCCCACCAATGGTGAATGGTACTCATTCCCACCAATAGTCTAATGGCACTCATTCCCACCAATGGTGAATGGTGCTCATTCCCACCAATGGTGAATGGCACTCATTCCCACCAATAGTCTAATGGCACTCATTCCCACCAATGGTGAATGGTGCTCATTCCCACCAATGGTGAATGGCACTCATTCCCACCAATAGTCTAATGGCACTCATTCCCACCAATGGTGAATGGTGCTCATTCCCACCAATGGTGAATGGTACTCATTCCCACCAATGGTCTAATGGTACTCATTCCCACCAATGGTGAATGGTACTCATTCCCACCAATGGTCTAATGGCACTCATTCCCACTATTGGTCGAATGGCACTCATTCCCACTAATGGTCGAACGGCACTCACTCCACTGTGTATAGTCTCACAATGGTATACAGCTTAGCAATGGATAAGCTACAACCACATACAACAAAACGGATGAATCTCACACACACAAGGCTGAGAGAAAGCAATAGCCCTGGGCAAAGTCACAGACATGATGTGGGCAAAAGAAGTCAGACTCAAAGGGGTACGCACTGCATGACTCCACTTACGAGTGCATTCATGGAAAGTACAAAAGAGGCAGAGCTTCACTGCTCAAGGTCAGGAGAGTGGTTACCTCAGGGGCAGGGTCGTGGGAAGGGAGTGAGGGGCATTGCTCACATTCTCCTTTTTGAGCTGCGCACTGGCTGCTCTGCTGTGTTCAGTTTGGGTTCATTCAACATGCGCTGTGCTCCCAGCACTGCACTGGCTGTATGTACGGTGGACTTCAGTTACAGGTATTTACTTTAAATAGAACGAGCACTAATGGCCATCAAGTGCTAAACAATAAAGAAAGAGAAGTCAATGGATGCTGACAGTGAAGAACCAAAGGGTTGGCACAAGCTTAGGAGCAATGGAGCTGGGAGGTAGGAGTGGCCAGTGCAGCCTGGAGGGGCACCAGGGCCTCCTTGGGGGAAGGGGTGCTGGAGTGACCTCAGGGACAGGCAGGCTTGGGATGAAAAGGAATGGTTTTTTGGGTCTAGGTAAAAATAAGTTTTGAGAGTGGGTCAGTGATGAAAGTCTGTTCTTTCCACTCAGAGAAGTCTTCCCGGCCGGCCCAGGATAACTCTCCAAGAGGAAGATTGAGAGGGCATTCCAGCAGGCAGAGTGGGAATGAAGAGAAGTGGACGTAACCGTATGATCCTTTGCTTTTGAGGAGTCTTAGTTTCCTCATCTGTAACATGGAGAAAAGAATGTCCCGTCAGAGGACTGTGGGGGTTAAATATGATGGTTGGCATAAAAATGTTAGTTCCAAAAAAAAGGTCGTTATTAGTTCCTAACTAAGCAGAATATTATAGTTTGGGTTTAACCATAGACAAGCCTTTGCTGGACCTCCCTCCCTCCAGATGCCGTGGTGACAGTGATGAATACACAAACAGCGCCTTCAGTCGCCCTGTCCTTCACAGTGGAACTCTGCTCCTCAGCGCGGAGGCTGAGGGCACTGGTTCCCGGTGCTTCACAGGGAGGGCGGGGCCTTGTCTAAGCTCGTTATGCCATTTATTCATCTAGTTCCCTGTGGCGCCTCCAGGCCCTGCCTGGATGAAGCAGCACTTTTATTTGAGGACAAGGAGTCAGCTCACAGTGGGTTCTTGAGTCCCCCAATGCCGAATGTGCTTGGTTCATCAGACTCTCCCTGAATCCTGGAGGCGCAATGTCACAAGGTGCAGGACTCCCAGGAAACAGGAGATGGAGGGTGAACGCAAAATGTCTATTGCCAAATTCTCTGCATCTTGGGATTTTACCACCTCTTGCCTGGGCATCTTGTAGCAGCCACCTAAATTACCTTCCTGGCTCTAGATTTTCCTTATCTCCCTGCAGCCAGGCTGAGGGCAAAGAGCAAGCTGCAGAGCAGACCGTATACAGTTCTGTGAGATCTTGCCCTGTTGAATGCTGGAAGGAGGGAGACCGTGGAGATGGTTGCTGTGTGCTGGGGGAGGAATGATGGTGGCAAGGCAGAGGCAGCTAGATAGTGAGAAATGAACTGTTGAAAAAGCTACTAAGGAAATAGAGTCAATAGGAAACCATCCAGTAGAATCAATAGGAAGTAAGGTAAGATCAACAGGAAGTAGGATAGAATCAACACGAAGTCAAACCGAACCAGGAGACCATCCAGTAGAATCAATAGGAAGTCCAATTGAACCAGGAAACCATCCAGTAGAATCAACAGGAAGTCCAATTGAACCAGGAAGTAGGCTCAACAGGAAGTAGGATAGAATCAACAGGAAGTCAAACTGAACCAGGAGACCATCCAGTAGAATCAACAGGAAGTCCAATTGAACCAGGAAACCATCCAGTAGAATCAACAGGAAGTCCAATTGAACCAGGAAGTAGGCTCAACAGGAAGTAGGATAGAATCAACAGGAAGTCAAACTGAACCAGGAGACCATCCAGTAGAATCAACAGGAAGTAAGGTAGGATCAACAAAAGTAGGATAGAATCAATAGGAAGTCAAACTGAACCAAGAGAACATCAAGTAGAATCAATAGGAAGTAAGGTAGAATCAAACAGCAAGTAAAGTTAAATCTACAGAAAAAAGTTATCTGGTTGGGTGTATGGATGGGGTGGAAAGAGTAACGAAGGAAGAATCTTTTCTTCATCTTTCCTGAAACCAGTGTGGGTGGGGCTGCCATTCACTGCCTTAGCCTGCCCCCCGCCCCACCCAAATACACCCTAAGAGAATGGAATGCCAGAGAGCAGGAACGAGGGCCTGGGAATTGAAGCAGGAAGGCAAGAATCCAAAGCAAGGAGGAGCTAGTAAGTTGGCCACCATGTGAATGACAGGTCGCATGGCTTTCTGAGTCACTTTATAAAATGCTTCTCAGGACTGTTCCTCTGGGTAAAGAAAATAGGGGGTTTAGGGGAAGGGAAATCAGCTTCTATCCCATTGGTTTAGAGCTGCAAAAAGGGCGTTAACTTCCTGGTTACACAAGTATGACCGCCCAGGAGTGGGACACCCAAGAGAGAAGCCTGGGACAGGGCACAGGAGTGATGTGGCCCAAAGCCTTCCCCACGTCTGCGCTGGGAGTGGGTGGTGCTCCAGCAGCGGGGTGACCGGCAGCGCCTGGCTCATTGGCATTCCAGAGCCATCCCTGCGCCAGTCAGGCACCGCTAAACATCACCTCCCTCCACATCTGCACACATCTGGCCAGAGCTCAGCAGAGCCGTCCCCTCGGCAGTGTGTCCCACATGGGCGGTGTGCGGGAGGAGCCCACACCCCGTTCAGAGGTGAGTGTATTCAAACAGAAAAGACACGTCCCTGTGCTCGAGGGGCCCACGGTCTCAGGGAATGAAGACACAGTCGAGGTGCTGAGTGCGCTGCGCTGTCAGTCGGCGTCTGTTCGCTTTGTGTCGGGCGCTGCTCTGAACTAAGAGGCTGACCATGACTTTGCTCACTTCGTCCTCACAGCAATGCCAGACAGAGAGTCCCATTAGGGTCCTCGCTTCACAGAGAAGGGAATGGCGATTGTCCATCGAAGGCGGTAAGTGGCAGAGCTAAGCTAACATGTCCCTCCCTTAGCTTTGTCACAGGAAGTGGGTGCTGAGTCTGAGGGAGGAGGGGACACAGCAGCAGGAGTTGGTTGCATTTTTGCACGGGAGCTTACCTCTGTGGCTTAGTCAAGTCTGAAAGCACAGGGTAGAACGAACCAGTATTGTCTTCATTCTGTTGTAGAGGGAACAGGGTCACGTCTGTCCCTGGAGGGTCCAAGGTGGGGCCGTTGCAGGACAGCACCCTCCTCACCCCGGCGCTGGGGGTGGGTGGCTGCTCCGGGCAGGGTGGCCAGCGGCGCCTGGCTCATTAAAATTCCAGAGCTATCCCTGGGTGAGACCAAACAGACTCAGTTTTACCTGTGGTCATGTCCTCCTTCCACAGAGATTTATCTTGGGCTACAGGAAAAAATGGATTCCTCAGATCTGAAAGGGATGCTACTTGCAATAACGCCCGCTGATTCCAGACACGAGGGAAATGCTCGTTCCCACTAGGCCTCCTCTCCCGGTCCCCCTCCCAGAGAGCCAGGCGCAGTGCTGTGAGCCACCCCGCTCCTGGCCGGAGAAGACATTGATTTGAGTAAAAATAGAGAGTTTCCGTAGTCAGGGGTCTTAAAACTACGGCCCGCGGGCCACATGCGGCCCGCAGAGGAGTCTGATCCGGCCCGCCAGGTTTTTTGGGCAGTGAGCGCAGCCGAGGTGTTACAGTAGGAATTAGTAGTTCATATAGTCCGGCCCTCCAGCTCTCTAAGGGATCGTATCTGGCCCCCACTTTAAAAAGTTTGAGGACCCCTGCCTAGATGAATGGAGGGGCCTGGATTCTCATTGTCCCAAGACCATGAAATATGGTAGCCAAGCATGTGGTCCTTATCGAAAGCGTGTGTGTGTGTGTGTGTGTGTGTGTGTGGACAAGGCCACTGACCCTGCCCCCGAGGACCTGGCTGTGAATTCCGTCTCTTCCATCTCCTCAGCGACCTCACCTCCCGGCCCCGAGTCCCAGTCCTCTGGCCATTGTCATGGTTTAGGGTGTGGACCAGGGGTCCTCAAACTTTTTAAAGTGGGGGCCAGATCACGGTCCCTCAGAGAGCTGGAGGGCCGGACTATATGAACTACTAATTCCTACTGTAACACCTCGGCTGCGCTCACTGCCCAAAAAACCTGGCGGGCCGGATCAGACTCCTCTGCGGGCCGCATGTGGCCCGCGGGCCGTAGTTTGAAGACCCCTGGTGTGGACTATCAAGGCTGCTCAATGGGAGTTTGAGTCCTGGGCCAACGGAGTGACCTTGACCCAGTCACCTAACCTCTCGCTGCCCAGTTTCCTCATCCGTAGGAAGCATGTGACGATAAGGCAGTTGGAGATGACACATCCGACGTCTCTTCCCTGGATTTGGAGGTGACTTTTCTGGAAGTGCTTGGCACGAGCTGTACTGCGCTCCTCGGTCCGAGGCCCTCTCCTGTGACAATCGGTTCAGGCTGGAACCTGAACCCCAGACACCCAGGCCTGCCTCGGGGGAGCCAGAGCGCATTCCTCTGCTGCCCTGGACCGGGCCAGGGGCTGGGCGGTGGGGCCTTGGGGGACCCAGGCGCTCTCACCTGGACTCAGGCTGCGTAAGAGCAAAGCTTTGGAGTCACACCCATGGCCTGCTGCTGAGGACCTTGGGCAACTGGACCCCTCCTAGGCCTCAGGTTCCCCACTGCGACTTGGAGATCACCCCCAGAGTTCTGGATGCAGCCCTGAGCTGACCACCGTCTTCCAGGCAGCCCCCCAGACCCCGGAGGCCCCCGGGCTGTCCTGGTCTTTTTTCCCAGCATCGGCGGCTCCTCGGCGCAGCCCTCATCGCTGAGGCAAGGACCCAGGGCGATGCCATCGCCGAGCTAAACCAAGCTGCGTCCGGTCTGTAAAAGTTTCTGGGGGAGTCCGCGAGAGGAGCAGCGCCCTGGTGGGTGTTGAACTCGCCTTCCTAATTAAGTCTGGAGGAGAGCCCTTCCCGGGAAAAACAGCCAGCGCAGTGCATCCCTGAAACTAATTGTGGCCGCTGAGTCAACAATGAGCGAGCATATCTGACTCAGACGATTCTTTTTTTAATGCAGTTGTTCCTTCTCTCTCAAACCCCCTCCTCCACGGGGCAGGTGCTCTAATGATCCCCATTTTGTAGAGGAAGAAGCAAGCGAAATGTGATTATGGGCATTATTTAATGTCACAAAGAGTAAGTGGCAGAGGCTAGATTTAAACTCCGTTTTACCCCAGAATCTTTACGTTTAAACCATCACAGCAGTCTGCGAGGGAGGCCCTTGCCCTCCCGTTAGGTGGAGCCGCTGGCAGTTCTCACTCTTGTACAATGTGTCTGGAACTCGTCCCTTTGTAGGTTGGCAGTGACCAGGGCATTTGCTGGGCAGTCGGCTCCTAGACAAGTCTCCCAGCTCCCCTCCTGGTCAGATCGCCACCTGTAAAGCTCTCCAGCGGCAACCACCGCAGGGCACAGATACAAATACATTCGTGTTGAAACACATTGGAACAGCACTAGCTCAGGTGTAGTGATAAAGGCCTCTGTAAGCAGCCCTGGACAGTTTTCTAAGTGGTTAGAACCTCAGGGGTTCTATTGCTTATAGATCCAACCCCTGGCCTGGTCAGAGCACATGCAGGAGGTAACCAATAGATGTGAGAGAGATACAATGGATGTGACAGAGTTACACTGATGTTTCCCTCTCTGTCTCACTCTCCTTCCCACTCTCTTCTATTCTCTCTAAAAAAAAATCAATGGAAAAGTATCCTCAGATGAGGATTAACAAAAATAAAACAGTCTCGATAAGGGTGATGGAGCTGCAGAAGAGAATAGTTTCTCTTGAGAGGATGGTGGGCACATATCTGGTGTTGGGACAGGTGACACCAGCTGCTGTAGTACACAATGCCCCGCATTTCTATTGTTTAGCACAACACATGCTGACATGTCACCCGTGGAAACCTCCATCCATTCTCCCATGGGAAACTCCCCATCCATTTTCCCGTGGGAAACTCTCCCGTCCATTCTTCCATTGGAAACTCTCCATCCATTCTCCCGTGGAAACCCCCATCCATTCTCCCATGGGAAACTCCCCATCCATTCTCCCGTGGAAAACTCTCCCGTCCATTCTTCCATTGGAAACTCTCCATCCATTCTCCCATGGAAACCCCCATCCATTCTCCCATGGGAAACTCCCCATCCATTCTCCCGTGGGAAACTCTCCCGTCCATTTGACGACCAGTGTCCCTTCCATATTGTGGCCGTGCCATCCCTGGGGTCTCGGAGTCCTCTTCTAGGAGAAAGGGAAGAGGTTCTCAGGGGCCAGTCTGGGAGTGACTCCCATCACTCTGTCACCGTGGGCCTCTTGTCTGGAACACCAAGACCCAGCCACCGAGGATGCTGGGAAGGGGGTCCAGCTGTGTGCACAGGAGGAAAGGAGCCAGGCACAGCTCCACACCCAGCACATCCTGTTTCCTGCAGGCCTGTGTCCCCCCAGAGGGCTCCTCATTTGGAACTCGGTGCTGGAGCAGGAAGCCTTGGGGCAGAAAGTGCTCAGCATGGTTCTGTTGGCAGATTGGTGAATGCCTAAACTAGGGCTTGAGTTAGATCTTATTTGAATTAATATAATTTTGAACTAACTCGGTGATTTGCAAATGCAATGCTTAGCCATGGGTTTGAAGAGTGCTAATTTGGCAAAGAAAAAAACCTCGGGACACAAAGGATCTTTATCGCTTGGAAGCCTCCTGTCCTGACCATCAAACCAAGTCTCCGCAGAGTCACCCATGGGATGGCAGGTGAGGCAGATGGTGGGCAGCGGGCAGTGTACAGGTCTCTACCCACTAAGTCCCAGTAGCACCCCTCCTCTAGCTCTGACAACTTAATCTGTGTCCAGATGTTGGCAATGCCCCCTGGGGAGTTCCTGGATCTTCTTGGTTGAGAACTGTGATCTCCAGAGTTCCCGAGGGAGAGTGTGGACGTGAGGCCACTGCTCCTCTCTCTCCTGCTCTCCGTAAGGGGTGGCACCTGAATCACCAGACACTACGTTTCTGACAAGGCATCTGGTTGTGCCTCCGTTGTGTTTAAGGAAAAGCGTGGCTGTGCATTCTATCTGAGCTGTCACAACCCACGGAGCAGAAGGTTGGAATGGAAGGATGGGGCCCCGGCCAGTCCTGGAAACTCACTGGGCATTTCTTAGCTCCTCTGTGATTCTCCTCTAGCTGTTTGTCTCCTCTGTGTGTCCAGTCCAGGATCCTTGCTTCCTGCATTTGGTGACAGCCATGCTCAGCAATGAGGAAGTATTAGGAATTCGTCACGTGAAGACAGACTAAAAGGACAGGGAGCACAGCCTGAGCATCACCAGGAGTGGGGAGACAGGGTGACAAGGGAGGGATGCAGGGATGCGTCTGCCATTTCCACAGCGTGGGAGCCGAGGCACAGTGTGGCAGGAGTAAGACTAGGATGACCCATTCGGTGGACACAATGGGACTTTGGATGCCTGGCTCTGGAGCTCTGACTGTATTCTGTAGACTCAGGTTCTCAAACACGTTTCTTAGAAAACTAATCCCATGACACGCTCTTTAGGAACATGTCCTGAGGCCACGTGTGTGTGGGTAATGTCTTAGAGATTCCCTACAAAAAGTAGGGCGCTAGGGGCTAGAAAGTCCTACAGTGAAGAAAACTGTTCAGTGTATTGGCTTGCTAACCATTTTTAATATCCTGAAAAGTCTGTATTTAGAACTCTGGCAGACACTGTTTATGGGCAAGTCAGAGCCTTTGAAAGGTTTAATGAAGGAGAGTGACTCTTGGGGTGTATCTTTACCCATGTGGAGGGTGATGAGAAGGAAACGAAGCTGCATGTGGGCAACTAGTGAGAATAGGGGCACAGGAATTTGGGGGAGAGACATTAAAGATGCATAAGACACTGGAGAGAATGAGGAAGGGAATGGTTTCGGAGATATCTAAGAGGCAGAATAATGAGAACTATTGGATGTGATGGGTAAGAGGAGAAAGTCAAGGATGACTCCCAGATTAAACCACACAGATGTCACCAGCTAAGCGAGAGAGCTTTGTGACATGCTGAGTCTGAGGAGCCAATGACACGTCACAGGGAAAGGAGCTGGTGTGCACATAGATTTGAGTCTGGCTCGTGGAAGGAGTTCGGGCTGATGACACAATCTTTGGAATTGTCCACATTTAGTTGGTGATTTGAACAATGGCACTGAGCAAGGGCCCCCAGGCATGGGTGAGGGTGAAGTTCAAAGAGCCATGGGCCGAGAACAAGTGTGAGGAATAACATTGAATGGATGGAAAGAGGAGTTGGGGCTCATGGAGAATCCTGGGAAAGAATGGAATGGTGTGACACAAACCAGAAGGTGCAGTGCTGTGGAGAGAGGGATAGAGAGTAAGAAACATCGATGAGAGAATAATTAATCAGCTGCCTCTTGTATACCCCCTACTGGGAATGTGCCCAAAACCAAGGTACATGCCCTTGACTGGAATCGAACCTGGGACCCTTCAGTCCGCAAGCTGATGCTCTATCGACTGAGCTAAACTGGTCAGGACTGGGGTCCCTTTCTAAGGGCACTAATCCCATTCATGAAGGCTTCACCCTCATGACCTCATCGCCTGCCAGAGGCTCCACCTTCCACATCATCACTTTGGGATTCAGTTTCCACAAATGCATTTTGTGGGACAGACAGCCTCAGTGGGCAGCAGATAGGTGTAGGTGTGGCTCCTATGTATAGAAGTCGCCACAGTTTCCCGAGCTCTTCCCCGTCCGTTATCTCGGTGCTCGTACCTGTCCTGTGATGCTGGCATTGTTCTCCACGTTTGACAAATGGAGCTCAGAAAGACCAAGCGACAAGTCCATGGTCACACTCTGCTTGTCTGGCAGGACTGCGACTTCCATGCCTGCCCACTGCCGTGTACTGTAAGTAGTTCGGTCTTTGAGGGTAGCTCACTAAGGACACCCCCTTTCCTTGTCCAAAAGACAAGGTGGATGGACCATCAAGATGTTGCAGGCACTGGTTAGAGAATGTGACTTATGTCCTTGGGTAAGTGGCTTAGCATTAAACTGAGCACTTAGTCGGAGTAGCTAAAGTGGACAGGGCACTGGGGCCCAGTCGAGAGGGGTCAGTCAGGACACGGGGGACACACTCTGTGGCAGGGTAATCCCAGGGTGGGGACTGGAGCAGCGTCCCTGAGCCTGCTTGTTTAGTCTTCCCCATGTGCTAATGAGAAGAGTCACTTCAGCCCCTGGTGATGTTGAGGAAAGGAGGCAGGGAGAGGCCACTGACAAAGTCCTCTCCACATGGAAGGAAACGGGAAACACCGGGAGTTACATGGATCATGTCCCCCCCTCAACGGTGGGAATAACAAGAGTAAGGAACAAGGGTTCCCACCAGACAGATCAGTGAGAATGCTGGACTCACTGGCAACGCCAGGCAGTGTCAGAGGAAAAGCCTCTCATGCTTGACTTGAAAGGACACACTCCTAGGAATACGGGGGGTACAGGGGAGGGTAGTGGGCTCAGTTTCCCTTCAGCACCCCTGAAACGGTCTTGAAGTTCCCTCTCTGAGCATCTGCCCCGGGAAGAAGGTGGCAGAGAGTCAGGCCAAATTCTCCGGTACCTGGTTAACCATGTTAACAAAGCTCAGCAGGAAGTAATTACAGAAAAGAATGGCTTTTAATTTGACAAACAGAGCTACAAAACAGGGGGAGATTCTCAGAGAGGGGTTTTGCATGAAAAGCTTGTCTGCAATGTCAGAATTCCTCAGAATTCCAGCCTGAGGTTGTGGTCTGAGAGGAGAACATCGTGTGGAAAGGAACAGCCTGCACCGAGGAATGCCTTAGGTTCACTGTAACCAACAGTAATTGGGGGTGTGTGGGGGAAACACTAAAACTGTCCCTAGGTACGTATGGCTTAAAAAAAAACTCAGCTTTGTTGAGATCTACTTTACTTACTGCCAAATGTACCTTAATATATATATATATTATTGACTTTTTACAGAGAGGAAGAGAGAGGGATAGAGAGTTAGAAACATCGATGAGAGAGAATCATCGATCAGCTGCCTCCTGCACACGCTCCACTGGGGATGTGCCCGCAACCAAGGTACATGCCCTTGACCGGAATCGAACCCCCCAGTCCGTAGGCCGACGCTCTATCCACTGAGACAAACCAGTTTCGGCAATGTACCCGTTTTAAGTGTATGATTCTCATGGGTTTTGACAAAGGGAAGTAGCCATGTAATCCCTGGTAATAATACTCGTTAGAACGCTGCCTAATTCTTTACGTAGCGGTTCACGGGATCCTGCTCTGTGCTCTGGGGCTTGCTGGCTGCGATTGAACCGATTTCCTATAGAACTATATTTTGATTAGGGAAGGGAGCGGGGAGAAATTTTCCTCGGAGTCAGCATGTTCTTTCAAATGGAAGAGTCCGAGCAGCACAGGCGGCTGCAGAGGAAAGTTCTTCAAAAGGGGAGGGAGGGAGGGAAAAAAAAAAAACCCGTCACTTGACAGCAAAATGTATAAACCCGAGTTCACAAAGGAGCTGGGAATACTGGCCCGCAGCTGCTGTCCTCAGCTCTGGAGCGCCCCGCCCCCGCCGCCCCCTCCTGGCAGCCTGGCCCGCACTCCGCTGGGCTCAGCTGCATTTACATAACATTTTACAGTTGGTGCTTTCACAACCCTTTCACGGTTTAGAAAGTGCTATCGCGTCCGTTAGCTTATTTAATCTCTTCCTGCGTGCCCCGGAGCGAAAGGGGCCCTGCGATGCGTGCACTCAGCACTGGATCAGAATGCCAAGATTCCTCCTGCTTCCCACCCAGCTCCTGCCCAGCGCGGCCCCCCGGGGGCAGGGGGATGGCTCCCCGCCACGGGGCTGGGCAGTCATTGGTGGCAATCCATCCTCCCCTCCTGTCCCCGGCGAGCGCTGGGTGTCAGCGCTGATGAGCGCGGAGCCTGAGCCAACACTAATTTGGAACTCGGGGCCCCGGAGCCAAGTCCCTGCGGCTCTGGCTGGGTTTGGGGGTGAGGGTGGGAGCTGTGACAGACTGACGACGCAGGAGCAGGGCCAGCGTGAGTCCGGGGAGAACAGGCTCTTAGAAGCTTCGCTGTGGGGGTGAGGGCGAGTCCTCGGGTGAGTCAGGGTGAGAGTTCACCTCCCGTCCATCCTTCGCAGGGCCCTTTGCAGGCGGCACCTGAACGGAGTAGGAGTGAATGATGAATGAGGCCATCCCCATGGCAACGCCCGCGTCCTGGCCCCTGGGTAACCAGGTTGCCATGCTTATTTTTAAGGTCATTTGGGGCAATGCCTTAGGAACCAGGCACCTGTATCCCAGCACCGCATCCGGCGTTACATGGCTGTTTGCCCTGAACAAGCCTCGGGCCTTCTCTGATCTCCGTCGTCTTGTCTGTACAAAGGGGCACTGAGGAGCTGATGCCGAGGGTCTTCAGAACTGGAGTTCCGGACCGGGGATGCGGGGCCAGGGGCCAGGGGCCAGGGGAGGAGTTTCTAGGGGTCGCCGGGGTCGCCGGGCCGTGTGCGTGGGCTGAGGAAGGAGCTGTGTGCTGGGCAGTCACAGGGGTCTCACCAGCTTCTTCCCCGTCAGTGACTCTGAGCTCTTCCTCTGTCCTTCCTCCCCGGGAATCTCTGGATCCCTCGAATCCAGAACCCTGAGGAACTGGCACAGTCTGTCATCGGACACCTCCGTGTAGGGGCACCGGCTTTGGAGCAGACAGCTGGTGACACACATGCTGCCTCCACCCTCACTCCCTCTGCAGACAGCCCTGCTTTCCGGCGGGGTGAGGGGGGGTGTAAGGGGGAGCTCAAGGAGGGATGGCAGTCCGTGTCCAGAGGTGTCTGGGAGATGAGACCAGATAACGTGCGCAAAGCACCCTGTGTAGAAAGTCTCCATGCATGGCAGCTGTTATAAATACTAATAATATTCAAGTAGTGAAAAAATTAGAAACTCCGATGTCTCCCCCACTCTGTGACAGAGGGGCTGCCATGGCAAAGCATTAGACAAACTCCAGCTGAGGGACGCTCTGCAATACGGCCTGACTCCTCCCAGCTGGCAAGGCCTTCGCAGACTCCAGGGGAGAGTCTGGAGACTCCACCACAGCCGAGAGGAGCCAAGGAGACGAGCCACTCCGCAGCGCGGGCCCCAGAGGAGCCGGCAGGCTCAGTGCTGAGGAAGCCAGGACAGAGGTTTGCTCGTTAACTGCGCAGATGGACCCGGCTGTCGGGAGGCGTTCATGACAGAGGACTCAGAATGCCGTGTCCTAGCATCACGATTGTTCCGGAAGCCTGAGACTGTCCTGACAGGCCTTTAGCTGCAGCACACGGGTCTGTCCGGTGCGAGGACAAACGCAGCTTTCCGGGCTGCCGGGCCGGGTGTGCTAAGACAATAACTGTTCGTTAGGAAGCTCGTCATTTCGAGAAGACATTTTCCGGCCCCCTGGTTTCAGATGACACACACAGAAAGACGCCGAGGACCTCACTCGCCCTAATGATGGTAAAGCGCCGTTGGCGTCCGAGAACATAATAGCCAGCAGGCAGACCTGGTTCAAATCTCACCTATTGGCTGTGCGGTTCTGGGCAAGCACACTCAACCTCTTCCAGCCTCGATTTCTCCATCGGCAAAATGGGGTGAATTGCCTGCTTTGCCTTCGGGGCTGTGTGCGTATTACATGAGATGAGCATATGAGCATCTTGCAAAGCTGTCAAGCTCCTGGCCCCGGCTATCCCTCCACAGGCAGCCACTCCCAAACGAGTCCTGCCCGGTGCCCCCTGCTGGACGCTGCTGGAGTCGTCGGGCTGCCCAGCATGCAGGAGCACCGGTCACCGGAGGGTCTGAGTGACGGCAGGCGCCCATAGAGCAGGTTCTGGTGGACGCCACGGCTCTCCCAGGCTCCCAGGGTGCTGGTGCTGCCGCCGGGCCCCACGGTGAGCAGCGAGGACCCAGGCAGCGGGTCCTGGCTGAGACCACGTGGTGTCCTCGGGCGAGTGGCCTTCCTTCGCCGAAGCTTACTCCGCCCTCGGTAAGACACAGCCAAGACATGACTCAGAGAAACGAAAGGGTTCCTTTCCCACGAGGGAGCCTTGCCCCGTGGGACACCGCTGGTCTCCCCGCTGCTGCCCGGCTGCCTCTCTGCACCCTGGGGTGAGGCTCCCACAGCGGCCACGGGCCGGCTCCCCCCTCCGTCTCCCAGAGGCAGCCCTGCTCCCGGCCCCCCGGGGGCTCACGGTGTGAGGAGCACAGCGGGACCTCCAGAAGGCTCCAGGGAAGAGAAAACCCGGATTTTACAAATAAATGAAATGGAACGCATGGCGTGGTTCCCGTCTGAGCCCCCTCCCGCGCGGTCTGTTTGGACACGGGGGAGGTATTCTGCCGGCAGCCCCTCTATCCGGCTGCTCCAGCCCAGGGTGGGCCGTGACTGAATGGAGACAGCCGTCTGCTGGGCCCGCGGTCGGCACACTCATCCGTCCACAGAGCCAAACATCCACAGCACAACGACTGACATTTCTTCGGAGAGCCACATTTTTTAAATTTAAACTTAAACTTCTCCTAACGCCACTTCTTCAACATAGACTCACCGAGGCCGTGGTATTTTGTGGAAGAGCCACACTCAAGGCGCCAAAGTGCCGCAAGTGGCTCACGAGCCTGTTTGCCGTCCACGGTGCTAGAGGGTAAGAATCCCAATTAAGCTGGTCAGGGTCAGACAGAAGGAGCCATCTCGTCCTTCGAGGCCTGTGGCTGGCGGCAGGGACGCGGAGTTCTCACCACGGGAGCAGCCTTGCTGTGCGCAGAGAGGACCCCGCCCTCAAGCGGACACTGCGGCCCCAGCAGGAGGGTCGGCATCCGGGACGTTCGTGGAAATAAACATCCCCTTCCAGGGAGACCTACGGGTCCTGAGCGATGAGCACCCCCTTCTGTGCATCTGACACGTCACCATTTGCCAAATGCGTCCCCACTAGGAAGCCCCGGAGTCTCCTGCCATCGCCCCCAGGGGTAGGGTTAGGGGTGAGGGTCATTGCCACAGGGTTGGCCACTCACTGCAGTGCCGGCAGCCAGGGAGGAGCCAAGTCAAGCCCAGAATCCGGGTCGTGGACCTCCAGATGCTGCCACGGTGGCGCCTCCTCCTTGGGGCATGTCCCTGAGGTGTGTGTCACCCTAAATTATGGAGAGAATCTAATCACAGAGGTCCTGCCTCTGCAAGATCAGATGCCCTCCGCCTCTTGCAGACGTGGCAGGGGAGACCCCGAGACCCCCAAGCAGCTTGAAGGTGCTCTGCACACAGCGTCCGGCTGGGCAGAGGGCCAGCTGGCCGGGAGCCGGGACCATCCCTCCCTTCATGGCTGAAGCAGCAGAGCCGCAGCTCCGTGCCTGGCACACGCAGGCGCTCAGGTCCCTGAGATCCGGGCCGGCACGTGTCCCAGCGGGAAGATAAAGACAGGCGTCCGGTCCTCCTGCGCCGTTGGGAGCAATCAGGGCCCAAGGAACGTGGACAATGAGGCGTAGTCTATTGTACGTTTTGAAAAATGTGCAACACAGTGCCGTACGACACATACCCTTCAGCAAGTTTTAGCAATTAACACACACACACACACACACACACACACGCATGCACGCACGAGTGAAACCACTGCCAGCCCCAGTGGTTTTGTAGGGGAATGTTGCCAATAGTCAATAGATGTGAGGCCTGGGGACTTCTGGTGTACATGGGACCTGCCTGCCTCACCATTGTGCACTGCGTCTCCTCGACATCAAAGGAGCCCCCAGCTGCTGAAAAAGCGACACTCGAACCCGGTTCCAGTCCAACTGCACTAGGTTACCGCAGCTCCGACCAGGATGGGGGGGGCGTCACCTATAACCCTCCTCTCCCCACACCTGCCTGCTCCCCCTGGTGAGGGGCCTGTGAGGAGCCAGATCCCCTTCCCACAGCCCCTGCCCTCCACTCTGCCCTCCACCTGCCCGGGAGCAGCACGGAGGCGCCTGGCGGAGGCCTGCGGGGAAGGGAGCTCTCTGAGCCCCGGGCGCGATGAGGGCGGCTCCGGAAAGGCCCCAGCACTCGTGTTTGGAGGCGGCGGGCCTGGCCCAGGAAGAGCAGGCCGGCCAGTGCAGCGTCTGCCTCTCTGCCTCGGCCTCTCCCGCCTGGGGACGTGCAGCCAGAGAGCCGTCCCAGCAGGACACCTGTCAGGGCAGGTGAGTGACATCCCTTCCCGCCCCCTCCTCCGGGCTCTTCCTGGCGGAGCCAACACCGGGCTGACAGGGGCTCCTGACGCGCTGTCAGACTCACTGAAGGAGCGCCGGGGAGCCGGAAGTCACAGTATTTTTAGCCCGGCGGAGGAAGCTGGCTATTTTCCCCGTGTGCGGGGTATTTCTGATAACCTCTGCTCACGCTGAAGGACTTCGTGCATCTACCTCTGTCGACAAGTAGGATTGCAGAGTCCCCCGGCCTCCGGCATTCCAGGTGAGAAGGCTCACCCTGCAGGGGAGAGAGGTCCCTGGTGCAGGCTCGCCCACCTCCCTTCCCCTCCCAGATTAATGACCACAAAGCTGGCCTTGGACAGCCCTGCTTCACCTTCAGCAGCCCCCCTGCCATCTTCCCTGTGCTGGTAGACAAGACTGCATTACCTGGGCCTCCTCACAGACCTGCACTTACAGACTCACCTCCGAGCCGCCCTGTGCTCGCTCTTGCCGGCCCTGCAGGAACCCCATCTCTGCGCCTGCCCACCGGGCCTGCCAGGCTCAGCATGGAGCCACCACTCCAGGGAGTTTCCTGGCCCTGCTCCCTGCGAGGAGTCGCTGCTTTCCCTGCTTCCGGACGACGTGCACAGCCCCACACAGACCGGCACTGGGCGTGTCTGTTTCAGGTCTGTCCTCCACACTCAGCTCCGAGCCCCTGGTGGCTAGGGCTCGGCCACTGAGTCCACTATCCCCCTGCCCATTTGCTGGCTGACACTCCGAGGGAGCTTTTCAGTCAATGGTGTGGGTGATGAAGTTATGTCGTTGAGCGAGGTCGCACCTGCATCTGCAAAATGCAGAAATGGCCCGGCCACTGTGGCTCAGTGGTTGAGCTTCAAACCATGAACCAAGAGGTCACCGGCTCGATTCACAGTCAAGGCACACGCCCAGGTTGTGGGCTCCATCCCCAGAAAGGTGCCTGCAGGAGGCAGCCAATCAATGATTCTCTCTAATCGATGTTTCCATCTCTCTAGCTTTCTCCCCCTCCCCTTCCCTCTCTCTCTCTCTCAAAAATAAATAAATAAATAAATAAATAAATAAATAAATAATGAATAAATAAATCATATATTCTTTTAAGTGCAGAAATGGCTGCCTGCATGCCTGCCTGGAGAGCTTGCATATTAAGAACCAGACCCCCTTCCCACAGACCCCCTTGCTCTCTACCCTGCCCAGTCTTACTGGTCTGTCTTCCTGAGCCTGTTCAACAGGGCATTACCTGAAACACTGCCTGGAACACATGGAAAGATCTCAGAGGTAGGATTTGATTCATGTTTTAGGGGAATGGTGACTTTTCGACAAGTTATAGAGTAGGCAGCCTCTAAGATAGTCCCCAGCGATCCCCACCTTCCGGGGTTTGTGGCCTTCTGCAATTCCCTCTCCTTGACTAACTTCTAACGAATAGGAGTCACTTCCATGACTCAAGTACATTTTTCTGACACCATTCATTGGTGGCTTTGATGAAACATGTGGTCACATTGGGGAAGCCCATAAGGCAAGCGATTGGGGTAGCCTCTGACCAATCGGTCACTCCTAACTGTGGTCCTCAGTCCAAGAGCCCGAAAGCTACTGAACCCTGTCAACAAGCATGGAAATGAGCTTGGAAGTGGACCCTTCCACGGTCAAGCTTTTGGAGTAGATCGCAGCCAGGGCTAATGCCTCAGTTGATATCTTGTGAGAGACCCTGACCAGAGGTCCCCGCTGAAATGTGCTGCTGACCGACCTGCAGAGACTGAGATGATACGTGTGTGTTGCGTTAAGATACTGACTCTGGCCGAAACCGGTTTGGCTCAGTGGATAGAGCTTCGGTCTGCGGACTGAAAGGTACCAGGTTCGATTCCGGTCAAGGGCATGTACATTGGTTGTGGGCACATTTCCAGTAGGGGGTGTGCAGGAGGCAGCTGGTTGATGCTTTTCTCTCATCGATGTTTCTAACTCTCTATTCCTCTCTCTTCCTCTCCGTAAAAAAATCAATGAAATATTTTTAAAAAAGATATGACTCTGTGGTAATTTTTAGTGCAGCGAACATTGATACATGCACGTGTCCGTGTGGGCAAAGGACACGAGAGCAAGGAGGCAGCCCGAGCCATGGCCTGGGAAGCTCCTGCCTCGCCCATCGCTTGCCTACAGGACTGTCTTGATGAGGAGGTGAGGCTGAGGCCATTTGTGCTTCCCACGCAAGGGATGTGCAGAACGGAAGGCAGGCTCCTGTGGCCAACTCACAATGTTTGCTGAGAAATACAGCCGGTTATGAAGCTAGAATGGCAGGCTGTGGCTAATTGTGAAGGGCCCGCAATACCCACCTAGGCACTGTGAGCTATATGGGGAGGCAATGGGGAGCCGTTGAGGGTCTGGAAGCCGGGCAGTCACTTTATTAGAGCTGTTCTGCTGAACACTCATCCGGTGCTGGGTGCAGGGCAGACTAAGCGGGGAGGAGACAGCTGCAAAGTCTTAGGGAGACGCGGCAAGAAACAAGCGGCACCCCCAAACACACCATGAAAGAACCCTCACTTGTGTGTCATGTTCCTTGAGATCCCGGCCCCGCCCCCCCCCCCCCCCCCGGCCCGGGTATGAGACAACAGCTCTATCAGGCATTTATGTGTCATCAACCTATTTCTACGCCACACTCAGCGACAAGCTCATATTGGAGCTGAGAATAATCACGGGCTTGACTTTGTGGAAATGGAAGGAAATGTACGCGCGATGGAGAAAGCAGGCTGGAGGGCCGATTATTCTCTCCACTTTCCAGCAGAGGCCCATTTATAAACCGTACCAAGAGTGCCAGGGTCCCCTTGCTCCGCCTCTTAGCCTGCCAGCACCCTGGTTCTCACTGAGGGACCCCAGCTCCCGGGGGGCCCTTGAAAGAGGATTGAAGGGTGGCCAGAGCCACCCAGTATTTTTTATTTTTTAAATATATTTTATTGATTTTTCACAGAGAGGAAAGGAGAGGGATAGAGAGTTAGAAACATCGATGAGAGAGAATCATCGATCAGCTGCCTCTTGCACACCCCCTACTGGGGATGTGCCCGCAACCAAGGTACATGCCCTTGACCGGAATAGAACCCGGGATCTTTTAGTCTGCAGGCTGACGTTCTATCCACTAAGCCAAACCGGTTTCTGCAACTCAATATTTTTTAAACACCATAAATATCCCTGCGGTTACTCAGTGTTACAACAAAACAACACCAACAACAGGAAGGCCACGTGTCTTCGGCAGGGGCGGGACGTATAAGCAGTGAGTAGAGAGTGGCAGTTCTGGACCACCAATTAGAACGCCTGGCTGGAACCGTGTACTTCTAATTAACAAAAATGGGGAAAGCAACTAATTACCACTTTAGAGTTGGTGTCTACATGGTGGTGGTAGCCTCATGTGACGTTGATCAGCCCCAGGAGGGGAGTTCTGGCTGTGCTGATTGTCAGCTGTAGAATTCTGCACAGGGATTGCTTAGCGAGACTCTTTTTATTTTTTTCATCAGCAAGATGGGGCCAAAGACCGTTGCCTTTCAGAATTTTTATGTGGGATCAAAAGACATAATGTATGGAAGGTTCCTGGCACTCGATAAATGGTAGCTATTTTTAAAATAATTGGAAAAAAGATTTATAAAGTATTTTGGCAAAAGGGTATTGGCACAGAAGGAACTGTCCATGGTTCTGAAGGTTGATCACCATCATTCTTGCCTCCTCATGCCAGGGGCACTGGTTCAACTGCCTTCATTTCTCCCCGGGACGCATTCGTCAGCCTCTCAGCCAAATGTCCTTGTGCTTTTTTTTTTACCCTGATGTAATCCTCCCTCTTTCCTTTTGCTGGAGTGACCTCTTAAAGGCTCGGATCTAGTCAACGCATGCCCTTGGCAAGGTACAGGTTCCTTCCAGGGCACACAGGACTCTTCAAAATAGAGCACCTCCCTACCGCTCCATCTTCGTCTCCCCCAATTCACATCATGCCCTCCGTGCTCATGTGTCACCATGTTTCCCAGATTCTGCCCTTCAACAGCTTCCTGCTTTGCCCAGGCTGTTTCCTCTGCTCAGAACCCTCTTCCTCCTTCTTCATGTGGCAACTCTAACTAATTCCCAAGGGTCCATTCAAACCTAACCTTTTCCATGGCCCGTTTTCTTCAGCCCTCCCCAAAGATTTACCTCTTATCTCCCCCCTCCACATCTGCTACATACCTCAGACTTGACCCTATTTCCATGACACCACTTACCTTCTTAGTAGTTCTGTCTCTTGCAACAGACTGGGGGTTCTTTGAAGGTCAGAGGTGATATATATCTTTATAATTTTGTCCTCAACACAGGGTGGGTATTTAGCACCAGTCAATGAATGAATGAGCAAAGTTGCACCACCCCCTGGCCTTGCCCCACCTTTGCCCACTGGAGCCCAACTCATTCTTCATGGCTTTCTCCAAATGAATCAGTCTCCCCATCAGCACCTGCTATTGAATGCTGGCTCACCACACACCCATTTATTCCACGTACACACCTTCTCTTCCATACAGTGTTCCTTATAAATGTGTGTAAAAAGGAAGAAAGTCACTCACAACCAACTTCAAATAGAAACACAGTGGTTGAGTCCTAGCTGGTTTGGCTCAGTGGGTAGAGCATCAGCCTGTGGACTGAAGGTCCCAGGTTTGATTCCAGTCAAAGGCACGTACCTGGGTTGCAGGCTCGATCCCCAGCCCTGGTCAGGGCTCATGTGGGAAGTAACCAATCCACATGCCTCTCCCACATCAACGTTTCTCTCAGTCTCTACCTCTCCCTTCCACTCTGTCTCTAAAAATCAATGAAACAATGTCCTCTGGTGAGGACAAAAAAGAAAATAAAAGAACCGATGTCACATGGGGTGCTGCCTGTGACAGGGGAGGAACCTGAAACCAGGGAGGAACGCCTGGCATGTCACACAGCGAGCAGCAGGGGCAGAGGCTGCGTTAGGAGTCTCCAGGGCCACCCCCACCCCCATCCCCCCCAGCTTGCAGAACAAAGAATTGATGCCTCAGCCTAACCCTTTGTACTGTTTTTACATAATTGCATTATTGTGAAAAAGGGCTCTTAACAAGTATTGATCTCATCCGAATCACGGCAGGCCCCCGGGGAGCACGGTCCCCGGCTGAGCTGGCGCGATGCCGCCCGTGGACACCCACCACCAAGACCAGGAGGCACAAAGCACAGCGCCACCCGCGGCGTGGAGCAGAGCCCAGGGCGGGAGCCAGAGACGCGCACGTGGGCTTTTACTCAGCGATCCCTGGGGTGTGAACAGGGGTGCACGCAGCTCCCCCTTTTACTCAGCGATCCCTGGGGTGTGAACAGGGGTGCACGCAGCTCCCCCTTTTACTCAGCGATCCCTGGGGTGTGAACAGGGGTGCACGCAGCTCCCCGGCGCCTGCTTTCAAATGCGAGAGCTCGTGATAGACATTCCTTTGCTGACTGCATCTAGCCAGGGCTTTCAGGCGCTGCTCCTTACCAAGCAGAGCGCGGAAGTTACAAGATCACAATCCATGCGAGGATGTGCAAAATGTAGTTGAATTAAAGACCAAAACTCATCAGCCTTCCCCCACAGATCTGCAGCCAGAGGCAGCCAGAGGCAGCCAGAGGCACGTGCTCCCGCTCCCGCTGGAGCCCAGATAAGAAATGTGCTTGATCTCAACTCCCCCTGGGCGCTCACACCAAGCCACCATCCCCCTCCTCCCCATCCTTCTGCCTCCTCGCTCTCCTGCCTGGGGCAGTGGCCCTCCTCTCCAACGTGGGCCCTTGCAATGCAGGCGACAAGCCAGCCTTCCGGAGATTTCCGCACGCACCGGCCACCTGGCACCTCGTTCAAGTGCATCTCGGGCTCAGCAGGAGTGCGGGACGGAGCCTGCGATCCGCAGTCCCAGGATCATCAGGAAAATGCTGCTGGGCACGGCCGCGGGGAGAGGCTCCTGCCAGGCTCCCCGGTGCAGTCTCCGCCTTCCCACACCCTCCCACCACAGGGGGGCCTCTCCATGGTGTACATAGGCTTAAAGCCTCCCGTGAGCAGGCACACTCAGGGTCAGGTTTCCCGGCCCGGTCTACAGATTTCAACCACCTGGGAAGCTCCTAAAAACCCAATGCCCAGCCTGGCCTGCGGGTGTCGCTCAGCAGTTGAGCATCGACCCATGAACCAGGAGGTCACGATTTGATTCCTGGTCAGAGCGCATGCCCAGTTGTGGGCTCGATCCTCAGTAGGGAGCAGGCAGGAGGCAGCCCATTGATGTTTCTCTCTCAACAATGTCTTTATCCCTCTCCCTTCCTCTCTCTCTAAAAAAACAATAAAAACATTAAAAACAACAACACACCCAATGCCCAGGCCTCAGTTCAGACCAATTAAATAAAACTACCCAGAGGTGGGAACCTAGCAAAGGCATTTTAAAAAATCTATTTTATTGATTTCAGACAGGAAGAGAAAGGGAGAGAGAGGGAAAAAAAAACACATCAACGATGAGAGAGAATCATTGATCAGCTGCCTCCCATATGCCTCCTACTGGGGATGGAGCCTGACTGGGAATCAAACCGTGACCTCCTGATTCGTAGGTCGACACTCAACTACTGAGCGGCGTCAGTATGTTCTAACAGCTCCCAGGTGAGTCGAATCTGTAGGCGGGATTAAGAAGCCTGGCTCCAAGGGTTCTCCCAACACAGACACTGAAAACTCACTTCCTCAGGGAACCCTCACACGAAACCTCTTGTTCCCAGGGGGTTAAGGTCCTTCCCAACATCGTCCCGTCTGCCATGGTCCTCACCCAGCTGGGCCCGCAGGGCTCCCGCACAGGAGGGGAGGGTGGGGAAAGGCCAGTGCAGTTTGCCGGCGGCTCAGCCTCCTCCCTGCACGGACACATCCGCGGTTGTTCTCGGCATCTCTGCTTCTTCCCCAAGCCGCGGGTCTTTGACGGCTTCTGCAGGAGGACACTGGCGTTTGCCACCAGGCGCTCTGACACTCGAGCTCCGCGCTGGGTGGAGGGGACACCTTATCAGCTGCTGCATCCCGGCTGCTGTCACAGCTCCCTTCTCGCTGCCCAGGCGAGGGCTGGGCTCCTGTCTCCCCGAGCAGCAGCGATGCTCCCCAGAGGAGATGCGACCCATCCAAGTGTCAGACCGCCCGCCCGGGGCCGCTGTCAGCGCTTATGGCCCAGGACGGTTATCAGAGAAGTGATTAAGCCCCCAGAGCCTGGGGTCCCCGTCAGAGCTCAGGTGGGTGGCGACAGAGTGAGGTGTCCTGCAGTGTGTCCTGGCCTGACACCAGCACTGGGACTCCGAGAAGGACGTGGCTTGCCCAAGGACCCCAGAGAGGAGAAGCAGGGCTAGAATTTGCCCACAGGCCAATGATGACTCGGTGGCCTTCCCATGGGCTGTGCAGTGCCGGCACCAGCACGGGGCTCAGCACGGAGACGATGCTCAGCCCACACTCCGTGAGGGAGTGAGGGAGTGGGGGAGTGAATAGGTGAGTGGATGGATGAGTGAGTGCGTGGATGGATGGATGGATGGATGGATAGATGGATGGGTGAGTGGATGAGTGAGTGAGTGGATGGATGAGTGAGTGGATGAGTGGATGAATGAGTGAGTGAGTGAGTGGATGGATGGATGGATGGATGGATAGATGGATGGGTGAGTGGATGAGTGCGTGAGTGGATGAATGAGTGAGTGGATGAGTGGATGGATGGATGGGTGAGTGGATGAGTGAGTGAGTGGATGGATGAGTGAGTGAATGGATGAGTGAGTGAGTGAGTGACTGAGGATGAAAACAAACAAACAAACAAACAAACAAACAAACAAACAACATTTTGGTCAGAACAGCAGGCCAGTGATGGCAGGAAGCTATGCGGCCACCTCCAGTCCGGGCTGTGCCCTCAGCTGTGACGGAGGCATGGCCAGGCAGCTTCCTGCTCTCAGTCCTGTATTCCCGGTGACATTTAATATCCGCTGTTTCTGGTCCCAGGTCACATGGCTCCTGCAGAATTGCTGGTATCGAGCCTCCAGTGCTTCCCGTGCTCTCTGGAAGAGTCACGGAGGACTGGGCATGGGATGCGTGTGACCGTGTCTGTGAGCACACCGGCTTGGTTTATCACTGTGAGCCCAGCGCCCCTCACGCCTCCTCACTCCCGGTCACAGATGCCGGAAAGAGGCCCACCCCTCCCTGTCGTCCACAGACTGAGGAGCAGATGCGTCAGCCCCACCCCAGGAGCGGCCGGGGAGGCGCTGCGTGTGCTCGCTCACGCCTGCACTGACGCATGCACTTACTGAGCACATACTCAGTGCGTGCCTGACGGCCAGGCTCCCCGGGCCCAGCAGCAGTGCCCGCCTCAGGGAGCACATGTCTTGTGGTCCCCGTGGTCACAGAGTATTTCGGGGTGCTCTCTCAGTCCAGATTTTGGAAGTCTCTCCTGAGGAGATAACATTTGGGTTGGGTTTTGAAGAATGCATAGGAGTTTCCTGGGGACAGAAGGGGGTAAGGCATGGTTGTGGCTGGGCTGGAAGGCCGGTGGCAGGGAGGGCTGGGGGAGGAGGCCAGAGAGGGGGGCAGGGCATGCCTTGCTGGAAAGTGACATCAGGAGACAATGAGAAGCAAGAGGGAGGGAAGCATGAGAGGTGCCCCCAAACAGAGCCCTGCGCAACTGGAAAACGCTGCCCAGCAAAGATTAACCCCCAGCCGGCACCCCTTGGGAGGCTCCGGCAGCTGGACCTTCGTGTTCGCGCGGGCCTCCCCTGGGCGCTCAGAGCCGGCTGTGGCATGTAGTAGGTGCTCAATGAACTCGTGCTGATGAAGAAGCCATTGCCCCGGGAGGAAGTGCATCGGGGACTAGAGATTCGGCAGTTCCCGCAGCAGCTCCCGAGGGAGGGAATGACGGCAGAGCCTCCTCCTCAGGGATGGGAAAGAAGCAGTAGTTCTGGCCCCGGCCCCTCCTTACTTTCAGAGGCCCTTCTCACCTGCCCTGAGGGTGGCAGACGGGCTGTGATAAGCCCTGTTTGTTCCCAGGGCAGTTTTCTGGGGTGCAAAGGGGGAAGTTAGAGCTGGGAGCAAAGCCATTCCATTCCGTGGCTTCCTAGCGATCTCCCTGGGACGGAGCAGGCCCGGGGTCCCAGGTGGGGAACTGGCTATGCCACCTTTACCTGTCACTGAAGGTCCCTGCGTGTCCGTTTGCTTTGGGGGTAAGTAAGCACAAGTTAACCTTCCTTCCCAGGCTGTGATGCAAATTAAACAATTTCCTTTAGGTGAAAAATTTGCACACTTCGTCGTCATTCAGTAAATGCTTGTTAAGTCATTTAATGAGACAGGCAAGGCATCTTTATTCTTTAGGTACTGATTAGAAAGAGCATGGGTCTGGAGTTGGAGTGACCTCATTTATATCGTATCTGCATTTATGACTGTATCCATCAGGATGATGTGAATGGTTTCCATTGAATTGAAGAAGAAGAAAAAAAAGAAAAGAAAAGAAAAGAAAATTTATTATCTGACCAGACAGGAAGTCTAGAGGGAGGGCAGGCCATGGGGTGGGTGGTTCAATAGCACCAAGGTCATCAGCCACTCATCCTCTTCCATCCCTCTGCCAGACGCGGGCCCACCCTGGGGGGGCGCCCTCGGGCCTACCGGAGGGCTGCCTGCAGGCCCGGGGCCACAGGCCAGGCACCAGCATCAGCTCAGGAGACCCCCACAAACTGGGTGACCACTGCAAACCAACGGGACCCCCTGGCATCGCCCTCGAACCCCAGGGTGCTGCTTTGCTAAGAGACGATGGATCTGAGATCTGGATCCGGGATGTGGCCACTTCCCCAGAGGGTTAACCTGGGCGAGATGAGCGTCCTTCTAGGAAGGAGGTGGCGGAAATGGATGCTGAGTGGATGCCCCACTGTGTAAGCAACTGTCACGGAGAGAAAGTTTGATTCCTTTCCCCTGAGACCCGTTTTCTAGTTTGTAAAACAGAGTGAATCCACTGGACGACCTCTCCTGGGGGTTCGTAATGATCACGTGAGACTGTGTGCATAAAGCGAAGTCTTGCCTGGACCGCGGTGTGGAAGGTGGTCCATGAAGTGCAGGCCTTTCCGTGGTTGTTTATTCAGGACCCTGGGTGACAGCTCCCGGAGCACTCGGAGCCCCCCGGCTCCACTTGGGGAAACGAGGGCTCAGAGCACCCGGACTGTGCGTGGCTGCACGGCTGGCCGTGGACACCCAACTCCAGACTCCTGCCTCCTGTGACAGGGCTGCCTCCTCCAGCCCCGCCTTCTGCCAAGGACCCCCGAGGGGAGTGTGATGCCAGCGAAGGGGGCGGGGGGGGGGGGGCAGAGAAGCCGCCATGATGCCATGTCCTGTCGGGATCCATGGGGGTCCCTCAAGGTAGACACACACCCCAACCCCCGGCTTAGCAGCTTGGAGCCTCTCAGCCACCGAGTCCCAGCCGCCCCGCCCGCCTGCGGGGAGGAACGCCTCAGACGCATCTCATCTGGCCGCCGCCTCGTGTTCTGTGTTCCTCTCTGGAAGTGGCCCTGGGGGAGCCGTGGCCAGCAAAGCGCCGGCGGAAAGTGCCTGCTGGGGACCGGGAGGCTGCTGCCGGGAGGACATGCTGACGCGGGGCTTCCTCGGCAGCCAGACGCCAGCAGACTCTCCTGCAGGGGCGCTCCTCCCTCTCATTACACGTTCCCCCTGGGCCTGCTCCGCTGGGGCTGGGTCTGCATCCTCAGACCGACCCCTCTGGATACCGGCGCCCGTGCCCTCCCCTCTCCTCGCTCAGAGCTGCCGTCCAAACACCGCGCGCTGGGCGTGCCGGTGGAGAAAGGAAGTCGGGTTCTGTCTCGAGCTTGGGGTAACCGGCTGCTTCCCAGCCCCGAGACTTTGGGCAAATGGCTTAACCGCCCTGAGCCTGTTCCCTGTCTCCACTGCGAGGGTAGTGATCTGCCTACGTGGGGTGTTCTGTGGTCTGAACTGTGTCCCCCCGTCACAACCTGCCCGCCCACATTGATGTGTTCAAACCGCTGGTGGGATGGACTGGGAGGAGGACCGTGGGGGTAACTAGGTTTAGATGAGGTCATGAGCCTGGTGTCTCCGGGTGAGATTACTGTCTGAATAAGAGGCACCAGAAAGCTCGATCTGTCTCTGTCTCTGTCTCTGTCTCTCTCTCTGTCTCTGTCTCTCTCTCCCCCCCCCCCCCCCCCCCCCGCCTCCCCTGCCATCATCAAGCCAAGAAAAGAGCCTTCACCAGAACCAGCTCATGCTGCCACTTGATCTTGGGCCTCGGCCTCCAGAACTGTGGGAGCGTGCGGCTCAGTTGTTTGGTCCTCGGTTGTGTAAACGCCGTGGCGGTGTTACAGAGAGTCCCCACCGACAGACGTGTCTAAAGTTGTTTCATATGGAGCCTGGCATTTAGTAAGTGCTCATTAAATGGCAGGTGTGTGGGGGTTTTTAATGCAAAAGGAAGTTCAATATTTGGTCTTACTACGGACAGAAAAAACCCTTTATCAATTCAACACTGCACTGCCTCCTAGGGCCAAGAGCTGTGCTCGCTAGTCCTGGGGACATTGTGGGCACACGGGTGTGGCTTCTGACCTCAAGGAGCTCCCAGGCCTGTGGGGGAGACAGGCATTATTCAAATACATGGGAAGGCGTGTGTTTTACTAGACCCGTGGTTGGCAAACTGCGGCTGGCGAGCCACATGCAGCTCTTTGGCCCCTGGAGTTTTTGGCAAAGGCCAGCTTAGGAGTGCCCTAATTAAGTTAATAACAAGGTACCTACCTATGGAGTTTAAGTTTTAAAAATTGGGCTCTCAAAAGAAATTTCAATTGTTGTCCTGTTGATATTTGGCTCAGTTTGTTGACTGAGTGTGCCGACCACTGGCCTAGACAAACACGAACATGGAGGCTTGCTACGAGCCAGGCCTCTTTCTAAGTGCTTTACCGATGTGGTCTCCTCTGGTCCTCAGAAGAGCATCAGAAGGCAGGCATTCATTCTCGCTTTACAGATGGAAAAGGGAGGCACAGGTGTGGTACGTAACCTGCCCCAGGTCACCGGAGACAGTGACCGCTCTACGACCAATCATTGCCAAGGCCGGGGGCTTAGCACAGCCAGGCGTTGGCTGGTGCCGGCTCTGAGCGAGGCGCGGCTCAGCAGCGGGATCTGCTGTTGGTACCCGTGTGCCCGTGGCCAGCTGGGCTGGGCTCTGCTCCCGGCGTCTCTCCTCCCTCCTGGGACCAGCAGGCCAACCCCGGCATATTCTCCTGTGACGACGACAGAAGAGGAGGAAGCGACAGCAGGTAACCCCGCGGGGCCAGACCCCAGGAAAGTGGGCTGCCCGCCTTCGCAGCCATGGGAGCCATCCCTGTTCTTACTGACGTCGGCTGCCTGAGGCCAGCTGTGGGGACACCGCTGCAGAGGACGGTTCCTGCCCAGGGAGCCCCGGGTCAGGAGGGTGTCGGCCAGGCTCTCATTCAGTCACTCATCAAACACGCCTGGTGCGTCTCCTCTGTGCCAAGGACTGAGCCAGTGGAGGCCACGCAGGGCAGTGGTTAGCGCTGGCTCTGGTGTCACACGTTAGGTTAGAGTTTAGTTCTGCTGTGAGAGCCCTTGAGCTCACATGGGTGCAATCAGGACAGTGACAGTGTCTGCACTAGGGGTGGGGGTGGGGAGGGGGTGTGTGTGGGGGTGGAGGTGGGGGTGGGGTGGGGTGGGGTGGGAGTTGGGGTGGAGGTGGGGGGTGGATCGCCTGGACTCTCACTCAGCTCTTTCCCTGCCGACAGTCCTGCCAGGGGAGTGTGAAGCAGGGCACGGGGTCAGATGAGTCAAACTCGATCAGGCGCGGAGCTTTTCCAGGTTCAGGCCCCAGGTCAGAGCGCAAATCTTCCCTGTTGTCGGAAGACGGTGGGCCCCAGAGGGCCCCCTAGGCCAGCTGCTGGTCCCTAGCAGGAGGACAGAGGCCAGGGGAGCAGGTGCTCTTCCTCCAGGCAGCCTGGCCTGGGACAGATCCTTAACCTCTCCGAGCCTCAGCCTCCTCCTCACCAAAGCACCATGGTGAGTGGGCCTCCCTGCGCGGCTGCGGAGACAAAAACAGTAGACACACAGCAAGGGGTTCCCTGAGCCTCCCACCAACAGCAATCCCCCCCCCCATTCTCCTCCCCCCCTCCCCCCTTCCTCCCGCCCCTCCCCCTCTCCCTTCCCCTCTCCCTCCCCCCTCCCTCCTCCTCTCTCTCACCCCCTCCTTCCCCCTCTCCCACCCCCCTCCCTCCCCCTCTCTCTCCCCCCCTCCCTCCCCCTCTCCCTCCCCCCCTCCCTCCTCCTCTCTCTCCCCCCCTCTCTCCCCAGAGAGAAGCCGAGGCCATGGACTTGCCCCCCCCTCTCCTCCGCCTGGACCCCTCCACCTCTGGCGGTGCCCCAGGCCTGCCCCTGCTCCCTCTGCGCCAGGCCGTCCCTCCCACTCCAGGCTCCAGGGGCCCTGTATCCTGCGAAGGCTGCGATGAAAGCCCTAATGGCAGCGAGCTCCCTGGAGAGGGAACATTCCAGAAGAAGAAATGTGCATTACGCCGGGCCGGAGCGCCCATCGCTCACTGGCAGCGGCTGGATTTGGCAAATGGGCTTGGGCCAGCGAGCTGCCTCACCGGGGACAGCAGAAGAAAGGCAGGAAGCCGGCGGGCAGGGCCCCAGGCAGACAGGCCGGGCAGAGGGCGAGCTTGGCTGCGTGTGTGACCTTGGCCGCTTACTTACGTCTCTGCACCTCAGCCTCCCGCTGGGAAGCAGCACTCACACTCCCTCCGCTGGATTGACGTGAGGTCTCACCACATGCCTGATGATCCTCAGTTTACCCACGGAAACCCTCAGCCTCCAGCAAGTCCTCTGTCCTGACAGTGACAGGCTGCCCCCGGCCAGGGTCCCAGAAAGACCGGGGAGCCAGGAAGCCTGGTTTGCCCTCCCCCCCACTCCACCCCGGGTTCACCCCCCCCCCCCCCCCCCACACACACCCAAGCCTGCAGCCTTTGATGAACATTGAGCTTCTGGGATAGTTCATTCCCCCCCCTTTCCTTTTGGGGGAGCCTAGTCCTTCACCCCCCAGTGCAGATACCCCAGGGCAGAATGGTCCCAGCCCAGCCCTGCCCAGCCCTGCCCTGCCCAGACCGGGCACACAGAGGAGATATGGCGATGGCCTCCCTGCCCTCTCTCAGTGCCCCTCACGCAGCAGCCCCCTCCCCCACACCTGCCAGGCAGCTCATTGTCTTCCTGGGCCTTGGCCATCTCCTGTGCATGCCAGCAAAGTGCCTAAGTCAGCGTCACTCAAATGCCCCCAGTGCCCCCGCTGCCAGGGAGACTCCTCTTCCCGAAGGCCCTTCCTTAGCCGCAGACCCTCCAGGCTCAGGCGGAAGCTAGAGGGCAGCGGGGCTGGCATGCCGGCTGCCCGCCGTGAGCCCCCACCTCTCACTGCAGCTGCTGCTCGGACCTGGGTCGTCGCCTCTGGCCAGCTCTGACCACCCCCTGGGGAGCTGGCCTCCAGTTTCTGGCCAAACAGGGACGAGAAGCACCGTCAGCGGCAGCTGTGACTGCAGAGGCTTTCTGAGGTTTGAGGGTGCACATGGGAATTACTAAGAGGGCCACGCAAGCCAGTTTCCAATTCTGCTGCTGCCCGCGGCCCGGCCTTCTCCCCCCTGGAGGGCAGGAGGGAGGTCCTGTACCTCCTGACAGCGCCCTCCCAGAGCCCCAACTAGGTGGGCGCTTACCCCCAACGCCGCCCCAAGCTCTCCTGTCCCCCACTAGATGCCACGAGAGGAAACATTCAATCATGGCAGCAATTGGATTCCCGGGGAGCCGTCTCAGAGGTGAGCATGCAGGGTGTTAGTAAGGTGCCCCTGTATCTGCTCCTGGGGAAGGAAGGGGGAGCAGAGGGAGGAGGCTGGGGTGCAGGCCACAGAGCAGCCAGGCCTCCAGCCGGGAGCTCTGCAGCAGAGGCACTGGCTGACAGCACAGACTGCTCTCATGGAGGAATCTGGAAAGCATGCCCAGCATTTTGGGCAAACAGCCTTCCGTGAGGGGTGCTGCCTCGCCCAGCACACGATCCCCTGCCCATGGTTGAAACAGCCTTGGGTGTCAATACCCAGAACATACACCATCTCCTGTGCAGTGGCTGTGCTGGGATTGCTCAGGGCTCTTCCCAGGACACCGGGTAAAGGACTGCCCGCTGAGGAACCTTCTGGAACAAAGCAGTAACCATCCCCACAGACAGACTCCAGAGCCACCAAGAGCTGGGAGGCCAGCGAGGGCTTCTTTGGTTTCCCAAGCTGGAGGTGGAGAAGGGCTGCCCCCACGTGGACCCCCTCAGCCTGTCCTATGCAGGCTCCCTCCTCAGGCCGGCTCCCCCTGGTGGTGGCAGCCGCAGCTTACACCCCATTCTCCCACCAGCACCCAGAGAGGGTGTCTGTACTGGCCGGCCACTGGCTCAGTTCCTTGGCTCTGATTGGTCTGGTCTGGGTCATGTGCTCCTTCCTAAACCAATCACGATGGCCAGAGGAACATGATTGGCCTGCCGGGCATGGTGCTACGCCCACCCCTTAGGATGCAAGATGGTGAATGGAGTTGGATCCAGATAACTCAGCCATGGGTTGAGAATGGAGAAGGTTAGTTTTCCAAGGACTTTTAAGGATGCTGACACCAAAGAGGAGAGAGTGGGTGCCGAGCAGGGAGATGGACAAGGGACCCACTCGGTGGCTGAATGCTTCGTGTGATCTTAGGGGACTTGTGGTCAGGGGAACCCAACCATCAGTCAGCGGCAAGGCCCTGCCCGACGCTCAAGCAAGCCTCTTCCCCTGCGGACCTCAGCGCCCTGATCAGCAAGATTCAGTGGACTCTGTCCCATCGGCTCCAGGGCTGCGGGGCCCAGAGAGAAAGGCCTGGTGCCACAGGCCTGGTGGCTCTGTCCTGTGGATATGGAAGGTTCTGGGCACATGGAACCTTGCTGGCCGCCATGCCCTCCACAGCTGCAAACACACGGCCAGGTCCCGGGACCTTCCCTGGGGCTGGGTGACTGGTATTCATTGTACCGAGCAAGGCTGCCCTGCATCTGGCTGCTGAGCAATGACAAGGACCCTCTCCCGACCAAATGTTAGCACAGGTCCTCTGAGCCCTCTTCTCCATGGGGTCTTGACTGACCTCTGGGGTTCATCCTTGCAAGGAGTTTTAGCAAGAATCCTGCTAAATCGACTTAGAGAGCATTTGCTGGCCTGGAAGGACAGGTTCCTAAGAAGGGAAGAGCGGGCAGGAAACGAAGAGGGTCCCACGGATGACCCTTGGGGAAACCTAGACTTTTAGGGGATTAGAAAGCGGTCAGAGAGCAGCAGAGAGTAGAGACTCTGAAATCAGGGAAGGACAATTCCGAGGTCACCACGCCAAGGGCCGAGAGGAAGAGGTGCAGGAAGGCCTTGGCAGTGCCGCGTCTCAGAGGGCACAGCCGCTGCCCCTCTGTCCCACCGTGTCATTCGGGGCCTTTCTTCCCCTCCCCACTTTGGTTTGACAGCGCGGTGCCACTGGAGCTCCTGGGGGACACGGAGCTGCCTTGTGCTATTGAGGTGCACACCCGGCAGAGCTGGCCTCCACTCCTCCGCAGCTGCAAACGCACGCAGGGTTCTCAGCTCAGGCATGGCCCAGGCATTGGCCTTGAGTCTGTCCACCACCCCCAAGGGTTACATTACGCATTACATCCTCCTCAGGTTCCCCCTCAGGTTCCTCCTCCAGCACGTGGGCGGTGCTGGAAGCAAAGAGCCGTTTCACAGCGCAGTGAGCACTAAGAGGGCCGAGCAGCCGCGGGCACCCCCTCAGAGCCCGGCCGCTCGAGCGCCCATGCCTGGAGGCTGCACTGCGGAGTCGCCGGCGCCCTTGCTGGTTCTGCCGAGGACACAGGGCTGGTCAAAGGGAAGCCCCACCACAGACCTGAGTGTGTGCCTTAAAGTCTCCCGGGAAACACCCAGCTCCACAGATGCCTCTTCTGACCCAAGACGGGGCTCCTGTTACCAAGGGCACCGGTAAGGTCTCATCCCAGTTCCCGTGTGGACACCTCCCCCCCCCCCCCCCGCCTGGGACTGCTGGGCCCTCTGGCCACTCGAGTGCTACATGTTTGAGGACCCCCACGCCGTTTCCCATGGTTGCCCACAATTGGACATTCCCACCCACCGTGGCCGATGCCTGAGGATGCAGACAGCAGAGGAGGCCAGCAAAGACTTTCCCTCCGAGCCTGGACCACCTGCAACCCTGGGGTTTAGGCTGCTGGGAGGAGTGGGGGGCGGGGCTCTAGGCACCTGCATGTGCCAGCTGGCCTGGCCCAAGGCTGCCCATTTCCCTCCTTTCTCCCCCCCCGCCCCCCGCAACCTCCTGCCACCCCAGAGCTGGGCAGAGCAGAGCCCAGGCAGGGAACCCGGGAATTGAACCATTGACCTTCTGGTTCATAGGTCAACACTCAACCACTGAGCCACACCAGCCAGGCATCAAACTATTTTTAATAATAAAATTGTGTTAGTCTGGGTTTTCTAGGAAAACAGAGCAAGCTGGAGACCTATTTAAGGAGGTTTACCGTAAGGGATTGGCTCACGGGGTTATGGATGCTGAGAAGACCAAGATCTGCAGTTGATAAGATGGAGAGCTGGAGAGCCAGGGGGTGAGCTCCAGGCTGAGTCCCGGGCCAGGCAGGGGAAGGCGCCTTGAAGATCAATGTCCCGGATCCGGGCCGTCAGGCAGAAAGAGCAAACCACCCTTCTCAGCCTTTGCATCTACTCAGGTCTCCAGTGGGTGGGTGATGCCTAGCCGCCTGAGGAGGGCCACAGCTTTGCTCAGTTCACCAAGCCAAATGCTGTTCCTTCCCGGAACTGCCCTCACAGACACGGCAGAAACTGTGTCTAAGCCCGCATCCGGGCACCCAGTCAACTTGACTCATCAAACGCACCATCACAGAAATGCAGGGCTTGTGTCCCGCGGCTCTGAGGACACAGCCAGGACCCTGCCGGTCCTCGGCATCTCCAGGCCCCCTTGCGTGGAGTCTGTAGGGAGCAGTTATAGGGTTAAGCCTCGGACTGACCTGTTGGCAAAGCCACAAACAAGTCCCAGCTTGGAGGGCACAGCCCTC
The DNA here is from genome assembly GCF_964339955.1 of Pipistrellus hanaki. Lineage (NCBI taxonomy): Eukaryota > Metazoa > Chordata > Mammalia > Chiroptera > Vespertilionidae > Pipistrellus > Pipistrellus hanaki. Next base: position 3,373,351 of record NC_140503.1, read on the forward strand.
TTAGCATAATTAAGCTTGATCTTATGACCTCCCTAGATCCTTCCTAGGTAGCTAATGGGCTATGAGAGGTGCAGCACGCAAGTGATGCCAAAACAAGTGAAGCTCACAAGAACATTGTAACTATGGTGACCACTACTTTATTTACCTCTGGCTATAAAATAAAGGCTCAGCTTGCTGTCTGGATCTTTCTCTGTGGCCTCAGCCAGGCACAGGAGATCCATCTAGACCCAGCTTATTCTCTTTGTCTGTCTTTTCTTCATCCTTCACCGGCCCTCCCTCAGGCTCACCGAACCCTTGGCTGTGCTGGCACAGCACAGGAGTCTGCATCCTTCTAGGATAATTCTTCCTCGAGGCTCCAAAATCGCCCCGGCTCTCTCTGGCTGCATGCTTTCTAGTTCATGACCAGAAAGCAGCTCTTTCCACACCAACGAACACCACATGCTCAGCCCCGAGCCAGCCCCGTGGCTCTCCTGCTGCCCTCACAGAACTAACTGCACTTCCCGGGTCCCAGGGCCTGTACTCACACCTGTGCTATGGTATCGTCAGTCTCATCATGGATTCATCGGGCATCTCCCCCGCTGGGCCGGGATGCCAGGAACATCCTATCCATTTCCTGAAAGCACAGCGGGGCGGCTGGCCCCGGGCAGGTTCTCAGGGAATGAATGAATTAATGAACCTCTGCCCGGGAGCAAATGTAACGCGTGTTGAAGGCAGGAGACCTGGGGGCGACTGGGAGCTAGCGCGGAATTAATGCGAAGACCCTTCTGCTGCCTGCATCCTCAGAGAGCTGGCCAAGCACATCTGAGTTCCGGAAGCTTAGCTTTAGAATCCCGCAGCAGTAGTGGGCGGCATTGCGGCTATAAATAGAAGCCATGGGCTTTAGGATCAGAGGAAATGAGTCCAACACACACACACACACACACACACACACACAGGCTATTTATAGCCCAAGGGGAACCCCTGGCAGATTCCGCGCCCAGCCGGGCGCGGCCCGTGGGAATGCCGTGAGGCGGGGAAACATGTCGTTCTAAATCGTGTTTATTTTTGAAAGCGGCTTTCCAGGGGAGAGGATCCTGCAAAATGCATGAGACGGACAAGAGTCTTTCTGGAGACAAGAATCCCACCGCTGGCTGTGGGGTGGCTCAGGGCTCTGGAGGGACCCGCAGTGGTGAGGCAGAAGGAACCACGCAAAGATGTTCAGCCTGAAACACTGCAGACGAGCAGAACACCAGGGACCCTGGAGCCTCCCCAGAACAGGAACACCACGGGCACTGGGCAAGGTGTCAGGGACTCAATGGCACTCTTTCCTTTCAGCATCTCAGCAGAGTGCCCATGTTGGTGTGTGGCTACGGAGATCCCATGTTGCAGATGGGCAAACTGAGGCATGGCGAGGTTGAGGGCTCACCCTGGGATTGCAGAGGGAGCAGACACTCTCAGCATCACGGCTTTGGGAGCGGGGTCGGCACACATCATGGCGTAGGTTGAAGGACGTGGTTTAGCAAGGCGTTCATTTCAAAGTGAGGGCCGTGTGTTGGAACTCTGGCACTTGGCGTGAGGAAAGGGCTGACAGAAAGATGGATTACACAGTTTTGACCTCCAGACGTTTGACATCTGCTGGGTGAGAGGGACACGCCCCCTGCTAACCTCAATGTGAGCCCCACCAGGCAAGTTCTAGAACAGTCTTCTCCCAGCTTCTTGTACTGAAATCCAATTTTTAACCCTCTTTGCAGCTCCCTTTGGTGTGTTTGACAAATAGGAAAGGTCTCTCTTCCCCTGTCATCTCATAAAAACAAATTTCAATAAAGACTTCTAACCAGGGTAATGAGCATCTGTGCAGTGCCTTGAGGTTTACAAAACACTTCCCCCCGAATGTGCCTAAAAACCAGAGATGTGCAATCCAGGCAATATTTTTCAGCTGAACGCATTTATGTTCAATTTTTTACAGCAAACGAATTGGAAGGATTACTCTTTCAAGGACTGTAAAGAGAATCCCTGGCAGGCCATTCCCGTCTGTGCCAAAATGCATGCTGACACCCTTCAAGTATTCAAAAGAGCAAGCCAAACATTTCCACCCCTCTGACCGGCCAGGGACGCGCATGAGTCTGCAGAAACAAAGAACATTGTTCAGCGAAAAAAGACAGCTATCCTGCGTGAGGCTACAAGATAATTTTCCTCGAGCATATTTTTAGATTGTTGAACTGCGAGAATGCTGATTTCCCCCCCTAAAACAAAATGATTGTCAAGAATCACTGAAACCCTGTTAAAATAGCAACCAATCTAACTCCTTATTTGACAGAAATTAAGAAAAATTGTGTACCCATAACCAAAGAGGGATATGGTACATGATTTATACACATACACACACACACACACAGTAAATTACATTAAAACTAATGATTTTCCTAGCTAATTTCTTAGTCTGTGTACCAAATGTTTTTATTTTAATCCTTAATTCATGGACCCAGGAAACCATTGGACAGGCAAGGCTGAAATGCACAGTCAGCGGCCATGGGCCGCTGTCCATGGTGCTGAACCTCTCATTCTGGGGTCTGGTTCCTCTTCACCGGGAGGGCCAAGGTCACAGTGGGCATTTAGAATTGTGTTTTGGCTCTATTGTGTGACTGGTTGTGCGATCAGGGACAGATTACTCACCAGATCTCTCTCCATCTCAATTTCTTCAGAGTGTAAAATGAACAACTTGAGCAAGATGTCCCTACGCTCCAGCCTCCAATGATTTGTGACTTAAAATTGCCAAAACACGTGAGCGAGGTGCAGGGTTTGCGGTATGATTCAACAAACTATTATTAAGGGCCACGTCTTCTATTTCAGAGGCTGTGCCAGGCATTAAAAATACAATGGTCTATAAGTTAGGATCTTTGGGGGTGAAACAGACACAAAGCACACTGGTTTTGTGAGAAAAGGGAATAACTTGTAGGAATAGAGCTTTTGAGACTGATGTAGGATTGGAATGTGGGCCCACAAAAGCCTCAGGTCTCCTGCCTTTATTCTGTTTGCTTTATCCCGAAATTAGTTCTTCGACTCAGAAGGTGGGTGCTGGTCAGAGTTGGAGATGAAACTCAACTACCTGAACCTCTGAACATGCACAAGCTGTGTAGTCTCCTCCCCTGAATGTGGGAAGGACCTGCGACTTGCTTCTCACCCAAGGAATATGACCAAAGTGATGGGCTGCCACATTTGGGATTACATTATAGAAGGCTGTGGCGTCTTTCTCGCTGGCATATTTCCTCTCATTGGCTTGGATGAAGCCAGTGAACATGCTGGGAGGCTCAGGTGGCAAGAAATCAAGGGCAGCCTCCAGCCAATAGCCAGATGGAAAGAGAAGGTGGATCGGGCCAACAGCAGCCAGCAAACGAAGACCTGGAGTCCTATGGGCTACAGGGACCTGAGTTCTGCCAACACCCATACTAACCCGGAAGGGGGTTCTTCCCTATTTACACCTTGAGATGAGATGGTTCCTGGTGGTCTATTAAAATTCTCTGTAAACACACAGGCACCGAGGCCTCCCCTAGAGGGCAGCGAGCATGGCTTTGGCTCTTTGCAGGAGGAAGTGTCTGGGCCTGGATGCGGCAGGGCCCAGCCAGATCTGAACGCCTCCCAGGAGAAGAGCCATCAGGGGCGGCCATCTCTCCGTGGGGAAGCCCTGCCCGTGGTGGCAACCTGCCGCCAAACACCTTGATTATCTGTCACCTGAGAGCGAGAGCCGCAGGACCAGGGACTGTGACGATGTGAAATGGGTCTGCTGCCGCCGCCTTTTTACTTGGATTGGGGAAAGGAATAAACACTCAGAGCAACAGTGGCTTCAGGAAACTCCCCCCGGGGTTCTCCGCGGTGGGAATGGGGGTGGGTGGGAGCTGGGGGCCGCCGGGGCCCAGAAACAGCCCTGCTTCATGCAGACCCTGGGAAGGTAGTTGACAGAAGTGGCCCTGCAGGTGCTGTCCCTGGTCTCCTGGGGTCAGAGACTGTTCCCGCGCCCAGGCTGTGGAGACCGGGAACCTCTTCTTGTGTTCCCCTCCAGGTGTCTGTGAAACGGTGATGACAGGAAACGGAAGCTGTGTGCGTGCCCTCTGGCTGAGGAAGAGACAGTGATGGACCACAGATGCATGTTTCCTTCCTAAAGGTTGTTTGCTTTGCTGTGCGATCCCATTTGAAGAAGGCGCAGTGCAGCAAGGTCCCTTTGCGGTGTAGGGGCGCCTGGTTGTGTGTCTCGCTGCCTGGGGACCTCGGGGCCGTCACATTCTGGCCTGGTTCACTGGGGCCCAGGAGACAGCTCCCCCAGGCTGTGCTCTGTCCAGCTGAAAGCCCAAGGGGAGCTTAACGAAGCTGACGGCTCAGAGCGGCACTGTTGGCGCACTGTAACTTGTGAGCCTCGTGGGCATATCGGTCACCCAGAAGGTCCTCCCAGCTACCCACCAATGAGTTTAAACCAAGGGGGTCCTTCCCGATGGGAGAGGCTTGGTGTAAAAAGGTTTCCAGCAGATTTCACCCATGGGAGCGCCTGCCTTTGTCTGGCTCTGTCCATGGGAGTTCTCCCCAGCTTTTCCTCCCCAAATAGGAGGGTGAGTCACAGCTATGGATTTACCTAAACATTTTTCCTGACCCTCCTGCTCCTCCTCCTGCGCCCTCCACCCACCCAGCGCCCACTCAGGAGACCCAGCACCAGTGGCGCCTCCTCTGCGGAGCCGGCTGCAGCCCTGCAGGCAGAACTCGTCACTTTTGCTTTTGCCCTGAGCAGTGCGTGATCCTCCCCGAGACTGTGACTTCCCACTGGTGTGCTGTGAGCAGCCTTACACCACAAGCCACCTGGCCACCCATTTTCCAGGCTGACCTTTTTCCCCCTAGACTGTCAGATTAGAGTGACAGCAGCCAGCACAAAAATAGCTGCCCAGTGTGAATGGCCCGTCTTGAACCATAAATATATAGGTCCTATAATAGAATTACATCTTATTGGTCACGCTGCATGATAAGGCTGCACCTGATTGGTTAATTCTTGGTAGCAGAAACCCTTATATACAACTATAGACACCTAATTTTTTAAAAAGTCATGTTGGAGCAAAAAGAGTAGGTAATTACTACTATTGTTCTTTAGTAAAGCAATAAAAATTATACCTACCTTTTGTTAGATTGGCAAAAATATATATTTTTGGTGTGCTGCCAAATTTTAGTAATTAGTTTGTGGGCCATGAGATAAAAATGGTGGTAAGTCGCCGTCCCATAAGATAGAGCTTATCCATTCAGAATGAAACTGTGGCTTGATAGGAATGATAATCACAGCCAGCTTCTGTGGAGAGCGTCCTCTGCTCAGGAACTAGCCCGGGGACTTTGCACACACGTCTCACCATCATCCTAAATGTCAGGTAGGCACCCCCATACCATTACTGTCTCCACTTTCCTTTTTCCTGGCAGAACGTGGGCTTTGGTGCCAGGGAGACCGGTCTGCAACTCCCAAGTCCGTCGTTTGCCAGCTGTGTGACTGGGGGGAAGGTGGGTACCACGGTGAGCTTGCCTCGAGGAAGGGGTGACGGCTCTACTTCACAGGCTTGGGGAGGCCATTATGAGCTCTTGAGTAAAACCCTTAGGCCTGGCATAGCCAGCAAGGGCACGCCCTGCATCCCTGCCCCTACGAGCATTTGGAGGATGGGGAGCTTATCCAATTCCTCTCTATACCCCTGAAGCCCCAGCTGCACCTGCCTTCTGTGGATGCTCCATACTGTAGACTCTACAGTGCGCCTGGGAAGGCATATGAGCATTTCTTTAATTAGTGTCAGTTGAGTCCAGTAGGGTTGCAGAGCCACGTCCTGGAAACGCACCGTGCCAGAGGCAGGTATGTTGTCAGCCTGACCATTAGCTCAGGTGCCAGGGGGTGGGTTTCATTATCTAAGTTCAGCCAGGCTTAAAGAACAGGTGCAATTATCTGGGCTTAGCCAGGAGTGACTATTACAAAGAAGCCACAAGAATGAAAAATTACAGCTTGATCTTTAACCACGATTTCTCAAAATTTCCTTTGTTTGAAACTCTAGTAAAACTTCCTAGAATTATACTGTGTATAATAAACGTGCTGGGTCACTGTCTCTCCATCAGAGGACGGCTGTCCCACCCAGCCCCAGCTTTCTCTACGTCTATTTCTTCCATTTTCTCAACCCCCCATTGCCCCTACTCAGGACTCTGGTCCACTCTCTAGAAATACTTTACACCTTACAAATGTGAGGAGGTGTTCCTCCCCTGCTCTGCAGGTGGACACCTTGAAAATGGGCAGCCCTTGCCGAAACCGGTTTGGCTCAGTGGATAGAGCATCAGCCTGCGGACTCAAGGGTCCCAGGTTCGATTCTGGTCAAGGACATGTACCTCAATTGCGGGCACATCCCCTGTGGCGGTTGTGCAGGAGGCAGCTGATCGATGCTTCTCTCTCATCGATGTTTCTAGCTCTCTATCCCTCTCCGTTCCACTCTGGAAAAATTTAATTAAAAAATATATTTAAAAAAAGAAGAAAAAGCGCAGCCCTGGCGACTCAGGTGTTTAGCGTCTGCCCGGGGCTACGGACTACATGAGGCGACACCGGCAGATGGGAGTCCGGGCCGAGGAGCTCTGTGCCATGTGGCATGGGAGCAGGCTCCCCGAGTTGCTGTGGACCCGCTGCCTGGCTGCCAGGACCCATAGCCCCGGGGCGGGCAAGTCAGAGGTCCCGCTCCCAGTTTCACGAGGAGATGCTGGGTCTGATATCCTGCACCTGGGCTGGGGTGCAGAGTAACTCCCCAGGAGAGTGCTGTCTTTGGGCCTTGGTTTCTAAAGGACACAATTCTGTGTGAATGAGTTCGCAGGATTTGCCAATAGGAGTCACTGGCATCTCACAAACGTGATGATAGTTGGAGAATGTGTCTTCTCACCAGGACACCCGCAGCCTCAGGCCTGGTGTCTACCTAAGCCCCTGGGGAGGGGCCAAGGCCCGGCCCTGTTGAGACCCACCAAGAACACGTGATCTGGGGAAGGCACGGTGCCCCTCTCTCTGGTCCGTTTCCCGCCTCCCTCTCCCCACAGTCCTCTCAGAGGCGGAGCGAGAGGAGTGGGTGCGGATGGTGTGGGCTTAGTTCTGAGGGAGAGGAGACAGCAGGAGTGGGGGTCTCAGGAGTGGGGAAGTGAGACCCCCCGCCCGCTGCCATAGTGGGCAGTGGGGTGTGGGGGGAGCCTGAGAACCAGGAGGCCCGGCTCTGCACCCAGGTCTTCTTGAGGCCCCAGGGGCCCCAGGCCTTGCTTTTTGGTAGGAGCTGTGAGGAAGGGGCGCCCCTGGCCCCCTGGCCTGTGAGGTATGTGCTTGGTGAGGTCCCAGGTGGTGAAGAGACAGCTTCCCGCCTTGCAGCGGGCACCTGCGCAGTCCTTGGAGCGTCCGGGTACCAGCACTCAGCTACAAACTCTGGGGACGAAGAGTCCATTTTACTGGAGATATTAGGTAGCTTGGAGAACATTCCAGCACTGCAGGCCACTGGAAGGGAGCAGAGGCGAGGAGGGAGAGGAGGAGGGAGGGGAGGAGGGAGGGAGACCAGAGAAGGAGGCTGCCCTTTCTCACCTGCGTCCCCTGGTCCCCCTGTGTGCACGTGGGTGGGAGCGTCTCCCTCCTCTCTCTCTCTCTCTCTCTCTCTCTCTCTCTCTCTCTCTCTCCCTCTCCCTCTCTCTCTCTCTCTCTCTCTCTCTCTCACACACACACACACACACACACCACCTTCCCTGCGCCCCGGCCGGCCGGGCCACTCCCCTGCCTGTGGGCCAGGCCGCCGCCACCTGCTGCCGCAGCGGGTCCGGGTCGAAGCCTCGGTGCCTCCCCGCCCCGCCCCGCCCAGCGGGGACCCCATCCTCCGGGGCCAGACTTCGGGGGGAGGGCGCGCGCTCACGGGCGCGGAGGCGGCGGAGGGAGGAGCTCGGCGCCGTCGCCTCCCTCCCCCCCAGCTCCCCTCCCCGCGGCTGCCGCAGCCCGTCCTCGCGCGTCAGCGTGGCTCCGGGCGGGTCGCTAGGTAACGGCTGGCTCCGCAGCCGGCGCCGGGGAAGCCCGCGGCGTCAGCAGCGGGAGGAGCGGGACCCCTCCCCGCAGACTGCGGCCTCCTGGCGCAGCCCCCCGGTCCTCACCGCGCCCGCCGCGCCGGCCGGTGCCTCCCCGGTGCGCGCTGCTCCTGCGGCCGGGCGCTCGGGCCGGGCGGTGGCGGAGCGGGGCGGCCCCGCGCTAAAGTTTCTGGGCTCCGCGCCTGCGGGCGCCCGGCGCGGCGGGTGGGGCGGCGCGGTCCCTGGGCGCCCGGCTCCGGCCGCGGGTGGCAGCGCGGCGCCCGCACGGTCTCTCCGCCCCCGCGCTGCCTCCACGAGGTCCGCCCGCCGGGCCCCAGCGCGGGGCTGAGCAGCCGGGCGCCGCTCGCAGCCCCCGGCTCCGCGCCCGGCTCGCCGTCTGCGCGGCGGCGGCATGAGCAGCGCCCTCCGCGCCCCGCGCCCCGCGGCCAGCCCCCGCCGCCGGCCCGCGAGCCCGCGCCGCCCGGGAGCATGAGGCGGGAGCCGGCCGCCGCCTCCCCGCGCTCCGCCTCGCCATCCTCGCCGTCCTCCGGCTCCCGCGCCCCGGGCCGGGGCCGGGCTGTGGCTCCTGCGTGCCCCGCGCACCCCCCGCCCGCCTCCGGATGCGCTGCTCGGTAAGCCAGGCCCTGCGCCGCCCGGGAACAAAGCCCCTGCCCTGCCGAGGCCGCCCCCAGCCCCTGCCCTGCTCCCCCCGGAGCCCCGGCTTCTGATGGAGCCCCTCGATCTCATCCCCCAAACCCGCCCGCGCTCCCTCCGCCATCAGCGGCAGCCAGCGGCAGGCTGGCCCCGCAGGGAGACCTGTTTGGTCCGGAGGAGGCGGTCTGCACGCCTCTGGGCTCAGACTCCTGGGTTCAGGCTCCTGTGCCTGTGCACCGGGGCGGGTGGGGGGCGCTCAGGCCTGGTGACCCCGTCAGGCTGTGCTGGGCCCTGCGCCTAGAAACCGCCCCAGGAGGTAGGCTCCCTCCTTCCATGGCTCAGATTTGGAAACTGAGGCCCAGGGAAATTGGTTGGATGGCTTAATCAAGGTCACAAGGCCATGAGGTGGGAGACCAGGCTGGGATCCGGGGTGCTCTGTCTACTCTCCCCCACCTGACCCCTCTGTCACAGACCCGCAGCCCCTCCTCTCCTCTGCCCCTTCCTCCCCGAGGCTCCGCATGTGTGCAGACACTTGTGTGAGGAGAGGAAGCGAACGGCTGGGCCCGCGGTCCCCATGCACCCCTCCCTCCCATCCTGCTGACCCTCCCCCTGGGACTGAGTGGGCAGCTGCTTCCCTGCGATGGAAGATAGCATGTTCCCTGCGTGCTGCCTCCCGGGACCCTGCTCCTCCCGGCCACCTGGAGGGTGGAAAGGCCAGTGTCTGCTGCCTCCGGTGTGCCCCTGGCATGCGTGCGTGCCCCGCACATGCCCGCCTCAGACCCGTGTGCTGGCCACTCTGCGGGGTGAGGGCTGACGGAGGCTCCCTTCCCGGCCGTGTGAGCGTGGAGATGGTTACCTAACAGGAGCAGGGCGGGCCCGATGGCCACGGGCAGGACTCTGCTCTGACGGCATTTCATCTCGGTCCCCATCTGACAAGCCTCCTGGACCGCCCAGGCCGGAGGGAAAGGGCAGGGCTGTTCGGGGAGGTGGGAGGCCCTCGGCAGGTTGCCGGGTGCTTCCGGATGGACCCTGACGGGAGGCCATGCAGAACCCCCTGGCCCGGGCTGAGGGGCAGCCTCCTCGGTTGGGTCACCACGTACCGGGCTGGGCCGTCTGCACACGTGTGCAGGGTCCGTGTCCCAGGGAACGCCACTCAGCACCCAGGGCATCGCCTGTCTGGTAGGTACGAGGAGCAGGGTTGGACGATGGCCTCTCAGACGCCCCCCGGGGGCCGTTGGGAGGGTGGGCCCCGCGTGGGCTGCAGCCTGGGCTGGGGCGGGCGCCGGTCAGCACATCCCTGCACTGATGGCTCCGCTCCGCGTGGGCTGCTGATTCCCCCGGGGGGGCCGTGGCGGGGAGGGAGCCGCGAGGTTCAGGTTGCACCAGAGGAGGTGCCGCCGGACGGTGCTCGGTGGGCGTTTCCTGGGCTCCAGCGCCAGGGCTGTGGCAGGCCCGAGGTGCCGGATCCGGCCGTGGAGGGGGTTAGGCGGTTCACCTGGAAAGAGGACACTGGCCGCCGGGAACGGAGGCCACACAAAGCACCAGCTGGACGTCCAGCCGGCTGGGAAGCTGCCGGCGGGCGCCTGCCTGTCCCTCCCGGAGAGAGCCCCGCACAGCGGCACCGGTAAAGCCTGGGCTTCGGCAGTCAGGCCAGGGAAGAGAGTGAGTTCGAGCTTTCCCCTCCCCTGTGGTTTGCTGGCGATATTGGTGAGCGGTGAGTGGGACTGTCCGAGGCGGTGGCCACGGGGTGCTCCGTCTTTGCCTGTTGGTGACAGTTAAAGACATTCTCCTGACCCAGGGCCCTCGGTGGGGCTGTCCTAGGTGTGTTAACAACGTGGGGTTACGAAGCTCTCGCAGGGTTACTGAATCCCACGTGACACGAACACGTCTCACCTTCTTCCCAGAAACTAAGCTCTCGGTGCACTTTGTGACCGGAATTCACCGAACCAGAGCGAAGCTCCCCTTTTGGAAGTGCCTGGGGGCTGAGGACAACAAGCGCTGCCTCCTGTGGGCACGTCAGCCTCTCAGCCCTCCTGACGAGCCCGTGAGGTTTCGAATGGAAATCACTGCGGAGAACCGGCCTCCCTTAGGGTTCTTTTGGGGAGGAGGGTGTACGTACGGAAGGTGGTTTTATGTCACGTGTCCAAACCGGATTGCTCAGGAGAGCCTCCCTCCTGCCCGGCTCTCCCATTCATAATGAACCCGCGCGCTGCCATTTATCCTCCGCTCCGCTCCGCTCCGGCGTAAACATGCGCCATCGGGATCCGTCCTCCTCCTCGGTGCTGCTTTGTGTGAAGCCCCCGTTTTCCCCGGGAGACCTCCCCGGCGTGTTCTCCCCGCCGCGCACAGAGGGCCTTCTGCGGGGTCCGCCGCGGGCGCCTTCGGTTGCTGGGGGAGGACAGCGGGTCTGGGTCACACACGGAGAGGAACGGCAAGGCGCCGCCCTCGGCAGCAGCCCCGTTCCGACTCCTCTGCGGGAGCTGGCGTGCCCGGCCCAGGAGTGTCCGGGTCGGTGCTGGAACCTGTGTTCGGTGCCAGCCCTCGGCCTGGGTTCCGTGGGGGGTGCCGAGGAAAACGGCAGCCTCCAGGACCGGAAAGCCCGGCAGGTGTTTCTGACTGTTGTTCACTGGCTTGGCGGCCGAGGACACGTTATGCCCCCGCCGTAGGTCTTGGTGCACACACACGCAGTGTGCGTGCAGGCTTGCGTGTGTCGCTGTGTCTCCGTGCACACACAGGCAGTGTGCGTGCAGGCTTGCGTGTGTCGCTGTGTCTCTGTGCATGCGTGTAAGTCAGCCCCAGGCGATCCCCTCCAGCTGGGAGCTGGACGAGGCCTCGGCGTGTGGGTGCAGCTGGTTATTAATAGCGCCAGGATGCTCCGTACTGTACGGTTACGTAACGGCTTCAATTAGACAGCCACACAAACAGCGAGGAGCGGGCCACCAGGGGGATGCCTCGCCGCACCCTGAGTGGGGACTGGGGGGGGGGGGGTGACAGTCAGACTTGCATCGTAGAGGTGATCGTCCCGGCATCCCCGTCAGGAAGCCCTCGCCCGGGGAGTCGGTCTCGGGCCCACGTCTGGAGGGCCGGGGTGAGCCGGGGCCCGCGAGGGCCCGCGAGGCCGCCGTTATGTAACGCAGGTCGATGGGCTGGCGCGCTGGCGGTCCAGGGACCCGGAGTCTCCGCCCGTCTCGGGCTGTTCCTGGAGGTGAGAGGGAAGTCTGCGGTGACTGTCTGCGGTTGTTTGGAAGTGGAAAGCCCTGCGTGAGTGTCTGCACTGAGCAGGGGCCGGGCCCGGGAGCCGTCCTCGGGGCGGCACTGGTGGCTGTGCGGGGTTCTGTGCAGGCCTCCCGCAGCCTGAGGCCTGGGGTCTGGGTCTGGGGTGAGGCTTCTTCTCGCAGCCGCAGCCGCTGTCAGATGGGGTGGGAGGAGAGGACAGGGTGGGAGAAGGGAGCCGGGTCCTTAAACTCTGTCCTCACCACCAGCTCCTCTCTCGGGAGGAGCCAGCTCCGAGGGCGGGAGTGGGCTGCCCAGACCCCTCTGCTCTCCAGGGGCAGGACCTCGCCCATCTCGGGTGCACTCTGCTGGGCTTCCCGGCACCCTGGCACCGCGTTCCCACCACCGCTGGCATCCAGAGAGGCCCTTCCTCCCGAGCTTCTCGGTAACACCTCGGCACCCAGAGGAAGCGGGCGTAACACATGGGGGTGATCTGGCTATCGAGAGACTTCCAAATCTCCCGGGATTTCCGTGAGGACATTGAATTGTGGGGTATGTGTGTGTGTGTGTTTTGTTAATCCTCACCCCAGGATATTTTTTCCATTGATTTTTTTTTTTTTTAGAGAGAGTGAAAGGGCGGGGGAGACAGAGGGAGAGAGAAACATCAATGTGAGAGCGATACATCTATTGATTGCCACCCACACGCAACCTAACGGGGGTCAGGGATCAAACCTGCAACCCAGATACATGCCCTTGACCGGGAATCGAACCTGAGGGCTGGTTTCCTGTGAGGGCCGGCCCTCTAGGCACTGAGCCACACCAGCGAGGCCATGTGATTGTTTTTAAATTTGTGTCCACTGTGTTTAAAGATATTCAGATATAAGCCAACTGGTACCCCAAAAGGGCAGGTGCTGGGGTGGGGGTGAAGCTGAACTGACTCCTTCAGGCCCGGTCACTTCCGAGGGAAGCAGTGACACGCTGGCCCTCGGGACGTTCTAGAAGGCGTTGCTGGCCTGCACGTCCCAAAGGGGGACACTGAAGCAGCGTCACAGAGCAGGAGCCTCTGTGAGAGCGGAACTCCTGCTCCAGGATGCCGCCCGGGCTCCCGTCCCGGGTGACCGGCTGGCGGAGGGAGAGGAAGAGCACGCGGAAGGAGGCGAAGGCCCTCCTGCAGCTCCGAGGATTTCCCGGGACGCAGGAGGGAGGTTCCAGCCACCGACTAGAGACGCCTTTCTGTCTGTCTGACCCGAGGGGGCCACCCCATCAGATAGCACCTACTGATCTTCCCCAAGGGGCCTGCCCACCTGGACGGGCCTCTTGGGGGCAGGAAGGCAGGAGGCCCCGCCTCTGACCGGTGATGGCGGTGGGTAGTTACCTGGATGTGGCGTCTGTTTCCCGCACCGAGGATTGCCGGGTTTTCGATGCCCCCGCGCTGTCCTCCTGTGCGCTTCTGACAGGTGTGAATGAGCGCCGACACCGTGGAGCCCTCCCGTGGACCACGTGGCGGGTCCCGGACTTGACCGACAGGCTTGACTAGAGCCTGAGCACAGGTCCGGTGCGGGGAGGTCAGTGGGCCGGGTTCCGGTGCGGGGGGGGCCAGCGGGCCGGGTTCTGGTGCGGGGAGGCCAGCGGGCGGGGGTCCGGTGCTGCGGGGCCAGCGGGCGGGGGTCCGGTGCGGGGAGGTCAGTGGGCCGGGTTCCAGTGCGGGGGGGCCAGCGGGCCGGGTTCCGGTGCGGGGGGGCCAGCGGGCCGATGTGCCCAGCCGCGGGTTTCCGAGCAGTCCGCCCGGGCCTGTGAAGGTGCCTCCTGTAGCACCCGAGGCGGGAAGCAGAGGCACCCCAGGCCTCCCGTTCCCGTCACCCTGGTTTTCAGTCTCAGTGCTAATCTAGCCTTCGGTCCTGACCTTGCCCCTCTCGTTTGGCCAAAGTTAACCGCTCACGTCCATGTTGGCCTTGAACGTGACTCCCCCTGAAGATTGTTTTATGCCTTTTGATACAGGAAATGGATAATATTGACACGCACCTTTTTTTTTTAATCCTCACCCGAGGATATTTTTCTGTCGCTTTTATTTATTTATTTATTTATTTATTTTTTAAAATATATTTTTATTGATTTTTTTACAGAGAAGAAGGGAGAGAGATAGAGAGCAAGAAACGTCGATGAGAGAGAAACACCAACCAGCTGCCTCTTGCACACCCCCTACCGGGGATGTGCCCGCAACCAACGTACATGCCCCTGACCGGAATCAAACCTGGGACCTTTCAGTCCGCAGACCGACGCTCTATCCACTGAGCCAAACCGGTTTTGGCTTCCGTCGCTTTTAGATAGGTGGAAGGGAGGTGGTGGCGGAGAGAAACATCAATGAGAGAGAGACACGTTGATGGGTTGTCTCCCACACGCGCTGGACCGGGGATCAAGCCTGCAGTGGAGGTATGTGCCCCAGACTAGGAAGTGAAACCCCAACCTTTTGGTTAGCGGCCGGCGCTCTAACCACTGAGCAAAGTGGCCAGGCTGAGAAGCACCTTTTAATGAACAACGGCAAGTTTTATATGTTTAAATAAAGTAGACGTGCCTGAGGAGCAGACTGCACTGTGACCAATGGTTGCAAGTCGTTCTCACTGGCCCGCTGGGAGCGGCGTGTGGACTTCTGCTGGAGAAGGAAGCCCAGCTTTGCAAGGCCATGCCTCAGGGGGGCGTGGAAGCCTGCACCGTGCTCTCCGTGCGAACGCAGGAGCAGAAAGACGCGCGTGGTTACCAAAGGGGACCGTGGAGGCTTCCTCCGTCAGTTTAACCAGCGAGGTCCGCGTTGCCCTGGGGAAATCCCCTGCGGATGCCGATGCCGCACCTACACTGGGGCTGGCTGCCCTCCAGCCGCTCCAGGACACCCCTCGGAGCCTGAGAGCGGCTCTGTCCACCTGGGCCGGCCTGGAGCCCTCTCCGCCCTCAGCTGTGCCTCCCGGTCCGGCCTCCTCCCTGGGATCCACTCGCACCAGCCACCCATCAGCAGGTGCTGGCTGTCAGCAGATTCTCAAAAAGGCGCAGGCTGCCCACTCTGCTCTGGGCGCCGGGCGCCGGGCACCAGGCTCCCTGGGGGACAGAAGGCGCCGCGGCTCCTGTTCCCACAGGCCCGGCCCCCCTGCGCTTTAGCCGTGGCCGCTGCTCTGGAGCAGGGAGAGCGAGGTGCCCTGCTGGGCTCCGGGCCTTCTCCCTCATCTCCCCGGGGTGCCAGGGGACAAGCTGTGCCCCTCCCCCCGCCGCCCTTGCTGGTTTCCTGGCCGTCAGGTGCAGGGACGGGATCCCTGCAGCGTTTTGACAAGGGTGGCCTAGGGCTGAGCCTGCGAAAGCGCGGGAGCTTACTAACACCGGCTCTGGTTCCTGGACCCAGAACCTCGGGCGGAGGCCGAGCACCTGTTCCTAACACCCTCCGGGGTCATTCTCACCTCTGAGCCCCGAGAACCACAGTCCCCACAGGAGGCTGAGATGCCCCTTCCTGCCCCCAAATACTGAGAAGGCGTCCCCTCCAGGGGCACTCTGCACCCCACCCCCAGCCAGGCCGTCCGCATCTCCCCCCCACTCGCCCCCTTCTGCCCTCGGCGGTTTGCTTTCAGGTGGGAGTGAGGGGGCCTTCCAAAGACCACCCCTCCTGCTCAGAGCTCCCCGTGCTCCCCGAACCCCCAGAAGCCCCGGTGCCCGCACCGTCTGGCCCAGCGCTGACCGCCTATCTGCTCCCTGCCCCTCGCATCTCCCCTGCGAGCCACACGGCCTCGGGCTGGCCTAAAGCCACCCGGCTGCCAGGCGTCCCCTCCGTGAGCTCCCGTGGGACCAGGGACTGGCCAGGCGGGGGCTGTGGGGCTGGGGTGGCCCCAAGGAGCCGCCGTCCTGCCCCACGCCGCCTGGGCCGCCTTTGCAGACAGACGGACAGACAGACGATGCTCTCCAGCTCACGGGGCGATCTCAGCCCCTGCACTGCAGCACAAGAGGTTTCGGGGCAGCCCTGTTCACTCCAGGAGCCATTTTATAGGGCGGCTCCCCTCTGGAGCAGGTTGTCCACATCATTCTAGAAACTTCTTTTAGAGGAAGTTTCTAGAAGTAGACTGAGCCCCCCGCCCCCCACAACTCTACCCCCACTGCTTTCACTGCACAGTTCCTTCAGCCGCTGCTCACCCAGGGGTCCCACCGTCCCTCCCTCCTCTCTCTTCCCCCACCAATGCCCGAGAGCGCCAGCCCTGGCCAGGCACCGTCCAGGCCCCTCAGGACGCGGGAGACGTGCCCCTCGGGGAATCGGGCCTCGTCACTGACTCCCGCTCTCTCCCATGCAGAGGGGCCAGCGGCGCCTGGCCGTGCTCCTCTGGCCTCTCAGCCCCGAGGGGAAGGCGGTGGCCAGTTTCTCGGGAGTGACCGTGCCGCTGTGTGGGCTAGGCAGACGGGGCTTAGGACTGGGGGCCTCCTGGTGAGGAGGCGGGACGGGCCGTCTGGTGGGGTCCACCGCAGGGCCAGCCGAGGGCATACGGGGTGCAGGTCTACGACAAGGAGGTGGTAGACGGGATACGAGCTCAGGACATGGCGCAGTACAGAGCCAGCCCGCCCTGCGGGGCATCGGCCTGAGAGGCCGTGAGGACTTCACCTCCTCCGGGTCCCCCGGCGGGTGCCCTCCCCGAACCTCAGAGAGGACCGTTCCGCTCTGAGCATCCGCCTTCTGCCGGTGCTGCTGGGACGTGACCCAGCCTCCGGCGAGAGGCCGGCCGGTGGCGTGGGGGGCGGGAGGTAAACAAGATGTTCCCTGTCTCCGCCGATGAGGCGGCCGGGGGAGCGTGTTATGTAACGACCTGTGGCTAATTAGGGTGGAAGCTGGGAAGCAGAGGAGGGGACGATGGGCGTGGACAGGGGAGGCTGGAGGCACTGACATGAGCCTTGAGCGATGAGGAAGGAGCTTGTCAGGCAGAGATGCGGCATCTGGGGCCGGAGGAGCGGGTGGCGCTGGCTGTGGCCTCCGGCTGGGGAAGTGCAGGGGTGGCCGTTTTGCCCCCACCGGAGGGGCCGTGAGTGCCAGGTGAGCGTCTTGCAGGCTGTGGGGAGCCGAGGGAGCTGTTGGGGTGAGTGTGGGTTTTAGAAAGACGGTCCTGTCGGTGGTCCCTGCAGCCCCCACGTGGCAGGGAAGGTGTGTAAAAGGCCGCAGACGGCACGCTGTGAGGGATGAGCTTGCCTGTGGGTGCGATTTCTGCCCTGTTCCGCTGGCCGCGCCGGCTTCACCGGTCTGTACCTACTGGATGCTTTGCTGCCCAGACCCCCGCTCCGCCCACCCCCTGGGGCCGGCGGGAACGAGGCAGTGCGGCTCTGGCACCTGTTGCCTGGCCGCCATGGACTCGGGCCAGTAGGAAATGGAGCGGGCAGTGCCCCAGCTGGACCTCTGCGGGCGCACTCGGGCTGCTCCTGGCCTCCAAGCGGTGCCCCAGACCTACATCCGCAGCCGAGAATCCAGGGCGCCAGCTTAATGGGCGGGAAAGGGGGTCAGTGTCGGCAGCCGGAGCGTGTGCCCGTTTGCTTGGAAATCAGCAAACGCTGCGGCGGTGGCTCCTGCAGAGCTGGCGGGGCACGTGGGGCACATGGTCCACGGGGAAGAGTGTCCCCGGGATCCCTGGTGCTGAGGCCACCTCCGTCCTTGACCTCCACCTGCCCATTGCGAAGGGGAAAAGGGGGAGAGAGAGAGAGAGAGAGAGAGAGAGAGAGAGAGAGAGAGACCTGTTCCACGGGCCAGCGGGCAAGTTCTGAGCCACTTCTGGGGCGTCTGTCCTGGCGACGAGCCTTCTCCGGGCCAGGCTGGCAGCCAAGTCGTGCCCGGAGCGCGGCAGCCGGGGCGGTTGGAAGAAGGCGCCTGCGGGAGAGTTCCCGCCCCGGAATGTGGGCCAGCGAGAGGCACGCGGCTCCCCTCTCTCCCCGCCCCTTTTCTGGGTCAGCAAACGGGGAGGCCCAGCGAGGGGAGCGCCTGGCCCAGGGTCACACGGGGGGCTGGGGGCTGGGGGCTGGGCACACGCATGCTGGGGGCAGCTGTAGCCCCCGGGGCTGGCCGAGGCCGTGCTGGCAGACATCGCCGTGGAGACGGACAGTGCGTACGCGCCGCCTGGCCACGGGCGGGCACGGGGGACTCTCTTCTGGTCCCGCTGCCTTTCCTCCCGGTCACCAGCCCGGAGCCGGGGTCCTAGGACGACAGGGCCGGAGGGCGCTGGGCGTGACACCCTGGGGTGCGTGCTCTGGCCCTTGGCCATCGGTTTGATTGCTGAAGCTCTTGTGGCTGCTTAATGCCAGGAGGGAGCCGACCTGTTCTCAGGATCCGACATGGAGAGAGGCGAGGCCGAGGCCCTGCTCAGAGGCCTGGGTGGCATAAAGCTCCTAAATTGTCCCGGAAAGCCTGTCACCCTGGCTTTCCAAGCTCCAGGTAGTGCCCGGAGTTTAGCTTAAACTGCCCTGGGGCATCTGCATCTGTGTCTCACCTGTGCATTGCCTGGTCCCTGGACCTCAGCACCACGGACAGAGCTCACCGAGCCCTCTGCCCAGGCTCTCAGGGGCCAGGAAAGGGGCTGGGGCCATGGGAACCCGCCAGCCTCTGGGGAGACCCAGCTCTCCTGGCTGCACGTCTGCCTCCTTCAGCAGGTTCTCCCTAACGGTGAGGAGCCGCGGCAGCCCTGCTGGCTTGGCTCGCTTCAGAGCAGTAAAACCGTCAAGGCTGTATCAGGCAGATACACAAGTACTGGTCCGTCCTCGGCCCTGCGCGGCGTGTGGGATTGAACGGACTTCCAGCCCGTGTGCTCGGTAAGCAGTCTGGAGCGGCTCCTGCGTACTGCAGCTCGGAGCAGTCGTGATCTCTGCGCCGGCACACATCACAGGTCAACCCCCCACCCCCCACCCCGGGTTTGCTTGTGTCTGAAGGAAAGGAGAGCAGACGGTGAGACGACCCTCGTGGGCTGGGGTGCTAACCGTTTGGGAGATGTGTGGGTGCGGTGGTGATTCCTGTGAGTTCACGGTGACCCCAGTCCCTCTGGTTTCCCTGGGGAGGACGCAGCGCCCCCTGGTGGAGAGCCCGTCACTCCGGGAGACTGGTGGCTCTCACCGCCGCTCCCGGGGGCCTGCTGTTTTATTTGAAGCTGTTTTCGGGGTCAAACCTTGGAGCTTCTAATTCACTGTGTGATTCTTGGACAGTTTGTGCTCGTTTTCCAAGCCCTGCTTTGGCCATAAGAACAATGGATGGCAGCCACCATTCTCATACATTCGGTGCTTACTCTGGGCGGAAGTCCTTGCCATTGACTTTTTCATGTAACCTGACAGCAGCGTGATAAAGAAGTCACTGTTATTCCCATTTCACAGATGAGGAAACTAAGGCTCAGAGGCTATCGGTTGTGCGTATGAAAGCCTCCAGGCGGTGGCTTCCCACCCTAGTCGTCTTCAGTTTTATCCCGGGTCCGGGGGCTGGGCTCAGCGGGGTTGTTCTAGTTGAGCCTCCCGTGAGCTCAGACCGGCTGGGGCTGGAAGCATCCGGAAGGCTTCCTCACGCACACCCTGGCACCGGGCTGGAACGTGCACACGGCCGGGAGCACGGGGAGGCCGGCCCAGCGGGGCTCCTTCCGATGAGGGGGCCAGGCTGCCGGCCCCCCACACTGTGGCCCCGTGTCTGTCCTAAGAAAAGGTGAGCGGGAGCAGGTGTCCGTGGCTCCTTGTGGCCGAGCCTCAGAAATCAGGAGGCTCCCCGGCATGTCTGTTCCCCGGGAGCCCGTGTGGCAGAAGGAGGTGAACCGTGTCACACGCTTTAAGCACCGCAGGGCTAGGGCCTCCCATGAGGGGGCGTTAGCGGGGGGGGGGGGGGCGGAGAGGGATGTGACTCGGGGTCGGGTCCTGAGCACCCTGGCTGTAGGAACTGGAGCTCTGTCAACTCCTGCACCCCTTCCCCCTGCCAGGAGGGGCCCCCCTCACCATGCAGGGCCCCCCTCACCGGGCAGGGCCCCCCTCACCCCCCTCACCATTCAGGGCCCCCCTCACCCCCCTCACCATTCAGGGCCCCCCTCACCCCCCTCACCATTCAGGGCCCCCCTCACCCCCCTCACCATTCAGGGCCCCCCCTCACCGGGCAGGGTCCCCCTCACCAGTTTGGGGTCCTCTCCAAGAAGCTGTGTGAGCCCGGGTCTGTGTGTTCCATTCAAGGGGACTGTGATGCAGGCTGCACCCCCTGGCCTCCCCTGGCCTCCCCCGGCCTCCCAGGCCTTCACCGGGCCAGGCCTCACTTTCTGGGGCCTTGGGCACTTTGCCTCCAGGGACCACTTCCTCCCTGGAAACGCATCAAAAGTCTCTTCTAAGTGAAAGTTGTTACTTTGTCCTTCCGATTTTACAAGAAATGGAAACATTTTCATGGGCCCTGGGCACTGTGCCTGCTGCCAGCTAATGGAGACATGGGCCTGCCTTCCTCCCTTCCCTGCCCCTCCATCCCTCCTCCCTGCCTATCCCTCCCTGCTTATCCCTCCCTGTCTCCCCCCTCCCTTCCTCCCCCCTCCTTTTCTCCCCCCTCCCTGCCTCCTCCCCATCTCCCCCCCTCCCTCTCTCCCTGCCCACACTGCTTCACTCTCCATCCTTTGCAGGCCACCCTCCTCCCCTGCACAGAACCGGCTCTTGTCTCTGTCCCCGGGGCCCGTCCGGGAACTGGAACAGAATGTGCCCATGTCCTGGGCCTCCTGTCTCCCCGGGCCTGCAGGGAAGGGCCGGGCTTGGCTGAGGGACCTGAGCAGAGACTTGCCCGTCTGGTTTCGGCTCATCTCAGAGCAGAGCCCTGGCAGGTGCTCGGTCATTTCCCGGAGCCTTCAGAGGGGGGCCCCGAGGCCGGCTTCTCCCCTCTCCCGGCCGCTGCCCGAGGCCGGAGGCACCCTGATTGGCAAGACCCAGACTCACACCCTCCAACCCAGCTTACGATCAAACTCTCATCCGTCTGGAAACGTTGTGTTCCGCCGTCGCTCTGTGCCAGCGTGGGCCTCGGGGGCGGAGACAGAAGACTCCACAGGAATAGCGGGAGGGTCCGACCCGGAAACCAGAGCACAGCCGTGGCTTCCTGAGGGAGAGGTGCCCACTGGGAAGTCCTCGGCAGCCAAGGCATCTCCCTTCCTCTCTCTCTGGAGCCCCATGTCCCCCCCTGGGGCACCCCCCACACACATACACACACGCACACACACACACACACAGGCCGCCTGGGCTTTCTCAACCCCTCAGAGCCCACAGCCACGGAGTGGGCTGGGTCCCCCGTGTGACTTCACCTGTCAGTGCATCTCCCCGGGGTCTCGGTTCCCCGGAGACCAGCGGCTGGTCTGGCTGGGGTGGGCCCTCTGGCCTGCGGCCGGGCGGGCCGGGTCCCTCGGAAGGGCCAGCTGCCTCTCCCCGGCTGTGATGGGCGGCCCCTGGGCAGGGCATGGGGCGCTGGGAGAGGGGTGGCCGCCACACACCGTGCCTGGCCCGGCCCACGGCCCGGCTGCAGGGGCCGGGCTTTGGCTGCACACGGCGAGGAAGCTTGTGGTCGGGGAATTGGTGTGAGTCAGATTGTAACCTGCCCTCCGTTAGCATCATCATAGGATGCGCACTCAGAAAAACAGGAAGCCCTTAACACCAGGATTTAGAAAATAAATTATTTCTAAGATCTATTTTTAATTAAGCTTAATTAAATGACATTATATAGAATCACGTATTGTTCTTGGACTTTTCATTTTGCCAAAGATGACTAGCACTGTGGTCTAGTGTGTGGGCCCACACTGGGGGCATGGGGGGCTGTGGGCCCACTCTGGGGGTATGGGGGTGTGTGGGCGCCCGTGGGTCAGTAACCAAGGCTGGCTACAGCGAGAGCCGCCCTGCCTGGCACAGCCCAGCCCCCCATCTCCTAGGGGGCCCATCACAGCCTGCCTGGTGAAGTAGGCGGGAGGCTCCGGGCGGTACTGGCCCTGTCCACTGGCACGGAGAGCCAGGGGAAGGTGGGTCCATTCCAGGTTGCTGAGCCCTAGAAAAGGGTGCTTTGTGGTGAGGGAGGTGGGGTTCCATCCCTGGCAGAAGAAGCCTGTGGTATGGGCGCACCAACTGCGGGACAAGCAGGTGTTCCGTCGGTGGGGGGGGGGGGTCGGCTCAGCCAGGCCTGGAAGCCCAGGGCAGCGGGCACCGGCCAGGGGCCCAGACGGAGTCTGGGAGCGTGTGGGAGCTGGGCAAGGTTGGGGCTCAGCCTGTGACTGAGAAAGACAGCCCTCCTGCCAGCCTGCAGTGTGGACCAACATTTGCAAATGAGACATCTGTGCCGGCAGACGCTCTCACGGAGCGGGTGTCTGGCGTGTGCAGAGGCGCCCACACCGGCTGATTCCTGAGCACCCGGCTCGGCAGGGAGCCCGCTACCCCGAGGCCCACCCCCGGGGCGGCCGTGAGAGTGACCGTGCCTTGGATGCTGATTCCGGTCTCGGAGAAAACCCCAGGCCTTCAGACCAACGCTCCCCTGGTCCACAGACGGAGGCACACGTGGCGCTTCCTGAAGAAAGCCCTTCGGCTGCCCAGCCAGGGGCACCCTGTGAGGGGGGGGGCCTTCATGGCCTGAATGACAGGCGAGGAAGAGGCTTGGCTACCGGGGAGCCCCGCCGGGATCCTGGAGGTGGGTGGGAATGTGGGTCCTTCTGCTGCCAAGTCCTTGCCCCAGGGAGTTCATGCCAAGTCCCCAGCCCATGAGGCACAGCCCGTGCAGCTGAGGGGGATTCTGGTCTTGGCTCTGTGGTCACGTGTTCTTGCTTAGCTCCATGAGGCCACAAATCCAGAATCAGGTCAGCAGGGCCCTGCTCCCTCGGGAGGTTCCCGGTAGGACCTTGCCTCGCCCCTCCCGTTTCTGGGGGTGGCTGGCAACCCTCGGGCTCCTTGGCTCGTGGCTGCATCACTTGCGTCTCCACCTCTGCCGTTACGTGCCTCTCCCTGTGTGCCTCCTCTCTGTCTCTGTCCCCAACTCCCGCTCTGTTCTCTTATAAGGATTTGGGGCCCCCTAATCCAGTATGACTTCATCGTAACTCGATGACATCTATACAGACTCGGAGAAAGTTGTAGGTGCCCTATGCTTAGCCGGTTTGGCTCAGTGGATAGAGCGCCTGCCTTCAGACTGAAAGGTCCCGGGTTTGATTCCGGTTGAGGGCATGTACCTTGGTTGCAGGCACATCCCCAGTAGGGGGTGTGCAGGAGGCAGCTAATCGATGTTTCTCTCTCATCCAATGTTTCTAACCCTCTATCCCTCTCCCTTTCTCTCCAAAGTCAATAAAATATATATATTTTTAAAGTTGCAGGTACCCGTGGTGAGGTCGAGAACATATCTTTTGGGGGGACACAGTTCACCCCACCACACGAGAGATTGCCGGGGCAGGGGCTGCTCCATGGCGGCCATGCCCTGTCAGAGGCTCTGTGGGTCCTCGGTGCTGTCGGCAGGCATCTCGCCTGTCCCCACACCTGCCCCCGTGGCCCCCGTGTCCTCCTCCTCTGCCAGGATGTCGGCGGCTGCGGCTCGGAGCTGTGGGGACGGGCTGTGCCGCTCGCCGTGGCATCTGTCTGGGCTCCTGCCAATGCCCAGATGCAGCGAGTGGACGGCGGCTTGGGCGCACCACGTGTTCTGGGGAGCAGGCTGCCCCTGGCGTCTCCAGGCAGCACCTGGTGCATCGCTCAGTCAGGACCCCCAGGGCAGCTGTGCTCAGGGAGGCAGCACAGAGCTCAGACACGTGAGCTCATCTTGTTCTTGTCCCGTCCACATCGCGGGCACCTCTGGGCAGGGGCCTCTGGCCGCCTCTGTCCTGCCTCCAGGCAGCGGGGTCTTTGGTGCATGGAGATGCGGCCGCTGCCACATGGCCGGTGCGTGGTGACCCGGAGATGCCTGGGCGAGTGTCC